>NW_027181837.1:8280818-8946088 GCF_029961685.1 Aristolochia californica
TTCTTGTATACAAAAAAGATATTAAGGCATAACAAAATGAACATTTTAGTGTTCAGGTATGCAAAAACAAAATCTAAAAATTATGTCACGTTCAAAAAATGAACTCCAAAGTTTTTTTATGCATGTTTTGGAAACAACCCCTAATAATAAGCTTGGTAGAATTTTATAGGAAAGGGACTTGTAACTGATCCTAACTTGCTTTAAAAGTGGTGGATATGCATGCCAGAAACATGTTGAGGATGCCTGTGGACATAATGATCCAAAAATTTCAAGGAGTGGAAAAAGTCAAATTCTCAAGTGGTTGGATATTTACTAGAGCCAAACAACCCACGTTTTGCCTATCCTTAAAAATCATAGATACTTTTTGTAACTATCTCTCTCAGCATTTGTGCATTTCCATCTTGGACGCTCAAATATGTTTTCATATCCAAACTTAAGTTTTCACTCTCCCATTTTTTCTCATAAACAAAAAAGATATTGAGGCAAAACAAAATGAAAATTTTAGAGTTTAGGTATGCAAAAAATAATCTGGAAATTATTTCATGTACTAAAAATGAACTCCAAGGTTTTGTTATCCATGATTGGGAAATTCCACTAGTACAACCCCTAATAGAAAGCTCGGTGGAATTTTATAAGAAAGGGACTTCTAAATGATCCCAACATGCATTAAATGTGGTGGATATGTATGCCAGAAACATGTTGAGGATACAAGTGGACCTAATGATCCAAAAATTTCTAGGCGAGGAAAAAGTCAAATTCTCAAGTGGTTGGATATTTACCAGAGCCAAACAACTCACTTTTTGCCTATCCTTAAGAATCACAAATACTTTTTGGAACTATCTCTCTCAGTATTTGTGAATATCCATCTTGGATGCACAAATTTTTTTTCAGATCCAAACTTGTGTTTTCACTCTCCCATTTTTTCACGTAAACAAAAAAGATATTAAGGCATAACAAAATGAAAATTTTAGAGTTCAGGTATTCAAAGATTTGACAATTATTTCACGCACTAAAAATGAACTCAAATGTTTTGTTATCCATGTTTGGGAAATTTCACTAGTACAACCCCTAATAATAAGCTTGGTGGAATTTTATAGGAATGGGACTACTAACTGATCCTAACATGCTTTAAATGTGGTGGATATGCATGCATGAAACATATTGAGGATGCAAGTGGACATAATGATCAAAAAATATCAAGGAGTGGAAAGAATCAAATTCTATAGTGGTTGGATATTTACCAGAGCCAAACAACCCACCATTTGCCTATCCTTAAAAATCACTAATACTTTTTGGCATAATCTCTCTCAGCATTTGTGTATTTCCATCTTGGATGCTCAAATTTTTTTTTAGATCCAAACTTGAGTTTTCACTCTCCCTTTTTTTTCGTAAACAAAAAAATTATTATGTTAGAACAAAATGAAAACTTAGGAGTTCAAGAATGCAAAAAAAAATCTGAAAATTATTTCACACACTAAAAATGAACTCCAAGGTTTTGTTATCCATGTTTGGGAAATTCCACTAGAACAACCCCTAATAATAAGCTTGGTGAAATTTTATAGGAAAGGGACTTGTAGCTGATCCTCACATGCTATAAATGCGGTGGATATGCACGCCAGAAACATGTTGAGGATGCAAGTGGACCAAA
The DNA here is from genome assembly GCF_029961685.1 of Aristolochia californica. Taxonomy (NCBI): domain Eukaryota; kingdom Viridiplantae; phylum Streptophyta; class Magnoliopsida; order Piperales; family Aristolochiaceae; genus Aristolochia; species Aristolochia californica. The sequence goes on from NW_027181837.1 coordinate 8,282,467, forward strand.
TGATCCAAAAATATCAAGGAGTAGAAAAATTCAAATTCTCATGTGGTTGGATATTTACCAAAGCACAACAACCCACTTTTTGCCTATCCTTAAAAATCACAGATACTCTTTGGAACTATCTCTCTCAGCATTTGTGCATTTCCATCTTGGATGCTGAAATTTGTTTTCAATTCCAAACTTGAGTTTTCGCTCTCCCATTTTTGCTCGTAAACGAAAAAGATATTAAGGCATAACAAAATGAAAATGTTTGAGTTCATGTATGCAAAAGAAAAATCTGAAAATTATTTCACGCACTAAAAATGAACTCCAAGTTTTGTTATCCATGTTTGGGAAATTCCACTAGTACAACCACTAATAATAAGCTTGGTGGAATTTTATAGGAAAGGCACTTCTAACTGATCCTAACACTATTTAAATGTGGTGGATATGCATGCCAAAAACATGTTAATGATACAAGTTGACCTAATGATCCAAAAATTTCAAGGAGTGAAAAAAGTCAAATTCTCAAGTGGTTGGATTTACCAGAGCCAAACAACACAGTTTTTGCCTATCCTTAAAAGTCACAGATACTTTTTGGAACTATCTCCCTCAGCATTTGTACATTTCCATCTTGGATGCTGAAATTTGTTTTCAGATCAGAACTTGAGTTTTCACTTTCCCATTTTTTCTCGTAAACAAAAAAGATATTAAGTTATAACAAAATGAAAATTTTAGAGTTCAGGTATGGAAAAAAATCTGAAAATTATTTCACGCACCAAAAATGAACTCCATGGTTTTGTTATCCATGTTTTGGAAATTCCACTAGTACAACCCCTAAAAATAAGCTTGGTGGAATTTTATAAGAAAGGGATTTCTAACTAATCCTAACATGCTTTACATGTGGTGGATATGCATGCCAGAAACATGTTGAGGATGCAAGTGGACCTAATGATCCAAAAATTTCAAGGAGTGGAAAAAATCAAATTCTCAAGTGGTTGGAAATTTACCAGAACAAAACAACCCACTTTTTGCCTATCCCTTAAAATCACAGATACTTTTTGGAACTATCTCTCTCAGCATTTGTGCATTTCCATCTTGGATGCTCAAATTTGTTTTCAATTCCAAACTTGAGTTTTCACTCTCGCATTTTTTCTCTTAAACAAAAAAGATATTAAGGCACAACAAAATGAACATTTTAGTGTTCAGGTATGCAAAAAAAAAATCTAAAAATTATTTCACACTCAAAAAATGAACTCCAAAGTTTTGTTATGCATGTTTGGGAAACAACCCCTAATAATAAGCTTGGTGGAATTTTATAGGAAAGGGACTTGTAACTGATCCTAACGTGCTTTAAAAGTGGTGCATATGCATGGCAAAAACATGTTGAGGATGCTTGTGGACCTAATGATCCAAAAATTTCAAGGAGTGGAAAAAGTCAAATTCTCAAGTGGTTGGATATCTACTAGAGCCAAACAACCCACTTTTTGCCTATCCTTAAAAATCATAGATACTTTATGGAACTATCTCTCTCAGCATTTGTGCATTTCTATCTTGGATGCTCAAATATGTTTTCAGATCCAAACTTGAGTTTTCACTCTCCCATTTTTTCTTGTAAACAAAAAAGATATAAAGGCAAAGCAAAATGAAAATTTTAGAGTTTAGGTATGCAAAAAAAAATCTGCAAATTATTTCACGTACTAAAAATGAACTCCAAGGTTTTGTTATCCATGTTTGGGAAATTCCACTAGTACAACCCCTAATAATAAGCTTGGTGGAATTTTATAGGAAAGGGACTTCCAACTTATCCCAACATGCATTAAATGTGGTGGATATGCATACCAGAAACATGTTGAGGATACAAGTGGTTGGATATTGACCAGAGCCAAACAACCCACTTTTTGCCTATCTTTAAAAATCACATATACTTTTTGGATCTATCACTCTCAGCATTTGTGCATTTCCATCTTGGATGCACAAATTTGTTTTAAGATCCAAACTTGAGTTTTCACTCTCCCATTTTTTCACGTAAAAAAAAAAGATATTAAGGCATAACAAAACGAAAATTTTAGAGTTCAGGTATTCAAAAAAAAAATCTGAAAATTATTTCACGCACTAAAAATGAACTCCAAGGTTTTGTTATCCATGTTTGGGAAATCTCACTAGTACAACCCCTAATAATAAGTTTGGTGGAATTTTATAGGAAATGGACTTCTAACTGATCCTAACATGCTTTAAATGTGGTGGATATGCATGCCGGAAACAAATTGAGGATGCAAGTGGACCTAATGATCCAAAAATTTCAAGGTGTGGAAAGAATCAAATTCTTTAGTGGTTGGATATTTACATGAGCCAAACAACCCACTTTTTGCCTATCCTTAAAAATCACATATACTTTTTTGAACAATCTCACTCAGCATTTGTGCATTTCCATCTTGGATGCTCAAATTTGTTTTTAGATCCAAACTTGAGTTTTCATTCTCCCTTTTTTTCTCGTAAACAAAAAAGATATTAAGTCAAAACAAAATGAAAATTTAAGAGTTCATGTATGCTAAAAAAATCTGAAAATTATTTAACTGACAAAAAATGAACTCCAAAGTTTTGTTATCCATGTTTGGGAAATTCCACTAGAACAACCCCTAATAATAAGCTTGCTGAAATTTTATAGGAAAGGAACTTGGAAATGATCCTCATATGCTTTAAATGTGGTGGATATGCATGCTACAAACATGTTGAGGATGCAAGTGGACCAAATGATCCAAAAATATCAAGGAGTGGAAACATTCAAATTCTCAAGTGGTTGGATATTTACCACAGCACAACAACCCACTTTTTGCCTATCCTTAAAAATCACAGATAGTTTTTGGAACTATCTCTCTCAGCATTTGTGCATTTCCATCTTGGATGCTCAAATTTGTTTTCAGATCCAAACTTGAGTTTTCACTCTCCCATTTTATTTCGTAAACAAAAAATATATTAAGGCATAAAAAAATGAAAATATTAAAGTTCATGTATGCAAAAAAAAAATCTGAAAATTATTTCACGCACTAAAAATGAACTCCAAGGTTTTGTTATCCAAGTTTGGGAAATTTTACTAGTACAACCCCTAATAATAAGCTTGGTGGAATTTTTAGGAAAGGGACTTCTAACTGATCTTAACACTATTTAAATGTGGTGGATATGCATGCCAGAAACATATTGAGGATGCAAGTTGACCTAATGATCAAAAAATTTCAAGGAGTTGAAAAAGTCAATTCTCAAGTGGTTGGATATTTACATGAGCCAAACAACACACTTTTTGCCAATCCTTGAAAATCACAGATACGTTTTTGAACAATCTCTCTCAGCATTTCTGCATTTCCATCTTGCATGGTCAAATTTGTTTTCAAATCCAAACTTGAGTTTTCACTTTCCCATTTTCTCTCGTAAACAAAAAAGATATTAAGGTATAACAAAATGAAAATTTTAGAGTTCAGGTATGCAAAAAAAAATCTGAAAATTATTTTACTCACAAAAAATGAACTCAAGGTTTTTTTATCCAAATTTGGGAAATTCCACTAGTACAACCCCTAAAAATAAGCTTGGTGGATTTTTATAGGAAAGGGATTTCTTACTGATCCTAACATGCTTTAAATGTGGTGGATATGCATGCCAGAAACATGTTGAGGATGCAAGTGGACCTAATGATCCCAAAATTTCAAGGAGTGGAAAAAGTCAAATTCTCAAGTGGTTGGATATTTACCAGAGCTAAACAACCCACTTTTTGCCCATTCTCAAAAATCACATATACTTTTTGGAACCATCTCTCTCAGCATTTGTGCATTTCCATCTTGGATTCTCAAATTTGTTTTCAGATCCCAACCGGAGTTTTCACTCTTCCATTTTTTCTCGTAAACAAAAAAGATATTAAGGCATAACAAAATGCAAATTTTCGAGTTGAGGTATGCACAAAAAAATCTGAAAATTATTTCACGCACTAAAAATGAACTCCTAGTTTTTGTTATCCATGTTTGGGAAATTCCACTAGCACAACCCCCAATAGTAAGCTTGGTGGAATTTTATAGGAAAGGGATTTCTAACTGATCCCAACATGCTTTAAATGTGGTGGATATGCATGCCAGAAACATGTTGAGGATGAAAGTGGACCTAATGATCCAAAAATTTCAAGGAGTGGAAAAAGTCAAATTCTCAAATGGTTGGATATTTACCAGAGCCAAACAACCCACTTTTTTCCTATCCTTAAAAGTCACAGATACTTTTTGGAACTATCTCACTCAGCAATTGTGCATTTCCATCTTGGATGCTCAAATTTGTTTTCAATTCCAAACTTGAGTTTTCACTCTCCCATTTTTTCTCGTAAACAAAAAAGATATTCAGGCATAACAAAATGAACATTTTAGAGTTCAGCTATGCAAAAAAAATCTGAAAATTTTGTCACGCACTAAAAATTAACTCCAAGGTTTTGTTATCCATGTTTGGGAAATTCCACTAGTACAACCCCTAATAATAAGGTTGGTGGAATTTTATAGGAAAGGGACTTCTAACTGATCCCAACATGCTTTAAATGTGGTGGATATGCATGCCAGAAACATGTTGAGGATGCAAATGCACCTATTTATCTAAAAATTTCAAGGAGTGGAAAAAGTCAAATTCTCAAGTAGTTGGATATTTACCAAAGCCAAACAACCCAATTTTTGCCTATCCTTAAAAATCACAGATACTTTTTGGAACTATCTCTCTCAGCATTTGTGCATTTCCATCTTGGATGCTCAAATTTGTTTTGAGATCCCAACTGGGGTTTTCACTCTCCCATTTTTTCTCGTAAATAGAAAATATTTTAAGGCATAACAAAATTAAAATTTTAGAGTTCAGGTATGCAAAAAAAATCTGAAAATTATTTCACGCACTAAAAATGAACTCCAAGGTTTTGTTATCCATGTTTGGTAAATTCCATTAGTACAACCCCTAATAATAAGCTTGGTGGAATTTTATAGGAAAGGGACTTGTAACTGATCCCAACATGCTTTAAATGTGGTGGATATACATGCCAGAAACATGTTGAGGATGCAAGTGCACCAATTGATCCAAATATTTCAAGGAGTGGAAAAAGTCAAATTCTCAAGTTGTTGGATAATTACCAGAGCCAAACAATCTGCTTTTTGCCTATCCTTAAAAATCACAGATACTTTTTGGAACTATCTCTATCAGCAATTGTGCATTTCCATCTTGGATGCTTAAATTTGTTTTCAGATTCAAACTTGAGTTTTCACTCTCCCATTTTTTCTCGTAAACAATAAAGATATTAAGGCATAACAGAATGAAAATTTTTGAGTTCAGGTATGCAAAAAAAAATCTGAAAATTATTTCACGCACTAGAAATGAACTCCAAGGTTTTGTTATCCATGTTTGAAATTCCACTAGTACAACCCCTAATAATAAGCTTGGTGGAATTTTATAGGAAAGGGACTTCTAACTGATCCCAACATGCTTTAAATGTGGTGGATATGCATGCCAGAAACATGTTGAGGATGCAAGTGCACCTATTGATCCAAAAATTTCATGTTATGGAAAAAGTCAAATTCTCAAGTGGTTGGATATTTACCTGAGCCAAACAACCCACTTTTTGCCTTTCCTTAAAAATCACAGATACTTTTTGAAACTATCTCTCTCAGCATTTGTGCAATTCCATCTTTGATGCTCAAATTTGTTTTCAGATCCAAACTTGAGTTTTCACTCTCCCATTTTTTGTCGTAAACAAAAAAGACATTAAGGCATAAAAAAATGAAAATTTTAGAGTTCAGGTTTGCAAAAAAAATCTGAAAATTATTTCACGCACTAAAAATGAACTCCAAGGTTTTGTTATCCATGTTTGGGAAATTCCACTAGTGCAACCCCTAATAACAAGCTTGGTGGAATTTTATAGGAAAGGGACTTCTAACTGATCCACACATGCTTTAAAAGTGGTGGATATGCATGCCAGCAACATGTTGAGGATGCAAGTGGATATAATGATCCAAAAATTTCAAGGAGTGGAAAAAGTCAAATTCTCAAGTGGTTGGATATTTAACAGAGACAAACAAGCCACTTTTTGCCTATCCTTAAAAATCACGGATACTTTTTAAAACTATCTCTCCCTGCATTTGTGCATTTCCATCTTGGATGCTCAAAGTTGTTTTCCAATCCAAACTTGAGTTTTCACTCTCCCATTTTTTCTCGTAAACAAAAAAGATATTAAGGCAACCCGAAATGAAAATTATAGAGTTCAGGTATGAAAAAAAAATCTGAAAATTATTTCACGCACTAAAAATGACCTCCAAGATTTTGTTTTCCATGTTTGGGAAATTCCACTACTGCAACCCCTAATAATAAGCTTGGTGGAATTTTATAGGAAAGGGACTTCTAACTGATCCCGGCATTTTTAAATGTGGTGGATATGCATGCCTGAAACAAGTTGAGGATGCAAGTGGACCTAATGATCCAAAAATTTCAAGAAGTGGAAAAAATCAAATTCTCAAATGGTTGGATATTTACCAGAGCCAAACAACCCACTTTTTGCCTATCCTTAAAAATCACAGATACTTCTTGGAACTATCTCTCGCAGCATTTGTGGACTTCCATCTTGGATGCTCAAATTTGTTTTCAGATCCAAACTTGAGTTTTCACTCTCCCATTTTTTCTCGCAAACAAAAAAGATATTCAGGCATAAAAAAATGAAAATTTTAGAGATCAGGTATGCAATTAAAATATGAAAATTATTTCAAGCACTAAAAAAGAACTCCAAGGTTTTGTTAGCCATGTTTGGGAAATTCCTCTAGTACAACCCCTAATAATAAGCTTGGTCGATTTTTATTGGAAAGGGACTTCTAACTGATCCCAACATGCTTTAAATATGGTGGATATGCATGCCAGAAACATGTTGAGCATGCAAGTGAACCTAATGATCCCGAAATTTCAAGGAGTGGAAAAAATTAAATTCTCAAGATGTTGGATATTTACTAGAGCCAAACAACAAACTTTTTGCCTATCCATAAAAATCACAGATACTTTTTGGAACAATCTCTCTCACCATTTGTGCATTTCCATCTTGGATGCTCAAATTTATTTTTAGATCCAAACTTGAGTTTTCACTCTCCCATTTTTTCTCGTCAACAAAAAAGATATTAAGGCATAACAAAATGAAAATTTTAGAGTTCAGATACACAAAAAAAAATCTGAAAATTATTTGACGCACTAAAAATGAACTTCAAGGTTTTCTTATCAATGTTTGGGAAATTCCACTAGTACAACCCCTAATAATAAGCTTGGTGGAATTTTTTGGAAAAGGACTTCTAACTGATCCCATCATGGTTTAAATATGGTGGATATGCATGCCAGAAACATGTTGAGGATGCAAGTGGACATAATGATCCCAAAATTTCAAGGAGTAGAAAAAATCAAATTCTCAAGTTGTTGGATATTTACCAGAGCCAAACAACAAACTTTTTGCCTATCCTTAAAAATCACAGATTCTTTTTGGAACAATCTCTCTCAGCATTTGTGCATTTCCATTTTGGATGCTTAAATTTGTTTTCAGATCCAAACTTTAGTTTTCACTCGCCCATTTTTTCTCGTCAACAAAAAAGATATGAAGGCATAGTAAAATGAAAATTTTAGTGTTTAGGTACGCAAAAAAAATCTGAATATTATTTCAAGTACTAAAAATGAACCCCAAGGTGTTCTTATCCATGTTTGGGAAATTCCACTAGTACAACCCCTAAGAATAAGCTTGGTGGAAATTTTTTGGAAAGGGACTTCTAACTGATCCCAACATGCTTTAAATATGGTGGATATGCATGCCAGAAACATGTTGAGGATGCAAGTGGACCTAATGATCCAAAAATTTCAAGGAGTGGAAAAACTCAAATTCTCAAGTGGTTGGATATTTACCAAAGCAAACAACCCACTTTTTCCCTTTCCTTAAAATTCACAGATACTTTTTGGAACTATCTCTCTCAGCAATTGTGCATTTCCATCTTGGATGCTCAAATTTGTTTTCAGATCCAAACTTGAGTTTTCACTCTCCCATTTTTTCTCGTAAACAAAAAAGATATTAAGGCATAACAATATGAAAATTTGAGGATTCAGGTATGGAAAAAAAATATAAAAATTATTTCACGCACTAAAAATGAACTCCTAGGTTTTGTTATCCATTTTTGGGAAATTCCACTAGTACAACCTTCAATAATAAGCTTGGGGGAATTTTATAGGAAAGGGACTTCTAATTGATCCCAACATGCTTTAAATGTGGTGGATATTTATGCCAGAAACATGTTGAGGATGCAAGTGTACCTATTGATCCAAAAATTTCAAGGAGTGGAAAAAGTCAAATTCTCAAGTGGTTGGATATTTACCAGAGCCAAACAACCCACTATTTGCCTATCCTTAAAAATCACAGATACTTTTTGACACTATCTCTCTCAGCATTTGTGCTCATCCATCTGGGATGCTCAAATTTGTTTTCAGATCCAAACTTGAGTTTTCACTCTCCCATTTTTTCTCATAAACAAAAAAGATATTAAGGCATAACAATATGAAAATTTAAGAGTTCAGGTATGCAAAAAAAAAATCTGAAAATTATTTCACGCTGTAAAAATGAACTCCAAGGTTTTGTTATCCATGTTTGGGAAATTCCACTAGTACAACCCCTAAAAATAAACTTGGTGGATTTTTATAGGAAAGGGATTTTAACTGATCCTAACATGCTTTAAATGTGGTGGATATGCATGCCAGAAACTTATTGAGGATGCAAGTGGACCTAACGATCCAAAAATTTCAAGGAGTGGAAAAAGTCAAATTCTCAAGTGGATGGATATTTACCAAAGCCAAACAACCCACTTTTTGCCTATCCTTAAAAATCACAGATACTTTTTGGAACCATCTCTCTCACCATTTGTGCATTTCCATCTTGGATGCTCAAATTTGTTTTCAGATCCCAACCGGAGTTTTCACTCTCCCATTTTTTTCTCATAAACAAAAAAGATATTAAGGCATAACAAAATGAAAATTTTAGAGTTCACATATGCACAAAAAAATCTGAAAATTATTTCACGCACTAAAAATGAACTCCAAGTTTTTGTTATCCATGTTTGGGAAATTCCACTAGTACAACCCCTAATAGTAAGCTTGGTGGAATTTTATAGGTAAGGGATTTCTAATTGATCCCAACATGCTTTAAATGTGGTGGATATGCATGCCAGAAACATGTTGAGAATGCAAGTGGACCTAATGATCCAAAAATTTCAAGGAGTGGAAAAAGTCAAATTCTAAAATGGTTGGATATTTACCAGAGCCAAACAACCCACTTTTTGCCTATCCTTAAAAATCACAGATACTTTTTGGAACTATCTCTCTCAGCAATTGTGCATTTCCATCTTGAATGCTCAAATTTTTTTTCCATTCCAAACTTGAGTTTTCACGCTCCCATTTTTTCTCCTAAACAAAAAAGATATTAAGGCATAACAAAATGAACATTTTAGAGTTCAGGTATGCAAAAAAAATCTGAAAATTATTTCACGCACTAAAAATGAACTCCAAGGTTTTGTTATCAATGTTTGGGAAATTCCACTACTACAACCCCTAATAATAAGCTTGGTGGAATTTTTTTGGAAAGGGACTTCTAACTGATCCCAACATGCTTTAAATATGGTGGATAAGCATGCCAGAAACAAGGTGATGATGCAAGTAGACCTAATGATCCCAAAATTTCAAGGAGTGGAAAAAATCAAATTCTCAAGTTGTTGGATATTTACCAGAGCCAAACAACCCACTTTTTACCTATCCTTAAAAATCACAGATACTCTGTGGAACTATCTCTCTTAGCATTTGTGCATTTCCACCTTGGATGCTCAAATTTGTTTTCAAATCCAAACTTGAGTTTTCACTCTCCCATTTTTCTCGTAAACAAAAAAGATATTATGGCATAAGAAAATAAAAATTTTAGAGTTCACGAATGCAAAAAAAAAATCTGAAAATTAATTCACGCAGAAAAAATGAACTCCATGGTTTTGTTATCCATGTCTAGGAAATTCCACTAGTCCAACGCCTAATAATAATCTTGGTGAAATTTTTTTGGAAAGGGACTTCTAACTGATCCCAACATGTTTAAATATGGTGGATATGCATGCCAGAAACATGTTGAGGATGCAAGTGGACCTAATGATCCAAAAACTTCAAGGAGTGAAAAAAGTCAAATTCTCAAGTGGTTGGATATTTACCAAAGCAAACAACCCACTTTTTCCCTTTCCTTAAAAATCACAAATACTTTTTGGAACTATCTCTCTCAGCAATTGTGCATTTCCATCTTGGATGCTCAAATTTGTTTTCAGATCCAAACTTGAGTTTTCACTCTCCCATTTTTTATCGTAAACAAAAAAGATATTAAGGCATAACAATATGAAAATTTGAGGATTCAGGTAAGCAAAAAAAATCTAAAAATTATTTCACGCACTAAAAATGAACTCCTAGGTTTTATTTTCCATTTTTGGGAAATTCCACTAGTACAACCTTTAATAATAAGCTTGGGGTGAATTTTATAGGAAAGGGACTTCTAAATGACCCAACATGCTTTAAATGTGGTGGATATTTTTGCCAGAAACATGTTGAGGATGCAAGTGTACCTATTGATCCAAAAATTTCAAGGAGTGGAAAAAGTCAAATTCTCAGGTGGTTGGATATTTACCAGAGCCAAACAACCCACTATTTGCCTATCCTTAAAAATCACAGATACTTTTTGACACTATCTCTCTCAGCATTTGTGCAATTCCATATGGGATGCTCAAATTTGTTTTCAGATCCAAACTTGAGTTTTCGCTCTCCCATTTTTTCTCGTAAAAAAAAAAGATATTAAGGCATAACAATATGAAAATTTAAGAGTTCAGGTAAGCAAAAAAAAAATCTGAAAATTATTTAACGCTGTAAAAATGAACTCCAAGGTTTTGTTATCCATGTTTGGGAAATTCCACTAGTACAACCCCTAAAAATAAACTTGGTGGATTTTTATAGGAAAGGGATTTTAATTGATCCTAACATGCTTTAAATGTGGGGGATATGCATGCCAGAAACATATTGAGGATGCAAGTGGACCTAACGATCCAAAAATTTCAAGGAGTGGAAAAAGTCAAATTCTCAAGTGGATGGATATTTACCAAAGCCAAACAACCCACTTTTTGCCTATCCTTAAAAATCACAGATACTTTTTGGAACCATCTCTCTCACCATTTGTGCATTTCCATCTTGGATGATCAAATTTGTTTTCTGATCCCAATCGGAGTTTTCACTCTCCCATTTTTTCTCATAAACAAAAAATATATTAAGGCATAACAAAATGAAAAATTTGGAGTTCACGTATGCACAAAAAAATCTGAAAATTATTTCACGCACTAAAAATGATCTCCAAGTTTTTGTTATCCATGTTTGGGAAATTCCACTAGTACAACCCCTAATAGTAAGCTTGGTGGAATTTTATAGGAAAGGGATTTCTAATTGATCCCAACATGCTTTAAATGTGGTGCATATGCATGCCAGAAACATGTTGAAAATGCAAGTGGACCTAATGATCCAAAAATTTCAAGGAGTGGAAAAAGTCAAATTCTCAAATGGTTGGATATTTACCAGAGCCAAACAACCCACTTTTTGCCTATCCTTAAAAATCACAGATACTTTTTGGAACTATCTCTCTTAGCAATTGTGCATTTCCATCTTGAATGCTCAAATTTTTTTTCCATTCCAAACTTGAGTTTTCACGCTCCCATTTTTTCTCCTAAACAAAAAAGATATTAAGGCATAACAAAATGAACATTTTAGAGTTCAGGTATGCAAAAAAAATCTGAAAATTATTTCACGCACTAAAAATGAACTCCAAGGTTTTGTTATCAATGTTTGGGAAATTCCACTACTACGACCCCTAATAATAAGCTTGGTGGAATTTTATAGGAAAGGGGCTTCTAACTGATCCCAACATGTTTTAAATGTGATGGATATGCATGCCAGCAACATGTTGAGGATGCAAGTGGACATAATGATCCAAAAATTTCAAGGAGTGGAAAAAATCAAATTCTCAAGTGGTTGGATATTTACCAGAGCCAAACAACCCGCTTTTTGCCTATCCTTGAAAGTCACAAATACTTTTTGGAACTATCTCTCTAGCAATTTGTGCATTTCCATCTTGGATGCTTAAATTTGTTTTCAGATCCAAACTTGAGTTTTCACTCTCCCATTTTTTCTCGTAAACAAAAAAGATATTAAGGCATAAAAAAATGAAAATTTTAGAGATCAGGTATGGAAAAAAAATCTGAAAATTATGTCATGCACTAAAAATGAACTCCAAGGTTTTGTTATCCATGTTTGGGAAATTCCACTACTACACCCCCTAATAATAAGCTTGCTGGAATTTTATAGGAAGGGGCTTCTATCTGATCCCAACATGTTTTAAATGTGATGGATATGCATGCCAGCAACATGTTGAGGATGCAAGTGGACCTAATGATGCAATAATTTCAAGGAGTGGAAAAACTCAAATTCTCAAGTGGTTGGATATTTACCAGATCCATACAACCTACTTTTTGTCTATCCTTAAAAATCACAGATACTTTTTGGAACTATCTCTCTCAGCATTTGTGCATTTCCATCTTGGATGCTCAAATTTGTTTTCAGATCCCAACCGGAGTTTTCACTCTCCAATTTTTTCTCGTAAACAAAAAAGATATTAAGGCATAACAAAATGAAAATTTAAGAGTTCAGGTATGCAAAAAAAATCTGAAAATTATTCACGCACTAAAAATGAACTTCAAGGTTTTGTTATCCATGTTTGGCAAATCCCACTAGAACAACTCCTAATAATAAGCTTGGTGGAATTTTATAGGAAAGGGACTTCTAACTAATCCCAACATGCTTTAAATGTGGTGGATATGCATGCCAGAACATGTTGAGGATGCAAGTGCACCTATTGATCCAAAAATTTCAAGGAGTGGAAACAGTCAAATTCTCAAGTTGTTGGATATTTGCCAGAGCCAAACAACCCACTTTTTGCCTATCCTTAAAAATCACAGATACTTTTTGGAACTATCTCTCTCCGCAATTTTGCATTTCCATCTTGAATGCTCAAATTTTTTTTTCAGATCCAAACTTGAGTTTTCACTCTCCCATTTTTTCTCGTAAACAAAAAAGATATTAAGGCATAACAAAATGAAAATTTTTGAGTTCAGGTATGCAAAAAAAATCTGAAAATTATTTCACGCACTAAAAATGAACTCCAAGGTTTTGTTATCCATGTTTGGGAAATTCCACTAGTACAAGCCCTAATAATAAGCTTGGTGGAATTTTATAGGAAAGGGACTTCTAACTGATCTCAACATGCTTTAAATGTGGTGGATATACATGCCAGAAACATGTTGAGGATGCAAGTGCACCTATTGATCCAAAAATTTCAAGGAGTGGAAAAAGTCAAATTCTCAAGTGATTGGATATTTGCCTGAGCCAAAGAACCCACTTATTGCCTATCCTCAAAAATCACAGATACTTTTTGGAACTATCTCCCTCAGCATTTGTGCATTTCCATCTTGGATGCTCAATTTTGTTTTCAGATCCAAACTTGAGTTTTCACTCTCCCATTTTTTCTCGTCAACAAAAAAGATATTAAGGTATAACAAAATGAAAATTTTAGAGTTCAGATACGCAAAAAAAAATCTGTAAATTATGTTACGAACTAAAAATGAAATCCAAGTTTTGTTATCCATGTTTGGGAAATTCCACTAGTACAAGCCCTAATAATAAGCTTGGTGGAATTTTATAAGAAAGGGACTTCTAACTGATCCCAACATGCTTTACATGTGGTGGATATACATGCCAGAAACATGTTGAGGAAGCAAGTGCACTTATTGATCCAAAAATTTCAAGGAGTGGAAAAAGTCAAATTCTCATGTGGTTGGATATTTACCAGAGCCAAACAACCCACCTTTTGCCGATCCTTAAAAATCACAGATACTTTTTGAAACTATCTCTCTCAACATTTGTGCAATTCCATCTTTGATGCTCAAATTTGTTTTCAGATCCAAACTTGAGTTTTCACTCGCCCTTTTTTCTCATAAACAAAAAAGATATTAAGCCATAACAAAATGAAAATTTCAGAGTTCAGGTATGCAAAAAAAAAAATCAGAAAATTATTTCAGGCACTAAAAATAAACTCCACGGTTTTGGTATCCATGTTTGGGAAATTCCACTAGTACAACCCCTAATAATAAGCTTGGTGGAATTTTATAGGAAAAGGACGTCTAATTGATCCCAATGTGCTTTAAATGTGGTGGATATGCATGCAAGAAACATGTTTAGGATGCAAGTGGACCTAATGATCCAAAAATTTCATGGAGTGGAAAAAATCAAATTCCCCAGTGGTTGGATATTTACTAGAGCAAAAAAACCCACTTTTGCCTATCCTTAAAATCAATGGTACTTTTTGGAACTATCTCTCTCAGCATTTGTGCATTTCCTTCTTGGATGCTCAAATTTGTTTTCAGATCCAAACTTGAGTTTTCACTCTCCAATTTTTTCTCATAAATAAAAAAAAGATATTAAGGCATAACAAAATGAAAATTTTAGAGTTTGGTATGCAAAAAAAAATCTGAAAATTATTTCACGCACTAAAAATGAACTCCAAGGTTTTGTTATCCATGTTTGGGAAATTCCACTAGTACAACCCCTAATAGTAAGCTTGGTGGAATTTTATAGGAAAGGGACTTCTTACTGATCCCAACAAACTTTAAAAGTGGTGGATATGCAAGCTAGAAACATGTTCAGGATGCAACTGGACCTAATGATCCAAAAAATTCAAGTAGTGGAAAACTCAAATTATAAAGTGGTTGGATATTTACCATAGCCTTACAACCCACTTTTTTCCTATCCTTAAAAATCACAGATACTTTTTGGAACTATCTCTCTTAGCATTTGTGCATTTCCATCTTGGATGCTCAAATTTGTTTTGAGATCCAAACTGGTGTTTACACTCTCCCATTTTTTCTCGTAAACAAAAAAGTTATTAAGCCATAACAAAATGAAAATTTTAGAGTTCAGATATGCAAAAAAATATCGAAAAATTATTTCAAGCACTAAAAATGAATTCCAAGGTTTTGTTTTCCATGTTTGGAAAATTCCACTAGTACAACCCCTAATAATAAGCTTGGTGGATTTTTATTGGAAAGGGACTTCTATCAGATCCCAACATGCTTTAAATATGGTGGATATGCATGCCAGAAACATGTTGAGGACGCAAGTGGACCAAATGATTCAAAATTTTCAAGAAGTGGAAATAATCAAATTATCAAGTGGTTGGACATTTACCAAAGCGAAACAACCCACTTTTTGCCTATCCTTAAAAATTACAGATACTTTTTGGAACTATCTCTCTCAGTATTTGTGCATTTCCATCTTGGATCCTCAAATTTGTTTCCAGATCCAAACTTGAGTTTTCACTCTCCCATTTTTTCTCGTAAACAAAAAAGATATTCAGGCATAACAAAATGAAAATTTTAGAGTTCAGGTGCGCCAAAAAAAATCTGAAAATTATTTCACGCACTAAAAATGAACTCCAAGGTTTTGTTATCCATATTTGGGAAATTCCACTAGTACAACCCCTAATAATAAGCTTGGTTGATTTTTATTGGAAAGGGACTTCTAACAGATCCCAACATGCTTTAACTATGGTGGATATGGATGCCAAAAACATGTTGAGGATGCAAGTGGACCTAATGATCCAAAAATTTCAAGGACTGGAAAAAGTCAAATTCTCTAGTGGTTGGATATTTACCAAAGCCAAACAACCCACTTTTTGTCTATCCTTAAAAATTACAGATACATTTTGGAACTATCTCCATCAGCATTTGTGCACTTCCATCTTGGATGCTCAATTTTGTTTTCAGATCCAAACTTGAGTTTTCACTCTCCCATTTTTTCTCGTAAACAAAAAAGATATTAAGGCATAACAAAATGAAAATGTTAGAGTTCAGGTATGCAAAAAAAATTTGAAAATTATTTCACGCACTAAAAATCAACTCCAAGGTTTTGTTATCCATGTTTGGGAAATTCCACTAGTACAACCACTAATAATAAGCTTGGTGGAGTTTTATAGGAAAAAGGACTTGTAAATGATCCTAACATGCTTTAAATGTGGTGGATATGTATGCCAGAAACATGTTGAGGATACAAGTGGACCTAATGATCCAAAAATTTCAAGGAGTGAAAAAAGTCAAATTCTCAAGTGGTTGGATATTAACAGAGCCAAACAACCCACTTTTTGCCTATCCTTAAAAATCACAGATACTTTTTCAAACTATCTCTCTCAGCATTTATGCAATTCCATCTTGGATGCTCAAATTTGTTTTCAGATCCAAACTTGAGTTTTCACTCTCTCATTTTTTCTCGTAAACAAAAAAGATATTAAAGCATAACAAAAGGAAAATTTTAGAGTTCAGGTATGCAAAAAAAAAATCTGAAAATTATTTCATGCACTAAAAATGAACTCCAAGGTTTTGTTATCCATGTTTGGGAAATTCCACTAGTACAAGCCCTAAAAATAAGCTTGGTGGAATTTTATAGGAATGCGATTTCTAACTGATCCTAACATGCTTTAAATGTGGTGGATATGCATGCCAGAAACATGTTAAGGATGCAAGTGGACCTAATGATCCAAAAATTTCAAGGAGTGGAAAAATTCAAATTCTCAAGTGGTTCGATATTTACCAGAGCCAAACAACCCTCTTTTTGCCTTTCCTTAAAAATCTTAGATACTTTTTGGAACTATCTCTCTCAGCATTCGTGCAATTCCATCTTGGATGCTCAAATTTGTTTTCAAATCCCAACCGGAGTTTTCGGTCTCCCATTTTTTCTCGTAAACAACTAAGATATTAAAGCATAAAAAATGAAAATTTTAGAGTTCAGGTGTGCAAAAAAAATCTGAAAATTATTTCACGCACTAAAAATGAACTCCAAGGTTTTGTTATCCATGTTTGGGAAATTCCACTAGTTCAACCCCTAATAATATGCTTCGTGGAATTTTATGGGAAATGGACTTCTAACTGATCCTATCATGCTTTAAATGTGGTGGATAAGCATGCCAGAAACATGTTGAGGATGCAAGTGGACCTAAAGATCCAAAAATTTCAAGGAGTGGAAAAAGTGAAATTCTCAAGTAGTTGGATATTTACCATAGCCAGACAACCCACTTTTTGCCTATCCTTAGAAATCACAGATACTTTTTGGAGCTTTCTCTCTCTGCATTTGTGCATTTCCATCTTGGATGCTCAAATTTGTTTTCAGATCCAAACTTGAGTTGTAACGCTCCCATTTTTTCTCGTAAAAAAAAAGATATTAAGGAATAACAAAATGAAAATTTTACAGTTCGGGTATGCAAAAAAAATCTGAAAATTATTTCACGCAATAAAAATGAATTCCAAGGCTTTGTTATCCATGTTTGGGAAATTCCACAAGTACAACGCGTAATAATAAGCTTGGTGGATTTTAAAGGAAAGGGACTTCTAACTGATCCCAACATGCTTTAAATGTGGTGGATATGCATGCCAGAAACCTGTTCAGGATGCAAGTGGACCTAAAGTTCCAAAAATTTCAAGGAGTGGAAAAAGTCAAAATCTCAGGGGGTTGGATATTTACCAGAGCCAAACAACCCACTTTTTGCCTATCCTTAAAAATCACAGATACTTTTTGGAACTCTCTCTCTCAGCATTTGTGCATTTCCATCTTGGATGCTCAAATTTGTTTTCAGATCCAAACTTGAGTTTTCACTCTCCCATTTTTTCTCGTAAACAAAAAAGATATTAAGGCGTTCCAAAATGAAAATTTTAGAATTCATGAATGCAAAAAAAAATTTGAAAATTATTTCACGCATTAAAAATGAACTCCAAGGTTTTTTTATCCATGTTTGGGAAATTCCACTAGTACAACCCCTAATAATAAGCTTGGTGGAATTTTATAGGAAAGGGACTTGTAACTGAGCCTAACATGTTTTAAATGTGGTGGATATGCATGCCAGAAACATGTTGTGGATGCAAGTGGACCTAATGATGCAGAAATTTCAATGAGTGGAAAAAATAAAATTCTCAAGTAGTTGGATATTTACCAGATCCAAACAACCCACTTTTTGCCTATCCTTAAAAATCACAGATACTTTTTGGAACTATCTCTCTCAGCATTTTTACATTGCCATCTTGGATGCTCAAATTTGTTTTCAGATCCAAACTTGTGTTTTCACTCTCCCATTTTTTCTCGTAAACAAAAAAGATATTCTGGCATAGCAAAATAAAAATTTTAGAGTTCAGGTACGCCAAAAAAAATCTGAAAATTATTTCACGCACTTAAAATGAACTCCAAGGTTTTGTTATCCGTGTTTGGGAAATTCCACTAGTACAACCCCTAATAATAAGCTTGGTGGATTTTTATTGGAAAGGGACTTCTAACTGATCCCAACATGCTTTAAATGTGGAGGATATGCATGCCGGAAACATGTTGAGGATGCAAGTGGACCTAATGATCCAAAAATTTCAAGGAGTGGAAAAAATCAAATTCTCAAGTGGTTGGATATTTACCATAGCCAAACAACCCACTTTTTGCCTATCCATAAAAATCACAGATACTTTTTGGTACAATCTCTCTCAGCATTTGTGTATTTCCTTCTTGGATGCTCAAATTTGTTTTCAGATCCAAACTTGAGTTTTCATTCTCCCATTTTTTCACGTCAACAAAAAAGATATTAAGACATAACAAATTGAAAATTTTAGAGTTCAGGTACGTAAAAAAAAATCTGAATACTATTTCACGCACTAAAAATGAACTCAGAGGTTTTCTTATCAATGTTTGAGAAATTCCACTAGTACAACCCCTAATTATAGGCTTGGTGGAATTTTTTCGGAAAGGGACTTCTAACTGATCCCTACATGCTTTAAATATGGTGGATATGCATCCCAGAACATGTTGACGATGCAAGTAGACCTAATGATCCCAAAATTTCAAGGAGTGGAAAAAATCAAATTCTCAAGTTGTTGGATATTTACCAGAGCCAAACAACCCACTTTTTGCCTATCCTTAAAAATCACAGATACTTTGTGGAACTTTCTCTCTCAGCATTTGTGCATTTCCATCTTGGATGCTCATATTTGTTTTCAGATCCAAACTAGAGTTTTCACTCTCCCATTTTTTCTCGTAAACAAAAAAGATATTCAGGCATAAACAAAATGAAAATTTTAGAGTTCAGGTATGCAAAAAAAAATCGGAAAATTATTTCAAGCACTGAAAATAAACTCCAAGGTTTTGTTATCCATGTTTGGGAAATTCCACTAGTACAACCCCTAATAATAAAATTGGTGGATTTTTATAGGAAAGGGACTTCAAACTGATCCCAACATGCTTTAAATATGGTGGATATGCATGCCAGAAACATGTTGAGGTTGCAAGTGGACCCAATGATCCAAAAATTTCAAGGAGTGGAAAAAGTCAAATTCTCAAGTGGTTGGATATTTACTAGAGCCAAACAACCAGCTTTTTGCCTATCCTTAAAAATTACAGATACTTTTTGGAACTATCTCCCTCAGCATTTGTGCATTTCCATCTTGGATGCTCAATTTTGTTTTCGGATCCAAACTTGAGTTTTCACTCTCCCATTTTTTCTCGTAAATATAAAAGATATTAAGGCATAACAAAATGAAAATTTTAGACTTCTGGTATGCAAAAAAAAAATCTGAAAATTATTTCACGCACTAAAAATGAACTCCAAGGTTTTGTTATCCATGTTTGGGAAATTCCACCATACAACCCCTAATAATAAGCTTGGTGGAATTTTATAGGAAAGGGACTTCTAACTGATCCCAACATGCTTTAAATGTTGTGGATTTACTTGCCAAAAACATGTTGAGGATGCAAGTGGACATAATGATCCATAAATTTCAAGGAGTGGAAAAAATGAAAGTCTCAAGTGCTTGGATATTTAACAGAGGCAAACAACCCATTTTTTCCCTTTCCTTAAAAATCACAGATACTTATTGGAACTATCTCTCTCAGCATTTGTGCGTTTCCATCTTGGATGCTCAAATTTGTTTTCAGATCCAAACTTGTGTTTTCATTCTCCCATTTTTTCTCGTAAACAAAAAATATATTAAGGCATAACAAAATGAAAATTTAAGAGTTCAGGTGTGCAAAAAAAAAAAATCTGAAAATTATTTCATGCACTAAAAATGGATTCCAAGGTTTTGTTATCCATGTTTGGGAAATTCCACTAGTACAACCCCTAATTATAAGCTTGGTGGAATTTTATAGGAAAGGGACTTCTAACTGATCCCAACATGTTTTAAATGTGGTGGATATGTATGCCAGAAACATGTTGAGGATGCAAGTGGCCCTAATGATCCAAAATTTTCAAGAAGTAGAAAAAATCAAATTCTCAAGTGGTTGGATATTTACCAGAGCCAAACAACCCACTTTTTGCGTATCCTTAAAAATCACAGATACTTTTTGGAACTATCTCTCTCAGCATTTGTGCATTTCCATCTTGGATGCTAAAATTTGTTTTCAGATCCAAACTTGAGTTTTCACTCTCCCATTTTTTCTCGTAAACAAAAAAGATATTCAGGCATAACAAAATGAAAATTTTAGAGTTCAGGTATGCCAAAAAAAATCTGAAAATTATTTCACGCACTAAAAATGAACTCCAAGGTTTTGTTATCCATGTTTGGGAAATTCCACAAGTACAACCCCTAATAATAAGCTTGGTTGATTTTTATTGGAAAGGGACTTCTAACTGATGCCAACATGTGTTAAATGTGGAGGATATGCATGCCGGAAACATGTTGAGAATGCAAGTGGACCTAATGATCCAAAAATTTCAAAGAGTGGAAAAAATCAAATTCTCAAGTGGTGGGATATTTACCAGAGCCCAACATACCACTTTTTGCCTATCCTTAAAAATTACAGATACTTTTTGGAACTATCTCCCTCAGCATTTGTGCATTTCCATCTTGGATGCTCAAATTTGTTTTCAGATCCAAACTTGAGTTTTCACTCTCCCATTTTTTCTCGTAAACAAAAAAGATATTAAAGCATAACAAAAGAAAAATTTTAGAGTTCAGGTATGCAAAAAAAAATCTGAAAATTATTTCACGCACTAAAAATGAACTCCAAGGTTTTGTTATCCACGTTTGGGAAATTCCACTAGTACAACCCCTAAAAATAAACTTGGTGGAATTTTATAGGAAAGGGATTTCTAACTGATCCTAAGATGCTTTAAATGTGGTGGATATGCATGCCAGAAACATGTTGAGGATGCAAGTGGACCTAATGATCCAAAAATTTCATGGAGTGGAAAAAGTCAAATTCTCAAGTGGTTGGATATTTACCAGAGCCAAACAACCCACTTTTTGCCTATCCTTAAAAATCTTAGATACTTTTTGGAACTATCTCTCTCAGCATTTGTGCATTTACATCTTGGATGCTCAAATTTGTTTTCAAATCCCAACCGGAGTTTTCACTCTCCCATTTTTTCTCGTAATTAAAAAAGATATTAAGGCATAAAAAAATGAAAATTTTAGAGTTCAGGTGTGCAAAAAAAAATCTAAAAATTATTTCACGCACTAAAAATGAACTCCAAGGTTTTGTTATCCATGTTTGGGAGATTCCACTAGTTCAACCCCTTATAATATGCTTGGTGGAATTTTATGGGAAATGGACTTCTAACTGATCCTATCACGCTTTAAATGTGGTGGATATGCATGCCAGAAACATGTTGAGGATACAAGTTGATCTAAAGATCCAAAAATTTCAAGGAGTGGAAAAAGTGAAATTCTCAAGTGGTTGGATATTAACCATAGCCAGACAATCCACTTTTTGCCTATCCTTAGAAATCACAGATACTTTTTGGAACTTTCTCTCTCTGCATTTGTGCATTTCCATCTTGGATGCTAAAATTTGTTTTCAGATCCAAACTTGGGTTTTCACTGTCCCATTTTTTCTCGTAAAAAAAAAAGATATTAAGGCATAACAAAAAGAAAATTATAGAGTTCAGGTATGCAAAAAAAAATCTGAAAATTATTTCACGCACTAAAAATGAACTCCAAGGTTTTGTTATCCATGTTTGGGAAATTCCACTAGTACAACGCTTAATAATGAGCTTGGTGGAATTTTAAAGGAAAGGGACTTCTAACTTATCCCAACATGTTTTAAATGTGGTGGATATGCATGCTAGAAACCTGTTTAGGCTGCAAGTGGACCTAAAGTTCCAAAAATTTCAAGGAGTGGAAAAAGTCAAATTCTCAAGTGGTTGGATATTTACCAGAGCCAAACAACCCACTTTTTGCCTATCCTTAAAAATCACAGATACTTTTTGGAACTATCTCTCTCAGCATTTGTGCATTTCCATTTTGGATGCTCAAATTTGTTTTCAGATCCAAACTTGAGTTTTCACTCTCCCATTTTTTCTCGTAAAAAAAAAAAGAGATTAAGGCGTACCAAAAAGAAAATTTTACAGTTAATGAATGCAAAAAAAAAATTTGAAAATTATTTCACGCATTAAAAATGAACTCCAAGGTTTTTTTATCCACGTTTGGGAAATTCCACTAGTACATCCCCAAATAATAAACTTCGTGGAATTTTATAGGAAAGGGACTTGTAACTGAGCCTAACATGCTTTAAATGTGGTGGATATGTATGCCAGAAACATGTTGTGGATGCAAGTGGACCTAATGATCCAAAAATTTCGAGTGGAAAAATAAAATTCTCAAGTGGTTGGATATTTACCAGAGCCAAACAACACACGTTTTGTCTATCCTTAAAAATCACAGATACTTTTTGGAACTATCTCTCTCAGCATTTGTGCATTACCATCTTGAATGCTCAAATTTGTTTTCAGATCCAAACTTGAGTTTTCACTCTCCCATTTTTTCTCGTAAACTAAAAAGATATTCAGACATAGCAAAATGAAAATTTTAGAGTTCAGGTACGCCAAAAAAAATCTGAAAAAATTATTTCACGCACTAAAAATGAACTCCAAGGTTTTGTTATCCATGTTTGGGAAATTCCACTAGTACAACCCTTAATAATAAGCTCGGTGGATTTTATTGGAAAGGGACTTCTAACTGATCCCAACATGCTTTAAATGTGGAGGATATGCATGCCGGAAACATGTTGAGGATGCAAGTGGACCTAATGATCCAAAAATTTCAAGGAGTGGAAAAAATCAAATTCTCAAGTGGTTGGATATTTACCAGAGCCAAACAACCCACTTTTTGCCTATCCTTAAAAATCACAGATACTTTTTGGAACAATCTTTCTCAGCATTTGTGTATTTCCATCTTGGATGCTCAAATTTGTTTTCAGATCCAAATTTGAGTTTTCACTCTCCCATTTTTTGTCGTAAATAAAAAAGTTATTAAGGCATAACAAAATGAAAATTTTAGAGTTCAGGTATGCAAAAAAAAATCTGAAAACTATTTCACGCACTAAAAATGAACTCCAAGGTTTTCATATCCATTTTGGGAAATTCCACTAGTACAACCCCTAATAATAGGGTTGGGGGAATTTTAGAGGAAAGGGACTTGTAACTGATCCCAAAATGCTTTAAATATGGTGGATATGCATCCCAGAAACATGTTGACGATGCCAGTGGACCTAATGATCCAAAAATATCAAGGAGTGGAAAAAATCAAATTCTCAAGTGGTTGGAAATTTACCAGAGCCAAACAACCCACTTTTTGCCTATGCTTAAAAATCACAGATACTTTTTGGAACTATCTCTCTCAGCATTTGTGCATTTCCATCTTCGATGCTCAAATTTGTTTTCAGATCCAAACTTAAGTTTTCACTCTCCCATTTTTTCTCGTAAACAAAAAAGTTATTAAGGCGTACCAAAATGAAAATTTTAGAGTTCATGAATGCAAAAAAAAATTTGAAAATTATTTCACGCACTAAAAATGAACTCCAAGGTTTTTTTATCCATGTTTGGGAAATTCCACAAGTAAAACCCCAAATAATAAACTTGGCGGAATTTTATAGGAAAGGGACTTGTAACTGATCCTAACATGTTTTAAATATGGTGGATATGCATGCAAGAAACATGTTGACGATGCAAGTGGACATAATGATCCAAAAGTTTCAAGGAGTGGAAAAAATAAAATTCTCAAGTGATTGCATATTTTCCAGAGGCAAACAACCTACTTTTTGCCAATCCTTAAAAATCACAGATACTTTTTGGAACTATCTCTCTCAGCATTTGCGCATTTCCATCTTGGATGCTCAAATTTGTTTTCAGATCCAAACTTGAGCTTTCACTGTCCCATTTTTGCTCGTAAGCAAAAAAGATATTAAGGCATAACAAAAAGAAAATTTTAGAGTTCAAGTATGCAAAAAAAAATTTGAAAATTATTTCACGCACTAAAAATGAACTCCAAGGTTTTGTTACCCATGTTTTGGAAATTCCACTAGTACAACCCCTAATAATAAGATTGGTGGAATTTTATAGGGATGGGACTTGTAACTGATCCTAACATGCTTTAAATGTGGTGGAAATGCATGCCAGAAACATGTTGAGGATGCAAGTGGACCTAATGATCCAAAAATTTCAAGGAGTGGAAAAAATCAAATTCTCAATTGGTTGGATATTTACAAGAGCCAAACAACCAACTTTTTGCCTATCCTTAAAAATCACAGAAACTTTTTGGAACTATCTCTCTCAGCATTTGTTCGTTTCCATCTTGGAAGTTTAAATTTGTTTTCGGATTCAAACTTGAGTTTTCACTCTCCCATTTTTCTCATAAACAAAAAAGAAGTTAAGGCAGAACAATATGAAAATTTAAGAGTTCAAGTATGCAAAAAAAAATTAGAAAATTATTTCACACACTTAAAAAATGAACTCCAAGGTTTTGTTATCCATGTTTGGGAAATTCCACTAGAACAACCCCTAATAATAGGCTTGGTGAAATTTTACAGGAAAGGGACTTGTAACTGATCCTCACATGCTTTAAATGTGGTGGATATGCATGCCAGAAACATGTGGAGGATGCAAGTGGACCAAATGATCCAAAATATCATGGGGTGGAAAAATTCATATTCTCAAGTGGTTGGATATTTACCAGAGCACAACAACCCACTTTTTTCCTATCCTTAAAAATCACAGATACTTTTTGGAACTATCTCTCTCAGCATTTGTGCATTTCCATCTTCAATGTTCAAATTTGTTTTCAGATCCAAACTTGAGTTTTCACTCTCCCATTTTTTCTCATAAATAGAAAAAATATTAAGGCATAACAAAATTAAAATTTTAGAGTTCATATATGCAAAAAAAAATATTGAAAATTATTTCACGCACTAAAAATGAACTCCAAGCTTTTGTTATCCATGTTTGGGAAATTCCACTAGTACAACTCCTAATAGTATGCTTGGTGGAATTTTACAGGAAATGACCCTAACATGCTTCAAATGTGGTGGATATGCATGCCGGAAACTTGTTGAGGATGCAAGTGGACCTAATGATCCATAAATTTCAAGGAGTGGAAAAAATCAAATTCTCAAGTGGTTGGATATTTACCAGAGCCAAACAACCCACTTTTTGCCTATCCTTAAAAATCACAGATACTTTTTAGAACTATCTCTCTCAGCTTTTGGGCCTTTCCATCTTGGATACTCAAATTTGTTTTCAGATCCAAACTTGAGTTTTCACTCTCCCATTTTTTTCTCGTAAACAAAAAAGATATTAAGGCATAACAAAAAAAAAATTTTAGAGTTCATGTATGCAAAAAAAAAATTTGAAAATTATTTCACGCACTAAAAATGAACTCCAAGGTTTTGTTATCCATGTTTGGGAAATTCCACTAGTACAACTCCTTATAATAAGCTTGGTGGAATTTTATAGGAAAGGGACTTGAAACCGACCCTAACATGCTTTAAATGTGGTGGATATGCATGCCAGAAACATGTTGAGGATGCAAGTAGACCTAGTGATCCAAAAAATTCAAGGAGTGGAAAAAATCAAATTCTCTAGTGGTTGGATATTTACCAGAGCCAAACAACCCACTTTTTGCCTATCCTTAAAAATCACAGATACTTTTTGGAACTATCTCTCTCAGCATTTGTGCATTTCCATCTTGGATGCTCAAATTTGTTTTCAGATGCAAACTTGAGTTTTCGCTCTCCCATTTTTTCTCGTAAAAAAAATAATATTAAGGTATAACCAAATGAAAATTTAAAGTACATGTATGCAAAAAAAAATATGAAAATTATTTCACTCACTAAAAATGAACTCCAAGGTTTTGTTATCCATGTTTGGGAAATTCCACTAGTACAACCGCGATTAATAATATTGGTGGAATTTTATAGGAAAGGGACTTCTCACTGACCCTAACATGCTTTAAATGTGGTGGAGATGCATGTTTGAAACATGTTGAGGATGCAACTGGACCTAATGATCCAAAAATTTCAAGGAGTGGAAAAAATCAAATTCTCAAGTGGTTGGATATTTACCAGAGCCAAACAACCCACTTTTTCCCTATCCTTAAAAATCATAGATACTTTTTGGAACAATCTCTCCCAGAATTTGTGCATTTCCATCTTGGATGCTAAAATTTGTTTTCAAATCCATACTTGAGTTTTTACTCTCCCATTTTTTCTCGTAAAAAAAAGATATTAAGGCATAACAAAATGAAAATTTTAGAGTTCAGTTATGCAAAAAAAATTTGAAATTTATTTCATGCTCTAAAAATGAACTCCAAGGTTTTGTTATCCATGTTTATCAAATTCCACTAGAACAACCCCTAATAATAAGCTTGATGGAATTTTATAGGAAAGGGACTTCTAACTGATCCCAACATGCTTTATATGTGGTTGATATGCATGCCAGAAACATGTTGACGACGCAAGTGGACCTAATGACCCAAAAATTTCAAGGAGTGGAAAAAATCAAATTCTCAAGTGGTTGGATATTTACCAGAGCCAAACAACCCACTTTTTGTCTATCCTTAAAAATCACAGATACTTTTTGGAACTATCTCTCTTAGAATTTGTGCATTTCCATCTTTGATGCTTAAATTTTTTTTCATATCCAAACTTGAGTTTTCATTCTCCCATTTTTTGTTATAAATAAAAAAGATATTAAGGCATAACAAAATGAAAACTTTAGAGTTCAGGAACACAAAAAAAAATATGAAAATTTTTTCACGCTCTAAAAATGAACTCCAAGGTTTTGTTATCCATGTTTGGGAAAGTCCACTTGTACAACCCCTAATAATAAGCTTGAAGGAATTTTATAGGAAAGGGACTTGTAACTGATCCTCTAATGCATTCAATGTGGTGGATATGCATGCCAGAAACATGTTGAGGTTGCAAGTGGACCGGATGATCCAAAATTTTCAAGGAGTGGAAAATGTCAAATTCTCAAGTTGTTGGATATTTATATGAGCCAAACAACCCACTTTTTGCCTATCCTTAAAAATGACAGATACTTTTTTGAACTATCTCTCTTAGAATTTGTGCATTTCCATCTTGGATGCTCAAATTTGTTTTCAGATCCAAACTTGAGTTTTCACACTCCCGTTTTTTGTCGAAAACAAAAAAGATATTAAGGCATAACAAAATGTAAATTTTAGAGTTCTGGTATGCATAAAAAATCTTAAAATTATTTCACGCACTAAAAATGAACTCTATGATTTTTTTATCCATGTTTGGGAAATTCCACTAGTACAACCCCTAATAATAAGCTTAGTGGAATTTTATGGGAAAGGGACTTCTAACTGATCCTATCATGCTTTAAATGTGGTCGATCTGCATGCCAGAAATATGTTGAGGATGCAAGTGGACCTAATGATCCAAAAATTTCAAGGAGTGGAAAAAGTCAAATTCTCAAGTGGTTGGATATTTACCATAGCCAGACAACCCACTTTTTGCCTATCCTTAAAAATCACAGATACTTTTTGGAACTATATCTCTCAGCATTTGTGCATTTCCATCTTTGATGCTCAAATATGTTTTCAGATCCAAACTTGAGTTTTCACTCTCCCATTTTTTCTCGTAAACAAAAAAGAAATTAAGGCATAACAAAATGAAACTATTAGAGCTTAGGTATGCAAAAAAAAAATTTGAAAATTATTTCACGTACTAAAAATGAACTCCAAGGTTTTGTTATCCATGTTTGGGAAATTCCACTAGTACAACCCCTAATAGTAAGCTTGATGGAATTTTATAGGAAACGGACTTCTAACTGATCCCAACATGCATTACATGTGGTGGATATGCATGCGAGAAACATGTTGAGGATACAGGTGGAAAAAGTCAAATTCTCAAGTGGTTGGATATTTACCAGAGCCAAATAACCCATTTTATTCCTATCCTTAAAAATCACAGATACTTTTTGGAACTATCTCTCTTAGCATTTGTGCATTTCCATCTTGGATGCACAAATTTGTTTCCAGGTCGAAACTTGAGTTTTCACTCTCCCATTTTTACTCGTAAACAAAAAAGATATTAAGGCATAAAAAAATAAAAATTTTAGAGTTCAGGTATTCAAAAAAAAATCTGAAAATTATTTCACGCACTAAAAATGAACACCAAGGTTTTGTTATCCATGTTTGGGAAATTCCACTACTACAACAGGTAATAATAAGCTTGGTGGAATTTTATAGGAAAGGGACTTCTAACTAATCCTAACATGCTTTCAATGTGGCGGATATGCATGCCGGAAACATATTGAGGATGCAAGTGGACCTAATGATCCAAAAATTTGAAGGAGTGGAAAGAATCAAATTCTCAAGTGGTTGGATATTTACCAGAGCCAGACAACCCACTTTTTTCCTATCCTTAAAAATCACAGAAACTTTTTGGAACAGTCTCTCTCAGCATTTGTGCATTTCCATCTTGGATGCTCAAATTTATTTTTAGATCCAAACTTGAGTTTTCACTCTCCCATTTTTACTCTTAAACAAAAAAGATATTAAGGCATAACAAAATAAAAATTTTAGACTTCAGGTATTCAAAAAAAATCTGAAAATTATTTCACGCACTTAAAATGAACTCCAAGATTTTGTTATCCAGGTTTGGGAAATTCCACTAGTACAACCCCTAATAATAACCTTGGTGGAATTTTATAGGAAAGGGACTTGTAACTAACCCTAACATGCTTTAAATGTGGTGGATATGCAAGCCAGAAACATGTTGAGGATGCAACTGGACCTAATGATCCAAACATTTCAAGGAGTGGAAAATATCAAATTCTCAAGTGGTTGGATATTTACCAGAGCCAAACAACTCACTTTTTGCCTATCCTAAATAATCACAGATACTTTTTGGAACTATCTCTCTCAGCATTTGTGCATTTCCATCTTGGATGCACAATTTTTTTTTTATATCCAAACTTGAGTTTTCACTCTCCCATTTTCCTTTGTAAACAAAAAATATATTAAGGCATAACAAAATGGAAATTTTTGAGTTAAGGTAATTAAAAAAAAATCTGAAAATTATTTCACGGACTAAAAATGAACCCCAAGGTTTTGTTATCTATGTTTGGGAAATTCCACTAGTACAACCCCTAATAATAAGCTTGGTGGAATTTTATAGGAAAGGGACTTGTAACTGATCCTAACCTGCTTTAAATGTGGTGGATATGGATGCCAGAAACATGTTGAGGATGCAAGTGGACCTAATCATCCAAAAATTTCAAGGAGTGGAAAAAATAAAATTCTCAAGTGGTTGAATATTTACCAGAGCCAAACAACGCACTTTTTGCCTCTCCTTAAAAATCACAGATAGTTTTTGGAACTATCTCTCTCAGCATTTGTGCATTTCCATCTTGGATGCTCAAATTTTTTTTTAGATCCAAACTAGAGCTTTAACTCTCCCATTTTCTCTCGTAAACAAAAAAGAAATTAAGGCATACCAAAATGAAAATTTTAGAGTTTATGAATGCAAAATAAATTTGAAAATTATTTCACGCACTAAAAATGAACTCCAAGGTTTTGTTATCCATGTTTGGGAAACTCCACTAGTACAACCCCTAATAATAAGCTTGGTGGAATTTTATAGGAAAGGGACTTCTAACTGATCCCAACATGCTGTAAATGTGGTGGATATGCTTGCCAGAAACATGTTGAGGATGCAAGTGGACCTAATGATCCAAAAATGTCAAGGAGTGGAAAAAGTCAAAATCTCAAGTGGTTGGATATTTACCAGAGCAAAACAACCCACTTTTTGCTTATCCTTTAAAATGACAGATACTTTTTGGAACTATCTCTCTCAGTATTTATGCATTTCCATCTTGGATGCTCAACTTTGTTTTCAATTCCAAACTTGAGTTTTCACTCTCGCATTTTTTCTCGTAAACAAAAAAGATATTAAGGCATAACAAAATGAAATTTTAGAGTTCAGGTAAGCAAAAAAAATAATCTAAAAATTATTTCACGCAGTAAAAATGAACTCCAAAGTTTTTTTATCCATGTTTGGGAAACAAACCCTAATAAGCTTGGGGGAATTTTAGAGGAAAGGGACTTGTAACTGATCCTAACATGCTTTAAAAGTGGTGGATATGCATGCCAGAAACATGTTGAGGATGCCAGTGGACCTAATGATCCAAAAATATCAAGGAGTGGAAAATATCAAATTCTCAAGTGGTTGGAAATTTACCAGAGCCAAACAACCCACTTTTTGCCTATGCTTAAAAATCACAGATACTTTTTGGAACTATCTCTCTCAGCATTTGTGCATTTACATCTTCGATGCTCAAATTTGTTTTCAGATCCAAACTTAAGTTTTCACTCTCCCATTTTTTCTCGTAAAAAAAAAAGTTATTAAGGCGTACCAAAATGAAAATTTTAGAGTTCATGAATGCAAAAAAAAATTTGAAAATTATTTCTCACACTACAAATGAACTCCAAGGTTTTTTTATCCATGTTTGGGAAATTCCACAAGTAAAACCCCAAATAATAAACTTGGTGGAATTTTATAGGAAAGGGACTTGTAACTGATCCTAACATGCTTTAAATATGGTGGATATGCATGCAAGAAACATGTTGACGATGCAAGTGGACCTAATGATCCAAAAGTTTCAAGGAGTGGAAAAAATCAAATTTTCAAGTGGTTGGATATTTACCAGAGCCAAACAACCCACTTTTTGCCTATCCTTAAAAATCACAGATACTTTTTGGAACTATCTCTCTCAGCATTTGTGCATTTCAATCTTGGATGCTCAAATTTGTTTTCAGATGCAAACTTGAGTTTTCACTCTCCCATTTTTTCTCGTAAACAAAAAAGATATTAAGGCATAAAAAAATGAAAATTTTAGAGTTCATGTATGCAAAAAAAAATTTGAAAACTATTTCACGCTCTAAAATTGAACTCCAAGGTTTTGTTCTCCATGTTTGGGAAATTCCACTAGTACAACCCCTAATAAAAAGCTTGGTGGAATTTTATGGAAAGGGACTTGTAACTGACCCAACATGCTTTAAATGCGGTGGATATGCATGCCAGAAACATGTTGAGGATGCAACTAGACCTATTGATCCAAAAATTTCAAGGAGAGGAAAAATCAAATTCTCAAGTGGTTGGATATTTACCAGAGCCAAACAACCCACTTTTTGCCTGTCCTTAAAAATCACAGATACTTTTTGGAACTATCTCTCTCAGCATTTGTGCATTTCAATCTTGGATGCTCAAATTTGTTTTCAGTTGCAAACATGAGTTTTCACTCTCCCATTTTTTCTCGTAAAAAAAATAATATTAAGGCATAAAAAAAAAATTTAGAGTACATGTATGCAAAAAAAAATATGAAAATTATTTCACGCACTAAAAATGAACTCCAAGGTTTTGTTATCGATGTGTGGGAACTTCCACTAGTACAACCCCGAATAATAATATTGGTGGAATTTTATAGGAAAAGGGACTTGTAACTGACACTAACATGCTTTAAATGTAGTGCATATGCATGCCAGAAACGTGTTCAGGATGCAACTGGACCAAATGATCCAAAAATTTCATGGAGTGGAAAAAATCAAATTCTCAAGTTACCATAGCCAAACATCCCACTTTTTGCCTATCCTTTAAAATCACAGATACTTTTTGGAACAATCTCTCCTAGCATTTGTGCATTTCCATCTTGGATGCTAAATTTTCTTTCAGATCCATACTTGAGTTTTCACTCTCCCATTTTTTCTCGTAAAAAAAAGATATTAACGCATAACAAAATGAAAATTTTAGAGTTCAGGAATGCAAAAAAAATCTGAAATTTATTTCATGCACTAAAAATGAACTCCAAGGTTTTGTTATCCTTGTTTATCAAATTCCACTAGAACAACTCCTAATAATAAGCTTGGTGGAATTTTATAGGAAAGGGACTTCTAACTGATCCCAACATGCTTGAAATGTGGTGGATATGCATGCCAGAAACATGTTGACGATGCAAGTGGACCTAATGACCCAAAAATTTCAAGGAGTGGAAAAAATCAAATTCTCAAGTGGTTGGATATTTACCAGAGCCAAACAACCCACTTTTTGTCTATCCTTAAAAATCACAGATACTTTTTAGAACTATCTCTCTCAGAATTTGTGCATTTCCATCTTTGATGCTTAAATTTTTTTTTTATATCCAAACTTGAGTTTTCATTCTCCCATTTTTGGTCGTAAATAAAAAAGATATTAAGGCATAACAAAATGAAAACTTTAGAGTTCAGGTATACAAAAAAAAATATGAAAATTTTTTCACGCACTAAAAATGAACTCCAAGGTTTTGTTATCCATGTTTGGGAAAGTCCACTTGTACAACCCCTAATAATAAGCTTGGAGGAATTTTACAAGAAAGGGACTTGTAACTGATCCTCACATGCTTTAAATGTGGTGGATATGCATGCCAGAAACATGTGGAGGATGCAAGTGGACCAAATGATCCAAAAATATCATGGGGTGGACAAATTCAAATTCTCAAGTGGTTGGATATTTACCAGAGCACAACAACCCACTTTTTTCCAATCCTTAAAAATCACAGATACTTTTTGGAACTATCTCTCTCAGCATTTGTGAACTCCATCTTGGTTGCTCAAATTTTTTTTCAGATCCAAACTTGAGTTTTCACTCTCCCATTTTTTCCCCAAAAAAAAAAAAGATATTAAGGCATAACAAAATTAAAATTAAAGAGTTCCTATATGCAAAAAAAAAATTGAAAATTATTTCACGCAATAAAAATGAACTCCAAGCTTTTGTTATCCATGTTTGGGAAATTCCACTAGTACAACCCCTAATAATAAGCTTGGTGGAATTTTACAGGAAATGACCCTAACATGCTTTAAAAGTGGTGGATATGCATGCCGGAAACATGTTGAGGATGCAAGTGGACCTAATGACCCATAAATTTCAAGGAGTAGAAAAAATCAAATTCTCAAGTGGTGGATATTTACCAGAGCCAAACAACCCACTTTTTTCCTATCCTTAAAAATCACAGATACTTTTTAGAACTATCTCTCTCAGCATTTGTGCCTTTCCATCTTGGATACTCAAATTTGTTTTCAGATCCAAACTTGAGTTTTCA
Organism: Aristolochia californica; assembly: GCF_029961685.1. Taxonomy (NCBI): domain Eukaryota; kingdom Viridiplantae; phylum Streptophyta; class Magnoliopsida; order Piperales; family Aristolochiaceae; genus Aristolochia; species Aristolochia californica. The sequence continues at coordinate 8,316,020 of NW_027181837.1, forward strand.
CTCTCCCATTTTTTTCTCGTAAACAAAAAAGATATTAAGGCAAAACAAAATGAAAATTTTAGAGTTCATGTATGCAAAAAAAAAAATTTGAAAATTATTTCACGCACTAAAAATGAACTCCAAGGTTTTGTTATCCATGTTGGGAAATTCCACTAGTACAACACCTTATAATAAGCTTGGTGGAATTTTATTGGAAAGGGACTTGAAACAGACCCTAACAAGCTTTAAATGTGGTGGATATGCATGCCAGAAACATGTTGAGGATGCAAGTAGACCTAGTGATCCAAAAAATTCAAGGAGTGGAAAAAATCAAATTCTCAAGTGGTTGGATATTTACCAGAGCCAAACAACCCAATTTTTGCCTATCCTTAAAAATCACAGGGACTTTTTGGAACTATCTCTCTCAGCATTTGTGCATTTCCATCTTGGATGCTCAAATTTGTTTTCAGATCCATACTTGAGTTTTCACTCTCCCATTTTTTCTCGTAAACTAAAAAGATGTTAAGGCATAACAAAATGAAAATTTTAGTGTTCATGTATGAAAAAAAAATAGAAAATTATTTCACGCACTAAAAATGAACTCCAAGGTTTTGTTATCCATGTTTTGGAAATTCCACTAGTACAACCCCTAATAATAAGCTTGGTGGAATTTTACAGGAAATGACCCTAACATGCTTTAAATGGGGTGGATATGCATGCCGGAAACATGTTGAGGATGCAAGTGGACCTTATGATCCAAAAATTTCTAGGAGTGGAAAAAATCGTATTCTCAAGTGAGCCAAACAAACCACTTTTTGCCTATCCTGAAAAATCTCAGATACTTTTTGGAACTTTCTCTCTCAGCATTTGTGCATTTTCTTCTTGGATGCTCTACCATTTTTTCTCGTAAACAAAAAAGATATTAAGGCTTAACAAAATGAAAATTTTAAAGTTCATGTATGCAAAAAAAATTTGAAATCTATTTCACGCTCTAAAATTGAACTCCAAGGTTTTGTTATCCATGTTTCGGAAATTCCACTAGTACAACCCCTTATAATAAGCTTGGTGGAATTTTATAGGAAAGGGACTTGTAACTAACCATAACATACTTTAAAAGTGGTGGATATGCAAGCCAGAAACATGTTGAGGATGCAACTGGACCTAAAGATCCAAAAATTTCAATGAGTGGAAAATATCAAATTCTCAAGTGGTTGGATATTTACCAGAGCCAAACAACCCACTTTTTCCCTATCCTTAAAAATCACAGATACTTTTTGGAAGAATCTCTCTCAGCATTTGTGCGTTTCAATCTTGGATGCTCAAATTTGTTTTAACATGCAAACTTGAGTTTTCTCTCTCCCATTTTTCCTCGTAAAATAAAAAAGATATTAAGGCATAACAAAATGAAAATTTAGAGTTCACGTATGCAAAAAAAAAATTGAAAATTATTTCACGCACTAGAAATGAACTCCAAGGTTTTGTTATCCATGTTTGGGAAATTCCACTAGAACAACCCCGAATAATAAGCTTGGTGGAATTTTATAGGAAAGGGATTTGTAACTGTCCCTAACAGGCTTTAAATGTGGTGGATATGCATGCTTGAAACATGTTGAGGATGCAACTGGACCTAATGATAAAAAAATTTCAAGGAGTGGAAAAAATCAAATTCTCAAGTGGTTGGATATTTACCAGAGCCAAACAACCCACTTTTTGCCTATTCTTTCAAATCACAGATACTTTTTGGAACTATCTCTCTTAGCATTTGTGCATTTCCATCTTGGATGCTCAAATTTTTTTTCAGATCCAAACTTGAGTTTTCACTCTACCATTTTTTCTCGTAAACAAAAAAGATATTAAGGCATAAAAAAATGAAAACTTCAGAGTTCATGTATGCAAAAAAAATTTTGAAAACTATTTCACGCGCTAAAATGGAACTCCAAGGTTTTGTTCTCCTTGTTTGGGAAATTCCACTAGTACAACCCCTAATAATAAGCTTGGTGGAATTTTATAGGAAAGGGACTTGTAACTGACCTAACATGCTTTAAATGTGGTGGATATGCATGCTAGAAACATGTTGAGGATGCAACTGGACCTATTGATCCAAAAATTGCAAGGAGAGGAAAAAATCAAATTTTCAAGTGGTTGGATATTTACCAGAGCCAAACAACCCACTTTTTGCCTATCCTTAAAAATCACAGATACTTTTTGGAACTATCTCTCTCAGCATTTGTGCATTTCAATCTTGGATGCTCAAATTTGTTTTCAGATGCAAACTTGAGTTTTCACTCTCCCATTTTTTCTCGTAAAAAAAATAATATTAAGGCATAACCAAATGAAAATTTAGAGTACATGTATGCAAAAAAAAAATATGAAAATTATTTCCCTCACTAAAAATGAACTCCAAGGTTTTGTTATCCTTGTTTGGGAAATTCCACTAGTACAACCCAGAATAATAATATTGGTGGAATTTTATAGGAAAGGGACTTGTAACTGACCCTAACATGCTTTAAATGTGGTGGATATGCATGTTTGAAACATGTTGAGGATGCAACTGGACCTAATGATCCAAAAATTTCAAGGAGTGGAAAAAATCAAATTCTCAAGTGGTTGGATAATTTACCAGAGCCAAACAACCCACTTTTTCCCTATCCTTAAAAATCATAGATACTTTTTGGAACTATCTCTCTACGCATTTATGCATTTCAATCTTGGATGCTCAAATTTGTTTTAAGATGCAAACTTAAGTTTTCACTCTCCCATTTTTTCTAGCAAAAAAAAAAAAGATATTAAGGCATAACAAAATGAAATTTTAGAGTTCATGTATGCAAAAAAAAAATTTGAAAATTATTTCATGCACTAAAAATGAAATCCAAGATTTTGTTATCCATGTTTGGGAAATTCCACTAGTGCAACCCCGAATAATAAGCTTGGTGGAATTTTATAGGAAAGGGACTTGTAACTGGCCCTAACAGGCTTTAAATGTGGTGGATTTGCAAGCTTGAAACATGTTGAGGATGCAACTGGACCTAATGATCAAAAAATTTCAAGGAGTGGAAAAAATAAAATTCTCAAGTGGTTGGATATTTACCAGATCCAAACAACCCACTTTTTGCCTATTCTTTAAAATCACAGTTACTTTTTGGAACTATCTCTCTCAGTATTTGTGCATTTCTTTCTTGGATGCTCAAATTTGTTTTCAGATCCAAACTTGAGTTTTTACTCTACCATTTTTTCTCGTAAACAAAAAAGATATTAAGGCATAAAAAAATGAAAATTTTAGAGTTCATGTATGCAAAAAAAAATTTGAAAACTATTTCACGCTCTAAAATTGAACTCCAAGATTTTGTTCTCCATGTTTGGGAATTTCCACTAGTACAACCCCTAATAATAAGCTTGGTGGAATTTTATAGGAAAGGGACTTGTAACTGACCTAACATGCTTTAAATGCGGTGGATATGCATGCCAGAAACATGTTGAGGATGCAACTAGACCTATTGATCCAAAAATTTCAAGGACAGGAAAAATCAAATTCTCAAGTGGTTGGATATTTACCAGAGCCAAACAACCCACTTTTTGCCTGTCCTTAAAAATCACAGATACTTTTCGGAACTATCTCTCTCAGCATTTGTTCATTTCAATCTTGGATGCTCAAATTTGTTTTCAGATGCAAACATGAGTTTTCACTCTCCCATTTTTTCTCGTAAAAAAAATAATAGTAAGGCATAACAAAAAGAAAATTTAGAGTACATGTATGCAAAAAAAAATATGAAAATTATTTCACGCACTAAAAATGAACTCCAAGGTTTTGTTATCGATGTTTGGGAACTTCCACTAGTACAACCCCGAATAATAATATTGGTGGAATTTTATAGGAAAAGGGACTTGTAACTAACCCTAACATGCTTTAAATGTAGTGCATATGCATGCCAGAAACATGTTCAGGATGCAACTGGAACTAATGATCCAAAAATTTCATGGAGTGGAAAAAATGAAATTCTCAAGTTACCATTGCCAAACATCCCACTTTTTGCCTATCCTTTAAAATCACAGATACTTTTTGGAACAATGACTCCCAGCATTTGTGCATTTCCATCTTGGATGCTAAAATTTGCTTTCAGATCCATACTTGAGTTTTCACTCTCCCATTTTTTCTCGTAAAAAAAGACATTAAGGCATAACAAAATGAAAATTTTAGAGTTCAGGAATGCAAAAAAAATCTGAAATTTATTTCATGCACTAAAAATGAACTCCAAGGTTTTGTTATCCATGTTTATCAAATTCCACTAGAACAACCCCTAATAATAAGCTTGGTGGAATTTTATAGGAAAGGGACTTCTAATTGATCCCAACATGCTTTAAATGTGGTGGATATGCATGCCAGAAACATGTTGACGATGCAATTGGACCTAATGACCCAAAAATTTCAAGGAGTGAAAAAAATCAAATTCTCAAGTGGTTGGATATTTACCAGAGCCAAACAACCCACTTTTTGTCTATCCTTAAAAATCACAGATACTTTTTGGAACTATCTCTCTCAGAATTTGTGCATTTCCATCTTGGATGCTTAAATTTTTTTTGAGATCCAAACTTGAGTTTTTATTCTCCCATTTTTTGTCGTAAATAAAAAAGATATTAAGGCATAACAAAATGAAAACTTAAGAGTTCAGGTATACAAAAAAAAATATGAAAATTTTTTCAGGCACTAAAAATGAACTCCAAGGTTTTGTTATCCATGTTTGGGAAATTCCACTAGTACAACCCCTAATAATAAGCTTGGAGGAATTTTATAGGAAAGGGACTTCTAACTGATCCTCTAATGCTTTAAATGTGGTGGATATGCATGCCAGAAACATGTTGAGGATGCAAGTGGACCGGATGATCCAAAAATTTCAAGGAGTGGAAAATGTCAAATTCTCAAGTTGTTGGATATTTACCAGAGCCAAACAACCCACTTTTTGCCCATCCTTAAAAATGACAGATACTTTTTTGAACTATCTCTCTTAGAATTTGAGCATTTCCATCTTGGATGCTCAAATTTTTTTTCAGATCCAAACTTGAGATTTCACTCTCCCGTTTTTTCTCGAAAACAAAAAAGATATTAAGGCATAACAAAATGTAAATTTTAGAGTTCAGGTATGCATAAAAAATCTTAAAATTATTTCACGCACTAAAAATGAACTCTAAGATTTTTTTATCCATGTTTGGGAAATTCCACTAGTACAACCCCTAATAATAGGCTTGGTGAAATTTTACAGGAAAGGGACTTGTAACTGATCCTCACATGCTTTAAACGTGGTGGATATGCATGCCAGAAACATGTCGAGGATGCAAGTGGACCAAATGATCCAAAAATATCATGGGGTGGAAAAATTCAAATTCTCAAGTGGTTGGATATTTACCAGAGCATAACAACCCACTTTTTTCCTATCCTTAAAAATCATAGATACTTTTTGGAACTATCTCTCTCAGCATTTGTGCATTTCCATCTTCAATGCTCAAATTTGTTTTCAGATCCAAACATTAGTTTTCACTCTCCCATTTTTTCTCGTAAACAAAAAAGATATTAAGGCAAAAAAATACGAAAATTTTAGAGTTCAGGTATGCAAATAAAAATCTTAAAATTATTTCACGCACTAAAAATGAACTCCAAGGTTTTGTTATCCATGTTTGGGAAATTCCACTAGTACAAACCCTAAAAATAAGCTTGGTGGAATTTTAAAGGAAAGGGATTTCTAACTGATCCTCCCATGCTTTAAATGTGGTGGATATGCATGCCAGAAACATGTTGAGGATGCAAGTGGACCTAATGATCCAAAAATTTCAAGGAGTGGAAAAAGTCAAATTCTCAAGTGGTTGGATATTGGCCAGAGCCAAACAACCCACATTTTGCCAATCCTTAAAAATCACCGATACTTTTAGGAACTATCTCTCTCAGCATTTGTGCATTTCCATCTTGGATGCTCAAATTTTTTTTCAGATCCAAACTTGAGTTTTCACTCTCCCATTTTTTCTCATAAATAGAAAAAATATTAAGGCATAAAAAAATTAAAATTTTAGAGTTCATATATGCAAAAAAAAATATTGAAAATTATTTCACGCACTAAAAATGAACTCCAAGCTTTTGTTATCCATGTTTGGGAAATTCCCCTAGTACAACCCCTATTAATCAGCTTGGTGGAATTCTACAGGAAATGACCCTAACATGCTTTAAACGTGGTGGATATGCATGCCGGAAACATGTTGAGGATGCAAGTAGACCTAATGATCCATAAATTTCAAGTAGTGGAAAAAATCAAATTCTCAAGTGGTTGGATATTTACCAGAGCCAAACAACCCACTTTTTGCCTATCCTTATCAATCACAGATACTTTTTAGAACTATCTCTCTCAGCATTTGTGCCTTTCCATCTCGGATATTCAAATTTGTTTTCAGATCCAAACTTTAGTTTTCACTGTCCCACTTTTTCTCGAAAACAAAAAAGACATTAACTCATAACAAAATGAAAATTTTAGAGTTCATGTATGCAAAAAAAATTTAAAAATTATTTCACGCACTAAAAATGAACTCCAAGGTTTTGTTATCCATGTTTGGGAAATTCCACTAGTACAACCCCTAATAATAAGCTTGGAGGAATTTTATAGGAAAGGGACTTCTAACTGATCCTCTAATGCTTTAAATGTGGTGGATATGCATGCCAGAAACATGTTGAGGATGCAAGTGGACCGGATGATCCAAAAATTTCAAGGAGTGGAAAATGTCAAATTCTCAAGTTGTTGGATATTTACCAGAGCCAAACAACCCACTTTTTGCCTATCCTTAAAAATGACAGATACTTTTTTGAACTATCTCTCTTAGAATTTGAGCATTTCCATCTTGGATGCTCAAATTTTTTTTCAGATCCAAACTTGAGATTTCACTCTCCCATTTTTTCTCGAAAACAAAAAAGATATTAAGGCATAACAAAATGTAAATTTTAGAGTTCAGGTATGCATAAAAAATCTTAAAATTATTTCACGCACTAAAAATGAACTCTAAGATTTTTTTATCCATGTTTGGGAAATTCCACTAGTACAACCCCTAATAATAGGCTTGGTGAAATTTTACAGGAAAGGGACTTGTAACTGATCCTCACATGCTTTAAATGTGGTGGATATGCATGCCAGAAACATGTGGAGGATGCAAGTGGATCAAATGATCCAAAAATATCATGGGGTGGAAAAATTCAAATTCTCAAGTGGTTGGATATTTACCAGAGCATAACAACCCACTTTTTTCCTATCCTTAAAAATCACAGATACTTTTTGGAACTATCTCTCTCAACATTTGTGCATTTCCATCTTCAATGCTCAAATTTGTTTTCAGATCCAAACATTAGTTTTCACTCTCCCATTTTTTCTCGTAAACAAAAAAGATATTAAGGCAAAAAAATACGAAAATTTTAGAGTTCAAGTATGCAAATAAAAATCTTAAAATTATTTCACGCACTAAAAATGAACTCCAAGGTTTTGTTATCCATGTTTGGGAAATTCCACTAGTACAAACCCTAAAAATAAGCTTGGTGAAATTTTAAAGGAAAGGGATTTCTAACTGATCCTCCCATGCTTTAAATGTGGTGGATATGCATGCCAGAAACATGTTGAGGATGCAAGTGGACCTAATGATTCAAAAATTTCAAGGAGTGGAAAAATTCAAATTCTCAAGTGGTTGGATATTGACCAGAGCGAAACAACCCACATTTTGCCAATCCTTAAAAATCACAGATACTTTTTGGAACTATCTCTCTCAGCATTTGTGCATTTCCATCTTCGACGCTCAAATTTTTTTTCAGATCCAAACTTGAGTTTTCACTCTCCCATTTTTTCTCATAAACAAAAAAGATATTAAGGCATAACAAAATTAAAATTTTAGAGTTCATATATACAAAAAATAAATTGAAAATTATTTCACGCACTAAAAATGAACTCCAAGCTTTTGTTATCCATGTTTGGGAAATTCCCCTAGTACAACTCCTATTAATCAGCTTGGTGGAATTCTACAGGAAATGACCCTAACATGCTTTAAACGTGGTGGATATGCATGCCGGAAACATGTTGAGGATGCAAGTAGACCTAATGATCCATAAATTTCAAGTAGTCGAAAAAATCAAATTCTCAAGTGGTTGGATATTTACCAGAGCCAAACAACCCACTTTTTGCCTATCCTTATCAATCACAGATACTTTTTAGAACTATCTCTCTCAGCATTTGTGCCTTTCCATCTCGGATATTCAAATTTGTTTTCAGATCCAAACTTGAGTTTTCACTGTCCCATTTTTTCTCGAAAACAAAAAAGACATTAACTCATAACAAAATGAAAATTTAAGAGTTCATTTATGCAAAAAAAATTTAAAAATTATTTCACGCACTAAAAATGAACTCCAAGGTTTTGTTATCCATGTTTTGGAAATTCCACTAGTACAACCCCCAATTATAAGCTTGGTGGAATTTTATGGGAAAGGGACTTGTAACTGACCCTAACAGGCTTTAAATGTGGTGGATATGCATGCCAGAAACATGTTGAGGATGCAACTGGACCTAATGTTCATAAAATTTCAAGGAGTGGAAAAAATCAAATTCTCAAGTGGTTGGATATTTACCAGAGCCAAACAACCCAATTTTTACCTATCCTTAAAAATCACAGATACCTTTTGGAACTATCTCTCTCAGTATTTGTGCATTTCCATCTTGGATGCACAAATTTGTTTTCAGATCCAAACTTGAGTTTTCACTCTCCCATTTTTTCTCGTAAACTAAAAAGATGTTAAGGCATAACAAAATGAAAATTTTAGTGTTCATGTATGCAAAAAAAATAGAAAATTATTTCACGCACTAAAAATGAACTCCAAGGTTTTGTTGTCCATTTTTTGGAAATTCCACTAGTACAACACCTAATAATAAGCTTGGTGGAATTTTACAGGAAATGACCCAAACATGCTTTAAATGTGGTGGATATGCATGCCGAAAACACGTTGAGGATGCAAGTGGACCTAATGATCCAAAAATTTCAAGGAGTGGAAAAAATCATATTCTCAAGTGAGCCAAACAACCCACTTTTTGCCTATCCTAAAAAATATCAGATATTTTTTGGATTTCTCTCTCAGCATTTGTGCATTTCCATCTTGGATGCTCAAATTTGTTTTTAGATCGAAACTTGAGTTTTCACTCTCCCACTTTTTCTCGTAAACAAAAAAGATATTGAGGGATAACAAAATGAAAATTTAAGAGTTCATGAATGCAAAAAAAAATTGAAAATTACTTCACACTCTAAAAATGAACTCCAAGGTTTTGTTATCCACGTTTTGGAAATTCCACTAGTACAACCCCTAATGATAAGCTTGATGGAATTTTATAGGAAAGGGACTTGTAACTGACCCTAACAGGCTTTAAATGTGGTGGATATGCATGTTTGAAACATGTTGAGGATGCAACTGGACCTAATGATCCAAAAATTTCAAGGAGTGGAAAAAATCAAATTCTCAAGTGGTTGCATATTTACCAGAGCCAAACAACCCACTTTTTGCCTATTCTTTAAAATCACATATACTTTTTGGAACTATCTCTCTCAGCATTTGTGCATTTCCCTCTTGGATGCTCAAATTTGTTTTTAGGTCCAAACTTGAGTTTTCACTCTACCATTTTTTCTCGTAAACAAAAAAGATGTTAAGGCATAACAAAATGAAAATTTTAAAGTTCATGTATGCAAAAAAAAATTTGAAAACTATTTCACGCTCTAAAATTGAACTCCAAGGTTTTGTTATCCAAGTTTGGGAAATTCCACTAGTACTTCCCCTATTAATCAGCTTGGTGGAATTCTACAGGAAATGACCCTAAGATGCTTTAAACGTGGTGGATATGCATGCCGGAAACATGTTGAGGATGCAAGTAGACCTAATGATCCATAAATTTCAAGTAGTGGAAAAAATCAAATTCTCAAGTGGTTGGATATTTACCAGAGCCAAACAACCCACTTTTTGCCTATCCTTATCAATCACAGATACTTTTTAGAACTATCTCTCTCAGCATTTCTGCCTTTTCATCTCGGATATTCAAATTTGTTTTTAGATCCAAACTTGAGTTTTCACTGTCCCATTTTTTCTCGAAAACAAAAAAGACATTAAGTCATAACAAAATGAAAATTTTAGAGTTCATGTATGCAAAAAAAATTTAAAAATTATTTCACGCACTAAAAATGAACTCCAAGGTTTTGTTATCCATGTTTTGGAAATTCCACTAGTACAACCCCCAATTATAAGCTTGGTGGAATTTTATGGCAAAGGGACTTGTAACTGACCCTAACAGGCTTTAAATGTGGTGGATATGCATGCCAGAAACATGTTGAGGATGCAACTGGACCTAATGTTCATAAAATTTCAAGGAGTGGAAAAAATCAAATTCTCAAGTGGTTGGATATTTACCAGAGCCAAACAACCCAATTTTTACCTATCCTTAAAAATCACAGATACCTTTTGGAACTATCTCTCTCAGTATTTGTGTATTTCCATCTTGGATGCTCAAATTTGTTTTCAGATCCAAACTTGAGTTTTCACTCTCCCATTTTTTCTCGTAAACTAAAAAGATGTTAAGGCATAACAAAATGAAAATTTTAGTGTTCATGTATGCAAAAAAAATAGAAAATAATTTCACGCACTAAAAATGAACTCCAAGGTTTTGTTGTCCATTTTTTGGAAATTCCACTAGTACAACACCTAATAATAAGCTTGGTGGAATTTTACAGGAAATGTCCCAAACATGTTTTAAATGTGGTGGATATGCATGCCGAAAACACGTTGAGGATGCAAGTGGACCTAATGATCCAAAAATTTCAAGGAGAGGAAAAAATCATATTGTCAAGTGAGGCAAACAACCCACTTTTTGCCTATCCTAAAAAATATCAGATATTTTTTGGATTTCTCTCTCAGCATTTGTGCATTTCCAACTTGGATGGTCAAATTTTGTTTTAGATCCAAACTTGAGTTGTCACTCTCCCACTTTTTCTCGTAAACAAAAAAGATATTGAGGGATAACAAAATGAAAATTTAAGAGTTCATGAATGCAAAAAAAAATTGAAAATTACTTCACACTCTAAAAATGAACTCCAAGGTTTTGTTATCCACGTTTTGGAAATTCCACTAGTACAACCCCTAATGATAAGCTTGATGGAATTTTATAGGAAAGGGACTTGTAACTGACCCTAACAGGCTTTAAATGTGGTGGATATGCATGTTTGAAACATGTTGAGGATGCAACTTGACCTAATGATCCAAAAATTTCAAGGAGTGGAAAAAATCAAATTCTCAAGTGGTTGCATATTTACCAGAGCCAAACAACCCACTTTTTGCCTATTCTTTAAAATCACATATACTTTTTGGAACTATCTCTCTCAGCATTTGTGCATTTCCCTCTTGGATGCTCAAATTTGTTTTTAGATCCAAACTTGAGTTTTCACACTACCATTTTTTCTCGTCAACAAAAAAGATGTTAAGGCATAACAAAATGAAAATTTTAAAGTTCATGTATGCAAAAAAAAATTTGAAAACTATTTCACGCTCTAAAATTGAACTCCAAGGTTTTGTTATCCAAGTTTGGGAAATTCCACTAGTACTACCCCTAATAATATGCTTGGTGGAATTTTATAGGAAAGGGACTTGTAACTAACCCTAACATGCTTTAAAAGTGGTGGATATGCAAGCCAGAAACATGTTGAGGATGCAACTGGACCTAATGATCCAAAAATTTCAAGGAGTGGAAAAAATCAAATTCTCAAGTGGTTGGATATTTACCAGAGCCAAATAACCCACTTTTTCCCTATCCTTAAAAATCATAGATACTTTTTGGAACTATCTCTCTCAGCATTTGTGCATTTCAATCTTGGATGCTCAAATTTGTTTTCAGTTGCAAACTTGAGTTTTCACTCTCCCATTTTTTCTCGTAAAAAAAAATAATATTAAGGCATAACAAAATGAAAATTTAGAGAACATCTATGTAAAAAAAAAAAAAATCAAAATTATTTCACTCACTAAAAATGAACTCCAAGGTTTTGTTATCCATGTTTGGGAAATTCCACTAGTACAACCCCGAATAATAATATTGGTGGAATTTTATAGGAAAGGGACTTGTAACTAACCCTATCAGGTTTTAAATGTGGTGGATATGCATGTTTGAAACATGTTGAGGATGCAACTGGACCTAATGATCAAAAAATTTCAAGGAGTGGAAAAAATTAAATTCTCAAGTGGTTGGATATTTACCAGAGCCAAACAACCAACTTTTTTCCTATACTTTCAAATCACAGATACTTTTTGGAACTATCTCTCTCAGCATTTGTGCATTTCCATCTTGGATGCTCAAATTTGTTTTTAGATACAAACTTGAGTTTTCACTCTGCCATTTTTTCTCGTAAACAAAAAAGATATTAAGGCATAACAAAATGAAAATTTTAGAGTTCATGTATGCAAAAAAAAATTTGAAAACTATTTCACGCTCTGAAATTGAACTCCAAGGTCTTGTTATCCATGTTTGGCAAATTCCACTAGTACAACCCCTAATAATAAGCTTGGTGGATTTTTATTGGAAAGGGACTTGTAACTGATCCTAACATGCTTTAAATGTGGTGGATATGCATGCAAAAAACATGTTGAGGATGCAAGTGGACCAAATGATCCAAAAATTTCAAGGAGTGGAAAAAATCAAATTCCCAAGTGGTTGGATATAAATACCAGAGCCAAACATCCCACTTTTTCCCTATCCTTAAAAATCACAGATACTTTTTGGAACTATCTCTCTCAGCATTTGTGCATTTCCATCTTGGATGCTCAAATTTGTTTTCAGATCCAAACTTGAGTTTTCACTGTCCCATTTTTTCTCGTAAACAAAAAAGATAATAAGGCATAACAAAATAAAAATTTTAGAGTTCATGTATGCAAAAAAAAATTTGGAAAATTATTTCACGCACTAAAAATGAACTCCAGGGTTTTGTTATCCATGTTTGGGAAATTCCACTAGTACAACCCTAATAATAAGCTTGGTGGAATTTTAAAGGAAAGGGACTTGTAAATGACCTAACATGCTTTAAATGTGGTGGATATGCATGCCAGAAACATGTTCAGTATGCAAGTGGACCTAATGATCCAAAAATTTCAATGAGCGAAAAAAATCAAATTCTCAAGTGGTTGTTGATTTACCAGAGCCAAATAAACCATTTTTTGCCTATCGTTAAAAATCAGAGATACTTTTTGGAACTATCTCTCTCAGCATTTGTGCATTTCCATCTTGGATGCTAAAATTTTTTTCCAGATCCAAGCTTGAGTTTTCACTCTCCCATTTTTTCTCGTAAACAAAAAAGATATTAAGGCATAACAAAATGAATATTTTAGAGTTCATGTATGCAAAAAAAATTTTGAAAACTATTTCACGCTCTAAAATTGAACTCCATGGTTTTGTTCTCCATCTTTGGGAAATTCCACTAGTACAACCCCTAATAATAGGCTTGGTGGAATTTTATAGGAAAGGGACTTGTAATTGATCTAACATGCTTTAAATGTGGTGGATATGCATGCCAGAAACATGTTGAGGATGCAATTGGACCTATTGATCCAAAAATTTCAACGAGTGGAAAAAATCAAATTCTCAAGTGGTTGGATAATTACCAGAGCCAAACAAACCACTATTTGCCTATCCTTAAAAATCACTGATACTTTTCGGAACTATCTCTCTCAGCATTTGTGCATTTCAAACTTGGATGCTCAAATTTGTTTTCAGATGCAAACTTGAGTTTTCACTCTCCCATTTTTTCTCGTAAACTAAAAAGATATTAAGGCATAACAAAATGTAAATTTAGAGTACATGTACGCAAAAAAAAATATGAAAATTATTTCACGCACTAAAAATGAACTCCAAGCTTTTGTTATCCATGTTTGGGAAATTCCTCTAGTACAACCCCGAATAATAAGTTTGGTGGAATTATATAGGAAAGGGACTTGGAACTAGACCTAACGATCCAAAAATTTCAAAGAGTGGAAAAAATCAAATTCTCAAGTTACCAGAGCCAAACACTTTTTGCCTATCCTTAAAAATCACAGATACTTTTTGGAACAATCTCTCTCAGCATTTGTGCATTTCCATCTTGGATGCTCAAATTTATTTTCAGATCCAAACTTGAGTTTTCACTCTCCCATTTTTTCTCGAAAACAAAAAAGATGTTATAGCATAACAAAACGAAAATTTTACAGTTCATGTATGCAAAAAAAAAGTTTGAAAATTATTTTTCGCACTAAAAATGAACTCCATGGTTTTGTTATCAATGTTTGGGAAATTCCACTAGTACATCCCCTAATAATAAGCTCGGTGGAATTTTATAGGAAAGGGACTTGTAACAGATCCTAACCAGCTTTAAATGTAGTGAATATGCATGCCAGAAACATGTTGAGGATGCAAGTGGACCTAAAGATTCAAAAATTTCAAGGAGTGGAAAAAATCAAATTCTCAAGTGGTTGGATATTTACCAGAGCCAAATAACCCACTTTTTGCCTATCCTTAAAAATCACAGATACTTTTTGGAACTATCTCTCTCTGCATTTGTGCATTTCCATCTTGGATGCTCAAATTTCTTTTAAGATCCAAACTTGAGTTTTCACCCTCCCATTTTTTCTCGTAATCTAAAAGACATTAAGGCATAACAAAATGAAAATTTTAGAGTTCATGTATGCAAAAAAAAAATTTGAAAATTACTTCTCGCACTAAAAATGAACTCCAAGGTTTTGTTATCAATGTTTGTGAAATTCCACTAGTACAACCCCGAATAATAAGCTTGGTGGAATTTTATAGGAAAAGGACTTGTAACTGATCCTAACATGCTTTAACTGTGGTGGATATGCATGCCAGAAACTTGTTGAGGATGCAAGTGAACCTAATGATCCAAAAATTTCAAGGAGTGGAAAAAATCAAATTCTCAAGTTACCAGAGCCAAACAACCCACTTTTTGCCTATCCTTAAAAATCACAGATACTTTTTGGATCTATGTCTCTCACCATTTGTGCATTTCCATCTTGGCTGCTCAAATTTGTTTTCAAATCCAAACTTGAGTTTTCACTCTCCCATTTTTTCTCCTAAACAAAAAAATATTAAGGCCTAACAAAATGAAAATTTAGAGTACATGTATGCAAAAAAAAAAATGAAAATTATTTCACGCACTAAAAATGAACTCCAAGGTTTTGTTATCCATGTTTGGGAAATTCCACTAGTTTAACCCCGAATAATAAGCTAGGTGGAATTTTATAGGAAAGGGACTTGTAACTGACCCTAACATGCAATAAATGTGGTGGACGTGCATGCCAGAAACATGCTGAGGATGCAAGTGGGCCTAATGATCCAAAAATTTCAAGGAGTGGAAAAAATCAAATTATCAAGTGGTTGGTTAATTACCAGAGCCAAACAACCCACTTTTTGCCTATCCTTAAAAATCACAGATACTTTTTGGAACTATCTCGCTCAACATTCGTGCATTTCGATCTCGGATGCTCAAATTTGTTTTCAGATCCAAACTTGAGTTTTCACTCTCCCATTTTTTCTCGTAAACAAAAAAGATATTAAGGCATAACAAAATGAAAATTTTAGAATTCAGGTATGCCAAAAAAAATTTGAAAATTATTTCACTCACTAAAAATGAACTCCATGGTTTTGTTATCCATGTTCGGGAAATTCCACCAGTACAATCCCTAATACTAAGCTTGGTGGAAATTTATAGGAAAAGGACTTGTAACTGATCCTAACAGGCTTTAAATGTGGTGGATGTGCATGCCAGAAACATGTTGAGGATGCAACTAGACCTAATGATCCAAAAATTTCAAGGAGTGGAAAAAATCAAATTCTCAAGTGGTTGGATATTTACCAGAGCCAAACAACCCACTTTTTGCCTATCCATAAAAATCACAGATACTTTTTGGAACTATCTCTCTCAGCATTTGTGCATTTCCATCTTGGATGCTCAAATTTGTTTTAAGATCCAAACTTGAATTTTCACTCTCCCATTTTTTCTCGTAAACAAAAAAGATATTAAGGCATAACAAAAAGAAAATTTTAGAGGTCATGAATGCAAAACAAAAATTTTAAATTATTTCACGCACTGAAAATGAACTCCAAGGTTTTGTTATCCATGTTCGGGAAATTCCACTAGTACCACCCCTAATAATAAGCTTGGTGGAATTTGATAGGAAAGGGACTTGTAACTGATCCTAACATGCTTTAAATGTGGTGGATATGCATGCCAGAAACATGTTGAGGATGCAAGTGGGCCTAATGATCCAAAAATTTCAAGGAGTGGAAAAAATCAAATTATCAAGTGGTTGGTTAATTACCAGAGCCAAACAACCCACTTTTTGCCTATCCTTAAAAATCACAAATACTTTTTGGAACAATCTCTATCAGCATTTGTGCATTTCGATCTTGGATGCTCAAATTTGTTTTCAGATCCAAACTTGAGTATTCACTCTCCCATTTTTTCTCGTAACCAAAAAAGATATAATAGCATAACAAAAAGAAAATTTTAGAGTTCATGTATGCAAAAAAAAGTTTGATAATTATTTTTCGCACTAAAAATGAACTCCAAGGTTTTGTTATCAATGTTTGGGAAATTCGACTTGTACAACCCCTAATAATAAGCTTGGTGGAATTTTATAGGAAAGGGACTTGTAACTGATCCTAACTTGCTTTAAATGTGGTCGATAAGCATGCCAGAAACATGTTGTGGATGCAAGTGGACCTAATGATCCAAAAATTTCAAGGAGTGGAAACAATCAAATTCTCAAGTGGTTGGATATTTACCAGAGCCAAACAACCCACTTTTTGCCTTTCCTTAAAAATCAGAGATACTTTTTGGAACTATCTCTCTCTGCATTTTTGCATTTCCATCTTGGATGCTCAAATTTGTTTTCAGATCCAAACTTGTGTTTTCACTCTCCCATTTTTTCTCCTAATCTAAAAAGATATTAAGGCATAACAAACCAAAAATTTCAGAGTTCATGAATGCGGAAAAAAAATTTGAAAATTACTTTTCGCACTAAAAATGTACTCCAAGGTTTTGTTATCAATGTTTGTGAAATTCCACTAGTACAACCCCTAATAATAAGCTTGGTGGAATTTTATAGGAAAGGGACTTGTAACTGATCCTAACATGCTTTAAATGCAGTGGATATGCATGCCAGAAACATGTTGAGGATGCAAGTGGACCAAATGATCCAAAAATTTCAAGGAGTGGAAAAAAACAAATTCTCAAGTGGTTGGATATTTACATGAGCCGAACAACCCACTTTTTGCCTATCCATAAAAATCACAGATACTTTTTGGAACTATCTCTCTCTGCATTTGTGCATTTCCATCTTGGATGCTTAAATTTTTTTTCAGATCCAAACTTGAGTTTTCACTCTCCCATTTTTTCTCGTAAACAAAAAAGATATTAAGGCATAAAAAAAGGAAAATTTTAGAGTTCATGTATGCAAAAAAAAATTTGAAAATTATTTCACGCAATAAAAATGAACTCCAAGGTTTTGTTATCCATGTTCGGGAAATTCCACTAGTACAACCCCTAATAATAAGCTTGGTGGAATTTTATAGGAAAGGTACATGTAACTGATCCTAACATGCTTTAAATGTGGTGGATATGCATGCTAGAAACATGTTGAGGATGCAAGTGGACCGAATGATCCAAAAATTTCAAGGAGTGGCAAAAGTCAAATTCTCAACTGGTTGGATATTGACCAGAGCCAAACAACCCACATTTTTCCAATCCTTAAAAATCACAGATACTGTTAGGAAGTATCTCTCTCAGCATTTGTGCATTTCCATCTTGGATGCTCAAATTTTTATTCAGATCCGAACTTGAGTTTTCACTCTCCCATTTTTTCTCATAAACAAAAAAGATATTAAGGGATAACAAAATTAAAATTTTAGAATTCATATATGCAAAAAAAAAAAAATTGAAAATTATTTCACGCACTAAAAATGAACTCCAAGCTTTTGTTATCCATGTTTGGGAAATTCCCCTAGTACAACCCCTATTAATAAGCTTGGTGGAATTTTACAGGAAATTACCCAAACATGCTTTAAATGTGGTGGATATGCATGCCGGAAACATGTTGAGGATGCAAGTGGACGTAATGATCCATATATTTCAAGTAGTAGTAAAAATCAAATTCTCAAGTGGTTGGATATTTACCAGAGCCAAACAACCCACTTTTTGCCTATCCTTATCAATCACAATTACTTTTTAGAACTATGTCTCTCAGCATTTGTGCCTTTCCATCTTGGATACTCAAATTTGTTTTCAGATCCAAACTTGAGTTTTCACTCTCCCATTTTTTTCTCGTAAACAAAAAAGATATTAAGGCATAACAAAATGAAAATTTTAGTGTTCATGTATGCTTAAAAAATTTGAAAATTATTTCACGCACTAAAAATGAACTCCAAGGTTTTGTTATCCATGTTTGGGAAATTCCACTAGTACAACATCTTATAATAAGCTTGGTGGAATTTTATAGGAAAGGGACTTGTAACTGACCCTAACATGCTTTAAATGTGGTGGATATGCATGCCAGAAACATGTTGAGGATACAAGTAGACCTAGTGATCTAAAAAATTCAAGGAGTGGAAAAAATCAAATTCTCAAGTGGTTGCATATTTACCAGAGCCAAACAACCTACTTTTTGCTTATCCTTAAAAATCACAGGGAATTTTTGGAACTATCTCGCTCAGCATTTGTGCATTTCCATCTTGGATGCTCAAATTTGTTTTCAGATCCAAACTTGAGTTTTCACTGTCCCATTTTTTCTCGAAAACAAAAAAGACATTAAGTCATAACAAAATGACAATTTTAGAGTTCATGTATGCAAAAAAAATTTAAAAATTATTTCACGCACTAAAAATGAACTCCAAGGTTTTGTTATCCATGTTTTGGAAATTCCACTAGTACAACCCCCAATTATAAGCTTGGTGGAATTTTATAGGAAAGGGACTTGTAACTGACCCTAACAGGCTTTAAATGTGGTGGATATGCATGCCAGAAACATGTTGAGGATGCAACTAGACCTAATGTTCATAAAATTTCAAGGAGTGGAAAAAATCAAATTCTCAAGTGGTTGGATATTTACAAGAGCCAAACAATCCAATTTTTACCTATCCTTAAAAATCATAGATACCTTTCTGAACTATCTCTCAGTATTTGTGCATTTCCATCTTGGATGCTCAAATTTGTTTTCAGATCCAAACTTGAGTTTTCACTCTCCCCCTTTTTCTCGTAAACAAAAAAGATATTAAGGGATAACAAAATGAAAATTTAAGAGTTCATGAATGCAAAAAAAAATTGAAAATTAATTCACTCTCTAAAAATGAACTCCAAGATTTTGCTATCCACGTTTGGGAAATTCCACTAGTGCAACCCCTAATAATAAGCTTGATGGAATTTTATAGGAAATGGACTTGTAACTGACCCTAACAGACTTTAAATGTGGTGGATATGCATGTTTGAAACATGTTGAGGATGCAACTGGACCTAATGATCCAAAAATTTCAAGGAGTGGAAAAAATCAAATTCTCAAGTGGTTGGATATTTTTACCAGAGCCAAACAACCCACTTTTTGCCTATTCTTTAAAATCACAGATACTTTTTGGAACTATCTCTCTCAGCATTTGTGCATTTCCTTCTTGGATGCTCAAATTTGTTTTCAGATCCAAACTTGAGTTTTCACTCTACCATTTTTTCTCGTAAACAAAAAAGAAGTTAAGGCATAACAAAATGAAAATTTTAAAGTTCATGTATGCAAAAAAAAATTTGAAAACTATTTCACGCTCTAAAATTGAACTCAGGGGTTTTGTTATCCATGTTTGGGAAATTCCACTAGTACAACCCCTAATAATAAGCTTGGTGGAATTTTTTAGGAAAGGGACTTGTAACTAACCCTAACATTCTTTAAAAGTGGTGGATATGCAAGCCAGAAACATGTTGAGGATGCAACTGGACCTAATGATCCAAAAATTTCAAGCAGTGGAAAATATCAAATTCTCAAGTGGTTGGATATTTACCAGAGCCAAACAACCCACTTTTTCCCTATCTTTAAGAATCACAGATACTTTTTGGAACTATCTCTCTCAGCATTTGTCCATTTCAATCTTGGATACTCAAATTTGTTTTAAGATGCAAACTAGAGTTTTCAATCTCCCGTTTTTTCTCAATAAAAAAAAAAGATATTAAGGCATAACAAAATGAAAATTTAGAGTTCATCTAACCAAAAAAAAAATTGAAAATTATTTCATGCACTAAAAATGAACTCCAAGGTTTTGTTATCCATGTTTGGGAAAATTCCACTAGAACAACCCCGAATAATAAGCTTGGTGGAATTTTATAGGAAATGGACATGTAACTGACCCTAACAGGCTTTAAATGTGGTGGATATGCATACTTGAAACATGTTGAGGATGCAACTGGACCTAATGATAAAAAAATTTCAAGGAGTGGAAAAAATCAAATTCTCAAGTGGTTGGATATTACAAGAGCCAAACAACCTACTTTTTGCCTATTCTTTCAAATCACAGATACTTTTTGGAACTATCTCTCTCAGCATTTTTGCATTTCCATCTTGGATGCTCTAATTTGTTTTCAGATCCAAACTTGAGTTTTCACTTTACCATTTTTTCTCGTAAACAAAAAAGATATTAAGGCATAAAAAAATGAAAATTTTAGAGTTCATGCATGCAAAAAAAAATTTTGAAAACTATTTCACGCGCTAAAATTGAACTCCAAGGTTTTGTTCTCCATGTTTGGGAAATTCCACTAGTACAAGCCCTAATAATAAGCTTGGTGGAATTTTATAGGAAAGGGACTTGTAACTGACCAAACATGCTTTAAATGAGGTGGATATGCATGCCAGAAACATGTTGATCATGCAACTAGACCTATTGATCCAAAAATTTCAAGGAGTCAAAAAAATCAAATTCTCAAGTGGTTGGATATTTACCAGAGCCAAACAACCCACTTTTTGCCTATCCTTAAAAATCACAAATACTTTTTGGAACTATCTCTCTCAGCACTTGTGCATTTCAATCTTGGATGCTAAAATTTGTTTTCAGATGTAAACTTGAGTTTTCACTCTCCCATTTTTTCTCGTAAAAAAAAATAATATAAAGGCATAACAAAATGAAAATTTATAGTACATCTATGTAAAAAAAGAAAATGAAAATTATTTCACTCACTAAAAATGAACTTCAAGGTTTTGTTATCCATGTTTTTTGAAATTCCACTAGTACAACCCCGAATAATAATATTGGTGGAATTTTATAGGAAGGGACTTGTAACTGACCTAACATGCTTTAAATGTGGTGGATATGCATGCCAGAAACATGTTGAGCATGCAACTGGACCTATTGATCCAAAAATTTCAAGGTGTGGAAAAAATCAAATTCTCAAGTGGTTGTATATTTACCAGAGCCAAACAACCCACTTTTTGCCTGTCCTTAAAAATCACAGATCCTTTTTGGAACTATCTCTCTCAGCATTTATGCATTTCAATCTTGGATGCTCAAATTTGTTTTCAGATGCAAACTTGAGTTTTCACTCTCCCATTTTTTTTCGTAAAATAAAATAAAATTAAGGCATAACTAAATGAAAATTTAGAGTACATCTATGCAAAAGAAAAAAAAAAATTATTTCACTCACTGAAAATGAACTCCAAGGTTTTGTAATCCATGTTTGGGAAATTCCACTAGTACAACCCGAATAATAATATTGGTGGAATTTTATAGGAAGGGGACTTGTAACTGACCCTAACATGCTTTAAATGTGGTGGATATGCATGTTTGAAACATGTTGAGGGTGCAACTAGACCTAATGATCCAAAAATTTCAAGGAGTGGAAAAAATCAAATTCTCAAGTGGTTGGATATTTACCTGAGCCAAACAACCCAGTTTTTCCCTATCTTTAAAAATCACAGATACTTTTTGGAACTATCTCTCTACGCATTTGTGCATTTCAATCTTGGATGATCAAATTTTTTTTAAGATGCAAACTTGAGTTTTCACTCTCCCATTTTTTCTAGTAAAAAAAAAAAAGGCATAAAAAAAAAGAAAAATTTAGAGTTCATGTATGCAAAAAAAAAATTTGAAAATTATTTCACGCACTAAAAATGAACTCCAAGGTTTTGTTATCCATGTTTGGGAAATTCCACTAGTACAACCCCGAATAAAAAGCTTGGTGGAATTTTATAGGAAAAGGATTTGTAACTGACCCTAACAGGCTTTAAATGTGGTGGATATGCAAGCTTGAAACATGTTGAGGATGCAACTGGACCTAATGATAAAAAAATTTCAAGGAGTGGAAAAAATCAAATTCTCAAGTGGTTGGATATTTACCAGAGCCAAAGAATCCACTTTTTGCCTATTCTTTCAAATCACAGATACTTTTTGGAACTATCTCTCTCAGGATTTGTGCATTTCCATCTTGGATGCTCAAATTCGTTTTCAGATCCAAACTTGAGTTTTCACACTACCATTTTTTCTCGTAAAGAAAAAAGATATGAAGGCATAAAAAAATGAAAATTTTAGAGTTCATGTATGCAAAAAAAAATTTCAAAACTATTTCTCGCGCTAAAATTGAACTCCAAGGTTTTTTGTTCTCCATGTTTGGGAAATTCCACTAGAACAACCCTGAATAATAAGCTTGGTGGAATTTTATAGGAAAGGGACTTGTAACTGACCCTAACAGGCTTTAAATGTGGTGGATATGCATGCTTGAAACATGTTGAGCAAGCAACTAGACCTAATGATAAAAAAATTTCAAGGAGTGGAAAAAATCAAAATTCTCAAGTGGTTGGATATTTACCAGAGCCAAACTACCCACTTTTTGCCTATCCTTAAAAATCACAGATACTTTTCGGAACTATCTCTCTCAGCATTTGTGTATTTCAATCTTGGATGCTCAAAATTTGTTTTCAGATGCAAACTTGAGTTTTTACTCTCCCATTTTTTCTCGTAAAAAAAAATAATATTAAGGCATAACAAAATGGAAATTTAGAGTACATGTATGCAAAAAAAAATATGAAAATTATTTCACTCACTAAAAATGAACTCCAAGGTTTTGTTATCCATGTTTGGGAAATTCCACTAGTTCAACCCCAAATAATAATATTTGTGGAATTTTATAGTAAGGGGACTTGTAACTGACCCTAACATGCTTTAAATGTGGTGGATATGCATGTTTGAAACATGTTGAGGATGCAACTGGACCTAATGATCCAAAAATTTCAAGGAGTGGAAAAAACCAAATTCTCCAGTGGTTGGATATTTACCAGAGCCAAACAACCCACTTTTTCCCTATCCTTAAAAATCACAGATACTTTTTGGAACTATCTCTCCACGCATTTATGCATTTCAATCTTGGATGCTCAAATTTGTTTTAAGATGCAAACTTGAGTTTTCACTCTCCCATTTTTTCTAGTAAAAAAAAAAAGATATTTAGGCATAACAAAATGAAAATTTAGAGTTCATGTTTGCAAAAAAATATTTGAAAATTATTTCATGCACTAAAAATGAACTCCAAGGTTTTGTTATCCATGTTTGGGAAATTCCACTATTACAACCCCGAATAATAAGCTTGGTGGAATTTTATAGGAAAGGGACTTGTAACTGACCCTAACAGGCTTTAAATGTGGTGGATATGCAAGTTTGAAACATGTTCAGGATGCAACTGGACCTAATGATAAAAAATTTCAAGGAGTGGAAAAAATCAAATTCTCAAGTGGTTGGATATTTACCAGAGCCAAACAACCCACTTTTTGCCTATTCTTTCAAATCACAGATACTTTTTGGAACTATCTCTCTCGGCATTTGTGCATTTCCATCTTGGATGCTCAAATTTGTTTTCATATCCAAACTTGAGTTTTCACTCTACCATTTTTTCTTGTAAACAAAAAAGATATTAAGGCATAAAAAAATGAAAATTTTAGAGTTCATGTATGCAAAAAAAAATTTGAAAACTATTGCACGCGCTAAAATTGAACTCCAAGGTTTTGTTCTCCATGTTTGGGAAATTCCACTAGTACAACCCCTAATAGTAAGCTTGGTGGAATTTTATAGGAAAGGGACTTGTAACTGACCTAACATGCTTTAAATGAGGTGGATATGCATGCCAGAAACATGTTGAGCATGCAACTGGACCTATTGATCCAAAAATTTCAAGGAGTGGAAAAAATCAAATTCTCAAGTGGTTGGATATTTACCAGAGCCAAACAATCCACTTTTTGCCTATCCTTAAAAATCACAGATACTTTTAGGAACTATCTCTCTCAGCATTTGTGCATTTCAATCTTGGATGCTCAAATTTGTTTTCAGATGCAAACTTGAGTTTTCACTCTCCCATTTTTTCTCGTAAAAAAAAAAAATATTAAGGCATAACAAAATGGAAATTTAGAGTACATGTATGCAAAAAAAAATATGAAAATTATTTCACTCACTAAAAATGAACTCCAAGGTTTTGTTATCCATGTTTGGGAAATTCCACTAGTTCAACCCCAAATAATAATATTGGTGGAATTTTATAGGAAGGGGACTTGGAACTGACCCTATCATGCTTTAAATGTGGTGGATATGCATGTTTGAAGCATGTTGAGGATGCAACTGGACCTAATGATCCAAAAATTTCAAGGAGTGGAAAAAATCAAATTCTCAAGTGGTTGGATATTTACCAGAGCCAAACAACCCACTTTTTCCCCATTCTTTCAAATCACAGATACTTTTTGGAACTATCTCTCTCAGCATTTGTGCATTTCCATCTTGGATGCTCAAATTTGTTTTAAGATGCAAACTTGAGTTTTCACACTCCCATTTTTTCTAGTAAAAAAAAAAGATATTTAGGCATAACAAAATGAAAATTTAGAGTTCATGTTTGCAAAAAAAAATTTGAAAATTATTTCATGCACTAAAAATGTACTCCAAGGTTTTGTTATCCATGTTTGGGAAATTCCACTAGTACAACCCCGAATAATAAGCTTGGTGGAATTTTATGGGAAAGGGACTTGTAACTGACCCTAACAGGCTTTAAATATGGTGGATATGCAAGTTTGAAATATGTTGAGGATGCAACTGGACCTAATGATAAAAAAATTTCAAGGAGTGGAAAAAATCAAATTCTGAAGTGGTTGGATATTTACCAGAGCAAAACAACCCACTTTTTGCCTATTCTTTCAAATCACAGATACTTTTTGGAACTATCTCTCTCAGAATTTGTGCATTTCCATCTTGGATGCTCAAATTTGTTTTCATATCCAAACTTGAGTTTTCATTCCACCATTTTTTCTCGTAAACAAAAAAGATATTAAGGCATAAAAAAATGAAAATTTTAGAGCTCATCTATGCAAAAAAAAATTTGAAAACTATTTCACGCGCTAAAATTGAACTCCAAGGTTTTGTTCTCCATGTTTGGGAAATTCCACTAGTACAACCCCTAATAATAAGCTTGGTGGAATTTTATAGGAAAGGGACTTGTAACTGACCTAACATGCTTTAAATGTGGTGGATATGCATGCCAGAAACATGTTGAGCATGCAACTGGACCTATTGATCCAAAAATTTCAACGAGTGGAAAAAATCAAATTCTCAAGTGGTTGGATATTTACCAGAGCCAAATAACCCACTTTTTGCCTATCCTTAAAAATCACAAATACTTTTTGGAACTATCTCTCTCAGCATTTGAGCATTTCACTCTTGGATGCTAAAATTTGTTTTCATATGTAAACTTGAGTTTTCACTCTCCCATTTTTTCTCGTAAAAAAAAATAATATTAAGGAATAATAAAATGAAAATTTAGAGTACATCTATGCAAAAAAAAAATGAAAATTATTTCACTCACTAAAAATGAACTCCAAGGTTTTGTTATCCATGTTTTGGAAATTCCACTAGTACAACCCCGAATAATAATATTGGTGGAATTTTATAGGAAGGGGACTTGTAACTGACCCTAACATGCTTTAAATGTGGTGGATATGCATGTTTGAAACATGTTGAGGATGCAACTGGACCTAATGATCCAAAAATTTCAAGGAGTGGAAAAAATCAAATTCTCAAGTGGTTGGATATTTACCAGAGCCAAACAACCCACTTTTTCCCTATTCTTTCAAATCACAGATACTTTTTGGAACTATCTCTCTCAGCATTTGTGCATTTCAATCTTGGATGCTCAAATTTGTTTTAAGATGCAAACTTGAGTTTTCACACTCCCATTTTTTCTAGTAAAAAAAAAAAGATATTTAGGCATAAAAAAATGAAAATTTTAGAGCTCATCTATGCAAAAAAAAAATTGAAAACTATTTCACGCGCTAAAATTGAACTCCAAGGTTTTGTTCTCCGTGTTTGGGAAATTCCACTAGTACAACCCCTAATAATAAGCTTGGTGGAATTTTATAGGAAAGGGACTTGTAACTGACCTAACATGCTTTAAATGTGGTGGATATGCATGCCAGAAACATGTTGAGCATGCAACTGGACCTATTGATCCAAAAATTTCAACGAGTGGAAAAAATCAAATACTCAAGTGGTTGGATATTTACCAGAGCCAAATAACCCACTTTTTGCCTATCCATTAAAATCACAAATACTTTATGGAACTATCTCTCTCAGCATTTGAGCATTTCACTCTTGGATGCTAAAATTTTTTTTCATATGTAAACTTGAGTTTTCACTCTCCCATTTTTTCTCGTAAAAAAAAATAATATTAAGGCATAAAAAAATGAAAATTTAGAGAACATCTATGCAAAAAAAAATGAAAATTATTTCACTCACTAAAAATGAACTCCAAGGTTTTGTTATCCATGTTTTGGAAATTCCACTAGTACAACCCCGAATAATAATATTGGTGGAATTTTATAGGAAGGGGACTTGTAACTAACCCTAACATGCTTTAAATGTGGTGGATATGCATGTTTGAAACATGTTGAGGATGCAACTGGACCTAATGATCCAAAAATTTGAAGGAGTGGAAAAAATCAAATTATCAAGTTGTTGGATATTTACCAGAGCCAAACAACCCACTTTTTCCCTATCCTTAAAAATCACAGATACTTTTTGGAACTATCTCTCTACGCATTTATGCATTTCAATCTTGGATGCTCAAATTTGTTTTAAGATGCAAACTTGAGTTTTCACTCTCCCATTTTTTCTAGTAAAAAAAAAAGATATTAAGGCATAAAAAAATGAAAATTTAGAGTTCATGTATGCAAAAAAAAATTTGAACATTATTTCACGCACTAAAAATGAACTCCAAGGTTTTGTTATCCATGTTTGGGAAATTCCACTAGTACAACCCCGAATAATAAGCTTGGTGGAATTTTATAGGAAAGGAACTTGTAACTGACTAACAGGCTTTAAATGTGGTGGATATGCAAGCTTGAAACATGTTGAGGATGCAACTGGACCTAATGATAAAAAAATTTCAACGAGTGGAAAAAATCAAATTCTCAAGTGGTTGGATATTTACCAGAGCCAAACAACCCACTTTTTGCCTATTCTTTCAAATCACAGATACTTTTTGGAACTATCTCTCTCAGCATTTGTGCATTTCCATCTTGGATGCTCAAATTTGTTTTCAGATCCAAACTTGAGTTTTAACTCTACCATTTTTTCTCGTAAACAAAAAAGATATTAAGGCATAAAAAATGAAAATTTTAGAGTTCATGTATGCAAAAAAAAATTTGAAAACTATTTCACGCGCTAAAATTGAACTCCAAGGTTTTGTTCTCCATGTTTGGGAAATTCCACTAGTACAACCCCTAATAATAAGCTTGGTGGAATTTTACAGGAAAGGGACTTGTAACTGACCTAACATGCTTTAAATGTGGTGGATATGCATGCCAGAAACATGTTGAGGATGCAACTGGACCTATTGACCCAAAAATTTCAAGGAGTGGAAAAAATCAAATTCTCAAGTGGTTGGATATTTACCAGAGCCAAACAACCCACTTTTTGCCTATCCTTAAAAATCACAAAAACTTTTAGGAACTATCTCTCTCAGCATTTGTGCATTTCAATCTTGGATGCTAAAATTTGTTTTCAGATGCAAACTTGAGTTTTCACTATCCCATTTTTTCTCGTAAAAAAAAATAATATTAAGGCATAACAAAATGAAAATTTAGAGTACATGTATGCAAAAAAAAATATGAAAATTATTTCACTCACTAAAAATGAACCCCAAGGTTTTGTTATCCATATTTGGGAAATTTCACTAGTTCAACCCCGAATAATAATATTGGTGGAATTTTTTAGGAAGGGGACTTGTAACTTACCCTAACATTCTTTAAATATGGTGGATATGCATGTTTGAAAACATGTTGAGGATGCAGTTGACCTAATGATCCAAAAATTTCAAGAAGTGGAAAAAATCAAATTCTCAAGTGGTTTGATATTTACCAGAGCCAAACAACCCACTTTTTCCCTATCCTTAAAAGTCACAGATACTTTTTGGAACTATCTCTCTACGTATTTATGCATTTCAATCTTGGATGCTCAAATTTGTTTTAAGATGCAAACTTGAGTTTTCACTCTCCCATTTTTTCTAGTAAAAAAAAAGATATTTAGGCATAACAAAATGAAAATTTAGAGTTCATGTTTGCAAAAAAAAATTTGAAAATTATTTCACGCACTAAAAATGAACTCCAAGGTTTTGTTATCCATGTTTGGGAAATTCCACTAGTACAACACCGAATAATAAGCTTGGTGGAATTTTATAGGAAAGGGACTTGTAACTGACTCTAACAGGCTTTAAATGTGGTGGATATGCAAGCTTGAAACATGTTGAGGATGCAACCGGACCTAATGATCAAAAAAGTTCAAGGAGTGGAAAAAATCAATTTCTCAAGTGGTTAGAAATTTACCAGAGCCAAACAACCCACTTTTTGCCTATTCTTTCAAATCACAGATACTTTTTGGAACTATCTCTCTCAGCATTTGTGCATTTCCATCTTGGATGCTCAAATTTGTTTTCAGATCCAAACTTGAGTTTTCACTCTACCATTTTTTCTCGTAAACAAAAAAGATATTAAGGCATAAAAAAATGAAAATTTTAGAGTTCATGTTTGCAAAAAAAAATTTGAAAACTATTTCATGCGCTAAAATTGAACTCCAAGGTTTTGTTCTCCATGTTTGGGAAATTCCACTAGTACAACCCCTAATAATAAGCTTGGTGGAATTTTATAGGAAATGGACTTGTAACCGACCTAACATGCTTTAAATGTGGTGGCTATGCATGCCAGAAACATGTTGAGCATGCAACTGGACCTATTGATCCAAAAATTTCAAGGAGTGGAAAAAATCAAATTCTCAAATGGTTGGATATTTACCAGAGCCAAACAACCCACTTTTTGCCTGTCCTAAAAAATCACAGATACTTTTTGGAACTATCTCTCTCAGCATTTGTGCATTTCAATCTTGGATGCTCAAATTTGTTTTCAGATGCAAACTTGAGTTTTCACTCTACCATTTTTTCTCGTAAAAAAAAATAATATTAACGCATAACAAAATGAAAATTTAGAGTACATGTATGCAAAAAAAAAATATGAAAATTATTTCACTCACTAAAAATGAACTCCGAGGTTTTGTTATCCACGTTTGGGAAATTCTACTAGTTCCACCCCGAAAAATAATATTGGTGGAATTTTATAGGAAGGGGACTTGTAACTGACCCGAATATGCTTTAAATGTGGTGGATATGCATGTTTGAAACATGTTGAGGATGCAACTGGAGCTAATGATCCAAAAATTTCAAGGAGTGGAAAAAATCAAATTCTGAAGTGGTTGGATATTTACCAGAGCCAAACAATCCACTTTTTCCCTATCCTTAAAAATCACAGATACTTTTTGGAACTATCTCTCTCAGCATTTGTGCATTTCCAACTTGGATGCTCAAATTTTTTTTCAGATCCAAACTTGAGTTTTCACTCTCCCATTTTTTCTCGTAAACCAAAAAGATATTTAGGCATAACAATATGAAAATTTTAGAGTACATGTATGCTTAAAAAATTTGAAAATTATTTCACGTACTAAAAATGAACTCCATGGTTTTGTTATCCATGTTTGGGAAATTTCACTAGTACAACCCCTAATAATAAGCTTGGTGGAATTTTACAGGAAATGACCCTAACATGCTTTAAATGTGGTGGATATGCATGCCGAAAACATGTTGAGGATGCAAGTGGACCTAATGATCCATAAATTTCAGGGAGTGGAAAAAATCAAATTCGCAAGTGGTTGGATATTTACTAGAGCCAAACAACCCACTTTTTGCCTATCCTTAAAAATCACAGATACTTTTTAGAACTATCTCTCTCACCATTTGTGCCTTTCCATCTTGGATACTTAAATTTGTTTTCAGATTCAAACTTGAGTTTTCACTCTCCCATTTTTTCGCGTAAACAAAAAAGATATTAAGGCATAACAAAATGAAAATTTTAGTGTTCATGTATGCAAAAAAAAAATTGAAAATTATTTCACGCACTAATTTTCACGCACTAAAAATGAACTCCAAGGTTTTGTTATCCATGTTTGGGAAATTCCATTAGTACAACACCTTATAATAAGCTTGGTGGAATTTTATAGGAAAGGGACTTGTAACCGACCCTAACATGCTTTAAATGTGGTGGATATGCATGCCAGAAACATGTTGAGGATGCATGTAGACCTAGTGATCCAAAAATTTCAAGGAGTGGAAATAATCAAATTCTCAAGTGGTTGGATATTTACCAGAGCCAAACAACCCACTTTTTGCTTATCCTTAAAAATCACAGAGACTTTTTGGAACTATCTCTCTCAGCATTTGTGCATTTCCATCTTGGACGCTCAAATTTGTTTTCGGATCCAAACATGAGTTTTCACTCTCCCATTTTTTCTCAAAAACAAAAAAGACATTAAGTCATAACAAAATGAAAATTTTAGAGTTCATGTATGCAAAAAAAATTTAAAAATTATTTCACGCACTAAAAATGAACTCCAAGGTTTTGTTATCCATGTTTGGGAAATTCCACTAGTACAACCCCTAATAATAAGCTTGGTGGAATTTTATAGGAAAAGGACTTGTAACTGACCCTAACAGGCTTTAAATGTGGTGGATATGCATGCCAGAAAAATGTTGAGGATGCAACTGGACCTAATGTTCATAAAATTTTAAGGAGTGGAAAAAATCAAATTCTTAAGTAGTTGGATATTTACCAGAGCTAAACAACCCAATTTTTGCCTATCCTTTAAAATCACAGATACCTTTTGGAATTATCTCTCTCAGCATTTGCCCATTTCCATCTTGGATGCTCAAATTTATTTTCAGATCCAAACTTGAGTTTTCACTCTCCACTTATTTCTCTTAAACTAAAAAGATGTTAAGGCATAATGAAAATTTTAGTGTTCATGTATGTAAAACAAAATTGAAAATTATTTCACGCACTAAAAATGAACACCAAGGTTTTGTTATCATGTTTGGGAAATTCCACTAGTACAACCCCTAATAATAAGCTTGGTGGAATTTTACAGGAAATGACCCTAACATGCTTGAAAGGCGGTGGATATGCATGCCGCAAACATGTTGAGGATGCAAGTATACCTAATGATCCAAAAATTTCAAGGAGTGAAAAAAATCAAATTCTCAAGTGAGCCAAACAACCCACTTTTTGCCTATCCTTAAAAATCTCAGATACTTTTTGGAACTTTCTCTCTCAGCATTTGTACATTTCCATCTTGGATGCTCAAATTTGTTTTCAGATCCAAACTTGAGTTTTCACTCTCCCATTTTTTCTCGTAAACAAAAAAGATATTAGGGGATAACAAAATGAAAATTTAAGAGTTCATGAATGCAAAAAAAAAATTGAAAATTATTTCACACTCTAAAAATGAACTCCAAGGTTTTGTTATCCACGTTTAGGAGATTCCACTAGTACAACCACTAATAATATGCTTGATGGAATTTTATAGGAAAGGGACTTGTAACTGTCCCTAACAGGCTTTAAATGTGGTGGATATGCATGTTTGAAACATGTTGAGGATGCAACTGGACGTAATGATCCAAAAATTTCAAGGAGCGCAAAAAAATCAAAGTCTCAAGTGGATGGATATTTACCAGAGCCAAAAAACTCACTTTTTGCCTATTCTTTAAAATCACAGATACTTTTTGGAACTATCGCTCTCAGCATTTGTGCATTTCCTTCTTGGATTCTCAAATTTGTTTTCAGATCCAAACTTGAGTTTTCACTCTCCCATTTTTTCTCGTAAAAAAAGATAATATTAAGGCATAAAAATATTAGAGTACATGTAAGCAAAAAAAAATATAAAAATTATTTCACGCACTAAAAATGAACTCCAAGGTTTTGTTATCCATGTTTGGAAAATTCCACTAGTACAACCCCGAATAATAATATTGGTGGAATTTTATAGAAAAGGGACTTGTAACTGACCCTAACATGCTTTAAATGTGGTGCATATGCATGCCAGAAACATGTTCAGGATGCAACTGGACCTAATGATCCAAAAATTTTATGGAGTGGAAAAAATCAAATTCTCAAGTAACCATAGCCAAACAACCCACTTTTTGCCTATCCTTAAAAAACACAGATATTTTTTGGAACAATCTCTCTCAGCATTTGTGCATTTCCATCTTGGATGCTCAAATTTGTTTTCAGATCCAAACTTGAGTTTTCACACTCCCATTTTTTCTCGTAAAAAAAAAGATATTAAGGCATAACAAAATGAAAATTTGGAGTTCATGTTTGCTTAAAAAAAAATTGAAAATTATTTCACGCACTAAAAATGAACTCCAAGGTTTTGTTATCCATGTTTGGGAAATTCCACTAGTACAACCCCGAATAATAAGCTTGGTGGAGTTTTATAGGAAAGGGACTTGTAAGTGACCCTAACAGGCTTTAAACAAGGTGGATATGCAAGCTTGAAACATGTAGAGGATGCAACTGGACCTAATGATCAAAAAATTTCAAGGAGTGGAAAAAATCAAATTCTCAAGTGGTTGGATATTTACCAAAGCCAAACAACCCACTTTTTTCCTATTCTTTCAAATCACAGATACTTTTTGGAACTATCTCTCTCAGCATTTGTGCATTTCCATCTTGGATGCTCAAATTTGCTTTCAGATACAAACTTGAGTTTTCACTCTACCATTTTTTCTCGTAAACAAAAAACATATTATGGCATAACAAAATAAAAATTTTAGAGTTCATGTATGCAAAAAAAAATTTGAAAACTATTTCACGCTCTAAAATTGAACTCCAAGGTCTTGTTATCCATGTTTGGGAAATTCCACTAGTACAACCCCGAATAATAAGATTGGTGTATTTTTATTGGAAAGGGACTTGTAACTGATCCTAACATGCTTTAAATGTGGTGGATATGCATGCCAAAAACATGGTGAGGATGCAAGTTGACCTAATGATCCAAAAATTTCAAGGAGTGGAAAAAATCAAATTCCCAAGTGGTTGGATATAAATACCAGAGCCATACAACCCACTTTTTCCCTATCCTTAAAAATCAGAATACTTTTTGGAACTATCTCTCTCAGCATTTGTGCATTTCCATCTTGGATGCTCAAATTTGTTTTCAGATCCAAACTTGAGTTTTCACTGTCCCATTTTTCTCGTAAACAAAAAAAATATTAAGGCATAACAAAAAAAAAATTGGACAATTATTTCACGCTCAAAAATTGAACTCTAAGGTGTTGCTGTCCATGTTTGGGAAATTCAACTAGTACAACCCCTAATAATAAGCTTGGTGGAATTTTATAGGAAAGGGACTTGTAATTGACCTAACATGCTTTAAATATGGTGGATATGCATGCCAGAAACATGTTGAGGATGCAAGTGGACCTATTGATCCAAAAATTTCAAGGAGTGGAAAAAGTCAAATTCACAAGTGGTTGGATATTTACCAGAGCCAAACAACCCACTTTTTGCCTATCCTTAAAAATCACAGATACTTTTTGGAACTATGTTTCTCACCATTTATGCATTTCCATCTTGGCTGCTCAAATTTGTTTTTAAATCCAAACTTGAGTTTTCACTCTAGCATTTTTTCTCGTAAACAAAAAAGATATTAAGGCCTCACAAAATGAAAATTTAGAGTACATGTATGCAAAAAAAAATATGAAAATTATTTCACGCACTAAAAATGAACTCCAAGGTTTTGTTATCCATGTTTGGGAAATTCCACTAGTACAACCCCGAATAATAAGCTAGGTGGAATTTTATAGGAAAGGGACTTGTAACTGACCCTAACATGCAATAAATGTGGTGGATGTGCATGCCAGAAACATGCTGAGGATGCATGTGGGCCTAATGATCCAAAAATTTCAAGGAGTGAAAAAAATCAAATTATCAAGTGGTTGGTTAATTACCAGAGCCCAACAACCCACATTTTGCCTATCCTTAAAAATCACAGATACTTTTTGGAACAATCTCTCTCAGCATTTGTGCATTTCCATCTTGGATGCTCAAATTTGTTTTCAGATCCAAACTTGAGTATTCACTCTCCCATTTTTTCTCGTAAACAAAAAAGATATAATAGCATAACAAAACGAAAATTTTAGAGTTCATGTATGCAAAAAAAAAGTATGAAAATTATTTTTCGCACTAAAAATGAACTCCAAGGGTTTGTTATCAATGTTTGGGAAATTCGATTAGTACAACACCTAATAATAAGCTTGGTGGAATTTTATAGAAAAGGGACTTGTAACTGATCCTAACCTGCTTTAAATGTGGTGGATATGCATGCCAGAAACACGTTTTGGATGCAAGTGGACCTAATGATCCAAAAATTTTAAGGAGTGGAAAAAATCAAATTCTCAAGTGGTTGGATATTTACCAGAGCCAACCAACCCACTTTTTGCCTATCCTTAAAAATCACAGATACTTTTTGGATCTATCTCTCTCTGAATTCGTGCATTTCCATCTTGAATGCTCAAATTTGTTTTCACATCCAAACTTGAGTTTTCACTCTCCCATTTTTTCTCGTAAACAAAAAATATATTAAGGCATAACAAAATGAAAATTTTACAGTTCATGTATGCAAAAAAAAAATTGAAAATTATTTCACGCACAAAAAATGAACTCCAAGGTTTTGTTATTCATGTTCGGGAAATTCCACTAGTACAACCCCTAATAATAAGCTTGTTGGAATTTTAGAGGAAAGGGACTTGTAACTGATCCTAACACGCTTTAAATGTGGTGGATATGCATGCTGGAAACATGTTGAGGATGCAACTGGACCTAATGATCCAAAAATTTCAAGGAGTGGAAAAAATCAAATTCTCAACTGGTTGGATATTTACCAGAGCCAAACAACCCACTTTTTGCTTATCCATAAAAATCACAGATACTTTTTGGAACTATCTCTCTCTGCATTTGTGCATTTCCATCTTGGATGCTCAAATTTGTTTTCAGATCCAAACTTGAGATTTCGCTCTCCCATTTTTTCTCGTAAACAAAAAAGATATTAAGGCATAACAAAATGAAAATTTTAGAGGTCATGTATGGAAAAAAAATTGAAAATTATTTCATGCACTGAAAATGAACTCCAAGGTTTTGTTATCCATGTTCGGGAAATTCCACTAGTAGCACCCTTTATAATAACCTTGGTGGAATTTGATAGGAAAGGGACTTGTAACTGATCCTAACATGCTTTAAATGTGGCGGATATGCATGCTAGAAACATGCTGAGGATGCAAGTGGGCCTAATGATCCAAAAATTTCAAGGAGAGGAAAAAATCAAATTATCAAGTGGTTGGTTAATTACCAGAGCCAAACACCCCACTTTTTGCCTATCCTTAAAAATCACAGATACTTTTTGGAACTATCTCTCTCTACATTTGTGCATTTCCATCTTGGACGCTCAAATTTGTTTTCAGATCCAAACTTGCGTTTTCACTCTCCCATTTTTTCTCGTAAACAAAAAAGATATTAAGGCATAACAAATTTAAAATTTTAGAGTTCACGTTTGCAAAAAAAAATTTGAAAATTATTTCATGCACTAAAAATGAACACCAAGGTTTTGTTATCCATGTTCGGGAAATTCCACTAGTACAACTCCTAATACAAAGCTTGGTGGAATTTTATAGGAAAGGGACTTGTAACTGATCCTAACATGCTTTAAATGTGGTGGATATGCATGCCAGAAACATGTTGAGGATGCAAGTGGACCTAATGATCCAAAAATTTCAAGGAGTGGAAAAAATCAAATTCTCAAGTGGTTGGATATTTACCAGAGCCAAACAACCCACTTTTTGCCTATCCTTAAAAATCACAGATACTTTTTGGAACAATCTCTCTCTGCATTTGTGCATTTCCATCTTGCATGCTCAAATTTGTTTCAGATCCAAACTTGAGTTTTCACTCTCCCATTTTTTCTCATAAAATAAAAAGATATTAAGCCATAAAAAAACGAAAATTTTAGAGTTCATGTATGCAAAAAAAAATTTTGAAAATTACTATTCGCACTAAAAATGGACTCCAAGGTTTTGTTATCAATGTTTGTGAAATTCCACTAGTACAACCCCTTATAATAAGCTTGGTTGAATTTTATAGGAAAGGGACTTGTAACTGATCCTAACATGCTTTAAATGTGGTGGATATGCATGCCAGAAACATGTTGAGAATGCAAGTGGACCTAATGATCCAAAAATTTCAAGGAGTGGAAAAAATCAAATTCTCAAGTGGTTGGATATCTACAAGAGCCAAACAACCCACTTTTTCCCTATCATTAAAAATCACAAATACTTTTTGGAACTATCTCTCTTAACATTTGTGCATTTCCATCTTGGATGCTCAAATTTGTTTTCAGATCCAAACTTGAGTTTTCACTCTCCCATTTTTTCTCTTAAACAAAAAAGATATAAGGCATTACAAAAAGAAAATATTAGAGTTCATGTATGCAAAAATAAAATTTGAAAATTATTTTTCGCACTAAAAATGAACACCAAGTTTTTGTTATCAATGTTTGTGAAATTCCACTAGTACAACCCCTAATAATATGCTTGGTGGAATTTTATAGGAAAGGGACTTGTAACTGATCCTAAAATGATTTAAATGTGGTGGATATGCATGCCTGAAACATGTTGAGGATGCAAGTGGACCTAATGATCCAAAAATTTCAAGAGTGGAAAAAATCAAATTCTCAAGTGGTTGGATATTTACTAGAGCCAAACAACCCACTTTTTGCCTATCCTTAAAAATCACAGATACTTTTTGGAACTATCTCTCTCAACATTTGTGCATTTCCATCTTGGATGCTCAAATTTGTTTTCAGATCCAAACTTGAGTTTTCACTCTCCCATTTTTTCACGTAAACAAAAAAGATATTAAGGCATGACAAAATGAAAATTTTAGAGTTCATGTATGCAAAAAAAAAAAAAATTGAAAATTATTTCACTCACTAAAAATGAACTCCACGGTTTTGTTATCCATGTTCGGGAAATTCCCTAGTACAACACCTAATAATAAGCTTGGTGGAATTTTATACGAAAAGGAACTTGTAACCGACCCTAACTTGCTTTAAATGTGGTGGAAATGCAATGCAGCAAACACGTTGAGGTTGCAAGTGGACCTAATGATCCAAAAAGTTCATGGTGTGGAAAAAATCAAAATCTCAAGTGGTTGGATATTTACCAGAGCCAAACAACCCACTTTTCGCCTATCCTTAAAAATCACAGATACTTTTTGGAACTATCTCTCTCAGCATTTGTGCATTTCCAACTTGGATGCTCAAATTTTTTTTCGGATCCAAACTTGAGTTTTCACTCTCCCATTTTTTCTCGTATACAAAAAAGATATTTAGGCATAACAAAATGAAAATTTTAGAGTACATGTATGCTAAAAAAATTTGAAAATTATTTCTCGTACTAAAAATGAACTCGAAGGTTTTGTCATCCAAGTTTGGGAAATTCCACTAGTACAACCCCTAATAATAAGGTTGATGGAATTTAATAGGAAAGGGACTTGTAACCGATCCTAACATGCTTCAAATGTGGTGGATATGCATCCACGGAACATGTTGAGGATGCAAGTACACCTAATGATCCAAAAATTTCAAGGAGTGGAAAAAATCAAATTCTCAAGTGGTTGGATATTTACCAGAGCCAAACAACCCACTTTTTGCCTAACCTTAAAAATCACAGATACTTTTTGGAACTATCTCTCTCAGCATTTGTGGATTTCCATCTTGGATGCTCAAATTTGTTTTCAAATCCAAACTTAAGTTTTCACTCTCCCATTTTTTCTCGTAAACAAAAAAGAAATTAAGGCATAACAAAATAAAAATTTTAGAGTTCATGCATGCAAAAAAAAATTTGAAAATTATTTCACGCACTAAAAATGAACTCCAAGGTTTTGTTATCCATGTTTGGGAAATTCCACTAGTAGAACACCTAATAATAAGCTTGGTGGAATTTTATACGAAAAGGGACTTGTAACTGACCCTAACTTACTTTAAATGTGGTGGAAATGCAATGGCAGAAACATATTGAGGATGCAAGTGGTCCTAATGATCCAAAATGTTCAAGGTGTGGAAAAAATCAAGTTCTCAAGTCGTTGGATATTTACCAGAGCCAAACAACTCACTTTTTGCCTATCCTTAAAAATCACAGATACTTTTTGGAACTATCTCTCTCAGCATTTGTGCATTTCCAACTTGGATGCTCAAATTTGTTTTGAGATCCAAACCTGAGTTTTCA
The DNA here is from genome assembly GCF_029961685.1 of Aristolochia californica. Lineage (NCBI taxonomy): Eukaryota > Viridiplantae > Streptophyta > Magnoliopsida > Piperales > Aristolochiaceae > Aristolochia > Aristolochia californica. Next base: position 8,354,774 of record NW_027181837.1, read on the forward strand.
CTCTCCCATTTTTTCTCGTAAACAAAAAAGATATTTAGGCTTAACAAAATGAAAATTTTAGAGTACATGTATGCTAAAAAAATTTGAAAATTATTTCACGTACTAAAAATGAACTCCATGGTTTTGTTATCCCTGTTAGGGAAATTCCACTAGTACAACCCCTAGTAATAAGCTTGGTGGAATTTTATAGGAAAGGGACTTGTAACTGACCCTAACATGCTTTAAATGTGGTGGACATGCGTGCCAGAAACATGTTGAGGATGCAATTGGTCCTAATGATCCAAAAATTTCAAGGAGTGGAAAAAATGAAACTCTCAAGTGGTTGGATATTGACCAGAGCCAGACAACCCGCTTTTTGCCTCTCCTTAAAAATCACAGATACTTTTTGGAACAATCTCTCTCAGCATTTGTGCATTTCCATCTTGGATGGTCAAATTTGTTTTCAGATCCAAACTTGAGTTTTCACTCTCCCATTTTTTCTCATAAACAAAAAAGATATTAAGGCATAACAAAATTAAAATTTTAGAGTTCATGTATGGAAAAAAAAATTGAAAATTATTTCATGCACTAAAAATGAACTCCAAGGTTTTGTTATCCATGTTTGGGAAATTCAACTAGTACAACCCCTAATAATAAGCTTGGTGAAATTTTACAGGAAATGACCCTAACATGCTTTAAATGTGGTGGATATGCATGCCGAAAACATGTTGAGGATGCAAGAAAACGTAATGATCCATAAATTTTAAGGAGTGGAAAAAATCAATTTCTCAAGTGGTGAGATATTTACCAGAGCCAAACAACCCACTTTTTGCCTATCCTTAAAAATCACAGATACTTTTTAGAACTATCTCTCTCATCATTTGTGCCTATCCATCTTGATACTCAAATTTTTTTTCAGATCCAAACTTGAGTTTTCACTCTCCCATTTTTTTCTCGGAAACACAAAAGATATTAAGGCATAACAAAATGAAAATTTTAGTGTTTATGTATGCAAAAAAAAATTTTAAAAATTATTTCACGCACTAAAAATGAACTCCAAGGTTTTGTTATCCATGTTTGACAAATTCCACTAGTACAACACCTTATAATAAGCTTGGTGGAGTTTTATAGGAAAGAGACTTGTAACCGACCCTAACATGCTTTAAAAGTGGTGGATATGCATTCAAGAAACATGTTGAGGATGCAAGTAGACCTAGTGATCAAAAAATTTCAAGGAGTGGAAAAAATAAAATTCTCAAGTGGTTGGATATTTACCATAGCCAAACAACCCACTTTTTGCTTATCCTTAAAAATCACAGAGACTTTTTGGAACTATCTCTCTCAGCATTTGTGCATTTCAATCTTGGATGATCAAATTTATTTTCTGATCCAGACTTGAGTTTGCACTCTCCCATTTTTTCTCGATAACAAAAAAGACATTAAGTCATAACAAAATGAAAATTTTTGAGTTCATGTATGCAAAAAAAATTTAAAAATTATTTCGCGCACTAAAAATGAACTCCATGGTTTTGTTATCCATGTTTGGGAAATTCCACAAGTACAACCCCTAATAATAAGTTTGGTGGAATTTTATAGGAAAGGGACTTGTTACTGACCCTAACAGGCTTTAAATGTGGTGGATATGCATGCCAGAAACATGTTGAGGATGCAACTGGACCTAATGTTCATAAAATTTCAAGGAGTGGAAAAAATCAAATTCTCAAGTGGTTGGATATTTACCAGAGCCAAACAACCCAATTTTTGCCTATCCTTAAAAATCAAAGATACCTTTTGGAACTATCTCTCTCAGCATTTGTGCATTTCCATCTTGGATGCTCAAATTTGTTTTTAGATCCAAACTTGAGTTTTCACTCTCCAATTTTTTCTCGTAAGCTAAAAAGATGTTAAGGCATAACAAAATGAAAATTTTAGTGTTCAAGTATGGGAAAAAAAAAAAAATTATTTCACGCACTAAAAATGAACTCCAAGGTTTTGTTATCCATGTTTGGGAAATTCCACTAGTACAAACCCTAATAAAAAGCTTGGTGGAATTTTACAGGAAATGACCGTAACATGCTTTAAATGTGGTGGATATGTATGCCAGAAACATGTTGAGGATGCAAGTAGACCGACTGATCCAAAAATTTCAAGGAGTGGAAAAAATCAAATTCTCAAGTGGTTGGATATTTACCAGAGCCAAACAACCCACTTTTTGCTTATCCTTAAAAATCACAGAGACTTTTTGGAACTATCTCTCTCAACATTTGTGCATTTCTATCTTGAATGCTCAAATTTGTTTTCAGATCCAAACTTGAGTTTTCACTCTCCCATTTTTTCTCGAAAAATAAAAAGACATTAAGTCATAACAAAATGAAAATTTTAGACTTCATGTATGCAAAAAAAATTTAAAAATTATTTCATACACTAAAAATGAACTCCAAGGTTTTGTTATCCATGTTTGGGAAATTCCACAAGTACAACCCCAAATAATAAGCCTTGTGGAATTTTATAGGAAAGGAACTTGTAACTGACCCTCACACTCTTTAAATGTGGTGGATATGCATGCCAGAAACATGCTGAGGATGCAAATGGGCCTAATGATCCAAAAATTTCAAGGAGTGGAAAAAAATCAAATTATCAAGTGGTTGGTTAATTACCAGAGCCAAACAACCCACTTTTTGCCTATCCTTAAAAATCACAGATACTTTTTGGAACAATCTCTCTCAGCATTTGTGCATTTCCATCTTGGATGTTCAAATTTGTTTTCAGGTCCCAACTTGAGTTTTCACTCTCCCATTTTTTCTCGAAAACAAAAAAGATATTATAGAATAACAAAACGAAAATTTTAGAGTTCATGTATGCAAAAAAAAAGTTTGTAAATTATTTTTTGCACTAAAAATGAACTCCAAGGTTTTGTTATCAATGTTTGGGAAATTCCAGTAGTACAACTCCTAATAATAAGCTCGGGGGAATTTTATAGGATAGGGACTTGTAATAGATCCTAACCAGCTTTAAATGTGGTGGATATGCATGCGAGAAACATGTTGAGGATGCAAGTGGACCTAAAGATCAAAAAATTTCAAGGAGTGGAAAAAATCAAATTCTCAAGTGGTTGGATATTTACCAGACCCAAACAACCCACTTTTTGCCTATCCTTAAAAATCACAGATACTTTTTGGAACTATCTCTCTCAGCATTCGTGCATTTCCATCTTGGATGCTCAAATTTGGTTTCAGATCCAAACTTGAGTTTTCACTCTCCCATTTTATCTCGTAAACAAAAAAGATATTAAGGCATAACAATATGAAAATTTTAGAGTTCATGTATGCAAAAAAAAATTTGAAAATTATTTCACGCACTAAAAATAAAATCCAATGTTTTGTTATCCATGTTCGGGAAATTCCACTAGTACAACCCCTCATAATAAGCTTGGTGGAACTTTATAGGAAAGGGACTCGTAACTGATCCTAACATGCTTTAAATGTTGTGGATATGCATGAAAGAAACATTTTGAGGATGCAACTGGAGCTAACGATCCAAAAATTTCAAGGAGTGGAAAAAATCAAATTCTCAAGTGGTTGGATATTTACCAGAGCCGAACAACCCACTTTTTGCCTATCCATAAAAATCACAGTTACTTTTTGGAACTATCTCTCTCAGCTTTTGTGCATTTCCATCTTGGATGCTCAAATTTGTTTTCAGATCCAAACTTTAGTTTTCACTCTCCCATTTTTTCTTGTAAACAAAAAAGATATTAGGGCATAACAAAATGAAAATTTCAGAGGTCATGTCTGCAAAAAAAAAAATTTTAATTATTTCACGCACAAAAAATGAACTCCAATGTTTTGTTATCCATGTTCGGGAAATTCCACTAGTACCACCCCTAATAATAAGCTTGGTGGAATTTGATAGGAAAGGGACTTGTAACTGATCCTAACATGCTTTAAATGTGGTGGATATGCATGCCAGAAACATGCTGAAGATGCAAGTGGGCCTAATGATCCAAAAATTTCAAGGAGTGGAAAAAATCAAATTATGAAGTGGTTGGTTAATTATTGGAGCCAAACAACCCACTTTTTGCTTATGCTTAAAAATCACAGATACTTTTTGGAACTATCTCTCTCAGCATTTGTGCATTTCCATGTTGGATGCTCAAATTTGTTTTCAGATCCAAACTTGAGTATTCACTCTCCCATTTTTTGTCGTAAATAAAAAAAATATATATGCATAACAAAACGAAAATTTTAGAGTTTATGTATGCAAAAAAAAAGTTTAAAAATTATTTTTTGCACTAAAAATGAACTCCAAGGTTTTGTTATCAATGTTTGGGAAATTCGACAAGTACAACCCCTAATAATAAGCTTGGTGGAATTTTATAGAAAAGGGACTTGTAACTGATCCTGACCTGCTTTAAATGTGGTGGATATGCATGCCAGAAACATGTTGAGGATGTAAGTGGACCTAATGATCCAAAACTTTCAAGGAGTGGAAAAAATCAAATTCTCAAGTGGTTGGATATTTACCAGAGCCAAACAACCCACTTTTTGTCTATCCTTAAAAATCACAGATACTTTTTGGAAATATCTCTCTTTGCATTTGTGCATTTCCATCTTGGATGCTCAAATTTGTTTTCAGATCCAAACTTGAATTTTCACTCTCCCTTTTTTTCTCGTAAACAAAAAAGATATTAAGGGATAACAAAATGAAAATTTTAGAGTTCATGTATGCAAAACAAAATTTGAAAATTATTTGACGCATTAAAAATGAATTCCAATGTTTTGTTATCCATTTTCGGGAAATTCCACTAGTACAACCCCTAATAATAAGCTTGGTGGAATTTTATAGGAAAGGGACTTGTAACTGATCCTAACATGCTTTAAATGTTGTGGATGTGCATGCCAAAAACATGTTGAGGATGCAACTGGACCTAACGATCCAAAAATTTCAAGGAGTGGAAAAAATCAAATTCTCAAGTGGTTGACTATTTACCAGAGCCAAACAACCCACTTTTTGCCTATTCATAAAAATCACAGTTACTTTTTGGAACTATCTCTCTCAGCATTTGTGCATTTCCATCTTGGATGCTCAAATTTCTTTTCAGATCCAAACTTGAGTTTTCACTCTCCCAATTTTTCTCGTAAACAAAAAATATATTAAGGCATAACAAAATGAAAATTTTAGAGGTCATGTATGCAAAAAAAACATTTTAAATTATTTCACGCACTGAAAATGAACTCCAAGGTTTTGTTATCCATGTTCGGGAAATTCCACTAGTACCACCCCTAATAATAAGCTTGGTGGAATTTGATAGGAAAGGGACTTGTAACTGATCCTAACATGCTTTAAATGTGGTGGATAAGCATGCCAGTAACATGCTGAGGATGCAAGTGGGCCTAATGATCCAAAAATTTCAAATAGTGGAAAAATCAAATTATCAAGTGGTTGGTTAATTACAAGAGCCAAACAACCCACTTTTTGCCTATCCTTAAAAATCACAGATACTTTTTGGAACAATCTCTCTTAGCATTTGTGCATTTCCATCTTGGATGCTTAAATTTGTTTTCAAATCCAAACTTGAGTATTCACTCTCCCATTTTTTCTCGTAAACAAAAAAGATATAATAGCATAACAAAACGAAAATTTTAGAGTTCATGTATGCAAAAAAAAAGTTAGAAAATTATTTTTCGCACTAAAAATGAAATCCATGGTTTTGTTATCAATGTTTGGGAAATTCGACTAGTACAACCCCTAATAATAAACTTGGTGGAATTTTATAGGAAAAGGACTTGTAACTGATCCTAACCTGCTTCAAATGTGGTGGATATGCATGCCAGAAACATGGTTAGGATGCAAGTGGACCTAATGGTCCAAAAGTTTCCAGGAGTGGAAAAAATCAAATTCTCAAGTGGTTGGATATTTACCAGAGCCAAACAACCCACTTTTAGCCTATCCTTAAAAATCACAGATACTTTTTGGAGCTATCTGTCTCTGCATTCGTGCATTTCCATCTTGGATGCTCAAATTTGTTTTCAGATGCAAACTTGAATTTTCACTCTCCCATTTCTTCTCGTAAACAAAAAAGATATTAAGGCAAAACAAAATGAAAATTTTAGAGTTCATGTATGCAAAAAAAAGTTTGAAAATTATTTCACGCACTAAAAATGAACTCCAAGGTTTTGTTATCCATGTTCGGGAAATTCCACTAGTACAACCCCTAATAATAACCTTGGTGGAATTTTATAGGAAAGGGACTTGTAACTGATCCTAACATGCTTTAAATGTGGTGGATATGCATGCCAGAAACATGTTGAGGATGCAAGTGGACCTAATGATCCAAAAATTTCAAGGAGTGGAAAAAATCAAATTCTCAAATGGTTGGATATTTACAAAAGCCAAACAACCCACTTTTTGCCTATCCTTAAAAATCACAGATACTTTTTGGAACTGTCTCTCTCAGCATTCGTGCATTTCCATCTTGGATGCTAAAATTTGTTTTCAGATCCAAACTTGAGTTTTCACTCTCCCATTTTTTCTTGTAAACAAAAAAGATATTAAGGCATAACAAAATGAAAATTTTAGAGTTAATGTTTGCAAAAAAAAAATTTAGAAATTATTTCACGCACTAAAAATGAACTCCAAGGTTTTGTTATCCAAGTTTGGGAAATTCCACTAGTACAACCCCTAATAATAAGCTTGGTGGAATTTTGTAGGAAAGGGACTTGTAACTGACGCTAACATGCTTTAAATGTGGTGGATATGCATGCCAGAAACATGTTCAGGATGGAAGTGGACCTAATGATCCCAAAATTTCAAGGAGTGGAAAAAAATAAAATTCTCAAGCGGTTGGATATTTACCAAAGCCAAACAACCCACTTTTTGCCTATCCTTAAAAATCACAGTTACTTTTTGGAACTATCACTCTCAGCATTTGTGCATTTCCATCTTGGATGCTCAAATTGTTTTTCAGATCCAAACTTGAGTTTTCATCCTTCCATTTTTTCCCATAAAAAAAAAGATATTAAGGCATAACAAAATGAAAATTTTAGAGCTCACTTACGCAAAAAAAAAAAAAAAATGAAAATTTTTTCACACACTAAAAATGAACTCCAAGGTTTTGTTATCCATGTTTGGGAAATTCCAATAGTACAACCCCTAATAATAACCTTGGTGGAATTTTATTGGAATGCGACTTGTAACTGACCCTAACATGCACTAAATGTGGTGGATATGCATGCCAGAAACATGTTGAAGATGCAAGTGGACCTAATGATCCAAAAATTTCAAGGAGTGGAAAAAATCAAATTCTCAAGTGGTTGGATATTTACCAGAGCCAAACAACCCACTTTTTGCTTATCCTTAAAAATCACAGATACTTTTTGGAACTATCTCTCTCAGCATTTGTGCATTTCTATCTTGGATGCTCAAATTTGTTTTCAGATCCAAACTTGAGTTTTCACACTCCCATTTTTTCTCATCAACAAAAAAGATATTAAGGCATATCAAAATGAAAATTTTAGAGTTCATGCATGCAAAAAAAAATTTGAAAATTATTTCGCGCACTGAAAATGAACTCAAAGGTTTTGTTATCCATCTAAGGGAAATTCCACGAGTACAACTCCTAATAATAAGCTTGGTGGCATTTTATAGGAATGGGACTTGTAACTGACCCTAACATGCTTTAAATGTGGTGGATATGCATGCCAGAAAAATGTTGAGGATGCAAGTGGACCTAATGATCCAAAAATTTCAAGCAGTGGTAAAAATCAAATCCTCAGATGGTTGGATATTTACCAGTACCAAACAACCCATTTTTTGCCTATCCTTAAAAATCACTCATACTTTTTGGAACTATCTCTCTCAGTATTTGTGCATTTCCATCTTGGATGCAGAAATTTGTTTTTAGATTCAAACTTGAGTTTTCACTCTCACATTTTTTCTTGTAAACAAGAAAAGATATTATGCAATACGAAAATGAAAATTGCCTAGTTCATGTATGCAAAAAAAAAATTGAAAATTATTTCACGCACTAAAAATGAACTCCAAGGTTTTGTTATCCATGTTCGGGAAATTCCACTAGTACAACCCCTAATAATAACCTTGGTGGAATTTTATAGGAAAGGGACTCGTAACTTATCCTAACATGCTTTAAATGTGGTGGATATGCATGCCAGAAACATGTTGAGGATGCAAGTGGACCTAATGATCCAAAAATTTCAAGGAGTGGAAAAAATCATATTCTCAAGTGGTTGGGTATTTACCAAAACCAAACAATCCAATTTTTGCCTATCCTTAAAAATCAAATATACTTTTTGGAACTATCTCTCTCTGCATTTGGGAATTTCCATCTTGGATGCTCAAATTTGTTTTCAGATCCAAACTTGAGTTTTAACTCTCCCATTTTTTCTCGTAAACAAAAAAGATATTATAGCATAACAAGACGAAAATTTTAGAGTTTATGTATGCAAAAAAAAAATATGAAAATTATTTTTCACACTAAAAATGAACTCCAAGGTTTTGTTGTCAATGTTTGGGAAATTCCACTAGTACAACCCCTAATAATAAGCTTGGTGGAGTTTTATAGGAATGAGACTTGTAACTGACCCTAACATGCTTTAAATGTGGTGGATATGCATGCCAGAAACATGTTGAGGATGCTAGTGGACCTAATGATCCAAAAATTTAAAGGAGTGGAAAAAATCAAATTCTGAAGTGGTTGGATATTTACCAGAGCCATACAACCCACTTTTTGCCCATCCTTAAAAATCACAGATACTTTTTGGAACTATCTTTCTCAGCATTTGTGTATTTCCATCTTGGATGCTCAAATTTGTTTTCAGATCCAAACTTGAGTTTTCACTCTCCCATTTTTTCTCGTAAAAAAAAAAGATATTAAGGCATAACAAAATAAAAAATTTAGAGTTAATGTTTGCAAAAAAAAAATTTAAAAATTGTTTCAATTACTTAAAATGAACTCCAAGGTTTTGTTATCCATGTTTGGGAAATTCCACTAGTACAACCCCTCATAATAAGCTTGGTGGAATTTTGTAGGAATGGGACTTGTAACTGACCCTAACATGCTTTAAATGTGGTGGATATGCATGCCAGAAAAACGTTGAGGATGCAAGTGTGCCTAATGGTCCTAAACTTTCAAGGAGTGGAAAAAATCAAATTCTCAGGTGGTTGGATATTTACCAGAGGCAAACAACCCATTTTTTGCGTATCCTTAAAAATCGCAGATATTTTTTGGAACTATCTCTCTCGGCATTTGTCCATTTCCATCTTGGATGCTCAAATTTGTTTTCAGATCCAAACTTGAGTTTTCACTCTCCCATTTTTTCTCGTAAACAAAAATATATTAAGGTATAGCAAAATGAAAATTCTGGAGTTCATGTTTGCAAAAAAAAAATTGAAAATTATTTCACGCACTAAAAATGAACTCCAAGGTTTTGTTATCCATGTTTTGGAAATTCATTTAGTACTAACCCTAATAATAAGATTGGTGGAATTTATAGGAAAGGGACTTGTAACCGACCCTAACATGCCTTAAATGTGGTGGATATGCGTGCCAGAAACATGTTGAGGATGCATGTGGACCTAATGATCCAAAAATTTCGAGTGGAAAAAATCAAATTCTCAAGTGGTTGGATATTTACCAGAGCCAAACAACCCACTTTTTGCCTATCCTTAAAAATTGCAGATACTTTTTGGAATTATCTCTCTCAGCATTTGAGCATTTCCATCTTGGATGCTCAAATTTGTTTTCAGATACAAACTTGGGTTTTCACTCCCCCATTTTTTCTCGCAAACAAAAAAGTTATTAAGCATAACAAAATGAAAATTTAAGAGTTCATGTATGTAAACAAAAATTTGAAAATTATTTCTCACACGAAAAATGAAGTCCAAGCTTTTGTTATCCATGTTTGAGAAATTCCACTAGTACAACCCCTAATATTAAGCTTGGGGGAATTTTATAGGAAAGGGACTTGTAACTGATCCTAACATGCTTTAAATGTGGTGGATATGCATGCCAGAAACATGTTGAGGATGCCAGTGGACCTAATGATCCAAAAATTTCATGGAGTGGAAAAAATCAAATTCTCAAGTGGTTGGATATTTACTAGAGCCAAACAACCCGTATTTTGACGATCCTTAAAAATCACAGATACTTTTTGGAACTCTCTCTCTCTGCATTTGTGCATTTCCATCTCGGATGCACACATTTGTTTTCAGATCCAAACTTGAGTTTTCACTCTCCCATTTTTTCTCGTAAACAAAAAAGATATTAAGGCATAACAAAATGAAAATTGAAGAGTTCATGTGCGCAAAAAAAAATTTGAAAATTACTTCACGCACTAAAAATGAACTCCAAGGTTTTGTTATCCATGTTCGGGAAATTCCACTAGTACAACCCCTAATAATAAGCTTGGTGGAATTTTATAGGAATGGGACTTGTAACTGACCCTAACATGCTTTAACTGTGGTGGATATGCATGCCAGAAACATGTTGAGGATACAAGTGGACCTAATGATCCAAAAATTTTAAGGAGTGGAAAAAATCAAATTCTTAAGTGGTTGGATATTTACCAGAGCCAAACAACCCACTTTTTGCCTATCCTTAAAAATCACAGATACTTTTTGGAACTATCTCTCTCAGCATTTGTGTATTTCCATCTTGGATGCTCAAATTTGTTTTCAGATCCAAACTTGAGTTTTCACTCTCCCATTTTTTTTCGTAAACAAAAAAGATATTAAGGCATAACAAAATGAAAATTTTAGAGTTGATGTATGCAAAAAAAAAATTCGAAAATTATTTTTCAGACCTAAAATGAACTCCAAGGTTTTGTTATCAATGTTTGGGAAATTCCACTAGTACAACCCCTAATAATAAGCTTGGTGGAATTTTATAGGAATGGGACTTGTAACTGACCCTAACATCCTTTAAATGTGGTGGATATGCATGCCAGAAACTTGTTGAGGATGCAAGTGGACCTAATGATCCAAAAATTTCAAGGAGTGGAAAAAATCAAATTCTCAAGTGGTTGGAAATTTACCATAGCGAAACAACCCACTTTTTGCCTATCCTTAAAAATCACCGGTACTTTTTGGAACTATCTCTCTTAGCATATGTGCATTTCCATCTTGGATGCTCAAATTTGTTTTCAGATCCAAACTTGAGTTGTCACTCTCCCATTTTTTCTCGCAAACAAAAAAGATATTAAGGCATATCAAAATGAAAATTTTAGAGTTAATGTTTGGAAAAAAAAATTTGAAAATTATTTCACGCAGTAAAAATGAACTCCAAGGTTTTGTTATCAGTGTTTGGGAAATTCCACTAGTACAACCCCTAATAATAAGCTTGGTGGAATTTTGTAGGAATGCGACTTGTAACTGACCCTAACATGCTTTAAATGTGGTGGATATGCATGCCAGAAACATGTTGAGGATGCAAGTGCACCTAATGATCCAAAGATTTCAAGGAGTGGAAAAAATAATATTCTCAAGTGGTTGGATATTTACCAGAGCCAAACAACCCACTTTTTGCCTATCCTTAAAAATCATTGATACTTTTTGGAACTATCTCTCTCAGCATTTGTCCATTTCCATCTTGGATGCTCAAATTGTTTTTCAGATCCAAACTTGAGTTTTCACTCTTCTATTTTTTCCCATAAAAAAAATTGATATTAAGGACTAACAAAATGAAAATTTTAAAGATCACTTACGCAAAAAAAAAAAATTTGAAAATTATTTCACGCTCTAAAAATGAACTTCAAGTTTTTGTTATCCAGGTTTGGGAAATTCCAATAGTACAACCCCTAATAAGAAGCTTGGTAGAATTTCATTGGAATGCGACTTGTAACTGACCCTAACATGCTCTAAATGTGGTGGATATGCATGCCAGAAACATGTTGAGGATGCAAGTGGACCAAATGATCCAAAAATTTCAACGAGTGGAAAAAATCAAATTCTCAAGTGGTTGCATATTTACCAGAGCCAAACAACCCACTTTTTCCCTATCCTTAAAAAGCACAGATACTTTTTGGAACTATCTCTCTAAGCATTTGTGCATTTCCATCTTGGATGCTCAAATTTTTTTCAGATCCAAACTTGAGTTTTCACTCTCCCATTTTTTCCTCAACAAAAAAGATATTAAGGCATAACATAATGAAAATTTTAGAGTTCATGTATGCAAAAAAAAATTCAAAAATTATTTCACGCACTAAAAATGAACTCCAAGGTTTTTTTATCCATGTAAGGGAAATTGCACTAGTACAACCCCTAATAATAAGCTTGGTGGAATTTTATAGGAATGGGACTTGTAACTGACCCTAACATGCTTTAAATGTTGTGGATATGAATGCCAGAAACGTGTTGAGGATGCAAACGGACCTAATGATCAAAAAATTTCAAGGAGTGGAAAAAAACAAATTCTCAAGTGGTTGGATATTTAGCAGTGCCAAACAACCCACTTTTTGCCTATCCTTAAAAAGGACAGATACTTTTTGGAACTATCTCTATCAGCATTTGTGTATTTCAATCTTGGATGCTCTAATTTTTTTCAGATCCAAACTTGGGTTTTCACTCTCCCTTTTTTTCTCATAAACAAAAAAGATATTAAGGCATAACAAAATGAAAATTTTAGAGTTAATGTTTGCAAAAAAAAATTTGAAAATTATTTCAAGCACTAAAATTGAACTCCATGGTTTTCTTATCCATGTTTGGGAAATTCCACTAGTACAACCACTAATAATAAGTTTGGTGGATATTTTGTAGGAATGGGACTTGTAATTGACCCTAACATGCTTTAAATGTTGTGGATATGCATGCCAGAAAAATGTTGAGGATGCAAGTGGACCTAATGATCCAAAAATATCAAGGAGTGGAAAAAATCAAATTCTCAGGTGGTTGGATATTTACAAGAGCCAAACAACCCATTTTTTGCCTATCCTTAAAAATCCCAGATACTTTTTGGAACTATCTCTCTCAGCATTTGTGCATTTCAATCTTGGATGCTCATATTTGTTTTCAGATCCAAACTTGAGTTTTCACTCTCCCATTTTTTCTCGTAAAAAAAAAAGATATTAAGCCATAACAAAATGAAAATTATAGAGTTCATGAATGCAAAAAAAAAATTGAAAATTATTTCACGCACTAAAAATTAACTCCAAGGTTTTGTTATCCTTGTTTGGGAAATTCATTTAGTACAACCCCTAATAATAAGCTTGGTGGAATTTTATAGGAAAGGGACTTGTAACAGACCCTAACATGCTTTAAATGTGGTGGATATGCATGGCAGAAACATGTTGAGGATGCAAGTGGACCTAATGATCCAAAAATTTGAAGGAGTGGAAAAAATCAAATTCTCAAGTGGTTAGATATTTACCAGAGCCAAACAACCCACATTTTGCCTATCCTTAAAAATCGCAGATACTTTTTGGAATTATCTCTCTCAGTATTTGTACATTTCCATCTTGGATGCTCAAATTTGTTTTCAGATCCAAACATGAGTTTTCACTCTCCCATTTTTTCTCGTAAACAAAAAAGATATTAAGGCATAACAAAATGATAATTTAAGAGATCATGTATGTAAACAAAAATTTGAAAATTATTTCTCGCACGAAAAATGAAGTCCAAGCTTTTGTTATCCATGTTTGAGTAATTCCACTAGTACAACCCCTAATAATAAGCTTACAGGAATTTTATAGGAAAGGGACTTGTAACTGATCCTAACATGCTTTAAATGTGGTGGCTATGCATGCCAGAAACATGTTGAGGATGCAAGTGGACCTAATCATCCAAAAATTTCAAGGAGTGGAAAAAATCAAATTCTCAAGTGGTTGGATATTTACTAGGAGCCAAAGAACCTATTTTTTTCCTATCCTTAAAAATCACAGATACTTTTTGGAACTCTCTCTCAGCATTTGTGCATTTCCATCTCGGATGCTCAAATTTGTTTTCAGATCCAAACTAGAGTTTTCACTCTCCCTTTTTTCTCGTAAACAAAAAATATATTAAGGCTTATCAAAATGAAAATTTTAGAGTTCATGTATGTAAAAAAAAAAATTTGAAAATTATTTCATGCACTAAAAATGAACTGCAAGGTTTTGTTATCCATGTTTGGGAAATTCCACTAGTACAACCCCTACTAATAAACTTGGTGGAATTTTGTAGGAAAGGGACTTGTAACTGACCCTAACATGCTTTAAATGTGGTGGATATGCATGCCAGAAACATGTTGAAGATGCAAGTGGACCTAATGATCCAAAAATTTCAAGGAGCCGAAAAAATCAAATTCTCAAGTGGCGGGATATTTACTAGAGCCAAACAACCCACTTTTTTCCTATCCTTAAAAATCACAGATACTTTTTCGAAATATCTCTCTCAGCATTTGTGCATTTCCATCTTGGATGCTCAAATTTGTTTTCAGATCCAAACTTGAGTTTTCACTCTCCCATTTTTTCTCATAAACAAAAAAGATATTAAGGCATAACAAAATGAAAATTTTAGAGTTCATGTATGCAAAAAATAATTTGAAAATTATTTCACGTACTAAAAATGAACTCCAAGGTTTTGTTATCCATGTTTGGGAAATTTCACTAGTACAACCCCTAATAATAAGCTTGGTGGAATTTTATAGGAAAGGGACTTGTAACGGACCCTAACATGCTTTAAATGTGGTGGATATGCATGCAAGAAACATGTTGAGGATGCAAGAGCACCTAATGATCCAAAAATTTCAAGGCGTGGAAAAAATCAAATTCTCATATGGTTGGATATTTACCATAGCCAAACAACCCACTTTTTACCTATCCTTATAAATCACAGATACTTTTTGGATGTATATCTCTCAGCAATTTTGCTTTTCCATCTTGGATGCTCAAATTTGTTTTCCGATTCAAACTTAAGTTTTCATTCTCCCATTTTTTCTTGTAAACATAAAACATATTAAGGCATAGCAAAATGAAAATTTAAGAGTTCGTGTATGCAAAAAAAAGTTTGAAAAAAATGAACTCCAAGGTTTTGTTATCCTTGTTTGGGAAATTCGACTAGTACAACTCCTAATAATAAGATTGGTGGAATTTTATAGGAAAGGGACTTGTAACTGATCCTAACATGTTTTAAATGTGGAGGATATGCATGCCTGAAACATGTTGAAGATGCAAGTGGACCTAATGATCCAAAAATTTCAAGTAGTGGACAAAATCAAAGTCTCAAGTGGTTGGATTAATACCAGAGCCAAAGAACCCATTTTTTGCCTATCCTAAAAAATTACAGATACTTTTTGGAACCATCTCTCTCAGCATTTGTGCACTTCCATCATGGACGCTCAAATTTGTTTTCAGATCCAAACTTGAGTTTTCACTCTCCCATTTTTTCTCGTAAAAAAAGAGATATTAAGGAAGAACAAAATGAAAATTTTAGAGTTCATGTATGCAAAAAAAAATTTGAAAATTATTTAACGCACTAAAAATGAACTCCAAGGTTTTGTTATCCATGTTTGGGAAATTCCACTAGTACAACCCCTCGTAATAAGCTTGGTGGAATTTCATAGGAAAGGGACTTGTAAGTCATCCTAACATGCTTTAAATGTAGTTGATATGCATGCCATAAACATGTTGAGGATGCAATTGGACCTAATGATAAAAAAAATTCAAGGAGTGGAAAAAATCAAATTCTCAAGTGGTTGGATATTTACCAGACCCAAACAGCCCACTTTTTGCCTATCCTTAAAAATCACAGATACTTTTTGGAACTATCTCTCTCAGCATTTGTGCATTTCCATCTTGGATGCTCAAATTTGTTTTCCGATCCAAACTTGAGTTTTCATTCTCCCATTTTTTCTCTTAAACAAAAAAGATATTAACGCATAACAAAATCAAACATTTTCGAGTTCATGTATGTAAAAAAAATTTTGAAAAATATGAACTCCAAGGTTTTGTCATCCATCTTTGGGAAATTCCACTAGTACAACCCCTAATAAAAATCTTGGAGGAATTTTATAGGAAAAGGATTTGTAACTGATCCTTACATGCTTTAAATGTGGTGGTAAATGTGGTGGATATGTATGCCAGAAACATGTTGAGGATGCAAGTGGACCTAATGATCCAAAAATTTCAGGGTGTGGAAAAAATCAAATCCTTAGGTGGTTGGATAATTACCAGTGCCAAACAACCCATTTTTTGCCTATCCTTAAAAATCACAGATACTTTCTGGAACTATCTCTTTCAGCATTTGTGCATTTCCATCTTGGATGCACAAATTTGTTTTCAGATCCAGACTTGAGTTTTCACTCACCCATTTTTTCTCGTAAACAAAAAAGATATTAAGCCATAACAAAATGAAAATTATAGAGTTCATGAAAGCAAAAAAAAAAAATTGAAAATTATTTCACGCACTAAAAATGAACTCCAAGGTTTTGTTATCCATGTTTGGGAAATTCATTTAGTACAACCCCTAATAATAAGCTAGGTGGAATTTTATAGGAAAGGGACTTGTAACCGACCCTAACATGCTTTAAATGTGGTGGATATGCATGCCAGAAACATGTCTACAATGCAAGTGAACCTAATGATCCAAAAATTTCAAGGAGTGGAAAAAATCAAATTCTCAAGTGGTTGGATATTTACCAGAGCCAAACAACCCACTTTTTGCCTATCTTTAAAAATCAAAGATACTTTTTGGAACTATCTCTCTCAGCATTTGTGTATTTCCATCTTGGATGCTCAAATTTGTTTTCAGATCCAAACTTGAGTTTTCACACTGCCACTTTTTCTCGTAAACAAAAAAGATATTAAGGCTTAACAAAATGAAAATTTTAGAGTTCATGTATGCAAAAAAAAATTTGAAAATTATTTCACACACTAAAAATAAACTCCGAGGTTTTGTTATACATGTTTGGGAAATTCCACTAGTACAACCCCTAATAATAAGCTTGGTGGAATTTTATAGGAATGGGACTTGTTACTGACCCTAACATACTTTAAATGTGGTGGATATGCATGCCAGAAACATGTTGAGGATGCAACTGGACCTAATGATCCAAAAATTTCAAGGAGTGGAAAAAATTAAATCCTTAGGTGGATGGATATTTACCAGAGCCAAACAACCCATTTTTTGCCTATCCTTAAAAGTCACAGATACTTTTTGGAACTATCTCTCTCAGCATTTGTGCATTTCCATCTTGGATGCTCAAATTTGTTTTCAGATCCTAACTTGAGTTTTCACTCTCCCCTTTTTTCTCGTAACCAAAAAAGATAATAAGGCATAACAAAATGAAAATTGTAGAGATCATTTATGCGAAAAAAAATTTCAAAATTATTTCTCGCACAAAAAATGAACTCCAAGGTTTTGTTGTGCATGGTTGGGAAATTCATTTAGTACAACCCTTAATAATAAGCTTGGTCGAATTTTATAGGAAAGGGACTTGTTACTGACCCTAACAAGCTTTAAATGTAGTGGATATGCATGGCAGAAACATGTTGAGGATGCAAGTGGACCTAATGATCCAAAAATTTCAAGGAGTGGAAAAAATCAAATTCTCAAGTGGTTGGATATTTACCAGAGCCAAACAACCCACTTATTGCCTACTCTTAAAAATCACAGATACTTTTTGGAACTATCTCTCTCAACATTTGTGTAATTCCATCTTGGATGCTCAAATTTGTTTTTAGATCCAAACTTGAGTTTTATCTGTCCCATTTTTTCTCGTAAACAAAAAAGATATTAAGGCATAACAAAATGAAAATTTTAGAGTTCATGTATGTTAAAAAAAATTGAAAATTATTTCATGTACTAAAAATGAACTCCTAGGTTTTGTTATCCATGTTTGGGAAATTCCACTAGTACAACCCCTAATAATAAGCTTCATGGAATTTTAGAGGAAAGGGACTTGTAACTGATCCTAACATGCTTTAAATGTGGTGGATATGCATGCCAGAAACATGTTGAGGATGCAAGTGGACCGAATGATCCAAAAATTTCAAGGAGTGAAAAAAATATAATTCTCAAGTGGTTGGATATTTACCAGAGCCAAACAACCCACTTTTTGCCTATCCTTAAAAATAACATATACTTTTTGGAACTATCTCTCTCAGAGTTTGTGTATTTCCATCTATGATGCTCAAATTTGTTTTCAGATCCAAACTTGAGTTTTCACTCTCGCATTTTTTCTCGTAAAAAAAAAAGACATTGAGGCATTACAAAATGAAATTTTTAGAGTTCATGTACGCAAAAAAAAAATTGAAAATTATTTCACGCACTAACAATGAACTCCAAGGTTTTGTTATCCATGTTTGGGAAATTCCACTAGTACAAACTCCTAATAATAAGCTTGGTGGAATTTTATAGGAATGGGACTTGTAACTGACCCAAACATGCTTTAAATGTGGTGGATATGCTTGCCAAAAACATGTTGAGGATGCAAGTGGACCTAATGATCCAAAAATTTCAAGGAGTGGAAAAAATTAAATCCTCAGGTTGTTGGATATTTACATGAGCCAAACAACCCATGTTTTGCCTATCCTTAATAATCATAGAAATTTTTTGGAAATATCTCTCACAGCATTTGTGCATTTCCATCTTGGATGCTCAAATTTGTTTTCAGATCCTAACTTGTGTTTTCACTCACCCATTTTTTCTCGTAAAAGAAAATGATATTAAGGCAAAACAAAATGAAAATTGTCGAGTTCATTTATGCAAAAAAAATTCAAAATTATTTCTCGCACTAAAAATGAACTCGATGGTTTTGTTATCCATGTTTGGGAAATTCATTTAGTACAACCCCTAATAATAAGCTTGGTGGAATTTTATAGGAAAGGGACTTGTAACCGACCCTAACATGCTTTAAATATGGTGGATATGCATGGCAGAAATATGTTGAGGATGCAAGCGGACCTAATGATTAAAACATTTCAAGGAGTGGAAAAAATCAAATTCTCAAGTGGTCGAATATTTACCAGAGCCAAACAACCCATTTTTTGCCTATCCTTAAAATCACAAATACTTTTTGGAACTATCTCTCTCTGCATTTGTGCATTTCCATCTTGGATGCTCAAATTTCTTTTCAGATCCAAACTTGAGTTTTCACTCTCCCATTTTTTCTCGTAAACAAAAAAGATATTAAGGCATAACAAAATGAAAATTTTAGATTCATGTATGTGAAAAAAAAATTGAAAATTATTTCACGCACTAAAAATGACCTCCAAGGTTTTGTTATCCATGTTTGGGAAATTCCACTTGTAGAACCCCTAATAATAAGCTTGGTGGAATTTTATAGGAAAGCGACTTGTAACTGATCCTAACATGTTTTAAATGTGGTGGATATGCATGCCAGAAACATGTTGAGGATGCAAGTGGACCTACTGATCCAAAAATTTCATGGAGAGGAAAAAATTAAATCCTGAGGTGGTTGGATATTTACCAGAGCCAAACAACCGATTTTTTGCCTATCCTTAAAAATCACAGATACTTTTTGGAACTATCTCTCTCAGCATATGTGCATTTCCATCTTGGATGCTCAAATTTGTTTTCAGATTCAAACTTGAGTTTTCAGTCTCCTATTTTTTCTCGTAAACAAAAGAGATATTAAGGCATAACAAAACGAAAATTTTAGAGTTCATGTATGCAAAAAATATTTGAAAATTATTTCACGCACTAAAAATGAACTCCAAGGTTTTGATATCCACGTTTGGGAAATTTCACTAGTACAACCCCTTATAATAAGCTTGGTGGAATATTATAGGAAAGGGATTTGAAACGGACCCTAACAAGCTTTAAATGGGGTGGATATGCATGCCAGAAGGATGTTGAGGATGCAAGTGGACTTAATGATCCAAAAATTTCAAGGAGTGGAAAAAATAAAATTCTCAAATGGTTGGAAATTTACCAGAGCCAAACAACCCAGGTTTTGCCTTTCTTTAAAAATCACAAATACTTTTTGGAAGTATCTCCCTCTGCATTTGTGCATTTCCAAATTGGATGCTCAAATTTTTTTTCCGACCCAAACTTGAGTTTTCACTCTCCCATTTTTTCTCGTAAACAAAAAAGACATTCAGGCATAACAAAATGAAATTTTCAGAGATCATGTATGCAAAAAAAAAAATTTGAAAATTATTTCACGCACTAAAAATGAACTCAGAGGTTTTGTTGTCCTTGTTTGGAAAATCCACTAGTACAACCCCTAATAATAAGCTTGGTGGAATTTTATAGGAAAGGGACTTGTAACTGATTCTAACATGGTTTAAATGTGGTGGATATGCATGCCAGAAACATGTTGAGGATGCAAGTGGAGCTAATGATCCAAAAATTTCAAGGAGTGGAAAAAATCAAATTCTCAAGTACAAATATTTACTAGAGCCAAACAACCCATTTTTCGCGTATCCTTAAAAATCACAGATACTTTTTGGAACTATCCCTCTCAGCATTTGTGCATTTCCGTCTTGGTTGCTCAAATTAGTTTTCAGTTCCACACTTGGGTTTTCACTCTCCCATTTTTCCACGTAACCAAAAAAGATATTAAGGCGTAACAAAATGAAAATTTTAGAGTTAATGTATGCAAAAAAAGTTTGAAATTTATTTCACGCACTAAAAATGAACTCCAAGGTTTTGTTATCCATGTTTGGGAATTTCCACTAGTTAAACCCCTAATAATAAGCCTTGTGGAATTTTATAGGAAAGGGACTTGTTACTGATCCTAACATGCTTTAAATGTGGTGGATATGCATGCCAGAAACAAGTTGAGGATGCAAGTGGACCTAATGATCCAAAAATTTCATGGAGTGGAAAAAATCAAATTCTCAAGTGGTTGGATATTTACCTGATCCAAACAACCCATTTCTTGCCTACCCTTTAAAATCTCAGATACTTTTTGGAACTATCCCCCTCAGCATTTGTGCATTTCCATTTTGGATGCTCAAACTTGTTTTTAGCTCCAAACTTGTGTTTTCGCTCTCCCATTTTTTCTAGTAAACAAAAAAGATATTAAGACATAACAAAATGAAAATATTAGAGTTCATGTATGCAAGAAAACGTTTGAAAATTATTTCACGCACTAAAAATGAACTCCATGGTTTTGTTATTCATGTTTGGGAAATTCCAATAGTACAACCCCTAATAATAGGCTTGGTGGAATTTTATAGGAAAGGGACTTGTAACTGATCCAAACATGCTTTAAATGTGGTGGATATGCTTGCCAAAATCATGTTGAGGATGCAAGTGGACCTAATGATCCAAAAATTTTAAGGAGTGGAAAAAATCAAATTCTCAAGTGGTTGGATATTTATCAAAGCCAAACAACCCACTTTTTGCCTATGCTTAAAAATCACAGATACTTTTTGGAACTATCCCTCTAACCATTTGTTCATTTCCATCTTGGATGCTCAAATTTGTTTTCAGATCCAAACTTGGGTTTTCACTCCCCCATTTTTTCTCGCAAACAAAAAAGATATTACGGCATAACAAAAAGAAAATTTTGAAGTTCATGTATGCAAAAAAAAGTTTGAAAATAATTTTACGCACTAAAAATGAACTCAGAGGTTTTGTTATCCATATTTGGGAAATTCCACTAGTACAACCCCTAATAATAAGCTTGGTGGAATTTTATAGGAAAGGGACTTGTAACAGATTCTAACATGCTTTAAATGTGGTGGATATGCATGCCAGAAACATGTTGAGGATGCAAGTGTACCTAATGATCCAAAAATTTCAAGGTGTGGAAAAAATCAAATTCTCAATTGGTTGGATATTTACCAGAGCTAAACAACCCACTTTTTTCCTATCGTTTAAAATCACAGATACTTTTTGGAACTATCCCTCTCAGCATTTGTGCATTTCCATCTTGATGCTCCAATTTGTTTACGGATCCAAACTTGGGTTTTCAATCGCCCATTTTTCCTCATAACCAAAAAAGATATTAAGACATAACAAAATGAAAATTTTAGAGTTCATGTATGCAAAAAAAAGTTTGAAAATTATTTCACGCACTAAAAATGAACTCCAAGGTTTTTTTATCCATGTTTGGGAAATTCCACTAGTACAACCCCTAATAATAAGCTTGGTGGAATTTTATAGGAAAGGGACTTGTAACAGATTCTAACATGCTTTAAATGTGGTGGATATGCATGCCAGAAACATGTTGAGGATGCACGTGGACCTAATGATCCAAAAATTTCAAGGAGTGGAAAAAATCAAATTCTCAAGTGGTTGAATATTTACTAGAGCCAAACAACCTACTTTTTGCCTATCTTTAAAAATCACAGATACTTTTTGGAACTATCTCTCTCAACATTTGTGCATTTCCATCTTGGATGCTCAAATTTGTTTTCAGATCCAAACTTGAGTTTTCACACTGCCATTTTTTCTCGTAAACAAAAAAGATATAAAGGCTTAACAAAAAGAAAATTTTAGAGTTCATGTATGCAAAAAAAAATTTGAAAATTATTTCACGCACTAAAAATAAACTCCAAGGTTTTGATATCCATTTTGGGAAATTCCACTAGTACAACCCCTAATAATAAGCTTGGTGGAATTTTATAGGAATGGGACTTGTAACTGACCCTAACATGCTTTAAATGTGGTGTATATGCCTACAAGAAACATGTTGAGGATGCAAGTGGACCTAATGATTTAAAAATTTCATGGAGTGGAAAAAACTAAAATCCTCAGGTGGTTGGATATTTACCAGAGCCAAACAACCATTTTTTTGCCTATCCTTAAAAATCACAGATACTTTTTGGAACTATCTCTCTCAGCATTTGTGCATTTCCATCTTGGATGCTCAAATTAGTTTTTAGATCCAAACTTGAGTTTTCACTCTCCCATTTTTTCTCGTAAACAAAAAAGATAATAAGGCATAACAAAATGAAAATTGTAGAGTTCATTTATACGAAAAAAAATTTCAAAATTATTTCGCGCACAAAAAAAGCACTCCAAGGTTTTGTTGTGCATGTTTGGGAAATTTATTTAGTACAACCCCTAATAATAAGCTTGGTGGAATTTTATAGGAAAAGGACTTGTTACCGACCCTATCATGCTTTAAATGTAGTGGATATGCATGGCAGAAACATGTTGAGGATGCAAGTCGACCAAATGATCCAAAAATTTCAAGGAGTGGAAAAAATCAAATTCTCAAGTGGTTGGATATTTACCAGAACCAAACAACCCACTTTTTCCCTATTCTTAAAAATCACAGATACTTTTTGGAACTATCTCTCTCAGCATTTGTGCATTTCCATCTTGGATGCTCAAATTTCTTTTCAAATCCAAACTTGAGTTTTCACTCTCCCATATTTTCTCGTAAACAAAAAAGATATTAAGGCATAACAATATGAAAATTTTAGAGTTCATATATGTAAAAAAATATTTGAAAATTATTTCTCGCACTAAAAAGGAACTCCAAGCTTTTGTTATCCATGTTTGGGAAATTCCACTAGTACAACCCCTAATAATATGCTTGGTGGAATTTTATAGGAAAGGGACTTGTAACTGATCCTAACACGCTATAAATGTGGTGGATATGCATGCAAGAAACATGTTGAGGATGCAAGTGAACCTAATGATCCAAAATTTTGAAGGAGTGGAAAAAATCAAATTTTCAAGTGGTTGGATATATACTAGAGCCAAAGAACCCACTTTTTGCCTATCCTTAAAAATCACTGATACTTTTTGGAATAATCCCTCTCAGCATTTGTGCATTTCCATATTCGATGCTCAAATTTGTTTTCAGATCCAAACCAGGGTTTTCACTCTCCCATTTGTTCTCATAAACAAAAAAGATATTAGGGCATAACAAAATGAAAATTTAAGAGTTCATGTATGCAAAAAAAAATTGAAAGTTATTTCACGCACTAAAAATGAACTCCATGGTTTTGTTATCCATGGTTGGGAAATTCCACTAGTACAACCCCGAATATCAAGCTTGGTGGAATTTTTTAGGAAAGAGACTTCTAAGTGATCCTAACTTGCTTTAAATGTAGTGGATATGCATACCAGAAACATGTTGAGGATGCAAGTGGACCTAATGATCGAAAAATTACAAGGAGTGGAAAAAATCAAATTCTCAAGTGGTCAGATATTTACCAGAGCCAAACAACCCACTTTTTGCCTATCCTTAAAAACCATAAATACTTTTTGGAACTATCTCTCTCAGCATTAGTGCATTTCCATCTTGGATGCTCAAATTTGTTTTCTGTTCCAAACTTGGGTTTTCACTCTCCCATGTTTCCTCGTAAACAAAAAAGATATTAAGGCATAACAAAATGAAAATTTTAGAGTTCAAGTATGCAAAAAAAAATTCAAAATTATATCACGCACTAAAAATGAACTTCAAGGTTTTGTTATCCATGTTTGGGAAATTCCACTAGTACAACCTCTAATAATAAACTTGGTGGAATTTTATAGGAAAGGGACTTGTAACTGATCCTAACATGCTTTAAATGTGGTGGATATGCATGCTAGAAAAATGTTGAGGAAGCAAGTGGACCTAATGATCCAAAAATATCAAGGAGTGGAAAAAATCAAATTCTCAAGTGGTTGGATATACTAGAGCCAAACAACCCACTTTTGCCTTTCCTTAAAAATCACAGATACTTCTTGGAACTATCTCTCTCAGCATTTGTGCATTTCCATCTTGGATGCCCAAATTTGTTTTCTGATCCAAACTTGAGTTTTCGCACTCCCATTTTTTCTCGTAAACAAAAAAGATATTAAGGTGTAACAAAATGAAAATTGAATAGTTCATTTATGAAAAAAAAATTTGAAAATTATTTCACACACTAAAAATGAACTCCAAGGTTTTGTTATCCATGTTTGGGAAATTCATTTAGTACAACCCCTAATAATAAGCTTGGCGGAATTTTATAGGAAAGGGATTTGTAAACGACCCTAACATGCTTTTAATGTGGTGGATATGCATGCCAGAAACATGTTGAGGATGCAAGGGGACCTAATCATCTAAAAATTTCAAGGAGTGGAAAAAATCAAATTCTCAAGTGGTTAAATATTTACCAGAGCCGAACAACCCACTTTTTGCCTATCCTTAAATATCACAGATACTTTTTGCAACTATCTCTCTCAGCATTTGTGCATTTCCATCTTGGGCGCTCAAATTTTTTTTCAGATCCAAACATGAGTTTGCAGTCTCTCATTTTTTCTCGTAAACAAAAAAGAGATTAAGGATAACAAAATGAAAATTTAAGAGTTCATGTATGCAAAAAAAAAATTGAAAATTATTTCACGCACTAAAAAAGAACTCCAAGGTTTTGTTATCCATGTTTGGGAAATTCCACAAGTACAACCCCTAATAATAAGCTTGGTGGAATTTTATTGGAATGAGACCTTTAACTGACACGGACATGCATTAAATGTGATGGATATGCATGCCAGAAACATGTTGAGGATGTGAGTGGACCTAATGATCCAAAAATTTCAAGGAGTGGAAAAATTCAAATTCTCAGGTGGTCGGATATTTACCAGAGCCAAACAACCCTTTTTTTGCCTCTCCTTAAAAATCACAGATACTTTTTGGAACTATCTCTCTCAGCATTTGTGCATTTCCATCTTGGATGCTCAAATTTTTTTTCAGGTCCAAACTTGAGTTTTCACTCTCCCATTTTTTCTCGTAAACAAAAAATTTATTAAGGCATAACAAAATGAAAATTTTAGAGTTCAAGTATGCAAAGAAAAATTTGAAAATTATTTCACGCACTAAAAGTGAACTCCAAGGTTTTGTCATCCTTGTTTGGAAAATTCCACTAGTACAACCCCTAATACTAAGCTTGGTGGAATTTTATAGGAAAGGGACTTGTAACTGATCCTAACATGCTTTAAATGTGGTGGAAATGCATGCCAAAAACATGTCGAGGATGCAAGTGGACCTAATGATCCAAAATTTTCAAGGAGTGGAAAAAATCAAATTCTCAAGTGGTTGGATATTTACATGAGCCAAACAACCCACTTTTTGCCTATCCTTAAAAATAACAGACACTTTTTGGAACTACCTCTCTCAGCATTTGTGCATTTCCATCTTGGATGCTCAAATTTGTTTTCAGATCCAAACTTGAGTTTTCAGTCTCGTATTTTTTCTCGTAAACAAAAAAGATATTAAGTCATAACAAAATGAAAATTTTAGTGTTCATGTATGCAAAAAACATTTGAAAATTATTTCACGCACTAAAAATGAACTCCAAGGTTTTGTTATCCATGTTTGGGAAATTTCACTAGTACAACCCCTAATAATAAGCTTGGAGAAATATTATAGGAAAGGGACTTGTAACGGACCCTAACAAGCTTTAAATGTGGTGAATATGCATACCAGAAACATGTTGAGGATGCAAGTGGACCTAATGATCCAAAAATTTCAAGCAGTGGAAAAAATCAAATTCTCAAGTGGTGGGATATTTACCAGAACCAAACAACCCACTTTTTGGCTATCCTTAAAAATCACAGATACTTTTTGGAAATATCTCTCTCAGCATTTGTGCATTTCCATCTTGGATGCTCAAATTTGTTTTCAGATCCAAACTTGAGTTTTCACTCTCCTATTTTTTCTCTTAAACAAAAAAGATATTAAGGCATAACAATATGAAAATTTTAGAGTTCATATATGTAAAAAAAAAAATTGAAAATTATTTCTCGCACTAAAAAGGAACTCCAAGCTTTTGTTATCCATGTTTGGGAAATTCCACTAGTACAACCCCCAATAATATGGTTCGTGGAATTTTATAGGAAAGGTATTTGTAACTGATCGTAACATGCTTTAAATGTGGTGGATATGCTTGCAAGAAGCATGTTGAGGATGCAAGTGGACCTAATGATCCAAAAATTTGAAGGAGTGGAAAAAATCAAATTTTCAAGTGGTTGGATATATACAAGAGCCAAAGAACCCACTTTTTGCCTATCCTTAAAAATCACAGATACTTTTTGGAACAATCCCTCTCAGCATTTGTGCATTTCCATATTCGATGCTCAAATTTGTTTTCATATCCAAACCAGGGTTTTCACTCTCCCATTTTTTCTTCTAAACAAAAAAGATATTAAGGCATAACAAAATGAAAATTTAATAGTTCATGTATCCAAAAAAAAATTGAAAGTTATTTCACGCACTAAAAATGAACTCCAAGGTTTTGTTATCCATGGTTGGGAAATTCCACTAGTACAACCCCGAATATCATGCTTGGTGGAATTTTTTAGGAAAGGGGCTTCTAAGTGATCCTAACATGCTTTAAATGTGGTGGATATGCATACCAGAAACATGTTGAGGATGCAAGTGGACCTAATGATCGAAAAATTACAAGGAGTCGAAAAAATCAAATTCTCAAGTGGTCGGATATTTACCAGAGCCAAACAACCCACTTTTTGCCTATCGTTAAAAACCACAGATACTTTTTGGAACTATCTCTCTCAGCATTAGTGCATTTCCATCTTGGATGCTCAAATTTGTTTTCTGATCCAAACTTGGGTTTTCACTCTCCCATGTTTCCTCGTAAACAAAAAAGATATTTAGGCATAACAAAATGCAAATTTTAGAGTTCATGTATGCAAAAAAAAATTTCAAAATTATATCACGCACTAAAAATGAACTCCAAGGTTTTGTTGTCCATGTTTGGGAAATTCCACTAGTACATCCTCTAATAATAAGCTTGGTGGAATTTTATAGGAAAGGGACTTGTAACTGATCCTTACATGCTTTAAATGTGGTGGATATGCATGCCAGTAACATGTTGAGGATGCAAGAGGACCTAATGATCCAAAAATTTCAAGGAGTGGAAAAAATCAAATTCTCAAGTGGTTGGATATTTACCAGAACCAAACAACCCATTTTTTGCCTACCGATAAAAATCTCAGATACTTTTTGGAACTATCCCTCTCAGCATTTGTCCATTTCCATTTTGGATGCTCAAATTTGTTTTCAGATCCAAACTTGTGTTTTCGCTCTCCCATTTTTTCTAGTAAACAAAAAAGTTATTAAGACATAGCAATATGAAAATTTTAGAGTTTATGTTTGCAAAAAAAAGTTTGAAAATTATTTCACGCACTAAAAATGAACTACAACATTTTGTTATCCTTGTTTGGGAAATTCCACTAGTACAACCCCTAAGAAAAAACTTGTTGGAATTTTATAGGAAAGGGACTTGTAACTGATCCTAACATGCTTTAAATGTGGTGTATACGCATGCCAGAAACATGTTGAGGATGCAAGTGGACCTAATGATCCAAAAATTTCAAGGAGTGGAAAAAATCAAATTCTCAATGGTTGGATAATTACCAGAGCCTAACATCCCACTTTTCGCCTATCCTTAAAAATCATAGATACTTTTTGAAACTATCCCTCTCAGCATTTGTGCATTTCCATCTTGGTTGCTCAAATTAGTTTTCAGATCCACACTTGGGTTTTCACTCTCCGATTTTTCCATGTAACCAAAAAACATATTAAGTAGTAACAAAATGCAAATTTTAGAGTTCATGTATGCAAAAAAAGTTTGAAAATTATTTCACGCAGTAAAAATGAACTCCAAGGTTTTGTTATCCATGTTTGGGAATTTCCATTAGTACAACCCCTAATAATAAGCCTTGTGGAATTTTATAGGAAAGGGACTTCTTACTGATCCTAACATGCTTTAAATGTGGTGGATATGCATGCCAGAAACATGTTGAGGATGCAAGTGGACCTAATGATCCAAAAATTTCATGGAGTGGAAAAAATCAAATTCTCAAGTGGTTGGATATTTACCAGATCCAAACAACCCATTTTTTGCCCCTACCCTAAAAAATCTCAGATACTTTTTGGAACTATCCCTCTCAGCATTTGTGCATTTCAATTTTGGATGCTCAAATTTTTTTTCAGATCCAAACTTGTGTTTTCGCTCTCCCATTTTTTCTAGTAAACAAAAAAGATATTAAGACATAACAAAATGAAAATTTTGGAGTTCATGTATGCAAAAAAAGTTTGAAAATTATTTCACGCACTAAAAATGAACTCCATGGTTTTGTTATCCATGTTTGGGAAATTCCACTAGTACAACCCCTAATAATAAGCTTAGTGGAATTTTATAGGAAAGGGACTTGTAACTGATCCTACTATGCTTTAAATGTGGTGGATATGCATGCCAGAAACATGTTGTGGTCGGAAGTGGCCCTAATGATCATAAAATTTCAAGGAGTGGAAAAAATAAAATTCTCAAGTTGTTGGATATTTACCAGAGCCAAACAACCCACTTTGTACCTATCCTTAAAAATCACAGATACCTTTTGGAACTATCCCTCTCAGAATTTGTGCGTTTCCATCTTGGATGCTCAAATTAGTTTTCAGATCCAAACTTGGGTTTTCACTCTCCCATTTTTCCTCGTAATCAAAAAAGATATTAGGTCATCACTAAATGAAAATTTTAGATTTCATGTATGCAAAAAAATTTTTGAAAATTATTTCACGCGCTAAACATTTACTCCACGTTTTTGTTATGCATGTTTGGGAAATTACAATAGTACAACCCCTAATAATAAGCTTTGTGGAATTTTCTAGGAAAGGGACTTGTAACTGATCCTAACCTGCTTTAAATGTGGTGGAGATGCATGCGAGAAACATGTTGAGGATGCAAGTGGACGTAATCATCCAAAAATTTCAAGAAGTGAAAAAAATCAAATTCTGAAGTGGTTGGATATTTACTAGAGCCAAACAACCTACTTTTTGGCTATCCTTAAAAATCACAGATACTTTTTCGAATTATCTCTCTCAGCATTTGTGCATTTCAATCTTGGATGCTCAAATTCGTTTTCAGATCCAAACTTGGGTATTCATTCTCCCATTTTTTCTCGTAAACAAAAAAGATATTAAGGCATAACAAAATGAAAATTTTAGAGTTCATGTATGCAAAAAAGAGTTTGAAAATTATTTCACGCACCAAAAATGAACTCCAGGGTTTTTTTATCCATGTTTGTCAAATTCCACTAATACAACCCCTAATAAAAAGCTCTGTGAAATTTTATAGGAAAGGGACTTGTAACTGATCCTAACATGCTTTAAATGTGGTGGATATGCATGCAAGAAACAAGTTGAGGACACAAGTGGGACTTATGATCCAAAAATTTCAAGGAGTGGAAAAAATTAAATTTTCTAGTGGTTGGATATCTACATGAGCCGAACAACCCACTTTTTTCCTATCCTTAAAAATCACAGAAACTTTTTGGAACTATCCCTCTCAGCATTTGTGCATTTCCATCTTGGATGCTCAAATTTGTTTTTAGATCCAAACGTGGGTTTTCACTATCCCAATTTTCCTTGTAACCATTAAAGATATTAAGGCGTAACAAAATGAAAATTTCAGAGTTCATGTATGCGAAAAATAGTTTGAAAATTATTTCACGCGCTAAAAATGAACTCCAAGGTTTTGTTATCCATGTTTGGGAAATTCCACTAGTACAACTATTAATAATAAGCTTGGTGGAATTTTATAGGAAAGGGACTTGTAACTGATCCAAACATGCTTTAAATGTGGTGGATATGCTTGCCAGAAACATGTTGAGGATGCAAGTGGACCTAATGATCCAAAAATTTTAAGGAGTGGAAAAAATTAAATTGTCAAGTCATTGGATATTTATCAGAGCCAAACAACCCACTTTTTGCCAATGCATAAAAATCACAGATACTTTTTGGAACTATCCCTCTCAGAATTTGTGCATTTCCATCTTGGACGCTCAAATTTGTTTTCAGATCCAAACATGAGTTTGCAGTCTCTCATTTTTTCTCGTAAACAAAAAAGAGATTAAGGCATAACTAAATGAAAATTTAAGAGTTCATGTATGCAAAAAAAAAATTAAAAATTATTTCACGCACTAAAAAAGAACTCTAAGGTTTTGTTATCCATGTTTGGAAAATTCCACAAGTACAACCCCTAATAATAAGCTTGGTGGAATTTTATAGGAATGGGACTTGTAACTGACACGGACATGCTTTAAATGCGATGGATATGCATGCCAGAAACATGTTGAGGATGTGAGTGGACGTAATGATCCAATAATTTCAAGGAGTGGAAAAATTCAAATTCTCAGGTGGTCGGATATTTACCAGAGCCAAACAACCCTTTTTTTGCCTCTCCTTAAAAATCACAGATACTTTTTGGAACTATCCCTCTCAGCATTTGTGCATTTCCATCTTGGATGCTCAAATTTTTTTCAGGTCCAAACTAGAGTTTTCACTCTCCCATTTTTTCTCGTAAACAAAAAATTTATTAAGGCATAAAAAAATGAAAATTTTAGAGTTCAAGTATGCAAAGAAAAATTTGAAAATTATTTCACGCACTAAAAGTGAACTCCAAGGTTTTGTTATCCTTGTTTGGGAAATTCCACTAGTACAACCCCTAATACTAAGCTTGGTGGAATTTTATAGGAAAGGGACTTGTAACTGATCCTAACATGCTTTAAATGTGGTGGATATGCATGCCAAAAATTTCAAGGAGTGGAAAAATTCAAATTCTCAGGTGCTTGGATATTTACCAAAGCCAAACAACCCAATTTTTGCCTATCCATAAAATTCACAGATACATTTTGGAGCTATCCCTCTCAGCCTTTGTGCATTTCCATCTTTGATGCACAAATTTGTTTTCAGATCCAAACTTGGGTTTTCACTCTCCCATTTTTCCTCATAACCAAAAAAGATATTAAGGCATAACAAAATGAAAATTTTAGAGTTCATTTATGCAAAAAAAGTTTGAAAATTATTTCACGCAATAAAAATGAACTCCAAGGTTTTGTTATCCATGTTTGGGAAATTCCACTAGTAGAACCCCTAATAATAAGCGCGGTGGAATTTTATAGGTAAGGGGCTTGTAACTGATCCTAACATGCTTTAAATGTGGTGGATATGCATGCAAGAAACAGGTTGACGATGCAAGTGGACCTAATGATCGAAAATTTTCAAGGCGTGGAAAAAATCAAGTTCTGAAGTGGTTGGATATTTACCAGAGCCAAACAACCTACTTTTTGCCTACCCTAAAAATCACAGATACTTTTTCGAACTATCCCTCTCAGCAGTTCTGCATTTCCATCTTGAATGCTCAAACTTTTTTTCAAATCTAAATTTGGGTTTTCACTCTCCCATTTTTTCTCGTAAACAAAAAAGATATTAAGGCATAACAAAATAAAAATTTTAGATTCATGTATGCGAAAAAAAAATAGAAAATTATTTCACGCACTAAAAATGACCTCCAAGGTTTTGTTATCCATGTTTGGGAAATTCCACTAGTACAACCCCTAATAATAAGCTTGGTGGAATTTTATAGGAAAGGGACTTGTAACTGATCCTAACATGCTTTAAATGTGGTGGATATGCATGCCAAAAATATGTTGAGGATGCAAGTGGACCTAATGATCAAAAAATTTCGAGGATTGGAAAAAATCAAATTCTCAAGTGGTTGGATATTTACCAGAGCCAAACAACCCACTTTTTGCCTATCCTTTAAAATCAAAGATACTTTTTGGAACTATCCCTCTAAGCATTTGTGCATTTCTATCTTGGATGCTCAAATTTTTTTTCAGATCCAAACCAGGGTTTTCACTCTCCCATTTTTTCTCGTAAACAAAAAAGATATTATGACAAAACAAAATGAAAATTTTGGAGTTCATGTTTGCAAAAAAAATTTTGATAATTATTTCACGCATTAAAAATGAACTCCAAGGTTTTGTTATCCATGTTTGGGAAATTCCACCAGTACAACCCCTAATAATAAGCATGGTGGAATTTTATCGGAAAGGGACTCTTAACTAATCCTAACATGCTTTAAATGTGGTGGATATACATGCCAGAAACTTGTTGAGGATGCAAGTGGACCTAATGATCCAAAAATTTCAAGGAGCGGAAAAAATCAAATTCTCAAGTGGTTGGATATTTACCAGAGCCAAACAACCTACTTTTTGCCTACCCTAAAAATCACAGATACTTTTTCGAACTATCCCTCTCAGCATTTGTGCTTTTCCATCTTGGATGCTCAAATTTTTCTTCAGATCCAAACTTGGGTTTTCACTCTCCCATTTTTTCTCGTAAACAAAAAAAATATTAAGGCATAATAAAATGAAAATTTTTGAGTTCAAGTATGCAAAAAAAAGTTAGAAAATTATTTCACGCACTAAAAATGAACTCAATGGTTATGTTATCTATGTGTGGGAAATTCCACTAGTACAACCCCTAATAATATGCTTGGTGGAATTTAATAGGAAAGGGACTTGTAAAAGATCCTAACATGCTTTAAATGTGGTGGATATGAAAGCCAGAAACATGATGAGGATACAAGTGGACCTGTTGATCGAAAAATTTCGAGGAGTGGAAAAAATCAAATTCTCAAGTGGTTGGATATTTACGAGAGCAAACAACCCACATTTTGCCTATCCTTAAAAATCACAGATACTTTTTGGAACTATCCCTCTCAGCATTTGTGCATTTCCATCTTAGATGCTCAAATTAGTTGTCAGATCCAAACTTGGGTTTTCACTCCCCCATTTTTCCACGTAACCAAAAAATATATTAAGGCGTAATAAAATAAAAAATTTAGAGTTCATGTATCCAAAAAAAATTTTGAAAATTATTTCTCGCACTAAAAATGAACTCCAAGGTTTGGTTATCCGTGTTTGGGAAATTCCACTAGTACAACCCCTAATAATAAGCCTTGTGGAATTTTTTAGGAAAGGGACTATTAACTGATCCTAACATGCTTTAAATGTCGAGGATATGCATGCCAAAAACATGTTGAGGATGCAAGTGGACCTAATGATCCAAAAATTTCATGGAGTGGAAAAAATCAATTTCTCAAGTGATTGGATATTTACCAGATCTAAACAACCCATTATTTGCCTACGCTTAAAAATCTCAGATACTTTTTGGAACTATCCCTCTCAGCATTTGTGCATTTCCATTTTGGATGCTCAAATTTGTTTGCAGATCCAAACTTGTGTTTTCGCTCTCCCACTTTTTCTAGTAAACAAAAAAGATATTGAGGCATAACAAAATGAAAATTTTAGTGTTCATGTATGCAAGAAAAAGTTTGAAAATTATTTCACGCACAAAAAATGAACTCCAAGGTTTTGTGATCCATATTTGGGAAATTCCACTAGTACAACCCCTAATAATAAGCTTGGTGGAATTTTATAGGAAAGGGACTTGTAACTGATCCAAACATGCTTTAAATGTGGTGGATATACATGCCAGAAACTTGTTGAGGATGCAAGTGGACCTAATGATCCAAAAATTTCAAGGAGCGGAAAAAATCAAATTCTCAAGTGGTTGGATATTTACCAGAGCCAAACAACCTACTTTTTGCCTACCCTAAAAATCACAGATACTTTTTCGAACTATCCCTCTCAGCATTTGTGCATTTCCATCTTGATGCTCCAATTTGTTTTCAGATCCAAACTTGGGTTTTCACTCTTCCATTTTTCCTCATAACCAAAAAAGATATTAAGGCATAACAAATTGAAAATTTTTGAGTTCATGTATGCAAAAAAAAGTTTGAAAATTATATCACGCAATAAAAATGAACTCCAAGGTTTTGTTATCCATGTTTGGGAAATTCCAATAGTAAAACCCATAATAATAAGCTTGGTGGAATTATATAGGAAAGGGACTTGTAACTGATCCTAACATGCTTTAAATGTGGTGGATATGCATGCCAGAAACATGTTGAAGATGCAAGTGGACCTAATGATCCAAAAATTTCAAAGGAGTGCAAAAAATCAAATTCTCAAGTGGTTAGATATTTACTAGAGCCAAACAACGTACCTTTTGTCTATCCTTAAAAATCATAGATACTTTTTGGAACTATCCCTCTCAGCATTTGTGCATTTCCATCTTGGATGCTCAAATTTGTTTTCAGATCCAAACTTGGGTTTTCACACTTCCATTTTTTTTCGTAAACAAAAAAGATAATAAGGCATAACAAAATGAAAATTTAAGTGTTCATGTATGCAAAAAAAAGTTTGAAAATTATTTCACATACTGAAAATGAACTCCAAAGTTTTGTTCTCCATGTTTGGGAAATTCCACTTGTACAACCCCTAATAATATGCCCTGTGGAATTTTATAGGAAAGGGACTTGTTACTGATCCTAACATGCTTTAAATATGGAGGATATGCATGCCAGAAACATGTTGAGGATGCAAGTGGACCTAATGATCCAAAAATATCAAGGTTTGGAAAAACTCAAATTCTCAAGTGGTTGGATATTTACCAGAGCTAAACAACCCACTTTTTGCCTATCCTGAAAAATCACATATACTTTTTCGAACAATCCCTCTCAGCATTTGTGCATTTCTATCTTGGATGCTCAAATTTGTTTTCAGATCCAAACTAGGGTTGTCAGTCTCCCATTTTCTCTCGTAAACAAAAAATATATAAAAACATAACAAAATAAAAAAATTTTGGAGTTCATGTATGCAAAAAAAAGTTTGATAATTATTTCACGCACTAAAAATGATCTCCAAGGTTTTGTTATCCATGTTTCGAAATTCCACTAGTACAACCCCTAATAATAAGCTTGGTGGAATTTTATTGGAAAGGGACTTGTAACTGATCCTAACATGCTTTAAATGTGGTGGATATGCATACCAGAAACATGTTGAGGATGCAAGTGGACCTAATGATCCAAAAATTTCAAGGAGTGGAAAAAATCAAATTCTCAAGTGGTTGGATATTTACCAGAGCCAAACAACCGACTTTTTGCCTATCCTTGAAAATCACAGATACTTTTTGGAACTATCCCTGTCAGCATTAGTGCATTTCCATCTTGGATGCTCAAATTTGTTTTCAGATCCAAACTTGTGTTTTCGTTCTCCCATTTTTTCTCGTAAACAAAAAAGATATTAAGGCATAACAAAATGAAAATTTTAGAGTTCTTGTATACAAAATAAAGTTTCAAAATTATTTCACGCACAAAAAATGAAATCCAAGGCTTTGTTA
The DNA here is from genome assembly GCF_029961685.1 of Aristolochia californica. Lineage (NCBI taxonomy): Eukaryota > Viridiplantae > Streptophyta > Magnoliopsida > Piperales > Aristolochiaceae > Aristolochia > Aristolochia californica. The sequence goes on from NW_027181837.1 coordinate 8,390,685, forward strand.
TCCATGTTTGAGAAATTCCACTAGTGCAACCCCTAATAATAAGCTTGGTGGAATTTTATAGGAAAGGGACTTGTAACTGATCCAAACATGCTTTAAATGTGGTGGATATGCATGCCAAAAACTTGTTGAGGATGCAAGTGGACCTTATAATCCAAAATTTTCAAGGAGTGGATAAAATCAAATTCTCAAGCGGTTGGATATTTAGCACATCAAAACAACCCACTTTTTCCTATCCTTAAAAATCACAGATACTTTTTGGAACTATCCCTCTCAGCATTTGTTCATTTTCATCTTGGAATGTCCAAACATGTGTTTTTGCTCTCCCAATTTTTCTCGTAAACAAAAAAGATATTAAGGCATACCAAAATAAAAAAATTTGAGTTCTTGTATACAAAAAAAAGTTTGAAAATTATTTCACGCACTAAAAATGAAATCCAAGGCTTTGTTATCCATGTTTGAGAAATTCCACTAGCACAACCCCTAATAATAAGCTTGGCAGAATTTTATTGGAAAGGGACTTGTAACTGATCCTAGCAAGCTTTAAATGTGGTGGATATGCATGCCAAAAAGATGTTGAGGATGCAAGTGGGCCTAATGATCCAAAAATTTCAAGGAGTGGAAAAAATCAAATTCTCAAGTGGTTGGATATTTACCAGAGCCAAACAACCCACTTTTTTCCAATCCTTAAAAATCACAAATACTTTTTGGAACTATCCCTCTCAGCATTTGTGCATTTCCATCTTGATGCTCAAATTTCTTTTCAGATCCAAACTTGGGTTTTCACACTCCCATTTTTCCTCGTAACCAGAAAAGATATTAAGGCATAACAAAATGAAAATTTTAGAGTTCATGTTTGCAAAAAAAAGTTTGAAAATTATTTCACGCGCTAAAAATGAACTCCAAGGTTTTGTTATCCATGTTTGGGAAATTCCACTAGTACAACCCCTAATAATAAGCTTGGTGGAATTTTATAGGAAAGGGACTTGTAACTAATCCTAACATGCTTTAAATGTGGTGGATATACATGCAAAAAACTTGTTGAGGATGCAACTGGACCTAATGATCAAAAAATTTCAAGAAGTGGAAAAAATCAAATTCTCAAGTGGTTGGATATTTTCAATAGCCAAACAACCAACTTTTTGCCTATCTTAAAAATCACAGATACTTTTTCGAACTGTTCCTCTCAACATTTGTGCATTTCCATCTTGGATGCTCAAATTTGTTTTCAGATCCAAACATGGGTTTTCACTCTCCCATTTTTTCTCGTAAGCAAAAAAGTATTAAGGCATAACAAAATTAAAATTTTAGAGTTCAAATATGCAAAAAAGTTAGAAAATTATTTCGCGCACTAAAAATGAACTCCAAGGTTATGTTATCCATGTTTGGGAAATTCCACTAGTACAACCCCTAATTATATGCTTGATGGAATTTAATAGGAAAGGGACTTGTAACAGATCCTAACATGCTTTAAATATGGTGGATATGCATGTCAGAAACATGTTGAGGATACAAGTGAACCTAATGATCTAAAAATTTTGAGGAGTGGAAAAAATCAAATTCTCAAGTCGTTGGATATTTAGCAGAGCCAAACAACCCACTTTTTCCCTTTCATTAAAATTCACAGAAACTTTTTGTAGCTATCCCTCTCAGCCTTTGTGCATTTCCATCTTGGATGCTCAAATTTGTTTTCAGATCCAAACTTGGGTTTTCACTCTCCCATTTTTCCTCGTAACCAAAAAAGATATTAATGCAAAATGAAAATTTTAGAGTACATGTATGCAAAAAAAAGTTTGAAAACTATTTCACGCACTAAAAATGAACTCTAAGGTTTTGTTATCCATGTTTGGGAAATTCCACTAGTACAACCCCTAATAATAAGCTTGGTGGAATTTTATAGGAAAGGGACTTGTATCTCATCCTAACATGCTTTAAATGTGGTGGATATGCATGCCAGAAACATGTTGAGGATGCATGTGGACCTAATGATCCAAAAATTTCAAGGAGTGGAAAAAATCAAATTCTCAAGTGGTTGGATATTTACCACAGCCAAACAACCTACTTTTTGCCTACCCTAAAAATCCCAGATACTTTTTCGAACTATCCCTCTCAGCATTTGTGCATTTCAATCTTCGATGTTCAAATTTGTCTTCAGATCCAAACTTGGGTTTTCACTCTCCCATTTTTTCTCGTAAACAAAAAAGATATTAAGGCATAACAAAATGAAAATTTTAGAGTACAAGTATGCAAAAAAGTTAGAAAATTATTTCGCGCACTACAAATGAACTCCAAGGTTTTGTTATCCATGTTTGGGAAATTCCACTAGTACAACCCCTATTAATATGCTTGGTGGAATTTAATAGGAAAGGGACTTGTAATAGATCCTAACATGCTTTAAATATGGTGGATATGCATGCCTGAAACATGTTGAGGATGCAAGTGGACCTAATGATCTAAAAATTTCGAGGAGTGGAAAAAATCAAATTCTCAAGTCGTTGGATATTTAGCAGAGCCAAACAACCCATTTTTTGCCTACCCTTAAAAATCTCAGATACTTTTTGGAACTATCCCTCTCAGCATTTGTGCATTTCCATTTTGGATATCCAAATTTGTTTTTAGCTCCAAACTTGTGTTTTCGCTCTCGCATTTTTTCTAGTAAACAAAAAATATATATTAAGACATAACAAAATGAAAATTTTAGAGTTCATGTGTGGAAGAAAAAGTTTGAAAATTATTTCACGCACTAAAAATAAACTCCAAGGTTTTGTTATCCATGTTTGGGAAATTCCAAAAGCTCAACCCCTAATAATAGGCTTGGTGGAATTTTATAGGAAAGGGACTTCTAACTGATCCAAACTTGCTTTAAATGTGGTGGATATGCTTGCCAGAAACATGTTGAGGATGCAAGAGGACCTAATGATCCAAAAATTTCAAAGAGTGGAAAAAATCAAAACTCTCAAGTGGTTGGATATTTACCAGAGCCAAACAACCCACTTTTTGCCTATCCTTAAAAATCACAGATACTTTTTGGAACTATCCCTCTCAGCATTTGTGCATTTCCATCTTGGATGCTCAAATTTGTTTTCAGATCCAAACTTGGGTTTTCACTCCCCTATTTTTTCTTGCAAACAAAAAAGATATTAAGGCATCGCAAAATGAAAATTTTAGAGTTCATGTTTGCAAAAAAAAAATATGAAAATTGTTTCACGCACTAAAAATGAACACCAAGGTTTTGTTATCCATGTTTGGGAAATTCCACAAGTACAACCCCTAATAATAAGCTTGGTGGAATTTTGTAGGAAAGCGACTTGTAACTGAACCTAACATGCTTTAATTGTGGTGGATATGCATGCCAGAAACATGTTCAGGATGCAAGTGTACCGAATGATCCAAAAATTTCAAGGAGTGGAAAAAATCAAATTCTCAAGTGGTTGGATATTTACCTGAGCGAAACAACCCACTTTTTGCCTATCCTTAAAAATCACAGATACTTTTTGGAACTATCCCTCTCAGCATTTGTGCATTTCCATCTTGGATGCTCAAATTTGTTTTCAGTTCCAAACTTGTGTTTTCGCTCTCCCAATTTTTCTCGTAAACAAAAAAGATATTAAGGCATACCAAAATGAAAATTTAGAGTTCATGTATGCCAAAAAAAGTGTGAAAATTATTTCACGCACTAAAAATGAAATCCAAGGCTTTGTTATACATGTTTGAGAAATTCCACGAGTACAACCCCTAATAATAAGCTTGGTCGAATTTTGTAGGAAAGGGACTCGTAACTAATCCTAACATGCTTTAAATGTGGTGGATATGCATGTCAGAATCATGTTGAGGATGCAATTGGTCCTAATGATCCAAAAAATTCAAGGAGTGGAAAAAATCAAATTCTCGAGTGGTTGGATAATTACCAGAGCCAAACAACCCACTTTTTGCCTATCCTTAAAATTCACAGATACTTTATGGAGCTATCCCTCTCAGCCTTTGTGCATTTCCATCTTGGATGCTCAAATTTTTTTTCAGATCCAAACTTGTGTTTTCACTCTCCCATTTTTTCTCGTAAACAAAAAAGATATTAAGGCATAACAAAATAAAAATTTTAGAAATCATGTACGCAAAAAAAAGTTTGAAAATTATTTCATGCACTAAAAATGAACCCCAATGTTTTTTTATCCATGTTTGGGAAATTCCACTATTACAAACCCTAATAATAAGCTCTATGAAATTTTATAGGAAAGGGACATGTAATTAATCCTAACATGCTTTAAATGTGGTGGATATGCATGCAAGAAACATGTTGAGGATGCAAATGGACCTAATGATCCAAAAATTTCAAGGAGTGGAAAAAATCAAATTTTCAAGTGGTTGGATATATACCAGAGCCAAACAACCCACTTTTTGCGTATCCTTAAAAATCACAGATACTTTTTGGAACAATCCCTCTCAGCATTTGTGCATTTCCATCTTGGAATGTCAAATTTGTTTTCTTGTCCAAACTTGTGTTTTCGCTCTCCAATTTTTTCTCATAAACAAAAAAGATATTAAGGCTTACCAAAATGAAAATTTAGAGTTCATGTATGCAAAAAAAAATTTGAAAATTATTTCATGCACTAAAAATGAACTCCAAGGTTTTGTTATCCATGTTTGGGAATTTCCATTAGTACAACCCCTAATAATAAGCCTTGTGGAATTTTATAGGAAAGGGACTTCTTACTGATCCTAACATGCTTTAAATGTAGTGGATATGCATGCCAGAAACATGTTGAGGATGCAAGTGGACCTAATGATCCAAAAATTTCATGGAGTGGAAAAAATCAAATTCTCAAGTGGTTGGATATTTACCAGATCCAAACAACCCACTTCTTCCTACCCTTAAAAATCACAGATACTTTTTGAAACTATCCCTCTCAGCATTTGTGCATTTCCATCTTCGATGCTCAAACTTATTTTCAGATCCAAACTTGGGTTTTCACTCTCCCATTTTTCCACGTAACAAAAAAAGATATTAAGGCATAAAAAATGAATATTTTAGAGTTCATGTATGCAAAAAAAAGTTTGAAAATTATTTCACGCACTAAAAATGAACTGCAAGGTTTTGTTATCCATGTTTGGCAAATTCCTCTAGTTCAACCCCTAATAATAAGCTTGGTGGAATTTTATTGGAAAGAGACTTGTAATTGATCCTAACATGCTGTATATGTGGTGGATATGCATGCCAGAAACATGTTGAGGACGCAAGTGGACCTAATGATCCAAAAATTTCAAGGAGTAGAAAAAATTAAAATTCTCAAGTGGTTGTATATTTACCAGAGCCAAACAACCTAGTTTTTGCCTATCCTAAAAAATCAAAGATACTTTTTCGAACTATCCCTCTCAGCATTTGTGCATTTCCATCCTGGATGCTCAAATTTGTTTTCTGATCCGAAGTTGTGTTTTCGCACACCCATTTTTTATACTAAACAAAAAAGATATTAAGACATAAAAAAATGAAAATTTTAGAGTTCATGTCTGCAAAAAAAAGATTGAAAATTATTTCACGCACTAAAAATGAACTCCAAGGCTATGTTAACCATGTTTGGGTAATTCCACTAGTACAACCCCTAATAATATGCTTGGTGGAATTTAATAGGAAAGGGACTTGTAACAGATCCTAACATGCTTTAAATGTGGTGGATATGCATGCCAGAAACATGTTGAGGATGCAAGTGGACCTAATGATCCAAAAATTTCAAGGAGTGGAAAAAATCAAATTCTCAAGTGGTTGGATATATACCAGAGCCAAACAACCCACTTTTTGCCTATCCTTAAAAATCACAGATACTTTTTGGAACAATCCCTCTCAGCATTTGTGCATTTCCATCTTGAAATTTCAAATTTGTTTTCAGATACAAACTTGTGTTTTTGCTCTCCCAATTTTTTTCGTAAACAAAAAGGATATTATGGCATACCAAAATGAAAATTTAGAGTTCATGTATGCAAAAAAAAGTTTGAAAATTATTTCACGCACTAAAAATGATATCCAAGGCTTTGTTATCCATGTTTGAGAAATTCCACTAGTACAACCCCTAATAATAAGCTTGGTGGAATTTTATAGGAAAGGGACTCGTAACTGATCCTAACAGTCTTTAAATGTGGTGGATATGCATGCCAGAAACATGTTGAGGATGCAAGTGGACCTAATGATCCAAAAATTTCAAGGAGTGGAAAAAATCAAATTCTCAAGTGGTTGGATATTTACCAGAGCCAAATACCCCACTTCTTCCTATCCTTAAAAATCACAGATACTTTTTGGAACTATCCCTCTCAGCATTTGTGCATTTCCATCTAGGATGCTCAAATTTATTTTCAGATCCAAACTTGGGTTTTCACTCTCCCATTTTTCCTCGTAACCAAAAAAGATATTAAAGCATAAAAATGAATATTTTAGAGTTCATGTATGCAAAAAAAAGTTTGAAAATATTTCACGCACTAAAAATGAACTCCAAGGTTATGTTATCCATGTTTGGCAAATTCCTCTAGTTCAACCCCTAATAATAAGCTTGGTGGAATTTTATTGGAAAGAGACTTGTAACTGATCTTAACATGCTTTAAATGTGGTGGATATGCATGGCTGAAACATGTTGAGGACGCAAGTGGACCTAATGATCCAAAAATTTCAAGGGGTGGAAAAAATTAAAATTCTCAAGTGGTTGGATATTGACCAGAGCCAAACAACCCACTTTTTGCCTATCCTTAAAAATCACAGATACTTTTTGGAACTATCCCTCTCAGCATTTGTGCATTTCTATCTTGGATGTTCAAATTTTTTTCAGATCCAAACCAAGGTTTTCACTCCCCCATTTTTTCTCATAAACAAAAAAGATATTAAGACATAACAAAATAAAAATTTTCTGAGTTCATGTATGCAAAAAAACGTTTGATAATTATTTCACGCACTAAAAATGAACTCCAAGGTTTGGTTATCCATGTTTGGGAAATTCCACCAGTACCACTCCTAATAATAACCTTGGTGGAATTTTATAGGAAAGGGACTCGTAACTGATCCTAACATGCTTTAAATGTGGTGGATATGCATGCAAGAGACATGTTGAGGATGCAAGTGGACCGAATGATCCTAAAATTTCAAGGTGTGGAAAAAATCGAATTCTCAAGTGGTTGGAGATTTACCAGAACCTAACAACCCACTTTTTGCCTATCCTTAAAAATAACAGATACTTTTTGGAACTATCCCTCTCGGCATTACTGCATTTCCATCTTGGATGCTCAAATTTGTTTTCAAATCCAAACTTGTGTTTTCGCTCTCCCAATTTTTCTCGTAAACAAAAAAGATATTAAAGCATAACAAAATGAAAATTTTAGATTTCATGTATACAAGAAAAAGTTTTAAAATTATTTCACGCACTAAAAATGAAATCCAAGGCTTTGTTATCCATATTTGAGAAATTCCACTAGTACAACCCCTAATAATAAGCTTGGTGGAATTTTATAGGAAAGGGACATGTAACTGATCCTAACATGCTTTAAATGTGGTGGATATGCATGCTAGAAACATGTTGAGGATACAAGTGGACCTAATGATCCAAAAATTTCAAGGAGTGGAAAAAATCAAATTCTCAAAGGGTTGGATATTTACCAGAGCCAAACAACCCACTTTTTTCCTATCCTTAAAAATCACAGATACTTTTTGGATTTATTTCTCTCTGCTTTTGTGCATTTCCATCTTGGATGCTAAAATTGTTTTCAGATCCAAACTTCGGTTTTCACTCTCCCATTTTTTCTCGTCAATAAAAAAGATATAAAGGCATAACAAAATAAAAATTTTAGAGTTCATGTATGCAAAAAAAAATTTGAAAATTATTTCACGCACTAAAAATGAACTCCAAGGTTTTGTTATTCATGTTTGAGAAATTCCACTGGTACAACCCCTAATAATAAGCTTGGTGGAATTTTATAGGAAAGGGACTTGTAACAGATCCTGACATGCTTTAAATGTGGTGGATATGCATGCCAGAAACATGTTGAGGATGCAAGTGGACCTAGTGATCCAAAAATTTTGAGTGAAAAAAATCAAATTCTCAAGTGGTTGGATATTTACGAGAGCCAAACAAACCACTTTTTTCCTATCCTTAAAAATCACAGATACTTTTTGGAACTATCCCTCTCAGCATTTGTGCATTTCCATCTTGGGTGCTCAAATTTTTTTTCAGATCCAAACTTGGGTTTCCACTCCCCCATTTTTTCTCGCAAACAAAAAAGATATTAAGGCATAACAAAATGAAAATTTTAGAGTTCAAGTATGCAAAAAAAAGATTGAAAATTATTTCACGCACTAAAAATGAACTCCAAGGTTTTGTTATCCATGTTTGGGAAATTCCACTAGTACAACCCCTAATAATAAGCTTGGTGGAATTTTATAAGAAAGGGACTTGTAACTGATCCTAACATGCTTTAAATGTGGTGGATATGCATGCCAGAAACATGTTGAGGTTGCAAGTCTACCTAATGATCCAAAAATTTCAAGAAGTGGCAAAAATCAAATTCTCAAGCGGTTGGATTTTTGCTAGAGCTAAACAACCCACTTTTTTCCTATCCTTAAAAATCACAGATACTTTTTGGAACTATCCCTCTCAGCATTTGAGCATTTCCGTCATGATGCTCCAATTTGTTTTCGGATCAAGACTTGGCTTTTCACTCACCCATTTTTGCTCATAACCAAAAAAGATATTAAGGCATAACAGAATGAAAATTTTTGAGTTCATGTATCCAAAAAAAATTTGAAAATTATTTCACGCACTATATATGAACTCCAAGGTTTTGTTATCCATGTTTGGGAAATTCCAATAGTACAACCACTAATAATAAGCTTGGTGGACCTAATTATCCAAAAATTTCAAGGAGTGGAAAAAATAAATTCTCAAGTGGTTGGATAAATTACCAGAGCCAAATAACCCACTTCTTCCTTTCCTTAAAAATCACAGATACTTTTTGGAACTATCCCTCTCAGCATTTGTTCATTTCCATCTAGGATGCTCAAATTTATTTTCTGATCCAAACTTGGATTTTCACACTCCCATTTTTTTTCGTCACCAAAAAAGATATTCAGGCATAAAAAAAAGAATATTTTAGAGATCATGTATGCAAAAAAAAATTTGAATATTATTTCACGCACTAAAAAAGAACTCCAAGGTTTTGTTATCTATGTTTGGCAAATTCCACTTGTACAACCCCTAATAATAAGCTTGTGAAATTTTATAGCAAATGGACTTGTAACTGATCCTAACATGCTTTAAATGTGGTGGATATGCATGCAAGAAACATGTTGAGGATGCAAGTGGACCTAATGATCCAAAAATTTCAAGGAGTGGAAAAAATCAAATTTTCAAGTGGTTGGATATATACCAGAGCCAAACAACCCACTTTTTGCCGATCGTTAAAAATCACAGATACTTTTTGGAACAATCCCCCTCAGCATTTGTGCATTTGCATCTTGCAATGTCAAATTTGTTTTCTGATCCAAATTTGGGTTTTCAGTCTCCCATTTTTCCTCGTCATTAAAAAAGATATTAAGGTATAACAAAATGAAAATTTTAGAATTCATGTATGCAAAAAAAAATTTGAAAATTATTTCACGCACTAAAAATGAACTCCAAGGTTTTGTTATTCATGTTTGAGAAATTCCACTAGTACAACCCCTAATAATAAGCTTGGTGGAATTTTATAGGAAAGGGACTTGTAACAGATCCTAACATGCTTAAAATGTGGTGGATATGCATGCCAGAAACATGTTGAGGATGCAAGTGGACCTAGTGATTCAAAAATTTCGAGGAGTGGAAAAAATCAAATTCTAAAGTGGTTGGATATTTACCAGAGCCAAACAAACCACTTTTTGCCTATCCTTAAAAATCACAGATACTTTTTGGAACTATCCCTCTCAGCATTTGTGCATTTCCATCTTGGATGCTCGAATTTGTTTTTCGACCCAAACTTGTATTTTTGCTGTCCCATTTTTTCAAGTAAACAAAAAAGATATTAAGACATAACAAATTCAAAATTTTAGAGTTCATGTTTGCAAAAAAAATTTGAAAATTATTTCACGCATTAAAATGAACTCCAAGGTTTTGTTATCCATGTTTGGGAAATTCCACTAGTACAACCCCTAATAATAAGCTTGGTGGAATTTTATAGGAAAGGGACTTTTAACTGATCCTAACAGGCTTTAAATGTGGTGGATATGAAAGCCATAAAGTTTGTTGAGGACGCTAGTGGACCTAACGATCCAAATATTTCAAGTAGTGGAGAAAATCAAATTGCCAAGTGGTTGGATATTTACGAGAGCCAAACAACCCACTTTTTGCCTATCCTCTTAAATCATAGATACTTTTTGGAACTATCCCTCTCAGCATTTGAGCATTTCCATCTTTGATGCTAGAATTAGTTTTCAGATCCACACTTGGGTTTTCACTCTCCCATTTTTTCACGTAAACAAAAATGATATTAAGGCATAACAAAATGAAAATTTTAGATTTCATGTATGCAAAAAAAATTTTGAAAATTATTTCACGATCTAAAAATGAACTCCAAGGTTTTGTTATCCATGTTTGGAAAATTTAACTAGTACAACCCCTAATAATAAGCCTTGTGGAATTTTATAGGAAAGGGACTTGTAACTCATCCTAACATGCTTTAAATGTGGTGGATATGCATGCCAGAAACATGTTGAGGATGCAAGTGGACCTAATGATCCAAAAATTTCATGGAGTCGAAAGAATCAAATTCTCAAGTGGTTGGATATTTACAGAATCCAAACAAGCCATTTTTTTGCCTACACTTAAAAATCTCAGATACTTTTTGGAACTATCCCTCTCAGCATTTGTCCATTTCCATTTTGGATGCTCAAATTTGTTTTCATATCCAAACTTGTGTTTTCGCTCTCCCATTTTTCCTAGTAAACAAAAAAGATATTAAGACATAACAAAATGAAAATTTTGGAGTTCATGTATGCAAAAAAAAGTTTGAAAATTATTTCACGCACTAAAAATGAACTACAAGGTTTTGTTATCCATGTTTGGGAAATTCCACTAGTACAACCCCTAATAACAAGCTTGGTGGAATTTTACAGGAAAGGGACTTGTAACTGATCCTACCATGCTTTAAATGTGGTGGATATGCATGCCAGAAACATGTGGAGGACGCAAGTGGAGCTAATGATCCAAAAATTTCAAGGAGTGGAAAAAATTAAATTCTGAAGTGGTTGGATATTTACTAGAGCCAAACAACCCACTTTTTACCTATCCTTAAAAATCACAGATACCTTTTGAAACTATCCCTCTCAGAATTTGTGCATTTCCACCTTGGATGCTCAAATTAGTTTTCAGATCCAAACTTGGGTTTTCACTCTCCCATTTTTCCTCGTAACCAAAAAAGATATTAAGGCGTAACAAAATGAAAATTTTAGAGTTCATGTAAGCAAAAAAATGTTTGAAAATTATTTCATGCAGTAAAATTGAACTCCAAGGTTTTGTTATCCATGTTTGGGAAATTCCACTAGTACAACCCCTAATAATAAGCTTTGTGGAATTTTATAGAAAAGGGACTTGTAACTGATCCTAACATGCTTTAAATGTGGTGGATATGCTTGCCAGAAGCATGTTGAGGATGCAAGTGGACCTAATGATCCAAAATTTTCAAGGAGTGGGAAAAATCAAATTTTCAAGTGGTTGGATATTTACCAGAGCCAAACAACCCACTTTTTGCCTATCCTTAAAAATCACAGATACTTTTTGGAACTATCCCTCTCAGCATTTGTGCATTTCCATCTTGGATGCTCAAATTTGTTTTCAGATACAAACTTGGGTTTTCACTCCCCCATTTTTTCTCGCAAACAAAAAAGTTATTAAGCATAACAAAATGAAAATTTTACAGTTCTTGTATGCAAAAAAAATTTTGAAAATTATTTCTCGCAATAAAAAAGAACTCCAAGGTTTTTTTATCCATGTTTGGGAAATTCCACTAGTACAAGCCCTAATAATAAGCTTGGTGGAATTTTATAGGAAAGGGACTCGTAACTGATCCTAACAAGCTTTAAATGTGGTGGATATGCATGCCAGAAACATGTTGAGCATGCAAGTGGACCTAATGATCCAAAAATTTCAAGGAGTGGAAAAAATCGAATTCTCAAGTGGTTGGATATTTACCAGAGCCAAACAACCCACTTTTTGCCTATCCTTAAAATTCACAGATACTTTTTGGAGGTATCCCTCTCAGCCTTTGTGCATTTCAATCTTGGATGTTCATATTTGTTTTCAGATCCAAACTTGGGTTTTCACTCTCCCATTTTTTCTCGTAACCAAAAAAGATATTAAGGCATAACAAAATGAAAATTTTAGAGTTCATGTATGCAAAAAAAAGTTTGAAAATTATTTCACGCACTAAAAATGAACTCCAAGGTTTTTTTATCCATGCTGGGGAAATTCCACTAGTACAACCCCTAATAATAAGCTCTGCGAAATTTTATAGGAAAGGGACTTGTAACTGATCCTAACATGTTTTAAATGTGGTGGATATGCATGCAAGAAACTTGTTGAGGATGCAAGTGGACCTAATGATCCTAAAATTTCAAGCAGTGGAAAAAATAAAATTTTCAAGTGGTTGGATAATATACCAGAGCCAAACAACCCACTTTTTGCCTATCCTTAAAAATCACAGATACTTTTTGGAACAATCCCACTCACCATTTATGCATTTCCATCTTGGATGCTCAAATTTGTTTTCTGATCCAAACTTGTGTTTTCGCTCTCCCATTTTTTCTCGAAACAAAAAAGATAATAAGGCATACCAAAATGAAAATTTTAGAGTTCATGTATGCAAAAAAAAGTTTGAAAATTATTTCACGCACTAAAAATGAAATCCAAGGCTTTGTCATCCATGTTTGAGAAATTCCACTAGTACAACCCCTAATAATAAGCTTGGTGGAATTTTAAAGGAAAGGGACTCGTAACTGATCCTAACATACTTTAAATGTGGTGGACATGTATGCCAGAAACATGTTGAGGATGCATGGACCTAATCATCCAAAAATTTCAAGGAGTGGAAAAAATCAAATTTTCAAGAGGTTCAATATTTACCAGAGCCAAACAACCCTCATCTTCCTATCCTTAAAAATCATAGACACTTTTTGGAACTATCCCTCTCAGCATTTGTGCATTTCCATCTTGGATGCTCAAATTTTTTTTCAGATCCAAACTTGTGTTTTCACTCTCCCATTTTTTCTCGTAAACAAAAAAGATATTAAGGCATACCAAAATGAAAATTTAGAGTTCATGTACGCAAAAAAAAGTTTGAAAATTATTTCACGCACTGAAAATGAACTCCAAGGTTTTGTTATCCATGTTTGGCAAATTCCTCTAGTTCAATCCCTAATAATTAGCTTGGATGTATTTTATTGGAAAGAGACTTGTAACTGATCCTAGCATGCTTTAAATGTGGTGGATATGCATACCAGAAACATGTTGAGGACGCAAGTGGACCTAATGATCCAAAAATTTCAAGGAGTGGAAAAAATTAAAATTTTCAAGTGGTTGGATATTTACCAGAGCCAAACAACCCACTTTTCTCCTATCCTTAAAAATCACAGATACTTTTTGGAACTATCCCTCGCAGCACATGTGCATTTCCATCTTGATGCTCCAATTTGTTTTCGGATCCAAACGTGGGTTTTCACTCTCCCATTTTTTCTCATAACCAAAAAAGATATTAAGGCATAACAAAATGAAAATTTTTGAGTTCATGTATGCAAAAAAAAAGTTTGAAAATTATTTCACGCACTAAAAATGAAGTCCAAGGTTTTGTTATCCATGTTTGGGAAATTCCAATAGTACAACCCCTAATAATAAGCTTGGTGGAATTTTATAGGAAAGGGACTTGTAACTGATCCTAACATGCTTTAAATGTGATGGATATACATGCATGAAACATGTTGAGGATGCAAGTGGACCTAATGATCCAAAAATTTCAACGGAGTGGAAAAAATCAAATTCTCAAGTTGTTGGATATTTACTAGAGCCAAACCACCCAATTTTTGCCTATCCTTAAAAATCCCAGATACTTTTTGGAACAATACCTCTCAGCATTTGTGCATTTCCATCTTGGAATGTCAAATTTGTTTTCAGATCGAAACTTTTGTTTTCGCTCTCCCATTTTTTCTTGTAAACAAAAAAGATATTAAGGCATAACAAAATGAAAATTTAGACTTCTTGTTTGCAAAAAAAAGTTTGAAAATTATTTCACGGACTAAAAATGAACTCCAAGGTTTTGTTATCCATGTTTGGGAAATTCCACTAGTACAACCCCAAATAATAAGCCTTGTGGAATTTTATAGGAAAGGGACTTGTTACTGATCCTAACATGCTTTAAATATGGAGGATATGCATGCCAGAAACATGTTGAGGATGCAAGTGGATCTAATGATCCAAAAATTTCATGGAGTGGAAAAAATCAAATTCTCAAGTGGTTGGATATTTACCAGATCCAAACAACCCATTTTTTGCCTACCCTTTAAAATCTCTATTACTTTTTGGAACTATCCCTCTCAGCATTTATGCATTTCCATTTTGCATGCTCAAATTTGTTTTCAAATCCAAACTTGGGTTTTTGCTCTCCCATTTTTTCTAGTAAATAAAAAAGATAATTTTAGAGTTCATGTATGCAAGAAAAAGTTTGAAAATTATTTCTCGCACTAAAAATGAACTCCAAGGTTTTGTTATCCATGTTTGGGAAATTCCAATAGTACAACCCCTAATAATAGGCTTGGTGGAATTTTATAGGAAAGAGACTTGTAACTAATCCAAACATGCCCTAAATGTGGTGGATATGCTTGCCAAAAACATGTTGAGTATGCAAGTGGACCTAATGATCCAAAAATTTCAAGGAGTGGAAAAAATCAAATTCTCAAGTGGTTGTATATTTACCAGAGCCAAACAACCCACTTTTTGCCTATCCTTAAAAATCACAGATACTTTTTGGAACTATCCCTCTCAGAATTTGAGCATTTCCATCTTGGATGCTCAAATTTGTTTTCAGATACAAACATGGGATTTCACTCCCCCATTTTTTCTCGCAAACAAAAAAGATATTAAGACATAACAAAATGAAAATTTTAGAGTTCATGTACGCAAAAAAAAGTTTAAAAATTATTTAACACACTATAAATGAACTCCATGGTTTTGTTATCGATGTTTGGGAAATTCCACTTGTACAACCCCTAATAATAAGCTTGGTGGAATTTTATAGGAAAGCGACTTGTAACTGATCCTAACATGTTTTAAATGTGGTGGATATGCATGCTAGAAACATGTTGAGCATGCAAGTGTACCTAATGATCCAAAAATTTCAAGGAGTGGAAAAAATCAAATTCTCAAGTGGTTGGATATTTACCAGAGCTAAACAACCCACTTTTTCCCTTTCCTTAAAAATCACAGATACTTTTTGGAACTATCTCTCTCAGCATTTGTGCATTTCCATCTTGGATGCTCAAATTTGTTTTCAGATCCAAACTTGGGTTTTAACTCCCCCATTTTTTCTCGTAAACAAAAAAGATATTAAGGCATAAAAAAATGAAAATTTTAGAGTTCATGTATGCAAGAAAAAGTTTGAAAATTATTTCACGCACTAAAAATGAACTCCAAGGTTTTGTTATCCATGTTTGGGAAATTCCAATAGTACAACCCCTAATAATAGGCATGGCGGAATTTTATAGAAAAGAGACTTGTAACTGATCCAAACATGCTTTAAATGTGGTGGATATGCTTGCCAGAAACATGTTGAGGACGCAAGTGTACCTAATGATCCAAAAATTTCAAGGATTGAAAAAAATCAAATTTTCAAATGGTTGGATATATACCAGAGCCAAACAACCCACTTTTTGCCTATCCTTCAAAATCACAGATACTTTTTGGAACAATCCCTCTCAGCATTTGTGCATTTGCATCTTGGAATGTCAAATTTGTTTTCATATCCAAACTTGTGTTTTCACTCTCCCATTTTTTCTCATAAACAAAAAAGATATTAAGGCATACCCCTAATAATAAGCTTGGTGGAATTTTGTAGGAAAGGGACTTGTAACTGATCCTAACATGCTTAGAATGTGGTGGATATGCATGACAGAAACACGTTGAGGATGCAAGTGGACCTAATGATCCAAAAATTTCAAGGAGTGGAAAAAATCGAATTCTCAAGTGGTTGGATATTTACCAGAGCCAAACAACCCACTTTTTGCATATCCTTAAAAATCATAGATAATTTTTGGAACTATCTGTCTTAGCATTTGTGCATTTCCATCTTGGATGCTCAAATTTGTTTTCAGATCCAAACTTGGGTTTTCACTCGCCCATTTTTCCTCGTAAACAAAAAAGATATTAAGGCATAACAAAATGAAAATTTTAGAGTTCTTGTATGAAAAAAAAAGTTTGAAAATTATTTCACGCACTAAAACTGAACTCCAAGGTTTTGTTTTCCATGTTTGGGAAATTCCACTAGTACAACCCCTAATAATAAGCTTGGTGGAATTTTATAGGAAAGGGACTTGGAACTGATCCTAACATGCTTTAAATGTGGTGGATATGCAAGCCAGAAACATGTTGAGGATGCAAGTGTACCTAATCGTCCAAAAATTTCAAGGAGTGGAAAAAATCAAGTTCTCAAGTGGTTGGATATTTACCAGAGCCAAACAACCCACTTTTTTCCTATCCTTAAGAATCACAGATACTTTTTGGAACTATCCTTCTCTGCATTTGTGCATTTCCATCTTGATGCTCCAATTTGTTTTCGGATCGAAACTTGGGTTTTCACTCTCCCATTTTTCCTCATAACCAAAAAAGATATTAAGGCATAACAAAATGAAAATTTTAGAGTTCATGTATGCAAGAAAAAGTTTGGAAATTATTTCACGCCCTAAAAATGAACTCCGAGGTTTTGTTATGCATGTTTGGGAAATTCCAATAGTACAACCCCTAATAATAGGCTTGGTAGAATTTTATAGAAAAGAGACTTGTAACTGATCCAAACATGCTTTAAATGTGGTGGATATGCTTGCCAGAAACCTGTTGAGGATGCAAGTGGACCTAATGATCCAAAAATTTCAAGGAGTGGAAAAAATCAAATTCTCAAGTGGTTGGATATTTACCAGAGCCAAACAACCCACTTTTTGCCGATCCTTAAAAATCACCGATACTTTTTGGAACTATCCCTCTCAGCATTTGTGCATTTCCATCTTGGATGCTCAAATTTGCTTTCAGATCCAAACTAGGGTTTTCACTCCCCCATTTTTTCTCGCAAACAAAAAAGATATTAAGGCATAACAAAATGAAAATTTTAGAGTTCATGTATGCAAAAAAAAGTTTGAAAATTATATCACGCATTAAAAATGAACTCCAAGGTTTTGTTATCAATGTTTGGGAAATTCCACTAGTACCCCTAATAATAAGCTTGGTGGAATTTTATAGGAAAGGGACTTGTAACTGATCCTAACATGCTTTAAATGTGGTGGATATGCATGCCAGAAACATGTTGAGGATGCAAGTGTACCTAATGATCCAAAAATTTGAAGGAGTGGAAAAAATCAAATTCCCAAGTGGTTGGATATTTACCAGAGCTAAACAACCCACTTTATTCCTCTCCTTAAAAATCACAGATAGTTTTTGGAACTATCCCTCTCAGCATTTGTGCATTTCCGTCTTGGATGCTCAAATTTGCTTTCAGATCCAAACTTGGGTTTCCACTCTCCCATTTTTTCTCGTAAAAAAAAAAGATATTAAGGCATAACAAAATAAAAATTTTAGAGTTCAAGTATGCAAAAAAAATTTTGAAAATTATTTTACGCACTAAAAATGAACTCCAAGGTTTTTCTATCCATGTTTTGGAAATTCTACTAGTACAACCCCTACTGTGAAATATTATAGGAAAGGGACTTGTAATTGATGCTAACATACTTTCAATGTGGTGAATATGCATGCCAAAAACATGTTGAGGATGCAAGTGGACCTAATGATCCAAAAATTTCAAGGAGTGGAAAAAATCAAATTCTCAAGTGGTTGGATATTTACCGAAGCCAAACAATCTACTTTTTGCCTCCCCTAAAAATCACAGATACTTTTTCGAACTATCCCTCTCAGCATTTGTGCATTTCCACCTTGGATGCTCAAATTTGTTTTCAGATCCGAACTTGGGTTTTCACTCTCCCATTTTTTCTCGTAAACCAAAAAGATATTATGGCATAACTAAATGAAAATTTTAGAGTTCAAGTAAGCAAAAAAAAGTTAGAAAATTATTTCACGCACTAAAAATGAACTCCAAAGTTTTTTTATCCATGTTTGCGAAATTCCACTAGTACAACCCCTAATAATAAGCTCTATGGAATTTTATAGGAAAGGGACTTGTAACTGATCCTAACAAGCTTTAAATGTGGTGGAAATGCATGTCTGAAACATGTTGAGGATGCAAGTGGACCTAATAATCCAAAAATTTCAAGGAGTGGAAAAAATTAAATTCTCAAGTGGTTGGATATTTACCAAAGCCAAAAAACCCACTTTTTGCCTATCCTTAAAAATTATAGATAGTTTTTGGAACTGTCCCTCTCAGCATTTGTGCATTTCCATCTTGGATGCTCAAATTTGTTTACAGATCCAAGCTTGGGTTTTCACTCTCCCATTTTTTCTCGTAAATAAAAAAGATATAAAGGCATAACAAAATGAAAATTTTAGACTTCATGTTTGCAAAAAAAAGTTTGAAAATTATTTCACGCACTAAAAATGAACTCCAAGGTTTATTTATCCATGTTTGGGAAATTCCAATAGTACAACCCCTAATAATAAACTTGGCGGAATTTTATAGGAAAGGGACTTCTAACTGATCCTAACATGCATTAAATGTGGTGGATATGCAAGCCATAAACATGTTGAGGATACAAGTGGACCTAATGATCCAAAAATTTCAAGGTGTGGAAAAAATCAAATTCTCAAGTGGTTGGATATATACCAGAGCCAAACAACCCACTTTTTGCCTATCCTTAAAAATCACAGACACTTTTTGGAACTATCCCTCTCAGCATTTGTGCATTTCCATCTTGGATGCTAAAATTTGTTTTCAGATCCAAACTTGTGTTTTCGCTCTCAAATTTTTTCTAGTGAACAAAAAAGATATTATGGCATAAAAAAATGAAAATTTTAGAGTTCATTTATGCAAAAAAAAAGTTTGAAAATTAATTCACGCAATAAAAAATGAAATCCAAGGGTTTGTTGTGCATGTTTGAGAAATTCCACTAGTACAACCCCTAATAATAAGCTTATTGGAATTTTATAGGAAAGGGACTTGTAACTGATCCTAACATGCTTTAAATGTGGTGGATATGCATGCCAGAAACATGTTGAGGATGCAAGTGGACCTAATGATCCAAAAATTTAAAGGTGTGGAAAAAATCAAATTCTCAAGTGGTTGGATATTTACCAAAGCCAAACAACCCACTTTTTGCCTATCCTTGAAAATCACAGATACTTTTTGGAACTATCCCTATCAGCATTTGTGTATTTCGATCTTGGATGCTCAAATTTTTTTTCAGATCGAAGTTTGAGTTTTCACTCACCCATTTTTTCTCGTAAACAAAAAAGATATAAGGGCATAATAAAATGAAAATTTAAGAGTTCATGTATGCAAAAAAAAGTTTGAAAATTGTTTCACACACTAAAAATGAACTCCAAGGCTTTGTTATACATGTTTGAGAAATTCCACTAGTGCAACCCCCTAATAATAAGCTTGGTGGATTTTCTTAGGAATGGGACCTGTAACTGGTCCTAAAATGCTATAAATGTGGTGGATATGCATGCCAGAAACATATTGAGGATGCAAGTGCTAATGATCCAAAAATTTCAAGGAGTGGAAAAAGTCAAATTATCAAGTGGTTGGATATTTACCAGAGCCAAACAACCCACTTTTTCCAATCCTTAAAAATCACAGATACTTTTTGGAACTATCCCTCTCAGCATTTGTGCATTTCCATCTTGGATGCTCAAATTTGTTTTCACATCCAAACTTGGGTTTTCACTCTCCCATTTTCCCTTGTAACCAAAAAAGATATTAAGGTATAACAAAATGAAAGTTTTAGAGTTCATGATTGCAAAAAAAAAGTATGAAAATTATTTCACACACTAAAAAAGAACTCTAAGGTTTTGTTATCCATGTTTGGGAAATTCCACAAGTACAACCCCTAATAAAAAGGTTGGTGGAATGTTATTGGAAAGGGACTTGTAACTGATCCTAACATGCTTTAAATGTGGTGGATATGCATGCCTGAAACATGTTGAGGATGCAAGTGGACCTAATGATCCAAAAATTTCAAGAAGTGGAAAAAATCAAATCCTCAAGTGCTTGGATAATTACCAGAGCCAGACAACCCACTTTTTGCCTATCCTTAAAAATCACAGATACTTTTTGGAACTATCCCTCTCAGCATTTGTGCATTTCCATCTTGGATGCTCAAATTTGTTTTCAGATCCAAACTTGGGTTTTCATTCTCCCATTTTTTCTCCTAACCAAAAAAGATATCAAGGCATAACAAAATGAAAATTTTAGAGTTCATGTATGCAAAAAAAAATTTGGAATCTATTTCACACACTATAAATGAACTCCAAGGTTCTGTTATCCATGTTTGGAAGATTCCACTAGTACAACGCCTAATAATAAGCTTGGTGGAATTTTATAGGAAAGGGGCTTATAATTGATCCTTTAAATGTGGTGGATATGCATGCTAGAAACATGTTGATGATGCAAGTGGAACTAATGATCCAAAAATTTCAAGGAGTGGAAAAAATCAAATTCTCAAGTGGTTGGATATTTACTAGAGCCAAACAACCCACTTTTTGCCTATCCATGAAAATCACATATACTTTTTGGAACTATCTCTCTCAGCATTTGTGCATTTCCATCTTGGTTGCTCCAATTTGTTTTCAGATCTAAGCTTTAGGTTTCACTCTCCCATTTTTGCTCATAAAAAAAAAAGATATTAAGGCATAGCAAAATGAAAATTTTAGATTTCACGTATGCAAAAAAAGATTGAAAATTATTTCACGCACTAAAAATGAACTCCAAGGTTTAGTTATCCATGTTTGGGAAATTCCACTAGTACAACCCCTAATAATAAGCTTGGTGGAATTTCATAGGAAAGGGACATGTAACTGACCCTAACATGCTTTAAATGTGGTGGATATGCATGCCAGAAACAAGTTGAGGATGCAAGTGGACCTAATGATCCAAAAATTTCAAGGAGTGGAAAAAATCAAATTCTCAAGTGGTTGGATATTTCCCTGAGCAAATCAACCCACTTTTTGCCTATCCTTAAAAATCACAGGTACGTTTTGGAACTATCCCTCACAGCATTAGTGCATTTCCATCTTGGATGCTAAAATTTGTTTTCAGATCCAAACTTGGGTTTTCACTCTCCCATTATTTCTCGTACCCAAAAAAGATATTAAGGCATAACAAAATGAAAATTTTAGAGTTCATGTTTGAGAAAAAAAGTTTGAAAATTATTTCATGCACTAAAAATGAACTCCAAGGTTTTGTTATGCATGTTTGGGAAATTCTACTAGTACAACCCCTAATAAGAAGCTTGTTGGAATTTTATAGGAAAGGGACTTGTAACTGATCCTAACATGCTTTAAATGTGGTGGATATGCATGCCAGAAAACATGTTGAGGATGCAAGTGGACCTAATGATCCAAAAATTTCAAGGAGTGGAAAATATCAAATTCTCAAGTGGTTGGATATATACCAGAGCCAAACAACCCACTTTTTGCCTATCCTTAAAAATCACGGATACTTTTTTGAACTGTCCCTCTCAGCATTTGTGCATTTCCATGTTTGATGCTCAAATTTGTTTTCAGATCCAAACTTGTGTTTTCGCTCTCCCATTTTTTCTCGTAAACAAAAAAGATATTAAGGCATAACAAAATAAAAATTTTAGAGTTCTTGTATGCAAAAAAAGGTTTGAAAATTATTTCACGCAATAAAAAATGAAATCCATGGCTTTGTTATCCATGTTTCGAAAATTCCACTAGTACAACCCATAATAATAAGCTTGGAGGAATTTTGTAGGAAAGGGACTTGTAACTGATCCTAACATGCTTTAAATGTGGTGGATATGTATGCCAGAAGCATGTTGAGGATACAAGAGGACCTAATGATCCAAAAACTTCAAGGAGTGGAAAAAATCAAATTCTCAACCCGAGCAAACAACCCACTTTTTTCCAATCCTCAAAAATCACAGATACTTTTTGGAAATATCCCTCTCAGCATTTGTGCATTTCCATCTTGGATGCTCAAATTTGTTTTCAGATCCAAACTTGGGTTTTCACTCTCCCTTTTTCCCTTGTAACCAAAAAGATATTAAGGCATAACAAATTGAAAATTTTAGAGTTCATGTGTGCAAAAAAAAATTTGAAAATTATTTCACGCATTAAAAATGAACTCCAAGGTTTTGTTATCCATGTTTAGGAAATTCCACTAGTACAACCCCTAATAATAAGCTTGGTGGAATTTTGTAGGAAAGGGACTTGTAACTGATCCTAACATGCTTTAATTGTGGTGGATATGCATGACAAAAACATGTTGAGGATGCAAGTGGACCTAATGATCCAAAAATTTCAAAGAGTGGAAAAAATAAAATTCTCAAGTGGATGGATATTTACTAGAGTCAAACAACCCACTTTTTGCCTATCCTTAAAAATCATAGATAATTTTTTGAAACTATCTCTCTCAGCATTTGTGCATTTCCATCTTGGATGCTCAAATTAATTTTCAGATCAAAACTTGAGTTTTCACTCTCCCATTTGTTTTCTTAAACAAAAAAGATATAAAGGCATACCAAAATGAAAATTTAAGATTTCATGTATGTAAAAAAAATTTGAAAATTATTTCACGCACTAAAAATGAACACCAAGGTTTTGTTATCCATGTTTGGGAAATTTCACTAGTACAACCCCTAATAATAAGCTTGGTGGAATTTTATAGGAAAGGGACTTGTAACTGATCCCAACATGCGTTAAACGTGGTGGATATGCATGCGAGAAACATATTGAGGATGCAAGTGGACCTAATGATCCAAAAATTTCGAGGAGTGGAAAAAATGAAATTCTCAAGTGGTTGCATATTTACCAGAGCCAAACAACCCACTTTTTGCCTATCTATAAAAATCACAGATACTTTTTGGAACTATCTCTCTCAGCATTTGTACATTTCCATCTTCGATGCTCAAATTTTTTTTAGATCCAAACTTGAGTTTTCACTCTCCCATTTTTCCTAGTAAACAAAAAGGATATTAAGGCATAACAAAATGAAAATTTTAGAGTTCAGGTACGCAAAAAAAAGTTGAAAATTATTTCACGCTCTAAAAACTAACTCCAAGGTTTTGTTATCCATGTATGGGAAATTCCACTAGTACAACCCCTAATAATAAGCTTAGTGGAATTTTATAGGAAAGAGACTTGTGACTGATCCTAACATGCTTTAAATGTGGTGGATATGCATGCCTGAAACACTTTGAGGATGCAAGTGGACGTCATGATTGAAAATTTTCAAGGAGTGGAAAAAATCAAATTTTCAAGTGGTTGGATATTTACCAGAGCCAAACAACCCACTTTTTGCCTATCCTTAAAAATCATAGATACTTTTTGGAACTATCCCTCTCAGCATTTGTGCATTTCAATCTTGGATGCTCAAATTTGTTTTTATATCCAAACTTCGGTTTTCACTCTCCTATTTTTTCACACAAACAAAAAAGATATTAAGGCATAACAAAATGAAAATTTTTGAGTTCAAGTACACAAAAAAAAGTTTGAAAATTATATCACGCACTAAAAACTAACTCCAAGGTTTTGTTATCCAAGTTTGGGAAATTCCACTAGTACAACACCTAATAATAAGCGTGGTGGAGTTTTATAGGAAAGGGACTTGTAACTGATCCTAACATGCTTTAAATGTGGTGGATATGCATGCCAAAAACATGTTGAGGATGCAAGTGGACCTAATGATCCAAAAATTTCAAGGAGTGGAAAAAATCAAATTCTCAAGTGCTTGGATATTTACCAGTGCCAAACAACCCACTTTTGGCCTATCCTTAAAAATCATAGTTATTTTTGGAACAATCTCTCTCAGCATTTGTGCATTTCCATCTTGGATGCTCAAAATTGTTTTCAGATCGAAACTTGAGATTTCACTCACCCATTTTTTCTCGTAAAAAAAAATAGAGATTAAGGCATGACAAAATGAAAATTTTAGAGTTCATGTAGGTTAAAAAAAATGAAATTATTTCACGCACTAAAAACGAACACCAAGCCTTTGTTATCCTTGTTTGGGAAATTCCACTAGTACAACCCCTAATAATAAGCTTGGTGGAATTTTATGAGAAAGGGACTTGTAACTGATCCTAACATGCTTTAAACGTGGTGGATATACATGCCATAAACATGTTGAGGATGCAAGTGGACCTAATAATCCAAAAATTTCAAAGGAGAGGAAAAAATCGAATTCTCAAGTGGTTGGATATATTCTAGAGCCAAACAACGGACTTTTTGCCTTTCCTTAAAAATTACAGATACTTTTTGGAACTATCTCTCTCAGCATTTGTGCATTTCCATTTGCATGCTCAAATTTGTTTTCAGATCCAAACTCTAGTTTTCACTCTCCCATTTTTTTCTCGTAAACAAAAAAGATATTAAGGCATAACAAAATGAAAATTTTAGAGTTCATGTATGCAAAAAAAAATTTCAAAATTATTTCACGCACTAAATATGTACTCCATGGTTTTGTTATCCATGTTTGGGAAATTCCACTAGTACAACCCCTAATAATAAGCATGGTGGAATTTTATAGGAAAGTGACTTCTAACTGATCCTAACATGCTTTAAACGTGGTTGATATGCATGCCAGAAACATGTTGAGGATGCAAGTGGACCTAATGATCCAAAAATTTCAAGGAGTGGAAAAAATCAAATTCTCAAGTGGTTGGATATTTACCAGAGCCAAACGACGCACTTTTTGCCTATCCTTAAAAATCACAGATCCTTTTTGGAACTATCTCTCTCAGCATTTGTGCATTTCCATCTTGGATGCTCAAATTTTTTTCAGATCCAAACTTGAGTTTTCACTCTCCCATTTTTTCTCGTAAACAAAATAGATATTAAGGCATAACAAAATGAAAATTTCAGAGTTCATGTATGCAAAAAAAATTTTGAAAATTTTTTCAGGCAATTAAAATGAACTCCAAGGTATTGGTATCCTTGTTTGGGAAATTCCACTAGTACAACCCTTAATAATAAGCTTGGTGGAATTTTATAGGAAAGGGACTTCTAACTGATGCTAACCTGCTTTAAACGTGGTGGATATGCAAGCCAAAAACATGTTGTGGATGCAAGTGGACCTAATGATCCAAAAATTTCAAGGAGTGGAAAAAATCAAATTCTCAAGTGGTTGGATATTTACCAGAGTCAAACAACCCACTTTTTGCCTATCCTAAAAAATCAAAGATACTTTTTGGAACTATCTCTCTCAGCATTTGTCCATTTCCTTCTTGGATGCTCAAATTTGTTTTCAGATCCAAACTTGATTTTTCACTCTCCCATTTTTTTCGTAAACTAAAAAAGATAATAAGGCATAACAAAATGAAAATTTTAGAGTTCATGTATGCAAAAAAAAAATGAAAATTATTTGACAAACTAAAAATGAATTCCAAGGTGTTGTTATCTATGTTTGGGAATTTCCACTAGTACAACCCCTGGTAATAAGCTTGGTGGAATTTTATAGGAAAGGGACTTCTAACTGATCCTAACATGTTTTAAACGTGGTGGATATGTATGCCAGAAATATGTTGAGGATGCAAGTGGACCTAATGATCCAAAATTTTCAAGGAGTGGAAAAAATCAAATTCTCAAGTGGTTGGATATTTACCAAAGCCAAACAACCCACTTTTTACCTATCCTGAAAAATCACAGATACTTTTTGGAACAATCTCTCTCAGCATTTGTGCATTTTCCATCTTGGAAGCTCAAATTTTTTTTCAGATCCAAACTTGTGTTTTCACTCTTCCATTTTTTTCTCGTAAACAAAAAAGATATTACAGCGTAACAAAAAGAAAATTTTAGAGTTCTTATATGCAAAAAAAAATTTGAAAATTATTTCACACACTAAAAATGAACTCCAAGGTTTTGTTATCCATGTGTGGAAAATTCCACTAGTACAACCCCTAATAATAAACTTGGTGAAATTTTATAGGAAAGGGACTTCTAACTGATCCTAACATGCATTCAACGTGGTGGATATGCATGCCAGAAACATGTTGAGGATGCAAGTGGACCTAATGATCCAAAGATTTCAAGGAGTGGAAAAAATCAAATTCTCTAGTGGTTAGATATTTACGAGAGCCAAACAACCCACTTTTTGCCTATCCTTAAAAATCACAGATACTTTTTGGAACTATCTCTCTTAGCATTTGTGCATTGCCATCTTGGATGGTCATATTTTTTTCAGATCCAAACTTGAGTTTTCACTCTCCCATTTTTTCTCGAAAACAAAAAAGATATTAAGGCATAACAAAAAATTTTAGAGTTCTTGTAAGAAAAAAAAATATTAAAATTACTTCACGCACTAAAAATGAACTCCAAGGTTTTGTTATCCATGTCTACGAAATTCCGCTAGTATGACCCCTAATAATAAGCTTGGTGGAATATTATAGGAAAGGGACTTGTAACTGATCCTAACATGCTTTAAATGTGGTGGATATGCATGCCAGAAACTTGTTGAGGATGCAAGTGGACCTAATAATCCAAAAATTTCAAGGAGTGGAAAAAATCAAATTCTCAAGTGGTTGGATATTTACCAGAGCCAAACAACCCACTTTTTGCGTATCCTTAAAAATCACATATACTTTTTGGAACTATCTCTCTCAGCATTTGTACATTTCCATCTTGGATGCTCAAATTTGTTTTCAGATCTAAACTTGGGTTTTCACTCTCCCATTTTTTCTCGTAAACTAAAAAGATATTAAGGCATAAAAAAATGAAAATTTTAGAGTTCATGTATGCAAAAAAAAGTTTGAAAATTATTTCACGTAATAAAAATGAATTCTAAGGTTTTGTTATCCATGTTTGGGAAATTCCACTAGAACAACCCCTAATAATAAGTTTGGTGGAATTTTATAGGAAAAGGACTTGTAACTGATCCAAACATGCTTTAAATATAATGGATATGCATGCCAGAAACATGTTGAGGATGCAAGTGGGCCTAATGATCCAAAATTTTCAAGGAATGGAAAAAATCAAATTCTCAAGTGGTTGGATATTTACCATAGCCAAACAACCCACTTTTTGCCTATCCATAAAAATCACAGATACTTTTTGGAACTATCTCTTTCAGCATTTGTGCATTTCCACCTTGGATGCTCAAATTTGTTTTCTGATCCAAACTTGATTTTTCACTCTCCCATTTTTCCTTGTAAACAAAAAAAATATTAAGGCATAACAAAATGAAAATTTTAGAGTTCATGTAGGCAAAAAAAAATTTGAAAATCATTTCACTCTCTGAAAATGAACTCCATGTTTTTGTTATCCGTGTTGGGAAATTCCACTAGTACAACACCTAATAATAAGCTTGGTGGAATTTTATAGGAAATGGACTTGTAACAGATCCTAACATGCTTTAAATGTGGTGGAAATGCATACCAAAAACATGTTGAGGATGCAAGTGGACCTAATGATCCAAAATTTTCAAAAAGTGGAAAAAATCAAATTCTTAAGTGGTTGGATATTAACCAGAGCCAAACAACCCACTTTTTGCCTATCCTTAAAAATCATAGATACTTTTTGGAACTATCCCTCTCCGCATTTGTGCATTTCCAACTTGGATGCCCAAATTTGTTTTCAGATCCAAACTTGGGTTTTCACTCTCCCATTTTTTCTTGTAAACAAAAAAGATATTAAGGCAAAAAAAATGAAAATTTTAAAGTTCATGTATGCAAAAAAAAGTTTGAAAATTATTTCATGCACTAAAAATGAACTCCAAGGTTTTGTTATCCATGTTTGAGAAATTCCACTAGTACAACCCCTAATAAAAAGCTTGGTGGAATTTTATAGGAAAGTGATTGGTAACAAATCCTAACATGCTTTAAATGTGGTGGACATGCATGCCAAATATATGTTGAGGACGCAAGTGGACCTAATGATCCAAAAATTTCAAGGAGTGGAAAAAATCAAATTCTCAAGTGGTTAGATATTTACCAGACCCAAACAACCCACTTTTTGCCTATCCTTACAAATCGCAGATACTATTAGGAACTATCCCTCTCAGCATTTGTGCATTTCCATCTTGGATGCTCAAATATGTTTTCAGATCCAAACATGTTTTCACTCTCCCATTTTTTCTCGTAACCAAAAAACCTATTAAGGCATAACAAAATGAAAATTTTAGAGTTCATGTATGCAACAAAAAGTTTGAAAATTATTTCACGCACTAATAATGAACTCCAAGGTTTTGTTATCTATGTTTATGAAATTCCACTAGTACAACCCCTAATAATAAGTTTGGTGGAATTTTATAGGAAAGAGACTTGTGACTGATCCTAACATGCTTTAAAAGTGGTGGATATGCATGCGAGAAACATGTTGAGAATGCAAGTAGACCTAATGATCCAAAAATTTCAAGGAGTGGAAAAAATCAAATTCTCAAGTGGTTGGATATTTACCAGAGCCAAATAACCCACTTTTTGCCTATCCTTAAAAATCACAGATACTTTTTGGAACTATCCCTCTCTGCATTTGTGCATTTCCATCTTGGATGCTCAAATTTGTTTTCAGATCCAAACTTGGGTTTTCACTCTCCCATTTTTTCTCGTAAACAAAAATGATATTCACGCAAAACAAAATGAAAATTTTAGGGTTCATGTTTACAAAATAAAGTTTGAAAATTATTTCACGCACTAAAAATGAACTCCATGGTTTTGTTATCTATGTATGGGAAATTGCACAAGTACAACCCCTAATAATAAGCTTGGTGGAATTTTATAGGAAAGGGACTTGCAAGTTGTCCTAACATGCTTTAAATGTGGTGGATATGCATGCCAGAAAGATGTTGAGGATGCAAGTGGACCTAATGATCCAAAAATTTCAAAGAGTGGAAAAAATCAAATTCTGAAGTGGTTGGATATTTACCAGAGCCAAACAACCCACTTTTTTCCTATCCTAAGATATCACAGATACTTTTTGGAACTATCCCACTCAGCATTTGTGCATTTCCATCTTGGATGCTCAAATTTGTTTTCAAATCCAAACTTGGGTTTTCACTCTCCCATTTTTTCTCGTAAACAAAAAAGATATTCAGGCACATCAAAATGAAAATTTTAGAGTTCATGAATGCAAAAAAAAATTTGAAAATTATTTCACGCGCTAAAAATGAATTCCAAGGTTTTGTTATCCATGTTTGGGAAATTCCACTAGTACAACCCCTAATAATAAGCTTGGTGGAATTTTATAGGAAAGGGACTTGTAACTGATCCTAACATGCTGTAAATGTGGTGGATATGCATGCCAAAAACATGTTTAGGATGCAAGTGGACCTAATGATTCCAAAAATTTCAAGGAGTGGAAAAAATCAAATTCTCAAGTGGTTAGATATTTACTGGAGCCTAACAACCCACTTTTTGCGTATCCTTAAAAATCACAGATACTGTTTGGAACTCTCCGTCACAGCATTTGTTCATTTCCATTTTGGATGCTCAAATTTTTTTTCAGATCTAAACTTGAGTTTTCACTCTCCCATTTTTTCTCGTAAACAAAAGTTTATAAAGGCATAACAAAATAAAAATTTTAGAGTTAATGTATGCAAAAAAAGTTTGAAAATTATTTCACTCACTAAAAATGAGCTCCAAGGTTTTGTTATCCATGTTTGGGAAATTCCACTAGTAAAACCCCCAATAATAAGCTTGGTGGAATTTTATAGGAAAGGGACTTGTAACTGATCCTAACATGCTTTAAATGTGGTGGATTTGCATGCCAGAAAGATGTTGAGGATGCAAGTGGGCCTAATCATCCAAAAATTTCAAGGAGTAGAAAAAATCAAATTCTCAAGTGGTTGGATATTTACCAGAGCCAAACAACCCACTTTTTGCCTATCCATAAAAATCACAGATACTTTTTGGAACTATCCCTCTCAGCATTTGTGCATTTCCATTTTGGATGCTCAAATTTGTTTTCAGATCCAAACTTGTGTTTTCGCTCTCCCATTTTTTCTCGTAAACAAAAAAGATATTAAGGCATAACAAAATGAAAATTTTAGAGTACATGTATGCAAAAAAAAATTTAAAAATAATTTCCCGCATTAAAAATGAACTCCAAGGTTTTGTTATCCATATTTGGGAAATTCCACCAGTACAACCCCTAATAATAAGCTTGGTGGAATCTTATAGGAAAGGGACATGTAACTGATCCTAACATGCTTTAAATATGCTAAATATGCATGCCAGAAACATGTTGAGGATGCAAGTGGACGTAATGGTCCAAAAATTTCATGGAGTGGAAAAACATCAAATTCTCAAGTAGTTGGATATTTACTTGAGCCAAACGACGCACTTTTTGCCTATCCTTAAAAATCACAGATACTTTTTGGAACTATGTCTCTCAGAATTTGTGCATTTCCATCTTGGATGCTCAAATTTGTTTTCAGATCCAAACTTGGGTTTTTACTCTCCCATTTTTTCTCGTAAACAAAAAAGATAATAAGGCATAACAAAATGAAAATTTTAGAGTTCATGTATGCAGAAAAAAAGTTTCAAAATTATTTCACGCACTAAAAAGGAACTCCAAGGTATTGTTATCAATGTTTGGGAAATTCCACTTGTACAACCCCTAATAATAAGCTAGGTGGAATTTTATAGGAAAGGGACTTGTAACTGATCCTAACATGCTTTAAATGCGGTGGATTTGCATGCCAGAAACATGTTGAGGATGCAAGTGGACGTAATGATCCAAAAATTTCATGGAGTGGAAAAAATCAAATTCTCAAGTAGTTGGATATTTACCAGAGCGAAACGACCCACTTTTTGCATATCCTTAAAAATCACAGATACTTTTTGGAACTATCTCTCTCAGCATTTGTGCATTTCCATCTTGGATGCTCAAATTTGTTTTCAGATCGAAACTTGGGTTTTCGCTCTCCGATTTTTTCTCGTAAACAAAAAAGATATTAAGGCATAACAAAATGAAAATTTTAGAGTTCATGTATGCAAAAAAAAATTTAAAAATTATTTCACGCAATAAAAATGAACACCAAGGTTTTGTTATCCATGTTTGTGAAATTCCACTAGCACAACCCCTAATAATAAGCTTGGTGAAATTTTATAGGAAAGGGACTTGTAACTGATCCTAACATGCTTTAAATGTGGTGGATAAGCATGGTAGAAACATGTTTAGGATGCAAGTGGACCTAATGATCCAAAAATTTCAAGGAGTGGAAAAAATCAAATTCTCAACTGGTTGGATATTTACCAGAGCCAAACAACCCACTTTTTGCCTATCCTTAAAAATCATAGATACTTTTTGGAACTATCCCTCTCAGCTTTTGTGCATTTCCATCTTGGATGCTCAAATTTGTTTTCAGATCCAAACTTGGGTTTTCACTCTCCCATTTTTTCTCGTAAACAAAAAAAAATTAAGGCATAACAAAAAGAAAATTTTAGAGTTCATGTATGCAAAAAAAATTTGAAAATTATTTCACGCACTAAAAATGAACTCCAAGGTTTTGTTATCCACGTTTGGGAAATACCACCAGTACAACCCCTAATAATAAGCTTGGTGGAATTTTATAGGGAAGGGACTTGTAACCATTCCTAACATGCTTTAAAAGTGGTGGATTTGCATGCAAGAAACATGTTGAGGATGCAAGTGGATCAAATGATCCAAAAAATTCAAGGAGCGGAAAAAATAAAATTCTCAAGTGGTTCGATATTTACCAGAACCAAACAACCCAATTTTTGCCTATCCTTAAAAATCACAGATAGTTTTTGGCACTATCCCTCTCAGCATTTGTGCATTTCCATCTTGGATGCTAAAATTTGTTTTCAGATCCAGACTTGTGTTTTCCCTCTCCCAGTTTTTCTCGTAAACAAAAAAAATATTAAGGCATAAAAAAATGAAAATTTTAGGGTTCATGGATGTAAAAAAAGTTTGAAAATTATTTCTCGCACTAAAATTGAATTCCAAAGTTTTGTTAACCATGTTTGGGAAATTCCACTAGTACAGCCCCTAATAAGAATGGTGGAATTTATAGGAAAGGGACTTGTAACTGATCCTAACATGCTTTAAATGTGGTGGATATGCATGCCAGAAATATGTTGAGTATGCAAATGGACCTAATGATCCAAAAATTTCAAGGAGTGGAAAAAATAAAATTCTCAACTAGTTGGATATTTACCGGAGGCAAACAACCCACTTTTTGCCTATCCTTAAAAATCACAGATACTGTTTGGAACTATCCGACACTGCATTTGTTCATTTCCATTTTGGATGCTCAAATTTTTTTTCAGATCTAAACTTGAGTTTTCACTCTCCCATTTTTTGTCGTAAAAAAAAAGTTTATAAAGGCATAATAAAATAAAAAATTTAGAGTTAATGTATGCAAAAAAAAAGTTTGAAAATTATTTCACTCACTAAAAATGAACTCCAAGGTTTTGTTATCCATGTTTGGGAAATTCCACTAGTAAAACCCTAATAATAAGCTTGGTGGAATTTTATAGGAAAGGGACTTGTAATTGATCCTAACATGCTTTAAATGTGGTGGATTTGCATGCCAGAAAGATGTTGAGGATGCAAGTGGGCCTAATGATCCAAAAATTTCAAGGTGTGGAAAAAATCAAATTCTCAAGTGGTTGGATAGTTACCAGAGCCGAACAACCCACTTTTTGCCTATCCTTAAAAATCACAGATACTTTTTGGAACTATCTCTGTCAGGATTTGTGCATTTCCATCTTGCATGCTCAAATTTGTTTTTAGATTGAAACTTGAGTTTTCACTCTCCCATTTTTTCTCGTAAACAAAAAAGATATTAACACAAAACAAAATGAAAATTTTAGAGTTCATGTATGCAAAAGAAAATTTGAAAATTATTTAACGCATTAAAAATGAACATCAAGGTTTTGTTATCCATGTTTGGGAAATTCCACAAGTACGACCCCTAATAATAAGCTTGGTGGAATTTTAAAGGAAAGGGAATTGAACTGATCCTAACATGCTTTAAATGTTCTGAAAATGCATGCCACAAACATGTTGAGGATGCAAGTGGACGTAATGATCCAAAAATTTCAAGGAGTGGAAAAATTCAAATTCTCAAGTAGTTGGATATTTACCAGAGCCAAACGACCCACTTTTTCCATATCCTTAAAAATCACAGATACTTTTTGGAACTATCTCTCTCAGCATTTGTGCATTTCCATCTTGGATGCTCAAATTTGTTTTCAGATCCAAACTTGGGTTTTCACTCTGCCATTTTTTCTCGTAAACAAAAAAGATATTAAGGCATAACAAAAAGAAAATTTTAGAGTTCAAGTATGCAAAAAAAATTTGAAAATTATTTCACGCACTAAAAAGGAACTCCAAGGTTTTGTTATCCATGTTTGGGAAATACCACTAGTACAACCCCTAATAATAAGCTTGGTGGAATTTTATAGGAAAGGGACTTGTAACTGATCCTAACATGCTTTAAATGTGGTGGATTTGCATGCAAGAAACATGTTGAGGATGCAAGTGGACCTAATGATCCAAAAATTTCAAGGAGTGGAAAAAATCAAATTCTCAAGTGGTTCGATATTTACCAGAACCAAACAACCCAATTTTTGTCTATCCTTAAAAATCACAGATAGTTTTTGGAACTATCCCTCTCAGCATTTGTGCATTTCCATCATGGATGCTCAAATTTGTTTTCAGATCCAAACTTGTGTTTTTGCTCTCCCATTTTTTAATGTAAACAAAAAAGATATTAAGGCATAAAAAAATGAAAATTTTAGAGTTCATGTATGCAAAAAAAAGTTAGAAAATTATTTCACGCACTAAAAATGAATTCCAAGGTTTTGTTATCCATGTTTGGGAAATTCCACTAGTACAACCCCTAATAATAAGCTTGGTGGAATTTTATAGGAAAGGGACTTGTAACTGATCCTAACATGCTGTAAATGTGGTGGATATGCATGCCTAAAACCTGTTTAGGATACAAGTGGCCCTAATGATCCAAAAATTTCAAGGAGTGGAAAAAATCAAATTCTCAAGTGGTTAGATATTTACCGGAGCCAAACAACCCACTTTTTGCCTATCCTTAAAAATCACAGATACTTTTTGGAACTATCCGTCACAGCATTTGTTCATTTCCATTTTGGATGCTCAAATTTTTTTCAGATCTAAACTTGAGTTTTCACTCTCCCATTTTTTCTCGTAAAAAAAAAAGTGTATAAAGGCATAACATAATAAAAATATTAGAGTTAATGTATGCAAAAAAATGTTTGAAAATTATTTCACTCACTAAAAATGAACGCCAAGGTTTTGTTATCCATGTTTGGGAAATTCCACTAGCAAAACCCCTAATAATAAGCTTGGTGGAATTTTATAGGAAAGGGAGTTGTAACTGATCCTAACATGCTTTAAATGTGGTGGATTTGCATGCCAGAAACATGTTGAGGATGCAAGTGGACCTAATGATCGAAAAATTTCAAGGTGTGGAAAAAATCAAATTCTCAAGTGGTTGGATAATTACTTGAGCCAAACAACCCACTCTTTGCCTATCCTTAAATTATCACAGAAACTTTTTGGAACTATCTCTCTCAGCATTTGTGCATTTCCATCTTGGATGCTCAAATTTGTTTTCATATCGAAACTTGAGTTTTCACACTCCCATTTTTTCTCGTAAACAAAAAAGATATTAAGGCAAAAAAAATGAAAATTTTCGAGTTCATGTATGCAAAAAAAAATTGAAAATTATTTCACACACAAAAAATGAACATCAAGGTTTTGTTATCCATGTTTGGGAAATTCTACTAGTACAACCCCAAATAATAAGCTTGGTGGAATTTTATAGGAAAGGGACCCTTAACTGATCCTAAAATACTTTAAATGTGGTGGATATGCATGCCAGAAACATGTTGAGGATGCAAGTGGACCTAATGATCCCAAATTTTCAAGGAGTGGAAAAAATCAAATTCTCAAGTGGTTGGATATTTACCAGAGCCAAACAACCCACTTTTTGCCTATCCTTAAAAATAACAGATACTTTTTGGAACAATCTCTCTCAGCATTTGTACATTTCCATCTTGGATGCTCAAATTTGTTTTCAGATCCAAACTTGGGTTTTCACTCTCCCATTTTTTTCTCGTAAACAAAAAAGATATTAAGGCAAAACAAAATGAAAATTTTAGAGTTCTTGTATGCAAAAAAAAGTTTGAAAATTATTTCATGCAATAAAAATGAATTCTAAGGTTTTGTTATCCATGTTTGGGAAATTCCACTAGAACAACCCCTAATAATAAGCTTGGTGGAATTTTATAGGAAAAGGACTTGTAACTGATCCTAACATGCTTTAAATATAATGGATATGCATGCCAGAAACATGTTGAGGATGCAAGTGGGCCTAATGATCCAAAATTTTCAAGGAATGGAAAAAATCAAATTCTATAGTGGTTGGATATTTACCATAGCCAAACCACCCACTTTTTGCCTATCCTTAAAACTCACAGATACTTTTTGGAACTATCTCTCTCAACCTTTGTACATTTCCATCTTGGATGCTCAAATTTGTTTTCAGATCCAAACTTGGGTTTTCACTCTCCCATTTTTTTCTCGTAAACAAAAAAGATATTAGGGCAAAAGAAAATGAAAATTTTAGAGTTCATGTATGGAAAAAAACGTTTGAAAATTATTTCACGCAATAAAAATGAATTCTAAGGTTTTGTTATCCATGTTTGGGAAATTCCACTAGAACGACCCCTAATAATAAGCTTGGTGGAATTTTACAGGAA
Source organism: Aristolochia californica (assembly GCF_029961685.1). Taxonomy (NCBI): domain Eukaryota; kingdom Viridiplantae; phylum Streptophyta; class Magnoliopsida; order Piperales; family Aristolochiaceae; genus Aristolochia; species Aristolochia californica. The sequence goes on from NW_027181837.1 coordinate 8,426,764, forward strand.
AAGGACTTGTAACTGATCCTAACATGCTTTAAATATAATGGATATGCATGCTAGAAACATGTTGAGGATGCAAGTGGGCCTAATGATCCAAAATTTTCAAGGAATGGAAAAAATCAAATTCTCAAGTGGTTGGATATTTACCATAGCCAAACAACCCACTTTTTGCCTATCCTTAAAAATCACAGATACTTTTTGGAACTATCCCTCCCAGCATTTGTGCATTCCCATCTTGGATGCTCAAATTTTTTTTCACTTCCAAACTTGGGTTTTCACACTCCCTTTTTTTTTTCGTAAACAAAAGAGATATTAAGGCATAACAAAATGAAACTTTTAGAGTTCATGTTTGCAAAAAAAAGTTTGAAAATTATTTCACGCACTAAAAATGAACTCTAAGGTTTTGTTATCCATGTTTGCAAAATTCCACTAGTACAACCCCTAATAATAACTTTGTGAAATTTTATAGGAAAGGGACTTGTAACTGATCCTAACATGCTTTAAATGTGGTGGATATGCATGCGAGAAACATGTTGAGGATACAAGTGGACCTAATAATCCAAAAATTTCAAGGAGTGGAAAAAATCAAATTCTCAACTGGTTGGATATTTACCAGTGCCAAACAACCCACTTTTTGCCTATCCTTAAAAATCACAGATACTTTTTGGAACTATCTCTCTCAGCGTTTCTGCATTTCCATCTTGGATGCACAAATTTGTTTTCAGATCAAAACTTGGGCTTTCACTCTCCCATTTTTTCTCGTAAACAAAAAAGATATTAAGGTAAAACAAAATGAAAATTTTTGAGTTCATGAATGCAAAAAAAAAATTTAAAATTATTTCATGCACTAAAAATAAACTCTAAGGTTTTGTTATCCATGCTTGGGAAATTCCACTAGTACAACCCCTGATAATAAGCTTGGTGGAATTTTATAGGAAAAGGACTTGTAATTGATCCTAACATGCTTTAAATGTGCTGGATATGTATGCCAGAAACATGTTAAGGATGCAATTGGACCTAATGATCCAAAACTTTCAAGGAGTGGAAAAAATAAAATTCTCAAGTGGTTGGATATTTACCAAAGCCAAACAACTCACTTTTTGCCTATCCTTAAAAATCACAGATACTTTTTGTAACAATCTCTCTAGCATTTGTGCATTTCCATCTTGGATGCTCAAATTTGTTTTGAGATCCAAACTTGAGTTTTCACTCTCCCATTTTTCCTCGTAAACAAAAAAGATATGAAGGCATGAGAAAAGTAAAATTTTAGAGTTCACGTATGCAAAAAAAAAATTTGAAAATTATTTCACGCTCTGAAAATGAACTCCTTGATTTTGTTATCCATGTTTGGGAAATTCAACTGGTACAACGCCTAATAATAAGCTTGATGGAATTTTATAGGAAGGGGACTTGTAACAGATCCTAACATGCTCTAAATGTGGTGGATATGCATACCAGAAACATGTTGAGGATGCAAGTGGACCTAAAGATCCAAAAATTTCAAGGTTTGGAAAAAATAAAATTCTCAAGTGGTTGGACATTTACCAGAACCAAACAACCCACTTTTTGCCTACCTTAAAAATCATTGATACTTTTTGGAACTATCCCTCTCAGCATTTGTGCATTTCCATCTTGGATGCTCAAATTTGTTTTCAGATCCAAACTTGGGTTTTCACTCTCCCATTTTCTTCGTAATCAAAATAGATATTAAGGCATAAAAAAATTAAAATTTTAGAGTTCATGTATGCAAAAAAAAATTTGAAAATTATTTCACGCAGTAAAAATGAACTCCAAGTTTTTGTTATCCATGTTTGGGAAATTCCACTACTACAACCCCTAATAACAAGCTTGGCGGAATTTTATAGGAAAGGGACTTTTAACTGATCCTAACATGCTTTAAATGTGGTGGATATGCATACCAGAAACATGTCGAGGATGCGAGTGGACCTAATGATCCAAAAATTTCATGGTTTGGAAAAAATCAAATTCTTAAGCAGTTGGATAATTTACCAAAGCCAAACAACCCACTTTTTGCCTACCGTTAAATCATAGATACTTTTTGGAACTATCCCTCTCAACATTTGTGCAATTCCATCTTGGATGCTCAAATTTGTTTTCAGATCCAAACTTGGGTTTTCACTCTCCCATTTTTTCTCGTAAACAAAAAAAATATTCAGGCAAAACAAAATGAAAATTTATGGGTTCATGTATGCAAAAAAAATTTTGAAAATTATTTCACGCACTAAAAATGAAGTCCAATGTTTTGTTATCTATGTTTGGGAAATTTCACTAGTACAACCCCTAATAATAAGCTTGGTGGAATTTTATAGGAAAGGGACTTGCAAGTTATCCTAACATGCTTTAAATGTGGTGGATTTGCATGCCAGAAACATGTTGAGGATGCAAGTGGACTTAATGATCCAAAAATTTCCAAGAGTGGAAAAAATCAAATTCTCAAGTGGTTGGATATTTACCAGAGGCAAACAACCCACTTTTTGCCTATCCTTAGATATCACAGATACTTTTTGGAACTGTCCCACTCAGCATTTGTGCATTTTCATCTTGGATGCTCAAATTTGTTTTCAAATCCAAACTTGGGTTTTCACTCTGCCATTTTTTCTCGTAAACAAAAAAGATATTCAGGCACATCAAAATGAAAATTTTAGAGTTCATGTATGCAAAAAAAAGTTAGAAAATTATTTCACGCACTAAAAATGAATTCCAAGGTTTTGTTATCCATGTTAGGGAAATTCCACTAGTACAACCCCAAATAATAAGTTTGGTGTAATTTTATAGGAAAGGGACTTGTAACAGATCCTAACATGCGGTAAATGTGGTGGATATGCATGCCAAAAACATGTTTAGGATGCAAGTGGACCTAATGATCCAAAAATTTCAAGGAGTGGAAAAAATCAAATTCTCAAGTGGTTAGATATTTAACGGAGCCAAACAACCCACTTTTTGCGTATCCTTGAAAATCACCGATACAGTTTCGAACTATCCATCACAACATTTGTACATTTCCATTTTGGATGCTCAAATTTGTTTTCAGATCTAAACTTGAGTTTTCACTCTCCCATTTTTTCTCGTAAAAAAAAGTTTATAAAGGCATAACAAATTAGAAATTTTAGAGTTAATGTATGCAAAAAAAAGTTTGAAAATTATTTCACTCACTAAAAATGAACTCCAAGGTTTTGTTATACATGTTTGGGAAATTCCACTAGTAAAATCCCGAATAATAAGCTTGGTGGAATTTTATAGGAAAGGGAGTTGTAACTGATCCTAACATGCTTTAAATGTGGTGCATTTGCATGCCAGAAAGATGTTGAGGATGCAAGTGGGCCTAATGATCCAAAAATTTCAAGGAGTAGAAAAAATTAAATTCTCAAGTGGTTGGATATTTACTAGAGCCAAACAACCCACTTTTTGCCTATCCGCAAAAATCACAGATACTTTTTGGAACTATCCCTCTCAGCATTTGTGCATTTCCATCTTGGATGCTCAAATTTGTTTTCAGATCCAAACTTGTGTTTTCCCTCTCCCATTTTCTCTCGTAAACAAAAAAGATATTAAGGCATAACATAATGAAAATTTTAGAGTGCATGTAAGCAAAAAAAAATTTAAAAATTATTTCTCGCATTAAAAATGAACTCCAAGGTTTTGTTATCCATGTTTGGGAAATTCCACTTGTACAACCCCTAATAAAAAGCTTGGTGGAATTTTATAGGAAAGGGACTTGTAACTGATCCAAACATGCTTTAAATGTGGTGGATTTGCATGCATGAAACATGTTGTGGATGCGAGGGGGCCTAATTATCCAAAAATTTCAAGCAGTAGAAAAAATCAAATTCTCAAGTGGTTGGATATTTACCAGAGCCAAACAACCCACTTTTTGCCTATCCTTAAAAATCACTGATACTTTTTGGAACTATCCCACTCAACATTTGTGCATTTCCATCTTGGATGCTCAAATTTGTTTTCAGATCCAAACTTGTGTTTTCTCTCTCCCATTTTTTCTCGTAAACAAAAAAGATATTAAGGCATAACAAAATGAAAATTTTAGAGTTCATGTATGCAAAAAAAAAATTGAAAATTATTTCATGCAATAAAAATGAACCCCAAGGTTTTGTTATCCATGTTTCTGAAATTCCACTAGTAGAACCCCTAATAATAAGCTTGGTGGAATTTTATAGGAAAGGGACTTGTAGCTGATCCTAACATGCTTTAACTGTTCTAAAGATGCATGCCAGAAAAATTTTGAGGATGCAAGTGGTCGTAATGATCCAAAAATTTCATGGAGTGGAAAAAATCAAATTCTCAATTAGTTGGATATTTACCAGAGCCAAACGACCCATTTTTTGCCTATCCTTAAAAATCACATATTCTTTTTGGAACTATCTCTCTCAGCATTTGTGCATTTCCATCTTGGATGCTCAAATTTGTTTTCAGATCGAAACTTGAGTTTTCACTCTCCCATTTTTTCTCGGAAACGAAAAAGATATTAAGTCATAACAAAATGAAAATTTTAGAGTTCATGTATGCAAAAAAAAAATTTGAAAATTATTTCACGCACTAAAAATGAACACCAAGGTTTTGTTATCCATGTTTGTGAAATTCCACTAGCACAACCCCTAATAATAAGCTTGGTGAAGTTTTATAGGAAAGGGACTTGTAACTGATCCTAACATGCTTTAAATGTGGTGGATATGCATGGTAGAAACATGTTTAGGATGCAAGTGGACCTAATGATCCAAAAATTTCAAGGAGTGGAAAAAATCAAATTCTCAAGTGGTTGGATATTTACCAGAGCCAAACAACCCACTTTTTGCCTATCCTTAAAAATCAAAGATACTTTTTGGAACTATCCCTCTCAACATTTGTGCATTTCCATCTTGGATGCTCAAATTTTTTTTAGATCCAAACTTGGGTTTTCACTCTCCCATTTTTCTTCGTAAACAAAATAGATATTAAGGCATAAATGAAAATTTTAGAGTTCAAGTATGCCAAAAAAAATTTGAAAATTATTTGACGCACTAACAATGAACTCCAAGTTTTTGTTATCCATGTTTGGGAAATTCCACTACTACAACCCCTAATAACAAGCTTGGCGGAATTTTATAGGAAAGGGACTTGTAACTGATCCTAACATGCTTTAAATGTGGTGGATATGCGTACTAGAAACATGTTGAGGATACAAGTGGACCTAATGATCCAAAAATTTTATGGTTTGGAAAAAATCAAATTCTCAAGTTGTTGGATATTTACTAGAGCCAAACAACCTACTTTTTGCCTATCCTTAAAATCACAGATACTCTTAGGAACTATCCCACACAGCATTTGTGCCTTTCCATCTTGGATGCTCAAATTTGTTTTCAGATCCAAACTGGGGTTTTCACTCTCCCATTCTTCCTCGTAACCAAAAAAGATATTAAGGCATAACAAAATAAAATATTTAGAGTTCATGTATGCAAAAAAATGTTTGAAATTTATTTCACGCACTAAAAATGAACTCTAAGGTTTTGTTATCCATGTTTGGGAAATTCCACTAGTACAACCCCTAATAATAAGCTTAATGGAATTTTATAGGAATGGGATTCTAACTGATCGTAACATGCTTTAAATGCAGTGGATTTGCATACCAGAAACATGTTGAGGATGCAAATGGACCTAATGATCCAAAAACTTCATGGTTTGGAAAAAAATCAAATTCTCAAGTGGTTGGATATTTACCAGAGCCAAACAACCTACTTTTTGCCTATCCTTAAAAATCACAGATACTTTTTGGAACTATCCCTCTCAGCATTTGTGTATTTCCATCCTAGATGCTCAAATTTGTTTTCAGATCCAAACTGGGGTTTCCACTCTCCCATTATTCCTCGTAACAAAAAAAGATATTAAGGTATAACAAAATGAAAAGTTTAAAGTTCATGCATGCAAAAAAATGTTTGAAAATTATTTCCCGCACTAAAAATGAACTCCAAGGTTTTGTTATCCATGTATAGGAAATTCCACTAGAACTACCCCTATTAATAAGCTTGGTGGAATTTTATAGGAAAGGGACTTGTAACTGATCCTAACATGCTTTAAATGTGGTGGATATGCATACCAGAAACATGTTGAGGATGCAAGTGGACCTAATGATCCAAAAATTTCAATGAGTAGAAAAAATCAAATTCTCAAGTGGTTGGATATTTACCAGAGCCAGACAACCCACTTTTTGCCTATCCTTAAAAATCATAGACTCTTTTTGGAACTATCCCTCTCAGCATTTGTGCATTTCCATGTTGGATGTTCAAATTTGTTTTTGGATCAAAACTTAGGTTTTTACTCTCCCATTTTTTCTCGTAAACAAAAAATATATTAAGGCATAACAAAATGAAAATTTTAGAGTTCATGTATGCAAAAAAAAGTTTGAAAATTATTTCACGCACTAAAAATGAACACCAAGGTTTTGTTATCCATGTTTGGAAAATTCCACTAGAACTACCCCTATTAATAAGCTTGGTGGAATTTTATAGGAAAGGGACTTGTAACTGATCCTAACATGCTTTAAATGTGGTGGATATGCATACCAGAAACATGTTGAGGATGCAAGTGGACCTAATGATCCAAAAATATCAAGGTTTGGAAAAACTAAAATTCTCAAGTGGTTGGATATTTACCAGAGCCAAACAACCCACTTTTTGCCTATCCTTAAAAATCACAAATACTTTTTGGAACTATCCCTCTCAGCATTTGTGCATTTCCATCTTGGATGTTCAAATTTGTTTTCAGATCCAAACTTGATTTTTCACTCTCCCATTTTTTCTCGTAAACAAAAAAGATATTAAGGCATAACAAAAAGAAAATTTTAGAGTTCATGTAAGCAAAAAAATTTGGAAATTATTTCACACACTAAAAATGAAGTCCAAGTTTTTGTTATCCATGTTTGGGAAATTCCACTACTACAACCCCTAATAATAAGCTTGGTGGAATTTTATAGGAAAGGGACTTGTAACTAATCCTAACATGCTTTAAATGTGGTGGATATGCATACCAGAAACTTGTTGAGGATGCAAGTGGACCTAATGATCCAAAAACTTCATGGTTTGGAAAAAATAAAAGTCTCAAGTGGTTGGATATTTACCAGAGCCAAAGAACCCACCTTTTGCCTATCCTTAAAAATCACAAATACTTCTTGGAACTATCCCTCTCAGCATTTGTGTATTTCCATCTTGGATGCTCAAATTTGTTTTAAGATCCAAACAGGGGTTTTCATTCTCCCATTTTTCCTCGTAACAAAAAAAGATATTAAGGCATAACAAAATGAAAATTTTAGAGTTCATGCATGCAAAAAAATGTTTGAAAGTTATTTCACGCACTAAAAATGAACTCCAAGGTTTTGCTATCCATGTTTGGGTAATTCCACTAATACAACCCCTAATAATAAGCTTGGTGGAATTTTATAGGAAAGGGACTTTTAACTGATCCTAAAATGCATCAAATGTGGTGGATATGTATGCCAAAAACATGTTGAGGATGCAAGTGGACCTAATGATACAAAAATTTCATTGAGTGGAAAAAATCAAATTCAAAAGTGGTTGGATATTTACCAGAGCCAAACAACCCACTTTTTGCCGATCCTAAAAAATCACAGATACTTTTTGGAACTATCTCTCTCAGCATTTGTGCATTTCCATCTTGGATGCTCAAATTTGTTTTCAGATCCAAACTTGAGTTTTCAACTCCCATTTTTCCTCGTAAACAAAAAAGATATTAAGGCATAAGAAAATGAAAATTATTTCACGCTCTGAAAATGAACTCCAAGTTTTTGTTATCCATGTTTGGGAAATTCCACTAATACAACACCTAATAATAAGCTTTGTGGAATTTTATAGGGAAGGGACTTGTAACTGAGCCTAACATGCTTTAAATGTGGTGGATATGGATGCCAGAAACATGTTGAGGATGCAAGTGGACCTAATGATCCCAAATTTTCAAGGAGTGGAAAAAATCAAATTCTCAAATGGTTGGATATTTACCAGAGCCAAACAACCCACTTTTTTCTTGTCCTTAAACGTCACAGATACTTTTTGGAACTATCCCTCTCAGCATTTGTGCATTTCTATCTTGGATGCTCAAATTTGTTTTCAAATCCAAACTTGGGTTTTCACGGTCCCATTTTTTTCTCGTAAACAAAAAAGATATTAAGGCATAACAAAATGAAGATTTTAGAGTTCATGTATGCAAAAAAAAGTTTGAAAATTATTTCACGCACTAAAAATAAACTCCAAGGTTTTGTTATCCGTGTTTGGGAAATTCCACTAGTACATCCCCTAATAATAAGCTTGGTGGAATTTTATAGGAAAAGGACTTGTAACTGATCCTAACATGCTTTAAAAATGGTGGTTATGCATGCCAGAAACATGTTGAGGATGCAAGTGAACCTAATGATCCAAAAATTTCAAGGAGTGGAAAAAATCAAATTCTGAAGTGGTTGGATATTGACCAGAGCCAAACAACCCACGTTTTGCCTGTCCTTAAAAATCATAGATTCTTTTTGGAACTATCTCTCTCAGCATTTGTGCAGTTCCATTTTGGATGCTCAAATTTGTTTTCAGATCCAAACTTGGGTTTTCACTCTCCCATTTTTTATTGTAAACAAAAAAGATATTAAGGCAAAACAAAATGAAAATTTTAGAGTTCATGTATGCAAAAAAAAGTTTGAAAATTATTTCACGTACTAAAAATGAACTCTAAGGTTTTGTTATCCATGTTTGGGTAATTCCACTAGTACAACCCCTAATAATAAGCTTGGTGGAATTTTATAGGAAAAGGACTTGTAATTAATCCAAACATGCTTTCAATATGGTGGATATGCATGCCAGAAACATGTTGAGGATACAAGTGGGCCTAATGATCCAAAATTTTCAAGGAGTGGAAAAAATCAAATTCTCAAGTGGTTCGATATTTACCAAAGCCAAACAACCCACTTTTTGCCTATCCTTAAAAATCACAGATACTTTTTGGAACTATCCCTCCCAGCATTTGTGCATTTCCATCTTGGATGCTCAAATTTGTTTTCACATCCAAACTTGGGTTTTCACTCTCCCTTTTTTTTCTCGTAATCAAAAAAGATATTAAGGCATAACAAAATGAAAATTTTAGAGTTCATGTATGCAAAAAAAAGTTTGAAAGTTATTTCACGCACCAAAAATGAACTCCAAGGTTTTGTAACCCATGTTTGGGAAATTCCACTAGTACAACCTCTAATAATAAGCTTGGTGGAATTTTATAGGAAAGGGACGTGTAACTGATCCGAACATGCTTTAAATGTGGTGGATATGCATGCCAGAAACATGTTGAGGATGCAAGTGGACCTAATGATCCAAAAATTTCAAGGAGTGGAAAAATTCAAATTCTCAAGTGGTTGGATATTTACCAGAGCCAAACAACCACTTTTTGCCTATCCATAAAAATCACTGATACTTTTTGGAACTATCTCTGTCAGCATTTGTGCTTTTCCATCTTGGATGCTCAAATTTGTTTTCAGATCCAAACTTGGGTTTTCACTCTCCCATTTTTTCTCGTAAAAATAAAAAGATATTAAGGCAAAACAAAATGAAAATTTTAGAGTTCATGAATGCAAAAAAAAATTTGAAAAATATTTGACGCACTAAAAATGAACTCTAAGGTTTTGTTATCCATGCTTGGGAAATTCCACTAGTACAACCCCTAATAATAAAATTGGTGGAATTTTATAGCAAAGGGAGTTGTAACTGATCCTAACATGCTGTAATTGTGGTAGATATGCATGCCAAGAACATGTTGAGGATGCAAGCGAACCTAATGATCCAAACATTTCAACGAGTGGAAAAAATCAAATTCTCAAGTGGTTGGATATTTACCAAAGCCAAACAACCCACTTTTTACCTATCCTTAAAAATCACAGATACTTTTTGGAACTATCCCTCTCAGCATTTGTGCATTTCCATCTTGGATGCTCAAATTTATTTTCGAATCCAAACTTGGGTTTTCACTCTCCCATTTTTTCTCGAAAACAAAAAAGATATTAAGGCATAACAAAATGAAGATTTTAGAGTTCATGTGTGCAAAAAAAAGTTTGAAAATTATTTCACGCACTAAAAATGAACTCCAAGGTTTTATTATTCGTGTTTGGGAAATTCCACTAGTACAAACCCTAATAATAAGCTTGGTGGAATTTTATAGGAAAGGGACTTGTAATTGATCCTAACATGCTGTAAATGTGGTGGATATGCATGCCAAAAACATGTTGAGGATGCAAATTGACCTAATGAGCCAAAAATTTCAAGGAGAGGAAAAAATCAAATTCTCAAATGGTTGGATATTTACTAGAGCCAAACAACCCACTTTTTGCCTATCCTTAAAAATCATAGATACTTTTTGGAACTATCTCTCTCAGCATTTGTGCATGTCCATCTTGGATGCTCAAATTTGTTTTCAGATGGAAACATGAGCTTTCACTCTCCCATTTTTTCTCGTAAAGAAAAAAGATATTTAGGCATAAAAAAATGAAGATTTTAGAGTTCATGTGTGCAAAAAAAAGTTTGAAAATTATTTCACGTACTAAAAATGAACTCTAAGGTTTTGTTATCCATGTTTGGGTAATTCCACTAGTACAACCCCTAATAATGAGCTTGGTGGAATTTTATAGGAAAAGGACTTGTAACTGATCCAAACATGTTTTAAATATGGTGGATATGCATGCCAGAAACATGTTGAGGATGCAAGTGGACCTAATGATCCAAAATTTTCAAGGAGTGGAAAAAATCAAATTCTCAAGTGGTTCGATATTTACCAGAGCCAAACAACCCACTTTTTGCCTATCCTTAAAAATCACAGATACTTTTTGGAACTATCCCTCCCAGCATTAGTGCATTTCCATCTTGGATGCTCAAATTTGTTTTCACATCCAAACTTGGGTTTTCACTCTCCCTTTTTTTTCTCGTAATCAAAAAAGATATTAAGGCATAACAAAATGAAAATTTTAGAGTTCATGTATGCAAAAAAAAGTTTGAAAGTTATTTCACGCACCAAAAATGAACTCCAAGGTTTTGTAATCCATGTTTGGGAAATTCCACTAGTACAACCTCTAATAATAAGCTTGGTGGAATTTTATAGGAAAGGGACGTGTAACTGATCCGAACATGCTTTAAATGTGGTGGATATGCATGCTAGAAACATGGTGAGGATGCAAGTGGACCTAATGATCCAAAAATTTCAAAGAGTGGAAAAAATCAAATTCTCAAGTGGTTGGATATTTACCAGAGCCAAACAACCCACTTTTTCCCTATCCTTAAAAATCACTGATACTTTTTGGAACTATCTCTGTCAGCATTTGTGCTTTTCCATCTTGGATGCTCAAATTTGTTTTCAGATCCAAACTTGGGATTTCACTCTCCCATTTTTTCGAGTAAAAATAAAAAGATAATAAGGCAAAACAAAATGAAAATTTTAGAGTTCATGAATGCAAAATAAAATTTGAAAAATATTTGACGCACTAAAAATGAACTCTAAGGTTTTGTTATCCATGCTTGGGAAATTCCACTAGTACAACCCCTAATAATAAACTTGGTGGAATTTTATAGGAAAGGGAGTTGTAACTGATCCTAACATGCTGTAATTGTGGTAGATATGCATGCCAAAAACATGTTGAGGATGCAAGCGGACCTAATGATCCAAAAATTTCAACGAGTGGAAAAAATCAAATTCTCAAGTGGTTGGATATTTACCAAAGCCAAACAACCCACTTTTTACCTATCCTTAAAAATCATAGATACTTTTTGGAACTATCCTCTCAGCATTTGTGCATTTCCATCTTGGATGCTCAAATTTATTTTCAAATCCAAACTTGGGTTTTCACTCCCCATTTTTTCTCGAAAACAAAAAAGATATTAAGGCATAACAAAATGAAGATTTTAGAGTTCATGTGTGCAAAAAAAAGTTTGAAAATTATTTCACGCACTAAAAATGAACTCCAAGGTTTTATTATTCGTGTTTGGGAAATTTCACTAGTACAAACCCTAATAATAAGCTTGGTGGAATTTTATAGGAAAGGGACTTGTAACTGATCCTAACATGTTGTAACTGTGGTGGATATGCATGCCAAAAACATGTTGAGGATGCAAGTTGACCTAATGATCCAAAATTTTCAAGGAGAGGAAAAAATCAAATTCTCAAGTGGTTGGATATTTACTAGAGCCAAACAACCCACTTTTTGCCTATCCTTAAAAATCATAGATACTTTTTGGAACTATCTCTCTCAGCATTTGTGCTTGTCCATCTTGGATGCTCAAATTTGTTTTCAGATTGAAACATGAGTTTTCTCTCTCCCATTTTTTCTCGTAAACAAAAAAGATATTTAGGCATAACAAAATGAAGATTTTAGAGTTCAAGTGTGCAAAAAAAAGTTTGAAAATTATTTCACGCACTAAAAATGATCTCCAAGGTTTTATTATTCGTGTTTGGGAAATTCCACTGGTACAACCCCTAATAATAAGCTTGGTGGAATTTTATAGGAAAGGGACTTGTAACTGATCCTAACATGCTGTAAATGTGGTGGATATGCATGCCAAAAACATGTTGAGGATGCAAGTTGACCTAATGATCCAAAAATTTCAAGGATTGGAAAAAATGAAATTCTCAAGTGGTTGGATATTTACCAGAGCCAAACAACCCACTTTTAGCCTATCCTTAAAAATCATAGATACTTTTTGGAACTATCTCTCTCAGCATTTGTGCATGTCAATCTTGGATGCTCAAATTTGTTTTCATATCGAAACATGAGTTTTCACTCTCCCTTTTTTTCTCGTAAACAAAAAAGATATTTAGGCATAACAAAATGAAAATTTTAGAGTTCATGTATGCAAAAAAAATTTGAAAATTATTTCACGCACTAAAAATGAACTCCAAGGTTTTATTATCCATGTTTGGAAAATTCCACAAGTACAACCCCTAATAATAATCTTGGTGGAATTTTATAGGAAAGCGACTTGTGACTGATCCTAACATGCTTTAAATGTGGTGGATATGCATACCAGAAACATGTTGAGGATGCAAGTGGACCTAATGATCCAAAAATTTGAAGGAGTGGAATAAATCATAATCTCAAGTAGTTGGATATTTACCAGAGCCAAACAACCCACTTTTTGCCTATCCTTAAAAATCATAGATACTTTTTGGAACTATCCCACTCTCCATTTGTGGATTTGCATCTTGGATGCTCCAATTTGTTTTCAGATCCAAACATGGGTTTTCACCCTCCCATTTTTTCTCGTAACCAAAAAAGATATTAAGGCATAACAAAATAAAAATTTTAGAGTTCATGTATGCAAAAAAAAATTTGAAAATTATTTCACGCACTAAAAATGAACTCCATGGTTTTGCTATCCATGTTTGGGAAATTGCACTAGAACAACCCCTAATAATAATCTTGGTGGAATTTTATAGGGAAGAGACTTGTGACTGATCCTTACATGCTTTAAATGTGGTGGATATGTATGCCAGAAACATGTTGAGCATGCAAGTGGACCTAATGATCCAAAAATTTCAAGGAGTGGAAAAAATCAAAATCTCAAGTGGTTGGATATTTACCAAAGCCAAACAACCCACTTTTTGCCTATCCTTAAAAATCACAGATACTTTTTGGAACTATCCCTCTCACCATTTGTGCATTTCCATCTATGATGCTCAAATTTGTTTTCATATCCAAACTTGTGTTTTCGCCCTCCCATTTTTTCTCGTAAACAAAAAAGATATTAAGGCATAACAAAATGATAATTTTAGAATTCATGTATCCAAAAAAACATTTGAAAATTATTTCACGCTGTAAAAATGAACTCCTAGGTTTTGTTATCCATTTTGGGGTAATTCCACTAGTGCAACCCCTAATAATAAGCTTGGTGGAATTTTATAGGAAAGGGACTTGTAACTGATCCTAACATGCTTTAAATGTGGTGAATATGCATGCCAAAAACATGTTGAGGTTGCAAGTGGACCTAATGATCCAAAAATTTCAAGGAGTGGGAAAATTCGAATTCTCAAGTATTTGGATATTTGCCAGAGCCAAACGACCCACTTTTTGCCTATCCTTAAAAATCACAGATACTTTTTGGAACTACCTCTCTCAGCATTTGTGCATTTCCATCTTGGATGCTCAAATTTCATTTCAGATCGAAACTTGAGTTTTAACTCTCCCATTTTTTCTAGTATGCAAAAAAATTATTAAGGCTAAACAAAATCAAAATTTTAGAGTTCATGTATGTAAAAAAAAATTTGAAAATTATTTCACGCACTAAAAATGAACACCAAGGCTTTGTTATCCATGTTTGTGAAATTCCACTAGTACAACCCCTAATAATAAGCTTGGTGGAATTTTATAGGAAAAGGACTTGTAACTGATCCTAACATGCTTTAAATGTGGTGGATATGCATGCCAGAAACATGTTGAGGATGCAAGTGGACCTAATGATCCAAAAATTTCAAGGAGTGGAAAAAATCAAATTCTCAAGTGGGTTGGATATTTACCAGAGCCAAACAACCCACTTTTTTCCCATCCTTAAAAATCACAGATACTTTTTGGAACTATCTCTCTCAGCATTTGTGCATTTCCATCTTGGATGCTGAAATTTGTTTTCAGATCCAAACTTGAGTTTTCACTCTCCCATTTTCCCTCGTAAACAAAAAAGATATTACGACAACAAAAATCAAAATTTTAGAGTTCATGTATGCAAAAAAAAGTTTGAAAATTATTTCACACACTAAAAATGAACTCCAAGGTTTTATTATCCATGTTTGGGAAATTTCACTCGTACAATCCCTAATAATAAGCTTGGTGGAATTTTATAGGAAAGGGACTTGTAACTTATCCTAACATGCTTTAAATGTGGTGGATATGCATGCCAAAAACATGTTGAGGATGCAAGTGGACCTAATGATCCAAAAATTTCAAGGAGTGATAAAATCAAATTCTCAAGTGGTTAGATATTTACCAGAGCCAAACAACCCACTTTTTACCTATCCTTAAAAATCACAGATACTATTTTGAACTATCCCACTCAGCATTTGTGCATTTCCATCTTGGATGCACAAATTTGTTTTCTGATCCTAACATGGGTTTTCACTCTCCTATTTTTCCTTGTAACCAAAAAAGATATTAAGGCATAACAAAATGAAAATTTTGGAGTTCACGTATGCAAAAAAAAGTTTGAAAATTATTTCACGCACTAAAAATGAACTCCAAGGTTTGTTATCCATGTTTGGGAAATTCCATTTGTACAACCCCTAATAATAAGCTTGGTGGAATTTTATAGGAAAGAGACTTGTACTTTACCCTAACAAGCTTTAAATGTGGTGGATTTGTATGCCAGAAACATGTTGAGGAGCCAAGTGGGAGTAATGATCCAAAAATTTCAAGGAGTGGAAAAAATCAAATTCTCAAGTGGTTGGATATTTACTAGAGCCAAACAACCCACTTTTTGCCTATCCTTAAAAATCACAGATACTTTTTGGAACTATCCCTCTCAGCAATTGTGCATTTCCATCTTGGATGCTCAAATTTGTTTTCAGATCCAAACTTGTGTTTTCGCTCTCCCATTTTTTCTCGTATTCAAAAAAGATATTAAGGCATAACAAAATGAAAATTTTAGAGTCCATGTATGCAAAAAAAAATTTGAAAATTACTTCTCGCAATAAAAATGAACTCCAAGGTTTTGTTATCATGTTTGGGGAATTCCACTAGAACTACCTCTAATAATAAGCTTGGTGGAATTTTATTGGAAAGGGACTCTTAACCAATCGTAACATGCTTTAAATATGCTGAATATGCATGCCAGAAACATGTAGAGGATGCAAGTGGACGTAATGTTCCAAAAATTTCATGGAGTGGAAAAAATCAAATTCTCAAGTAGGTGGATATTTACCAGAGCCAAATGACCCACTTTTTGCCTATCCTTAAAAATCACAGATACTTTTTGGAACTATCTCTCTCAACATTTGAGCATTTCCATCTTGGATGCTCAAATTTGTTTTCAAATCGAAACTTGATTTTTCACTCTCCAATTTTTTGTCGTAAACAAAAAAGATATTAAGTCATAACTAAATGAAAATTTTAGAGTACATGTATGCAAAAAAAAATTATAAAATTATTTCATGCACTAAAAATGAACACCAAGGTTTTGTTATCCATGTTTGGGAAATTCCACTAGCACAATCCCTAATAATAGGCTTGGTGGAATTTTATAGGAAAGGGACTTGTAACTGATCCTAACATGCTTTAAATGTGGTGGATATGCATGGCAGACACATGTTTAGGATGAAAGTGGACCTAATGATGCACAAATTTCAAGGGGTGGAAAAAATCAAACTCTCAAGTGGTTGGATCTTTACCAAAGCCAAACAACCCACTTTTTGCCTTTCCTTAAAAATCATAGATACTTTTTGGAACTATCCCTCTCAGCATTTGTGCATTTTCATCATGGATGCTCAAATTTGTTTTCAGATCCAAACTTGGGTTTTCACTCTCCCATTTTTTCTCCTAAACAAAAAAGATATTAAGGCATAACAAAATGAAAATTTAAGAGTTCATTTATGCAAAAAAAAAATTGAAAATTATTTCACGCACTAAAAATGAACACCAAGGTTTTGTTATCGATTTTTGGGAAATTCCACTCGCACAACCCCTAATAATAAGCTTGGTGGAATTTTATAGGAAAGGGACTTGTAACTGATCCTAACATGCTTTAAATGTGGTGGATATGCATGCCAGAAACATGTTGTGGATGCAAGTGGACCAAATGATCCAAAAATTTCAAGGAGTGGAAAAAATCAAATTCTCAAGTGGTTGGATATTTACCAGAGCCAAACAACCCACTTTTTGCCTATCCTTAAAAATCACAGATACTTTTTGGAACTATCTCTCTCAGCATTTGTGCATTTCCATCTTGGATGCTCAAATTTGTTTTCAGACCCAAACTTGATTTTTCACTCTCTCATTTTCCCTCGTAAACATAAAAGATATTAAGGAATAAGAAAATGAAAATTTTAGAGTTCTTGTAAGCAAAAAAGAATTTGAGAATTATTTCACGCTCTAAAAATGAACTCCAAGTTTATGTTATCCAGGTTTGGGAAATTCCATTAGTACAACCCCTAATAATAAGCGTAGAGGAATTTTATAGGAAAGGGACTTCTCACAGATCCTAACAAGCTTTAAATGTGGTGGATATTCATACCAGAAACATGTTGAAGATCCAAGTGGACCTAATGATCCAAAAATTTCAAGGTGTGGAAAAAATCAAATTCTCAAGTGGTTGGATAATTCCCAGAACCAAACAACCCACTTTTTGCCTATCCTTAAAAATCACAGATACTTTTTGGAACTATCCCTCTCAGCATTTGTGCATTTCCATCTTGGATGCTCAAATTTTTTTTCAGATCCAAACTAGGGTTTTCACTCTCCCATTTTTCCTCGAAACCAAAAAAGATATTAAGGCATAACAAAATGAAAATTTTAGATTTCATGTATGCAAAAAAAATATTGAAAATTATTTCACGCACTAAAAATGAACTCCAAGGTTTTCTTATCCATGTTTGGGAAATTCCACTTGTACAACCCCTAATAATAATCTTGGAGGAATTTTATAGGAAAGAGACTTGTAACTGATCCAAACATGCTTTAAATGTGGTGGATATGCATGCCAGAAACATGTTGAGGATGCAAGTGGGCCTAATGATCGAAAAATTTCAAGGAGTAGAAAAAATCAAATTCTCAAGTGGTTGGATATTTACCAGAGCCAAACAACCCACGTTTTGCCTATCCTTAAAAATCACAGATACTTTTTGGAACTACCCCTCTCAGCATTTGTGCATTTCCATCTTGGATGCTCAAATTTTTTTTCAGATCCAAACTTGGGTTTTCACTCTCCCATTTTTTCTCGTAAACAAAAAAGATATTAAGGCATAACAAAATGAAAATTTTAGAGTTCATGTATGCAAAAAAAAGTTTGAAAATTATTTCAAACACTAAATATGAACTCCAAGGTGTTGTTATCCATGTTTCAGAAATTCCACTAGTACAACCCCTAATAATAAGTTTGGTGGAATTTTGTAGGAAGGGACTTCGAACCGATCCTAACATGCTTTAAATGTGGTGGATTTGCATGCCAGAAACATGTTGAGGATGCAAGTGGACCTAATGATCCAAACATTTCAAGGAGTGGAAGAAATCAAAATCTCAAGTGGTTGGATATTTACCAGAGCCAAACAACCCACTTTTTGCCTATCGTTAAATATCACAGATACTTTTTGGAAGTATCCCTCTCCGCATTTGTGCATTTCCATCTTAGATGCTCAAATTTGTTTTCAGATCCAAACTTGGGTTTTTACTCTCCCATCTTTTCTCGTAAACAAATAAGATATTAAGGCATAACAAAATGAAAATTTTAGAGTTCATGTATGCGAAAAAAAGGTTTGAAAATTATTTCATGCACTAAAAATGAAATCCAAGGTTTTGTTATCCACATTTGTGAAATTCCACTTGTACAACCCCTAATAATAAGCTTCGTGAAATTTCTAGGAAAGGGACTTGTATCTGATCCTAACATGCGTTAAATGTGGTGGATTTGCATGCCAGAAACATGTTGAGGATACAAGTGGGCGTAATGATCCAAAATTTTCAAGGAGTAGAAAAAATCAAATTCTCAAGTAGTTGGATATTTTCCAGAGCCAAAGAACCCACTTTTTGCCTATCCTTAAAAATCATAGATACTTTTTGGAACTATCCCTCTCAGCATTTGTTTATTTCCATCTCTGATGTTCAAATTTGTTTTCAGATCCAAACTTGGGTTTTCACACTCCCATTTTTTCTCGTAAACAAAAAAGATATTGAGGCATAACAAAATGAAAATTTAAGAGTTCATGTATGCAAAAAAAAGTTTGAAAATTATTTCACGCACTGAAAATGAACTCTAAGGTTTTGTTATCCATGTTTTGGAATTTCCACTAGTACAACCCCTAATAATAAGCTTGGTGGAATTTTATAGCGAAGGGACTTGTAACTGATCCTAAGATGCTTTAAATGTGGTGGATATGCATGCCAGAAACATGTTGAGGATGCAAGTGGACCTAATGATCCAAAAATTTCGAGGAGTGGAAAAAATCAAATTCTCAAGTGTTTCGATATTTACCAGAGCCAAACAACCCACTTTTTGCCTGTCCTTAAAAATCACAGATACTTTTTGGAACTATCCCTCTCAGCATTTGTGCATTTCCATCTTGCATGCTCAAATTTGTTTTCAGATCCATACTTGTGTTTTCGCTCTCCCATTTTTTCTCGTAAACAAAAAAGATATTAAGGCATAACAAAATGAAAATTTTAGAGTTCATGTATGCAAAAAAAAATTTTAAAATTATGTCACGCGCTTAAAATGAACTCCAAGGTTTTGTTATCCATGTTTGGGAATTTCCACTAGAACAATCCCTTATAATAAGCTTGGTAGAATTTTATAGGAAAGGGACCTGTAACTGATCCTAACATGTTTAAATGTGGTGCATATGCATGGCAGAAACATGTTTAGGATACAAGTGGGCCTAATGATCCAAAAATTTCAAGGAGTAGAAAAAATCGAATTCTCAAGTATTTGGATATTTACCAGAGCCAAACAACCCACTTTTTGCCTATCCTTAAAAATCACAAATACTTTTTCGAACTATCCCTCTCAGCATTTGTGCATTTCCATCTTGGATGCTCAAATTTGTTTTCAGATCAAAACTTGGGTTTTCACTCTCCCATTTTTTCTCATAAACAAAACAGATATTAAGGCATAACAATATGAAAATTTTAGAGTTCATGTATGCAAAAAAAAGTTTGAAAATTATTTCACACACTAAAAATGAACTCCAAGGTTTTGTTATCCATGTTTGGGAAATTTCACTCGTACAACCCCTATTAATAAGCTTGGTGGAATTTTATAGGAAAGGGACTTGTAACTGATCCTAACATGCTGTACATGTGGTGGATATGCATGCCAAAAACATGTGGAGGATGCAAGTGCACCTAATGATCCAAAAATATCAAGGAGTGGAAAAACTCAAATTCTCGAGTGGTTACATATTTACCAGAGCCAAACAAACCACTTTTTGCCTATCCTTAAAAATCACAGATATTTTTTGGAACTATCCCTCTCAGCATTTGGGCATTTCCATCTTGGATGCTCAAATTTGTTTTCAGATCCAAACTTGAGTTTTCACTCTTCCATTTTTCCTCTTAAACAAAAAAGATATTAACGCATAACAAAATGAAAATTTTAGAGTTCATGTTTGCAAAAAAAAAATTGAAAATTATTTCACGCACTAAAAATGAACTCCATGTTTTTGTTATCGAGGTTTGGAAATTTCACTACTACAACCCCTAATAATAAGCTTGGTGGAATTTTATAGGAAAGGGACTTGTAACTGATCCTAACATGCTTTAAATGTGGTGGATATGCATACCAGAAACATGTTGAGGATGAAAGTGGACCTAATGACCCAAAAATTTCAAGGTTTGGAAAAATCAAATTCTCAAGTGGTTGGATATTTACCAGAGCCAAACAACCCACTTTTTGCCTATCCTTAAAAATCACAGACACTTTATGGAACTATCACTCTCAGCATTTGTACATTTCCATCTTGGATGCTCAAATTTGTTTTCAGATCCAAACATGGGTTTTCACTCTCCCATTTTCCTCGTAACCAAAAAAGATATTAAGGCATAACAAAATGAAAATTTTAGAGTTCATGTATGAAGAAAAAAATTTTGAAAATTATTTCACGCACTAAAAATGAATTCCAAGGTTTTGTTATCCATGTTTGTGAAATTCCACAACTACAACCCCTAATAATAAGCTTGGTGGAATTTTATAGGAAAGGGACTTGTAACTGATCCTAACATGCGTTAAATGTGGTGGATTTGCATGCCAGAAATATGTTGAGGATGCAAGTGGGCCTAATGATCCAAAATTTTCAAGGAGTAGAAAAAATCGAATTCTCAAGTATTTGGATATTTTACCAGAGCCAAACAACCCACTTTTTGCCTATCCTTAAAAATCACAGATAATTTTTGGAAGTATCCCTCTCAGCATTTGTGCATTTCCATCTTGCATGGTCAAATTTGTTTTCAGATCCAAACTTGGGTTTTCACACTCCCATTTTTTCTCCTAAACAAAAAATATATTGAGGCATAAAAAAATGAAAATTTTAGAGTTCATGTATGCAAAAAAAAGTTTGAAAATTATTTCACACACTAAAAATGAACTCTAAGGTTTTGTTATCCATGTTTGGAAATTTCCTCTAGTACAACCCCTAAAAATAAGCTTGGTGGAATTTTATAGGAAAGGGACTTGTAACTGATCCTAACATGCTTTAAATGTGGTGGATATGCATGCCAGAAACATGTTGAGGATGCAAGTGGACCTAATGATCCAAAAATTTCGAGGAGTGGAAAAATCAAATTCTCAAGTGTTTCGATATTTACCAGAGCCAAACAACCTACTTTTTGCCTATCCTTAAAAATTACAGATACTTTTTGGAACTATCCCTCTCAGCATTTGTGCATTTCCATCTTGGATGCTCAAATTTGTTTTCAGATCCAAACTTCTATTTTCGCTCTCCCATTTTTTCTCGTAAACAAAAAAGATATTATGGCATAACAAAATGAAAATTTTAGAGTTCATGTATGCAAAAAAAAGTTTGAAAATTATTTCACGCTAAAAAAATGAACTCCAAGGTTTTGTTATCCATGTTTGGGAAATTCCACAAGTACAACCCCTAATAATAAGCTTGGTGGTATTTTATAGGAAAGGGAACTGTAACTGATCCTAACATGCTTTAAATGTGGTGGATATGCATGCCAGAAACATGTTGAACGTGCAAGTGGACCTAATGATCGAAAAATTTGGAGTAGAAAAAATGAAATTCTCAAGTGGTTGGATATTCACCGGAGCCAAACAACCCACTTTTTGCCTTTCCTTAAAAATCATAGATACTTTTTGGAACTATCCCTCTCATCATTTGTGCATTTCATCTTCGACGCTCAAATTTGTTTTCAGATCCAAACTTGGGTTTTCCCACTCCGATTTTTTCTCCTAAACTAAAAAGATATTGAGGCATAATCAATGAAAATTTTAAAGTTCATGTGTGCAAAATAAAGTTTTAAAATTATTTCACCCACTAAAAATGAAGTCTAAGGTTTTGTTATCCATGTTTGGGAATTTCCTCCAGTACAACCCCTAATAATAAGCTTGGTGGAATTTTATAGGAAAGGGTCTTGTAACTGATCCTAACATGCTTTAAATGTGGTGGATATGCATGCCAGAAACATGTTGAGGATGCAAGTGGACCTAATGATCCAAAAATTTCGAGGAGTGGAAAAAATCAAATTCTCAAGTGCTTCGATATTTACCAGAGCCAAACAACCCACTTTTTGCCTATCCTTAAAAATCACCGATGCTTTTTGGAACTATCCCTCTCAGCATTTGTGCATTTCCATCTTGGATGCTCAAATTTGTTTTCAGATCCAAACTTGTATTTTCGCTCTCCCATTTTTTCTCGTAAACAAAAAAGATATTAAGGCATAAAAAAATGAAAATTTTAGAGTTCATGTGTGCAAAAAAAAGTTTGAAAATTATTTCACGATATAAAAATGAACTCCAAGGTTTTGTTATCCATGTTTGGGAAATTCCACTAGTACAACCCCTAATAATAAGCTTGGTGGAATTTTATAGGAAAGGGACCTGTAACTGATCCTAACGTGCTTTAAATGTGGTGGATATGCATGGAAAAAACATGTTTAGGATGCAAGTGGACCTAATGATCCAAAATTTTCAAGGAGTGGAAAAAATCAAATTCTCAAGTGGTTGGATATTTACCAGAGCCAAACAACCCACTTTTTGCCTATCCTTAAAAATCACATATACTTTTTGGAACTATCCCTCTCAGCATTTGTGCATTTCCATCTTGGATCCTCAAATTTTTCTTCAGATCCAAACTTGGGTTCTCACTCTCCCATTTTTTCTCCTAAACAAAAAAGATATTAAGGCATAACAAAATGAAAATTTTAGAGTTCATGTATGAAGAAAAAAAGTTTGAAAATTATTTCACGCACTAAAAATGAACTCCAAGGTTTTGTTATCCATGTTTGTAAAATTCCACTAGTACAACCCCTAATAATAAGCTTGGTGGAATTTTATAGGAAAAGGACTTGAAACTGATCCTAACATGGTTTAAATGTGGTGGATTTGCATGCGAAAAACATGTTGAGGATGCAAGTGGGCCTAATGATCCAAAAATATCAAGGAGTAGAAAAAATCGAATTCTCAAGTATTTGGATATTTACCAGAGCCAAACAACCCACTTTTTGTCTATCCTTAAAAATCACAAATACTTGTTGGAACTATCCCTCTCAGCATTTGTGCATTTCCATCATGGATGCTCAAATTTGTATTCAGATCAAAACTTGGGTTTTCACTCTCCCATTTTTTCTCATAAACAAAAAAGATATTAATGCATAACAAAATGAAAATTTAAGAGTACATCTATGCAAAAAAAAGTTTGAAGGTTATTTCACGCCTTAAAAATGAACTCCAAGGTTTTGTTATCCATGTTTGGGAAATTTCACTCGTACAACCCCTAATAATAAGCTTGGTGGAATTTTATAGGAAAGGGACTTGTAACTGATCCTAACATGCTGTACATGTGGTGGATATGCATGCCAAAAACATGTGGAGGATGCAAGTGGACCTAATGATCCAAAAATTTCAAGGAGTGGAAAAACTCATATTCTCGAGTGGTTAGATAATTACCAGAGCCAAACAACCCACGTTTTACCTAGCCTTAAAAATCACAGATATTTTTTGGAACTATCCCTCTTAGAATTTGTGCATTTCCATCTTGGATGCTCAAATTTGTTTTCAGATCAAAACGTGAGTTTTCACTCTACCATTTTTTCTCGTAAACAAAAAAGATATTAAAGCATAACAAAATGAAAATTTTAGAGTTCATGTATGCAAAAAAAAAATTGAAAATTATTTCACACACTAAAAATGAACTCTATGTTATTGTTATCCAGGTTTGGAAATTCCACTACTACAACCCCTAATAATAAGCCTGGTGGAATTTTATAGGAAAGGGACTTGTAACTGATCCTAACATGCTTTAAATATGGTGGATATTCATACCAAAAACATGTTGAGGATGCAGGAGGACCTAATGACCCAAAAATTTCAAGGTTTTGAAAAAATCAAATTCTCAAGTGGTTGGATATTTACCAGAGCCAAACAACCCAGTTTTTGCCTATCCTTAAAAATCACAGATACTTTTTGGAACTATCCCTCTCAGAATTTGTGCATTTCCATCTTGGATGCTCAAATTTGTTTTCAGATCCAAACTTGGGTTTTCACACTCCCGTTTTTCCTCGTAACCAAAAAAGATATTAAGGCATAACAAAATGAAAATTTTAGAGTTCATGTATGAAGAAAAAAAGTTTGAAAATTATTTCACGAACTAAAAATGAACTTCAAGGTTTTGTTATCCATGTTTGTGAAATTCCACTAGTACAACCCCTAATAATAAGCTTGGTGGAATTTTATAGGAAAAGGACTTGTAACTGATCCTAATATGCTTTAAATGTGGTGGATTTGCATGCCAGAAACATGTTGAGGATGCAAGTGGGCCTAATGATTCAAAAATTTCAAGGAGTAGAAACAATCGAATTCTCAAGTATTTGGAGATTTACCAGAGCCAAACAACCTACTTTTTGCATATCCTTAAAAATCACAAATACTTTTTGGAACTATCCCTGTCAGCATTTGTGCATTTCCATCTCGGATGCTGAAATTTGTTTTCATATCAAAACTTGGGTTTTCACTCTCCCATTTTTTCTCATAAACAAAAAAGATATTAAGGCATAACAAAATGAAAATTTTAGAGTTCATCTATGCAAAAAAAAGTTTGAAAATTATTTCACGCACTAAAAATGAACTCCAAGGTTTTGTTATCCATGTTTGGGAAATTTCACTCGTACATCCCCTAATAATAAGCCTATGGAATTTTATAGGAAAGGGACTTGTAACTGATCTTAACATGCAGTACATGTGGTGGATATGCATGCCAAAAACATGTGGAGGATGCAAGTGGACCTAATGTTCCAAAAATTTCAAGGAGTGGAAAAACTCAAATTCTCGAGTGGTTAGATATTTACCAGAGCCAAGCAACCCACTTTTTGCCTATCCTTAAAAATCACAGATATTTTTTGGAACTATCCCTCTCAGCATTTGTGCATTTCCATCTTGGATGCTCAAATTTGTTTTCAGATCCAAACTTGAGTTTTCACTCTCCCATTTTTCCTCGTAAAAAAAAAGATATTAACGCATAACAAAATGAAAATTTTAGAGATTGTGTATGCAAAAAAAAAATTTGAAAATTATTTCACGCACTAAAAATGAACTCCATTTTTTTGTTATCCAGGTTTGGAAATTCCACTGCTACAACCCCTAATAATAAGCTTGGTGGAATTTTATAGGAAAGGGACCCGTAAATGTTCCTAACATGCTTTAAATGTGGTGGATATGCATACCAAAAACATGTTGAGGATGCAAGTGGACCTAATGACCCAAAAATTTCAAGGTTTGGAAAAAATCAAATTCTCAAGTGGTTGGATATTTACAAGAGCCAAACAACCCATTTTTTGCCTATGCTTAAAAATTACAGATACTTTTTGGAACTATCCCTCTCAGCATTTGTGCATTTCCATCTTGGATGCTCAAATTTGTTATCAGATCCAAACTTGGGTTTTCACTCTCCCATTTTTCCTCATAACCAAAAAAGATATTAAGGTATAACAAAATGAAAATTTTATAGTTCATGTATGCAAAAAAATGTTTGAAAATTATTTCACGCACTAAAATTGAACTCCAAGGTTTTGTTATCTATGTTTGGGAAATTCCACTAGAACAACCCCTAATAATAAGCTTGGTGGAATTTTATAGGAAAGAGACTTGTAACTGATCCTAACATGCTTTAAATGTGGTGGATTTGCATGCCAGAAACATATTGAGGATGCAACTGGACCTAATGATCCAAAATTTCAAGGAGTGGAAAAAATCAAATTCTCAAGTGGTTGGATATTTACCAGAGCTAAACAACCCACTTTTTGTGTATCCTTAAAAATCACAGATGCTTTTTGGATCTATCTCTCTCAGCATTTGTGCATTTCCGTCATGGATGCTCAAATTTGTTTTCAGATCCAAACTTGAGTTTTCACTCTCCCATTTTTTCTTGTAAACAAAAATGATATTAAGGCATAACAAATTGAAAATTTTAGAGTTCATGTATGCAAAAAAAAATTTGAAAATTATTTCACCGTCTAAAAATGAACTCCAAGTTGTTGTTATCCATGTTTGGGAAATTCCACTTATACAACGCCTAATAATAAGCTTGGTGGAATTTTATAGGAAAGGGACTTGTAACTGATCCTAACATGCTTTAAATGTGGTGGCTATGCATACCTGAAACTTGTTGAGGATGCAAGTAGACCTACTGATCCAAAAATTTCAAGGTTTGGAAAAAATCAAATTCACAAGTGGTTGGATAATTACCAGAGCCAAACGACTCACTTTTTGCTTATCCTTAAAAATCACAGATACTTTTTGGAACTATCCCTCTCAGTATTTTTGCATTTCCTTCTTGGATGCTCAAATTTGTTTTTAGATCCAAACTTGGGTTTTCACTCTCCCATTTTTTCTCGTAAACAAAAAAGATATTAAGGCAAAACAAAATGAAAATTTTAAAGTTCATGTATGCAAAAAAAAAGTTCAAAAATTATTTCACGCACTAAAAAAGAACTCCAAGGTTTTGTTATCCATGTTTGGGAAATTCCACTAGTACAACTGCTAATAATAAGCTTGGTGGAATTTTATAGGAAAGGAACTTGTAACTGATCCTAACATGCTTTAAATGTGGTGGATATGCATGCCAGAAACATGTTGAGGATGCAAGAGGACCTAATGATCCAAAATTTTCAAGGAGTGGAATAAATCAAATTCTCAAATGGTTGGATATTTTTACCAGAGCCAAACAACCCACTTTTTGCCTATCCTTAAAAATCACTGATACTTTTTGGAACTATCCCTCTCAGCATTTGTGTATTTCCATCTTGGATGCTCAAATTTGTTTTCAGATCCAAACTTGGGTTTTTACTCTCCCATTTTTTCTCCTAAACAAAAAAGATATTTGGGCATAACAAAATGAAAATTTTAGAGTTCTTGTATGCAAAAAAAAGTTTGAAAATAATTTCACGCACTAAAAATGAACTCCAAGGTTTTATTATCCATGTTTGGGAAATTCCAGTAGTAGAACCCCTAAAAAGAAGCTTGGTGGAATTTTATTGGAAAGGGAATTGTAACCGATCCTAACATACTTTAAATGTGGTGGATATGCATGCCAAAAACATGTTGAGGATGCAAGTGGACCTAATGATCCAAAAATTTCAAGTAGTGGAAAAAATCAAATTCTCAAGTGGTTAGATATTTACTAGAGCCAAACAACCCACTTTTTGCCTATCCTAAAAAATCACAGATACTTTTTGGAACTATCCCTCTCAAGATTTGTGTATTTCCATCTTGGATGCTCAAATTTGTTTTCAGGTCCAAACTTGGCTTTTCACCCTCCTATTTTTTTTTGTAAACAAAAAAGATATTAAGGCAAAACAAAATGAAAATTTTAGAGTTCATGTATGCAAAAAAAAGTTTGAAAATTATTTCACGCACTAAAAATGAACTCCAAGGTTTTGTTATCCATGTTTGGGAAATTCCACTAGTACAACCCCTAATAATAAGCTTGGTGGAATTTTATGGGAAGGGGACTTGTAACTGATCCTAACATGCTTTAAATGTGGTGGATATGCATGCCAGAAACATGTTGAGGATGCAAGTGGACCTAATGATCCAAAATTTTCGAGTGGAAAAAATCAAATTCTCAAGTGGTTGGATATTTTTACCAGAGCCAAACAACCCACTTTTTGCCTATCCTTAAAAATCACTGATACTTTTGGAACTATCCCTCTCAGCATTTGTGTATTTCCATCCTCGATGCTCAAATTTGTTTTCAGATCCAAACTTGGGTTTTTACTCTCCCATTTTTTCTCGTAAACAAAAAAGATATTAAGGCATAACAAAATGAAAATTTTAGAGTTCATGTATGCAAAAAAAATTTGAAAATTATTTCACGCACTAAAAATGAACTCCAAGGTTATGTTATCCTTGTTTGGGAAATTCCACTAGTACAACTGCTAATAATAAGCTTGGTGGAATTTTATAGGAAAGGAACTTGTAACTGATCCTAACATACTTTAAATGTGGTGCATATGCATGCCAAATACATGTTGAGGATTCAAGTGGACCTAATGATCCAAAAATTTCTAGTAGTGGAAAAAATCAAATTCTCAAGTGGTTAGACATTTACCAGAGCCAAACAACCCACTTTTTTCCTATTCTTAAAAATCTCAAATACTTTTTGGAACTATACCTCTCAGGATTTGTGTATTTCCATCTTGGATG
Source organism: Aristolochia californica (assembly GCF_029961685.1). NCBI lineage: Eukaryota > Viridiplantae > Streptophyta > Magnoliopsida > Piperales > Aristolochiaceae > Aristolochia > Aristolochia californica. The sequence goes on from NW_027181837.1 coordinate 8,455,365, forward strand.
CTCAAATTTGTTTTCCGATCCAAACTTGGGTTTTCACCCTCCCATTTTTCCTCGTAACCAAAAAAGATATTAAGGCATAACAAAATTAAAATTTTAGAGTTCATGTATGCAAAAAAAAGTTTGAAAATTATTTCATGCACTAAAAATGAACTCCTAGGTTTTGTTATCCATGTTTAGGAAATTCCACTAGTACAACCCCTATTAATAAGCTTGGTGGAATTTTATAGGAAAGAGAATTGTGACTGATCCTAACATGCTTTTAATTTGGTGGGTATGCATGCCAGAAACATGTTGAGGATGCAAGTGGACCTAATGATCCAAAAATTTCAAGGAGTGAAAAAAATCAAATTCTCAGGTGGTTGGATATTTACCAGAGCCAAACAACCCACTTTTTGCCTATGCTTAAAAATCACAGATACTTTTTGGAACTATCCCTCTCAGCATTTGTGCATTTCTATCTTGGATGTTCAAATTTGTTTTCAGATCCAAACTTGTGTTTTCACTCTCACATTTTTTCTCGTAAACAAAAAATATATTAAGGCAAAACAAAATGAAAATTTTAGAGTTCATGTACGTAAAAAAAAGTTTTAAAATTATTTCACGCACTAAAAATGAACTCCAAGGTTTTGTTATCAATGTTTGGGAAATTCCACTAGTACAATCCCAAATAATAAGATTGGTGGAATTTTATAGGAAAGGGACTTGTAACTGATCCTAACATGCTTTAAATGTGGTGGATATGCAGGCCAGAAACATGTAGAGGATGCAAGTGGACCTAATGATCCAAAATTTTCAAGGAGTGGAAAAAATCAAATTCTCAAGTGGTTGGATATTTTTACCAGAGCCAAACAACCCACTTTTTGCCTATCCTTAAAAATCACTGATACTTTTCTGAACTATCCCTCTCAGCATTTGTGTATTTCCATCTTGGATGCTCAAATTTGTTTTCAGATCCAAACTTGGGTTTTTACTCTCCCATTTTTTCTCGTAAACAAAAAAGATATAAAGGCATAACAAAATGAAAATTTTAAGAGTTCATGTATGCAAAAAAAAATTTGAAAATTATTTCACGGTATAAAAATGAACTTCAAGGTTTTGTTATCCATGTTTGGGAAATTCCACTAGCACAACCCCTAATAATAAGCTTGGTGGAAATTTATAGGAAAGGGACTTGTAACTGATCCTAACATGCTTTAAATGTGGTGGATATGCATGCCAGAGACATGTTGAGGATGCAAGTGGACCTAATGTTTCAAAAATTTCAAAGAGTGGAAAAAATCAAATTCTCAAGTGGTTGGATATTTACCAGAGCCAAACAACCCACTTTTTGCTTATCATTAAAAATCACAGATACTTTTTGGAACGATCCCACTCAGCATTTGTGCATTTCCATCTTGGATCCTCAAATTTGTTTTTGGATCCAAACTTGGCTTTTCACTCTCCCATTTTTTCTCGTAAACCAAAAAGATATTAAGGCATAATGAAATGGATATTTCTAGGTTCATGTATGCAAAAAAAAGTTTAAAAATTATTTCACAAACTAAAAATGAACTCCAAGTTTTGTTATCCATGTTTGGGAAATTCCACTTGTACGACCCCTAATAATAAGCTTGGTGGAATTTTATAGGAAAGAGACTTGTAACTGATCCTTACATGCTTTAAATTTGGTGGATATGCATGCCAGAAACATGTTGAGGATGCAAGTGGACCTAATGATCCAAAAATTTCAAGGAGTGGAAAAAATCAAATGCTCTTGTGGTTGGATATTTACCAGAGCCAAACAACCCACATTTTTCCTATCCTTAAAAATCACAGATACTTTTTGGAACTATCCCTCTCAGCATTTGTGAATTTCCATCTTGGATCCTCAAATTTGTTTTCAGATCCAAACTTGGGTTTTCCCTCCCCCATTTTTTCTCATTAACAAAAAAGATATTAAAGAATAACAAAATGAATGTTTTAGAGTTCATGTATGTAAAAAAAAGTTTGAAAATTATTTCACACACTAAAAATGAACTCCAAGGTTTTGTTATCCATGTTTGGGAAATTCCACTTGTACAACCCCTAATAATAAGCTTGGTGGAATTTTATAGGAAAACGACTTGTAACTGATCCTAACATACTTTAAATGTGGTGGATATGCATGCCAGAAACATGTTGAGGATGCAAGTGGACCTAATGATCCTAAAATTTCAAAGAGTGGAAAAAATAAAGTACTCAAGTGGTTGGATATTTATCAGAGCCAAACAACCGATTTTTTGCCTATCGTTAAAAATCACATATACTTTTTGGAACTATCTTTCTCAGCACATGTGCATTTCCATCTTGGATGCTCAAATTTGTTTTCAGAGCGAAACTTGATTTTTCACTCTCCCATTTTTTCTCGTAAACAAAAAAGATAATAAGGCATAATAAAATCAAAATTTTAGAGCTCATGCTTGCAAAAAAAAATTTGAATATTATTTCACGCACTAAAAATGAACACCAAGGTTTTGTTATCCAAGTTTGGGTAATTCCACTAGAACAACCCCTAATAATAAGCTTGGTGGAATTTTATAGGAAAGGGACTTGTAACTGAACCTAACATGCTTTAAATGTGTTGGATATGCATGCCAAAACATGTTGAGGATGCAAGTGGACCTAATGAGCCAAAAATTACAAGGAGTGGAAAAAATAAAATTCTCAAGTGGTTGGATATTTACCAGAAGCAAACAACCCACTTTTTCCCTATCCTTAAAAATCATAGATACTTTTTGGAACTATCTTTCTCAGCATTTGTGCATTTCCATCTTGGATACTCAAATTTGTTTTCAGATCCAAACTTCGGTTTTCACTTTCCCATTGTTTCACGTAAACAAAAAAGATATTAAGGCATAACAAAATGAAAATTTTAGAGTTCCTGTATGCAAAAAAAATATTGAGAATTATTTCACGCACTAAAAATGAACTCCAAGGTTTTATTATCGATGTTTGGAAAATTCCAGATGTACAACCTCTAATAATAAGCTTGGTGGAATTTTAAAGGAAAGGGACTTGTAGCTGATCCTAACATGCTTTAAATGTGGTGGATATGCATACCAGAAACATGTTGAGGATACAAGTGGAACTAATGATCAGAAAATTTCAAGGAATGGAAAAAATCAAATTCTCAAGAGGTTGGATATTTTCCAGAGCCAAACGACCCACTTTTTGCCTATCGTTAAAAATCACATACACTTTTTGGAACTATCCCTCTCAGCATTTGTGCATTTCCATCTTGGATGCTCAAATTTGTTTTCAGATCCAAACTTGGGTTTTCACTCTCCCAATTTTTCTTGTAAACAAAAAAGATATTAAGGCAAAACAAAATGAAAATTTTAGAGTTCATGTATGCAAAAAAAAGTTTGAAAATTATTTCACGCACTAAAAATGAACTCCAAGGATACGTTATCCCTGTTTGGCGAATTCCACATGTACTACCCCTAATAATAAGCTTGGTGGAATTTTATAGGAAAGAGACTTGTAACTGATCCTAACATGCTTTAAATGTGGTGGATATGCACGCCAGAAACATGTTGTGTATGCAAGTGGACCTAATGATCCAAAATTTTCAAGGAGTGGGAAAAATCAAATTCTCAAGTGGTTGGATATTTTTACCATAGCCAAACAACCCACATTTTGCCTATCCTTAAAAATCACTGATACTTTTTGGAACTATCCCTCTCAGCATTTGTGTATTTCCATCTTGGATGCTCAAATTTTTTTTCAGATCCAAACTTGGGTTTTTACTCTCCCATTTTTTCTCGTAAACAAAAAAGATATAAAGGCATAACAAAATGAAAATTTTAGAGTTCATGTATGCAAAAAAAAATTTGAAAATTATTTCACGCGATAAAAATGAACTTCAAGGTTTTGTTTTCCATGTTTGGGATATTCCACTAGTACAACCCCTAATAATAAGCTTGGTGGCATTTTATAGGAAAGGGACTTGTAACTGATCCTAACATGCTTTAAATGTGGTGGATATGCATGCCAGAAACATGTTGAGGATGCAAGTGGACCTAATGATCCAAAATTTTCAAGGAGTGGAAAAAATCAAATTCTCAAGTGGTTGGATATTTTTACCAGAGCCAAACAACCCACTTTTTGCCTATCCTTAAAAATCATTGATACTTTTTGGAATTATCCCTCTCAGCATTTGTGTATTTCCATCTTGGATGCTCAAATTTGTTTTCAGATCCAAACTTGGGTTTTTACTCTCCCATTTTTTCTCGTAAACAAAAAAGATATTAAGGCATAACAAAATGAAAATTTTAGAGTTCATGTATGCAAAAAAAATTTGAAAATTATTTCATGCTATAAAAATGAACTTCAAGGTTTTGTTATCCATGTTTGGGAAATTCCACTAGTACAGCCCCAAATAATAAGCTTGGTGGAATTTTATAGGAAAGGGACTTGTAACAGATCGAAACATGCATTAAATGTGGTGAATATGCATGCCAAAAACATGTTGAGGTTGGAAGTGGACCTAATGATCAAAAAATTTCAAGGAGTGGAAAAAATCGAATTCTCAAGTATTTGAATATTTACCAGAGCCAAACGACCCACATTTTGCCTGTCCTTAAAAATCACAGATAGTTTTAGGAACTATCTCTCTCAGCATTTGTGCATTTCCATCTTGGATTCTCAAATTTATTTTCAGGTCGAAACTTGAGTTTTCACTCTCCCACTTTCCCTCGTAAACAAAAAAGAAATTAAGGCATAAGAAAATGAAAATTTTAGAGTTCATGTATGCAAAAAAAAATTTGAAAATTATTTCACGCACTAAAAATGAACACCCAGGTTTTGTTATCCATGTTTGGGAAATTCCACTAGTACAACCCCCAATAATAAGCTTGGTGGAATTTTATAGGAAAGGTACTTGTAATTGATCCTAACATGTTTTAAATGTGCTGGATATGCATACCAGAAACAAGTGGACCTAATGATCCAAAAATTTCAAGGTGTGGAAAAAATCAAATTCTCAAGTGGTTGGATAATTACCCGAGCCAAACAACCCACTTTTTGCCTATCCTTAAAAATCACAGATACTTTTTGGAACTATCCCTCTCAGCATTTTTGCATTTCCATCTTGGATGCTCAAATTTGTTTTCAGATCCAAACTTGGGTTTTCACCCACCCATTTTTCCTCGTAACCAAAAAAGATATTAAGGCATAACAAAATGAAAATTTTAGAGTTCAGGTATGTCAAAAAAAGTTTGAAAATTATTTCACGCACTAAAAATGAACTCCAAGGATTTTTTATCCACGTTTGGGAAATTCCCTTTGTACAACCCCTAATAATAAGCTTGGTGGAATTTTAGAGGAAAGAGACTTGCAACTGATCCTAACATGCTTTAAATGTGGTGGATATGCATGCCAGAAACATGTTGAGGATGCAAGTGGACCTAATGATCCAAAAAGTTTCAAGGAGTGGAAAAAATCAAATTCTCTAGTGGTTGGATATTTACCAGAGCCAAACAACCCACTTTTTACCTATTCTTAAAAATCACAGATACTTTTTGGAACTACCCCTCTTAGCATTTGTGCATTTCCATCTTGGATGATCAAATTTGTTTTCAGATCCAAACTTGGCTTTTCACTCTCCCTTTTTTTCTTGTAAACAAAAAGTTATTAAGGCAAAAAAAATGACAATTTTAGAGATCATGAATTCAAAAAAAAGTTTGAAAATTATTTCGCGCACTAAAAATGAACTCCAAGGTTTTGTTATCCATGTTTGGGAAATTCCACTAGTACAAACCCTAATAATAAGTTTGGTGGAATTTTATAGGAAAGGGACTTTTAACTGATCCTAACATGCTTTAAATGTGGTGGATATGCATGCCAGAAACATGTTGAGGATGCAAGTGCACCTAATGTTCCAAAAATTTCAAGGACTGGAAAAAATCAAATTCTGATGTGGTTGGATATTTACCAGAGCCAAACAACCCACTTTTTACCTATCCTTAAAAATCACAGATACTTTTTGGACGATCCTTCTCAGCATTTGTGCATTTCCATCTTGGATCCTTAAATTTGTTTTCAGATCCAAACTTCGGTTTTCACTCTCCCATTTTTTCTCGTAAACAAAAAAGATATTAAGGCATAATGAAATGAATATTTCTGAGTTCATGTATGCAAAAAAAAGTTTGAAAATTATTTCACACACTAAAAATGAACTCCAAAGTTTTGTTATCCATGTTCTGGAAATTCCACTTGTACAACCCCTAATAATAAGCTTGGTGGAATTTTTTAGGAAAGAGACTTGTAACTGATCCTTACATGCTTTAAATTTGGTGGATATGCATGCCAGAAACATGTTGAGGATGCAAGTGGACCTAATGATCCAAAAATTTCAAGGAGTGGAAAAAATCAAATTCTCAAGTGGTTGGATATTTACCAGAGCCAAACAACCCACATTTTGCCTATCCTTAAAAATCACAGATACTTTTTGGAACGATCCCTCTCAGCATTTGTGCATTTCCATCTTGGATCCTCAAATTTTTTTTCAGATCCAAACTTGGGTTTTGCCTCCCCCATTTTTTCTCGTAAACAAAAAAGATATTAAGGAATAACAAAATGAATGTTTTAGAGTTCATGTCAGCAAAAAAAAGTTTGAAAATTATTTCACACACTAAAAATGAACTCCAAAGTTTTGTTATCCATGTTTGGGAAATTCCACTTGTACAACCCCCAATAATACGCTTGGTGGAATTTTATAGGAAAGAGACTTGTAACTGATCCTTACATGCTTTAAATTTGTTGGATATGCATGCGAGAAACATGTTGAGGATGCAAGTGGACCTAATGATCCAAAATTTTCAAGGAGTGGAAAAAATCAAATTCTCTAGTGGTTGGATATTTACAAAAGCCAAACAACCCACATTTTGCCTATCCTTAAAAATCACAGATACTTTTTGGAACTATCCCTCTCAGCATTTGTGCATTTCCATCTTGGATCCTCAAATTTTTTTCAGATCCAAACTTGAGTTTTCCCTCCCCCATTTTTTCTCATAAACAAAAAAGATATTAAGGAATAACAAAATGAATGTTTTAGAGTTCATGTATGTAAAAAAGAGTTTGAAAATTATTTCACACACTAAAAATGAACTCCAAGGTTTTGTTATCCATGTTTGGAAAATTCCACTAGTAGAACGCCTAATTATAAGCATGGTAGAATTTTATAGGAAAGGGACTTGTAACTGATCCTAACATGGTTTAAATGTGGTGGATATGCATGCTAGAAACATGTTGAGGATGCAAGAGGACCTAATCATCTAAAAATTTCAAGGAGTGGAAAAAATAGAATTCTCAAGTGGTTGGATATTTACCAGAGCCAAACAACCCACTTTTTGCCTATCCTTAAAAATCACAGATACTTTTTGGAACTATCCCTCTCAGCATTTTTGCATTTCCATCTTGGATGCTCAAATTTGTTTTCAGATCCAAACTTGGGTTTTCACTCTCCCATTTTTCCTTGTAACAAAAAAAGATATTAAGGCATAACAAAATGAAAATTTTAGAGTTCATGTATGCAAAAAAAAGTTTGAAAATTATTTCACGCACTAAAAATGAACTCCAAGGATTTGTTATCCATGTTTGGGAAATTCCACTTGTACAACCCCTAATAATAAGTTTGGCGGAATTTTATAGGAAAGAGACTTGTAACTGATCCTAATATGTTTTAAATGTGGTGGATATGCAAGCCAGAAACATGTTGAGGCTGCAAGTGGACCTAATGATCCAAAAATTTCAAGAAGTGGAAAAAATCAAATTCTCTAGTGATTGGATATTTACCAGAGCCAAACAATCCACTTTTTGCCTATCCTTAAAAATCATAGATACTCTTTGGAACTATCCCTCTCAGCATTTGTGCATGTCCATCTTGGATGCTCAAATTTGTTTTCAGATTCAAACTTGTGTTTTCACTCTCCCATTTTTTCTCGTAAACAAAAAAGATATAAAGGCAAAACAAAATGAAAATTTTAGAGTTCATGTATGCAAAAAAAAGTTTGAAAATTATTCCACACACAAAAAATGAACTACATGGTTTTGTTATCCATGTTTAAGAAATTCCACTACTACAACCCCTAATAATAAACTTGGTGGAAATTTATAGGAAAGAGACTTGTAACTGATCCTAACATGCTTTAAATGTGGTGGATATGCATACCAGAAACATGTTGAGGATGCAAGTGGACCTAATGATCCAAAAATTTCAAGTAGCGGAAAAAATAAAATTCTCAAGTGGTTGGAAATTTACCAGAGCCAAAAAACCCACTTTTTGCGTATCCTTAAAAATCACAGATAATTTTTGAAACTATCCCTCTCAGCATTTGTGCATTTCCATCTAGGATGGTCAAATTTGTTTTCAGATCCAAACTTGGGTTTTCACTCTCTCATTTTTTTTCGTAAACAAAAAAGATATTAAGGCATAACAAAATAAATATTTTAGAGTTCATGTATGCAAAAAAAGTTCGAAAATTATTTCACGCACTAAAAATGAACTCCAAGATTTTGTTTTCCATGTTTGGGAAATTCCACTAGAACAACCTCTAATAATAAGCTTGGTGGAATTTTATAGGAAAGGGACTTGTAACTTATCCTAAGATGCTTTAAATGTGGTGGATATGCATGCCAGGACCAAGTTGAGGATGCAAGTGGACCTAATGATCCAAAAATTTCAAGTAGTGGAAAAAATCAAATTCTCAAGTTGTTGGATATTTACCAGAGCCAAACAACTCACTTTTTACGAGTCCTTAAAAATCACAAATACTTTTTGGAACTCTCCCTCTCAAAATTTATGCATTTCCATCTTGGATGCTCAAATTTGTTTTTAGATCCAAACTTGGGTTTTCACTCTCCCATTTGTCTCGTAAACAAAAAAGATATTGAGGCATAACAAAATGAAAATTTTAGAGTTCATGTATGCAAAAAAAAGTTTGAAAATTATTTCACGCACTAAAAATGAACTCCAAGGTTTTGTGATCCATGTTTGGGAATTTCCTCTAGTACAACCCCTAATAATAAGCTTGGTGGAATTTTATAGGAAAGGGACTTTTAACTGATCCTAACATGCTTTAAATATGGTGGATATGCATGCCAGAAACATTTTGAGGATGCAAGTGGACCTAATGATCCAAAAATTTCAAGTAGTGGAAAAAATCAAATTCTCAAGTGGTTGGATATTAACCAGAGCCAAACAACCCACTTTTTGCCTATCCTTAAAAATCACAGATAATTTTTGGAACCCCTCTCAGCATTTGTGCATTTCCATCTTGGATGCTCAAATTTGTTTTTAGTTCCAAACTTGTGTTTTCGCTATCCCATTTTTTCTCGTAAAGAAAAAAAGATATTTAGGCATAACAAAATGAAAATTTTAGACTTCACGTATGCAAAAAAAAAATTTGAAAATTATTTCACGCTATAAAAATGAACTCCAAGGTTTGGTTATCCATGTTTGGGAAATTCCACTAGTACAACCCCTAATAATATGCTTGGTGGAATTTTATAGGAAAGGGACTTGTAACTGATCCTAACATGCTTTAAATGTGGTGAATATGCATGCCAAAAACATGTTGAGGTTGCAAGTTGACCTAATGATCCAAAAATTTCAAGGAGTGGAAAAAATCGCATTCTCAAGTATTTGGATATTTACCAAAGCTAAACGACCCACTTTTTGCCTGCCCTTAGAAATCACAGATACTTTTTGGAACTATCTCTCTCAGCATATGTGCATTTCCATCTTGGATGCCCAGATTTGTTTTCAGATCCAAACTGGGTTTTCACTCTCCCATTTTTTCACGTAAACAAAAAAGATATTAAGGCATAACAGAATGAAAATTTTATAGTTCACGTCTGCAAAAAAAAGATTGAAAATTTTTTCACGCACTAAAAATGAACTCCAAGGTTTTGTTATCCATGTTTGGGAAATTCCACTAGTACAACCACAAATAAAAAGCTTGGTGGAATTTTATAGGAAAAGGACTTGTAACTGATCCTAACATGCTTTAAATGTGGTGGATATGCATGCCAGAAACATGTTGAGGATGCCAGTGGACCTAATGATCCAAAAATTACAAGGAGTGGAAAAAATAAAATTCTAAAGTGGTTGGATATTTACCAGAAGCAAACAACCCACTTTTTACCTATCCTTAAAAATCACAGGTACTTTTTGGAACTATCCCTCTCAGCATTTGTGCATTTCCATCTTGGATGCTCTAATTTTTTTTCAGATCCAAACTTGGGTTTTCACTCTCCCATTTTTTCACGTTAACAAAAAAGATATTAAGGCAGAAAAACAGAATATTTTAGAGTTCATGTACGCAAAAAAAGTTTGAAAATTATTTCACGCACTAAAAATGAACACCAAGGTTTAGTTATCCATGTTTGGGAAATTCCACTAGTGCAACCCCTAATAATAAGCTCGGTGGAATTTTATAGGAAACGGACATGTAACTGATCCTAACATGCTTTAAATGTGGTGGAAATGCCTGCCAGAAACATGTTGAGGATGCAAGTTGACCTAATGATCCAAAAATTACAAGGAGTGGAAAAAGTAAAACTCTCAAGTGCTTGGATATTTACCAGAAGCAAACAACCCACTTTTGGCCTATCCTTAAAAATCACAGATACTTTTTGGAACTATCTCTCTCAGCATTTGTGCATTTCCATCTTGGACACTCAAATTTTTTTTCATATCCAAACTTGGGTTTTCACTCACCCATTTTTTCACATAAACAAAAAAGATATTAAGGCAAAACAAAATGAAAATTTTAGAGGTCATGTATGAAAAAAAAGTTTAAAAATTGTTTCACGAACTAAAAATGAACTCCAAGGTTTTGTTATCCATGTTTAGGAAATTCCACTACTACAACCCCTAATAATAAGCTTGGTGTAATTTTATAGCAAAGGGACTTGTAACTGATCCTAACATGCTTTAAATGTGGTGGATATGCATACCAAAAACTTGTTGAGGATGCAAGAGGACCTAATGATCAAAAAATTTCAAGGAGTGGAAAAAATCAAATTCTCAAGTGGTTGGGTATTTACCAGGGCCAAACAACCCACTTTTTGCCTATCCATAAAAATCTCAGATACTTTTTGGAACTCTCCCTCTCAGCATTTGTGCATTTCCATCTTGGATGCTCAAATTTTTTTTCAGATCCAAACTGGGGTTTTCACTCTCGCATTTTTTCTCGTAACCAGAAAAGATAATAAGGCAGAACAAAATGAAAATTTTATAGTTCATGTATGCAAAAAAATGTTTGAAAATTATTTCACGCACTAAAAATGAACTCCAAGGTTTTGTTATCCATGTTTGGGAAATTCCACTAGTACAACCCCTAATAATAAATTTGGTGAAATTTTATAGGAAAGGGACTTGTAACTGATCCTAACAAGCTTTAAAAGTTGTGGATATGCATACCAGAAACATGTTGAGGATGCAAGTGTACCTAATGATCCAAATATTTCAAGGAGTGGAAATAATCAAATTCTTAAGTGGTTGGATATTTACCAGAGCCAAACAACCCACTTTTTGCCTATTCTTAAAAATCACAGATACTTTCTGGAACTATCTCTCTCAGCATTTGTACATTTCTATCTTGGATGCTCAAATTTGTTTTCAGATCGAAACTTGAGTTTTTACTCTCCAATTTTTTCTCGTAAACAAAAAAAGATATTAAGGGACATTAAAATGAAAATTTAATAGTTCATGTATGCAAGAAAAAAATTTTAAAATTATATGACGCTCTAAAAATGAACTCCAAGGTTTTGTTATCCATGTTTGGAAAATTCCACTCGTACAACCCCTAATAATAAGCTTGGAGGAATTTATACGAAAGGGACTTGTAACTGATCATAACATGCTTTAAATGTGGTGGATATGCATGCCAGAAACATGTTGAGGATGCAAGTGGACCTAATGATCAAAAAATTTCAAGGAGTGGAAAAAATCAAATTCTCAGTGGTTGGATATTTACCGGAGCCAAACAACCCACTTTTTGCCTATCCTTAAAAATCACAGATACTTTTTGGAACTATCTCTCTCAGCATTTGTGCATTTCCATCTAGGATGCTCAAATTTGTTTTCATATCCAAACATGAGTTTTCACTCTCCCATTTTTTCTCGTAAACAAAAAAGATATTAAGGCATAACAAAATGAAAATTTTAGAGTTCATGAATGGAAAAAAAAATTTGAAAATTATTTCACGCGTTAAAAATGAACTCCAAGGTTTTGTTTTCCATGTTTGGGAAATTCCACTAGTACAACCCCTAATAATAAGCTTGGTGGAATTTATAGGAAAGGAACTTGTAACTGATCCAAACATGCTTTGAATGTGGTGGATATGCATGCCAGAAACATGTTGAGGATCCAAATGGACCTAATGATCCAAACATGAGTTTTCACTCTCCCATATTTTCTCGTAAACGAAAAAGATATTCAGGCATAACAAAATGAAAATATTAGAGTTCATGTGTGCAAAAAAAAATTTCAAAATTATTTCACGCAGTGAAAATGAACTCCAAGGTTTTGTTATCCACATTTGGGAAATTCCACTAGTAAAACCCGTAATAAAAGGCTTGGCGGAATTTTATAGGAAATGGACTTCTAACTGATTCTAACATGCTTTAAATGTGGTGGATATACATGCCTGAAACATGTTGAGGATGCAAGTAGACCTAATGATCCAAAAATTTCAAGGAGTAGAAAAAATCAAATTCTCAAGTGATTGGATATTTACCAGAGCCAAAAATGCCTATCCTTAAATATCACAGATAGTTCTTGGAACTATCTCTCTCAGCATTTGAGCATTTCCATCTTGGATGCTCAAATTTTATTTTTGATCCAAACTTGAGTTTTCACTCACCCATTTTTTCTCGTAAACAAAAAAGATATTTAGGCACAACAAAATTAAAATTTTAAAGTTCATGTTTGCAAATATCAAAATTTGAAAATTATTTCACGCACTAAAAATGAACTCCAAGGTTTTATTAACCATGTCTGGGAAATTCCACTAGTACAACCCCTAATAATAAGCTTGGTGGAATTTTATAGGAAAGGGACTTCTAACAGATCCTAACATGCTTTAAATGTGGTGGATATGCATGCCAGAAACATGTTAAAAATGCAAGTGGACCTAATGATCCAAAAATTTCAAGGAGTGGAAAAAATCAAATTCTCAAGTGGTTGGATATTTACCGGAGCCAAACAACCCACTTTTTGCCTGTCCTTAAAAATCACAGATACTTTTTTGGAACTATCTCTTTCAAGATTTGTGCATTTCCATCTTGGTTGCTCAAATTTGTTTTCAGATCCAAACTTGAGTTTTCACTCTCCCATATTTTCTCGTAAACGAAAAAGATATTCAGGCATAACAAAATGAAAATTTTAGAGTTCATGTGTGCAAAAAAAAATTTCAAAATTATTTCACGCAGTGAAAATGAACTCCAAGGTTTTGTTATCCACGTTTGGGAAATTCCACTAGTTCAACCCGTATGAAAAAGCTTGGTGGAATTTTATAGGAAATGGACTTCTAACTGATCCTAACATGCTTTAAATGTGGTGGATATACATGGCTGAAACATGTTGAGGATGCAAGTGGACCTAATGATCCAAAAATTTCAAGGAGTGGAAAAAATCAAATTCTCAAGTGGTTGGATATTTACCACATCCAAACAACCCACTTTTTGACTATCCGTAAAAATCACAGATAATTTTTGGAACTATCTCTCTCAACATTTGTGCATTTCCATTTTGGATGCTCAAATTTGTTTTCAGATCCAAACTTGGGTTTTCACTCTCCCATTTTTTCTCGTAAACAAAAAAGATATTAAGGCATAACAAAATGAAAATTTTAGAGTTCATGTATGCAAAAAAAAATTTGAAAATTATTTCACACACTAAAAATGAACTCCAAGGTTTTATTATCCATGTCTGGGAAATTCCACTAGTACAACCCCTAATAATAAGCTTGGTGGAATTTTATAGGAAAGGGACTTCTAACTGATCCTAACATGCTTTAAATGTGGTGGATATGCATGCCAGAAACATGTTAAAAATGCAAGTGGACCTAATGATCCAAAAATTTCAAGGAGTGGAAAAAATCAAATTCTCAAGTGGTTGGATATTTACCGGAGCCAAACAACCCACTTTTTGCCTGTCCTTAAAAATCACAGATACTTTTCGGAACTATCTCTTTCAGCATTTGTGCATTTCCATTTTGGATGCTCAAATTTGTTTTCAGATCCAAACTTGAGTTTTCATTCTCCCATTTTTTCTCGTAAACAAAAAAGATATTAAGGCATAACAAAATAAAAATTTTAAAGTTCATGTTTGTAAAAAAATATTTGAAAATTATTTCACGCACTAAAAATGAACTCCAAGGTTTTGTTATCCATGTTTGGGAAATTCCACTAGTACAACCCCTAATAATATGCTTGGTGGAATTTTATAGGAAAGGGTTTGTGACTGATCCTAACAAGCTTTAAATGTGGTGGATATGCATGCCAGAAACATGTGGAAAATGCAAGTGGACCTAATGATCCAAAAATTTCAAGGAGTGGAAAAAATTAAATTCTAAAGTGGTTGGATATTTACCGGAGCCAAACAACCCACTTTTTGCCTGTCCTTAAAAATCACAGATACTTTTCGGAACTATCTCTTTCAGCATTTGTGCATTTCTATTTTGGATGCTCAAATTTGTTTTCAGATCCAAACTAGAGTTTTCATTCTCCCATTTTTTCTCGTAAACAAAAAAGATATTAAGGCATAACAAAATAAAAATTTTAAAGTTCATGTTTGGAAAAAAATATTTGAAAATAATTTCACGCACTAAAAATGAACTCCAAGGTTTTGTTATCCATGTTTGGGAAATTCCACTAGTACAACCCCTAATAATATGCTTAGTGGAATTTTATAGGAAAGGGATTTGTGACTGATCCTAACATGCTTTAAATGTGGTGGATATGCATGCCAGAGACATGTTGAAAATGCAAGTGGACCTAATGATCCAAAAATTTCAAGGAGTGGAAAAAATCAAATTCTCAAGTGGTTGGATATTTACCGGAGCCAAACAACCCACTTTTTGCCTATCCTTAAAAATCACAGATACTTTTTGGAACTATCTCTCTCTGCATTTGTGCATTTCCATCTTGCATTCTCAAATTTGTTTTCAGATCCAAACTTGAGTTTTCAGTCTCCTATTTTTTCTCGTAAGTAAAAAAGATATGAAGGCATAACAAAATGAAAATTTTAGAGTTCATGTATGCAAAAAAAATTTTGAAAATAATTTCACGCACTAAAAATGAACTCCAAGGTTTTGTTATCCATGTTTGGGAAATTGCACTAGCTCAACCCCTAATAATAAGTTTGGTGGAATTGATAGGAAAGGGACTTGTAACTGATCATAACATGCTTTAAATGTGGTGGATATGCATGCCTGAAACATGTTGAGGATGCAAGTGGGCCTAATGATAAAAAAATTTCGAGTGGAAAACAACAAATTCCCAAGTGGTTGGATATTTACCGAAGCCAAACAACCCACTTTTTCCCTATCCTCAAAAATCACTGATACTTTTTGGAACTATCTCTCTCAGCATTTGTGCATTTCTATCTTGGATGCTCAAATTTGTTTTCAGATCCAAACTTGAGTTTTCACTCACCCATTTTTTCACAAAAACAAAAAAGATTTTAAGGCATAAAAAAATAAAAATTTTAGAGTTCAAGTTAGCAAAAAAAAAATTTGAAAATTATTTCACGCACTAAAAATGAACTCCAAGGTTTTGTTATCCATTCTTTGGAAATTCCACCAGTACAACCCCTAATAATAAGCTTGGTGGAACTTTATAGGATAGGGACTTGTAACTTATCCTAAGATGCTTTAAATCTGTTGGATATGCATACCAGAAACATGTTGAAAATGCAAGTGGACCTAATGATCCAAAAATTTCAAGGAGTCGAAAAAATCAAATTCTCAAGTGGTGGGTTGGATATTTACCGGAGCCAAACAACCCACTTTTTGCCTATCCTTAAAAATCACAGGTACTTTTTGGAACTATCTCATTCAGCATATGTGCA
Source organism: Aristolochia californica (assembly GCF_029961685.1). NCBI lineage: Eukaryota > Viridiplantae > Streptophyta > Magnoliopsida > Piperales > Aristolochiaceae > Aristolochia > Aristolochia californica. Next base: position 8,471,465 of record NW_027181837.1, read on the forward strand.
TTTCCATCATGGATGCTCAAATTTATTTTAAGATCCAAACTTGAGCTTTCACTCTCGCATTTTTTCTCGTAAAAAAAAAAGATATTTAGGCATAACAAAATGAAAATTTTAGAGTTCATGTATGCAAAAAAAAATTTGAAAATTATTTCACGCACTAAAAATGAACTCCAAGGTTTTGTTATCCATGTTTGGGAAATTCCACTCCTACAACCCCTAATAATAAGCTTGGTGGAATTTTATAGGAAACGGACTTGTAACTGATCCTAACATGCTTTAAATGTGGTAGATATGCATGCCAGAAACATGTTGAGGATGCAAGTGGACCTAATGATCCAAAAATTTCAAGGAGTAGAAAAAATAATATTCTCAAGTGGTTAGATATTTACCGGTGCCAAACAACCCACTTTTTGCCTCTTCTTATAAATCACAGATACTTTTTGAAACTATCTCTCTCAGCATTTGTGCATTTCCATCTTGGATGCTCAAATTTGTTTTCAGATTCAAACTTGAGTTTTCACTCTCCCATTTTTTCTCCTAAACAAAAAAGATATTAAGGCATAACAAAATGAAAATTTTAAAGTTCCTGAATGCAAAAAAAATTTTGAAAATTATTTCCCGCACTAAAAATGAACTCCAAGGTTTTGTTATCCATGTTTGGGAAGGTCCACTAGTACAACCCCTAATAATAAGGTCGGTGGAATTTTATAGGAAAGGGACTTGTAACTGATCCTAACATGCTTTAAATGTGGTGGATATGCATGCCAGAAACATGTTGAAAATGTAAGAGGACCTAATGATCCAAAAATTTCAAGCAGTGGAAAAAATCAAATTCTCAAGTGGTTGGATATTTACCGGAGCCAAACAACCCACTTTTTGCCTATCCTTAAAAATCACAGATACTTTGTGGAACTATCTCTCTCAGCATTTGTGTATTTCCATCTTGGATGCTCAAATTTTTTTTCTGATCCAAACTTGAGTTTCACCCTCCCACTTTTTCTCGTAAACAAAAAAGATATTAAGGCATAACAAAATGAAATTTTAAGAGTTCATGTATGGAAAAAAAATTTAAATTATTTCACGCTTTAAAAATGAACTCCAAGGTTTTGTTATCCAAGTTTGGTAAATTCCACTAGTACAACCCCTAATAATAAGCTTGGTGGAATTTTATAGGAAAGGGACTTGTAACTGTTCAAAACATGCTTTAAATGTGGTGGATATGCATGCCAGAAACATGTTGAAGATACAAGTGGACTAATGATTCAAAAAATTCAAGGAGTGGAAAAAATCAAAGTCTCAAGTGGTGGACATTTACAGGAGCCAAATAACCCACTTTTTGCCTATGCTTAAAAATCACAGATACTTTTTGGAACTATCTCTCTCACATTTGTGCATTTCCATCTTGGATGCTCAAATTTGTCTTCAGATCCAAACTTGAGTTTTTACTCTCCCATTTTTTCTCGTAAAAAAAAAGATATTAAGGCTTAACAAAATGAAAATTTAAGAGTTCATGAATGAAAAAAAAAATTAAGAGTTCATGTATGCAAAAAAAAATTTCAAAATTTTTTCATGGACTAAAAATGAACTCCAAGGTTTTGTTATCCATGTTTGGGAAATTCCACTAGTACAACCCCTAATAATAAGCTTGGTGGAATTTTATAGGAAATGGACTTGTAACTGATCCTAACATGCTTTAAATGTTGTGGATATGCATGCCAGAAACATGTTGAGGATGCAAGTGGACCTGATGCTCAAAAATTTCAAGGAGTGGAAAAAATCAAATTCTCAAGTGGTTGGATATTTACCAGAGCCAAACAACTAAGTTTTTGCCTATCCTTAAAAATCACAGATACTTTTTGGAACTATCTCTCTCAGTATTTGTGCATTTCCATCTTGGATGCTCAAATTTGTATTCAGATGCAAACTTGAGTTTTCACTCTCCCATTTTTTCTGTAAACAAAAAAGATATTAAGGCTTAACAAAATGAAAATTTAAGAGTTCATGAATGAAAAAAATAAATTTAAATTATTTCACGCTCTAAAAATGAACTCCAAGGTTTTGTTATCCATGTTTGGGAAATTCCACTAATTCAACCCCTAATAATAAGTTTCGTGGAATTTTATATGAAAGGGAATTGTAACTGATCCTAACATGCTTTAAATGTGGTGGATATGCATGCCAGAAACATATTGAGGATGCAAGTGGACCTAATGATCCAAAAATTTCAGGGAGTGGAAAAAATCAAATCCTCCAATGGTTGGATGTTTACCAGAGCCAAACAACCCACTTTTTGCCTATCCTTAAAAATCACAGATACTTTTTGGAACTATCTCTCTCAGCATTTGTGCATTTCCATCTTGGATCCTCAAATTTGTTTTCAGATCCAAACTTGAATTTCACTCTCCCATTTTTCTCGTAAACAAAAAAGATATTAAGGCATGACAAATTGAAAATTTTAGAGTTAATGTTTGCAAAAAAAATTTGAAAATTATTTCATGCACTAAAAATGAACTCCAAGGTTTTGCTATCCATATTTGGGAAATTCTACTACTAGTACAGCCCCTAATAATAGGCTTAATGGAACTTTATAGGAAAGGGACTTGTAACTGATCCTAACATGCTTTAAATGTGGTGGATATGCATGCCAGAAACATGTTGAGGATGCAAGTGAACCTAATGATCCAAAAATTTCAAGGAGTGGAAAAAATCAAATTCTCAAGTGGTTGGATATTTACCAATCCAAGCAACCCACTTTTTGCCTATCGTTAAAAATCACAGATACTTTTTGGAACTATCTCCCTCAGCATTTGTGCATTTCCATCTTGGATGCTCAAATTTGTTTTTAGATCCAAACTTGAGTTTTCACTCTCCAATTTTTTCTCCTAAACAAAAAAGATATAAGGCATAACAAAATGAAAATTTTAGAGTTCATGTATGGAAAAAAAATTTTGAAAATTATTTCATGCGCTAAAAATGATCTCCAAGGTTTTGTTATCCATGATTGGGAAATTCCACTAGTACAACCCCTAGTAATAAGCTTGGTGGAATTTATAGGAAAGAGACTTGTAACTGATCCTAACATGCTTTGAATGAGGTGGATATGCAGGCAAGAAACTTGTTGAGGATGCAAGTGGTCGTAGTGATCCAAAAATTTCTAGGATTGGAAAAAATCAAATTCTCAAGTGGTTAGATATTTATCGGAGCCAAAGAACCCACTTTTTCCCTATCCTTAAAAATCACAAATACTTTTTGGAACTATCTCTCTCAGCATTTATGCATTTCCATCTTGGATGCTCAAATTTGTTTTCAGATCCAAACTGGAGTTTTCACTGTCCCATTTTTTCTCGTAAACAAAAAAGATATTATGGCATAACAAAATGAAAATTTTAGAGGGCATGTATGCAAAAAAAAAAAATTGAAAATTATTTCACGCACTAAAAATGAACTCCAAGGTTTTGTTATCCGTGTTTGGGAAATTCCACTAGTACAACCCCTAGTAATAAGCTTGGTGGAATTTTATAGGAAAGGGACTTGTAACTGATCCTAACATGCTTTAAATGTGGTGGATATGCATGCCAGAAACATGTTAATGATGCAAGTGGACCTAATGATCCAAATATTTCAAGGAGTGGAAAAAATAATATTCTCAAGTGGTTGGATATTTACCGGAGCCAAACAACCCACTTTTTGCATCTTCTTAAAAATCACAGATACTTTTTGGAATTATCTCTCTTTGCATTTGTTCATTTCCATCTTAGATGCTCTAATTTGTTTTCAGATCCAAACTTGAGTTTTCACTCTCCCATTTTTTTCTCGTAAACAAAAAAGATATTAAGGCATAACAAAATCAAAATTTTAAAGTTCATGTATGCAAAAAAAAATTGAAAATAATTTCACACACTAAAAATGAACTCCAAGGTTTTGTTATCCATGTTCTAGAAATTCCACTAGTACAACCTCTAATAATAAGTTTGGTGGAATTTTAAAGGAAAGGGACTCGTAGATCCTAACATGCTTTAAATGTGGTGGATATGCATGCAAGAAACTTGTTGAAAATACAAGAGGACCTAATGGTCCAAAAATTTCAAGGAGTGGAAAAAATCAAATTCTCAAGTGGTTGGATATTTACCGGAGCCAAACAACCCACTTTTTTCCTATCCTTAAAAATCACAATTACTTTTTGGAACTATCTCTGTCAGCATTTGTGCATTTCCATCTTGGATGCTCAAATTTGTTTTCGGTTCCAAACTTGAGTATTCACTCTCCCATTTTTTCTCGTAAGCAGAAAAAATATTAAGGCATAACAAAATGAAAATTTTAGAGTTATGTATGCAAAAAAAAATTTCAAAATTATTTCACGCACTAAAAATGAACTCCAAGGTTTTGTTATCCATGTTTGGGAAATTCCACTAGTTCAACCCCTAATAATAAGCTTGGTGGAATTTTATAGGAAAGGGACTTGTAACTGATCCTAACAAGCTTTAAACGTGGTGGATATCGATGCCAGAAACATGTTGAGGATGCAAGGGGACCTAATGATCAAAAATTTTCAAGGAGTGGAAAAAATCAAATTCTCAAGTGGTTGCATATTTACCGGAGCCAATCTACCCACTTTTTGCCTATGCTTAATAATCACAAATACTTTTTGGAACTATCTCTCTCAGCATTTGAGCATTTCCATCTTGGATGCTCAAATTTGTCTTCAGATCCAAACTTGAGTTTTCACTCTCCCATTTTTTCTCGTAAAAAAAAAAAAGATATTCAGGCATAACAAAATGAAAATTTCGGGTTCTCGTATGCAAAAAAAAATTGGAAAATTATTTCACAAATAAAAATGAACTCCAAGGTTTTGTTATCCATGTTTGGGAAATTCCACTAGTACAACCCCTAATATTAAGCTTGGTGGAATTTTATAGGAAAGGGACTTGTAACTGATCCTAACATGCTTTAAATGTGGTGGATATGCATGCCAGAAACATATTGAGGATGCAAGTGGACCTAATGATCCAAAAATTTCAAGGAGAGGAAAAAATCGAATTCTGAAGAGGTTGGATATTTACCAGAGCCAAACAACCCACTTTTTGCCTATTCTTAAAAATCACAGATACTTTGTGGAACTATCTCTCTCAGCATTTGTACATTTCTATCTTGGATGCTCAAATTTGTTTTCAGATCCAAACTTGAGTTTTCACTCTCCAATTTTTTCTCGTAAACAAAAAAGATATTAAGGGACATTAAAATGAAAATTTAAGAGTTCATGTATGCAAGAAAAAAATTTTAAAATTATATGACGCTCTAAAAATGAACTCCAAGGTTTTGTTATCCATGTTTGGAAAATTCCACTCGTACAACCCCTAATAATAAGCTTGGTGGAATTTATACGAAAGTGACTTGTAACTGATCATAACATGCTTTAAATGTGGTGGATATGCATGCCAGAAACATGTTGAGGATGCAAGTGGACCTAATGATCAAAAAATTTCAAGGAGTGGAAAAAATCAAATTCTCAAGTGGTTGGATATTTACCGGAGCCAAACAACCCACTTTTTCCCTATCCTTAAAAATCACAGATACTTTTTGGAACTATCTCTCTCAGCATTTGTGCATTTCCATCTAGGATGCTCAAATTTGTTTTCAGATCCAAACATGAGTTTTCACTCTCCCATTTTTTCTCGTAAACAAAAAAGATATTAAGGCATAACAAAATGAAAATTTTAGAGTTCATGAATGCAAAAAAAAGTTTGAAAGTTATTTCACGCGTTAAAAATGAACTCCAAGGTTTTGTTTTCCATGTTTGGGAAATTCCACTAGTACAACCCCTAATAATAAGCTTGGTGGAATTTATTGGAAAGGAACTTGTAACTGATCCAAACATGCTTTGAATGTGGTGGATATGCATGCCAGAAACATGTTGAGGATCCAAATGGACCTAATGGTCCAAAAATTTCAAGGAGTGGAAAAAATCAAATTCTCAAGTGGTTGATATTTTTCGGAGCCAAACAACCCACTTTTTCCCTATCCTTAAAAATCACATGTACTTTTTGGAACTATCTCTCTAAGCATTTGTGCATTTCCATCCTGGATGCTCAAATTTGTTTTATGCTCCAAACTTGAGTTTTCATTCTCCAATTTTTTCTCGTAAAAAAAAAAGATATGAAGGCATAACAAAATGAAAATTTTAGAGTTCATGTATGCAAAAAAATATTTGAAAATTATTTCACGTTGTAAAAATGAACTCCAAGGTTTTGTTATCCATGTTTGGGAAATTCAACTAGTACAACCCCTAATAATAAGCTTGGTGGAATTTATAGGAAAGGGACTTCTAACTGGTCATAACATGCTTTAAATGTTATGGATATGCCTGCCAGAAACATGTTGAGGATGCAAGTGGACCTAATGATCAAAAAATTTCAAGGAGTGGAAAAAATCAAATTCTCAAGTGGTTGGATATTTACCGGAGCCAAACAACCCACTTTTTTCCTATGCTTAAAAATCACAGATACTTTTTGGAGCTTTCATTCTCAGCATTTGTTCATTTCCATCGTGGATGCTCAAATTTGCCTTCAGATCCAAACTTGAGTTTTCACTTTCCCATTTTTTCTCTTAAACAAAAAGATATTAAGGCATAGCAAATTGAAAATTTTAGAGTTCTCGTATGCAAAAAAAATTTGAAAATTATTTCACGTACTAAAAATTAACTCCAAGGTTTTGTTATCCATGTTTTGGAAATTTCACTAGTACAACCCCTAATAAAAAGCTTGGTGGAATTTAATAGGAAAGGGAGTTGTAACTGATCCTAACATGCTTTAAACGTGGCGGATATGCAATCCAGAAACCTGTTGAGGATGCAAGTGGACCTAATGATCCAAAAATTTCAAGGAGTGGAAAAAATCAAATTCTCAAGTGGTTGGAATTTACCAGAGCCAAACAACCCAGTTTTTGCCTATCCTTAAAAATCACAGATACTTTTTGGAACTATCTCTCTCAGCATTTGTTCAATTCCATCTTGTATGCTCAAATTTGTTTTCAAATCCAAACTTGAGTTTTCACACTCTCATTTTTTCTCGTAAGCAAAAAAGATATGAAGGCATAACAAAATGAAAATTTAAGAGTTCATGTATGCAAAAAAATATTTCAAAACTATTTTTCGCACTAAAAATGAACTCCAAGGTTTTGTTATCCATGTTTGGGAAATTCCACTAGTACAACCCCTAATAATAAGCTTGGTGGAATTTAATAGGAAAGGGGCTTGTAACTAATCCTAAAATGCTTTAAACATGGTGGATAGGCAATCCAGAAACCTGTTGAGGATGCAAGTGGACCTAATGATCCAAAAATTTCAAGGAGTGGAAAAAATCAAACTCTCAAGTGGTTGGAATTTACCGGAGCCAAACAACCCAGTTTTTGCCTATCCTTAAAAATCACAGATACTTTTTGGAACTATCTCTCTCAGCATTTGTTCAATTCCATCTTGTATGCTCAAATTTGTTTTCAAATCCAAACTTGAGTTTTCACACTCCTATTTTTTCTCGTAAGCAAAAAAGATATGAAGGCTTAACAAAATGAAAATTTAAGAGTTCATGTATGCAAAAAAATATTTCAAAATTATTTCACGCACTAAAAATGAACTCCAAGGTTTTGTTATCCATGTTTGGGAAATTCCACTAGTACAACCCCTAATAATAAGCTTGATGGAATTTTATAGGAAAGGGACTTGTAACTGATCCTAACATGCTTTAAACGTGGTGGATATGCAATCCAGAAACCTGTTGAGGATGCAAGTGGACCTAATGATCCAAAAATTTCAAGGAGTGGAAAAAATCAAATTCTCAAGTGGTTGGATATTTACCGAAGCCAAACAACCCACTTTTTCCCTATCCTCAAAAATCACAGATACTTTTTGGAACTATCTCTCTCAGCATTTGTGCATTTCTATCTTGGATGCCCAAATTTGTTTTCAGATCCAAACTTGAGTTTTCACTCTCCCATTTTTTCTCGAAATCAAAAAAGATTTTTAGGCATAACAAAATGAAAATTTTAGAGTTTATGTATGCAAAAAAAATTTGAAAATTATTTCACGCACTAAAAATGAACTCCAATGTTTTGTTATCCATTTTTGGGAAATTCCACTCCTACAAACCCTAATAAAAAGCTTGGTGGAATTTTATAGGAAAGGGACTTGTAACTGATCCTAACATACTTTAAATGTCGTGGATATGCATGCACGAAACATGTTGAGGATGCAAGTGGACCTAATGATTCCAAATTTTCAAGGAGTAGAAAAAATAATATTCCTAAGTGGTTAGATATTTACCGGAGCCAAACTACCCACTTTTTGCCTATTCTTATAAATCACAGATACTTTTTGGAACTATCTCTCTCAGCATTTGTGCATTTCCATCTGGGATGCTCAAATTTGTTTTCAGATCCAAACTTGAGTTTTCGCTCTCCCATTTTTTCTCGTAAACAAAAAAGACATAAAGGCATAACAAAATGAAAATTTTAAAGATCCAGTATCCAAAAAAAAATTTGAAAATTATTTCGCGCACTAAAAATGAACTCCAAGGTTTTGTTATCCATGTTTGGGAAAGTCCACTAGTACAACCCCTAATAATAAGGTCGATGGAATTTTATAGGGAAAGGGACATGTAACTGATCCAAAGATGCTTTAAATGTGGTGGGTATGCATGCATGAAACATGTTGAGGATGCAAGTGGACCTAATGATCCAAAAATTTCTAGGAGTGGAAAAAATCAAATTCTCTAGTGGTTAGATATTTACTGGAGCCAAACAACCCACTTTTTGCCTATCCTTAAAAATTACAGATACTTTTTGGAACTATCTCTCTCGGCATTTGTGCATTTCCATCTTGGATGCTCAAATTTGTTTCCAGATCCAAACTAGAGTTTTCACTCTCCCATTTTTTCTCGTAAACAAAAAAGATATTAAGGCATAACAAAATGAAAATTTTAGACTTCATGCATGCAAAAAAATAATTTGAAAATTAATTCACGCTCTAAAAATGAACTCCAAGGTTTTGTTATCCATGTTTGGGAAATTCAACTAGTACAACCCCTAATAATAAGCTTGGTGGATTTTATAGGAAAGGGACTTGTAACTGGTCATAACATGCCTTAAATGTGGTGGATATGCATGCCATAAACACGTTGAGGATGCAAGTGGACCTAATTATCAAAAAATTTCAAGGAGTGGAAAAAATCAAATTCTCAAGTGGATGGATATTTACCGAAGCCAAACAACCCACGTTTTCCCTATCCTTAAAAATCACAGATACTTTTTGGAACAATCTCTCTCAGTATTTGTGCATTTCCATCTTGGATGCTCAAATTTTTTTTCAGATCCAAACTTGAGTTTTCAGTTTCCCATTTTTTTTCGTAAACAAAAAAGATATTAAGGCATAGCAAAATGAAAATTTTAGAGTTCATAGATGCAAAAAAATATTTCAAAATTATTTCACGCACTAAAAATGAACTCCAAGGTTTTGTTATCCATGTTTGGGAAATTCCACTAGTACAACCCCTAATAATAAGCTTGGTGAAATTTTATAGGAAAGGGACTTGTAACTGGTCATAACATGCTTTAAATGTGGTGGATATTCTTGCCAGATACATGTTGACGATGCAAGTGGACTTAATGATCAATAAATTTGAAGGAGTGGAAAAAATCAAATTCTCAAGTGGTAGGATAGGAGCCAAACAATCCACTTTTTGCCTATGCTTAAAAATCACAGATAATTTTTGGAACTTTCACTCTCAGCATTTGTTCATTTCCATCTTGGATGCTCAAATTTGCCTTCAGATCCAAACTTGAGTTTTCACTTTCCCATTTTTTCTCTTAAACAAAAAAGATATTAAGGCATAACAAAATGAAAATTTTAGACTTCATGTATGCAAAAAAATAATTTGAAAATTATTTCACGTACTAAAAATTAACTCCAAGGTTTTGTTATCCATGTTTTGGAAATGCCACTAGTACAACCCCTAATAATAAGCTTGGTGGAATTTATAGGAAAGGGACTTGTAACTGATCATAACATGTTTTAAATGTGGTGGATATGCATGCCAGAAACATGTTGAGGATGCAAGTGAACCTAATGATCAAAAAATTTCAAGGAGTGGAAAAAATCAAATTCTCAAGTGGTTGGATATTTACCGGAGCCAAACAACCCACTTTTTCCCTATCCTTAAAAATCACAGATACTTTTTGGAACTATCTCTCTCAGCATTTCTGCATTTTCATCTTGGATGCTCAAATTTGTTTTCAGATCCAAACTTGACTTTTCACTCTCCTATTTTTTCTCATAACCAAAAAAGATATTAAGGCATAACAAAATGAAAATTTTAGAGTTCATGTATGAAAAAAAATATTTCAAAACTATTTTTCGCACTAAAAATGAACTCCAAGGTTTTGTTATCCATGTTTGGGAAATTCCACTCGTACAACCCCTAATAATAAGCTTGGTGGAATTTAATAGGAAAGGGGCTTGTAACTAATCCTAACATGCTTTAAACATGGTGGATAGGCAATCCAGAAACCTGTTGAGGATGCAAGTGGACCTAATGATCCAAAAATTTCAAGGAGTGGAAAAACTCAAATTCTCAAGTGGTTGGATATTTACCGGAGCCAAACAACCCAGTTTTTGCCTATCCTTAAAAATCACAGATACTTTTTGGAACTATCTCTCTCAGCATTTGTTCATTTCCATCTTGAATGCTCAAATTTGTTTTCAAATCCAAACTTGAGTTTTCACACTCCTATTTTTTCTCGTAAGCAAAAAAGATATGAAGGCATAACAAAATGAAAATTTAAGAGTTCGTGTATGCAAAAAAATATTTCAAAATTATTTCACACACTAAAAATGAACTCCAAGGTTTTGTTATCCATGTTTGGGAAATTCCACTAGTACAACCCCTAATAATAAGCTTGATGGAATTTTATAGGAAAGGGAGTTGTAACTGATTCTAACATGCTTTAAACGTGGTGGATATGCAATCCAGAAACCTGTTGAGGATGCAAGTGGACCTAATGATCCAAAAATTTCAAGGAGTGGAAAAAATCAAATTCTCAAGTGGTTGGATATTTACCGAAGCCAAACAACCCACTTTTTTCCTATCCTCAAAAATCACAGATACTTTTTGGAACTATCTCTCTCAGCATTTGTGCATTTCTATCTTGGATGCTCAAATTTGTTTTCAGATCCAAATTTCAGTTTTCACTCTCCCATTTTTTCTCGAAAACGAAAGAGATTTTAAGGCATAACAAAATGAAAATTTTAGAGTTCATGCATGCAAAAAAAAAATATGAAAATTATTTCACGCACTAAAAATGAACTCCAAGGTTTTGTTATCCATGTTTGGGAAATTCCACTAGTACAACCCCTAATAAAAAGCTTGGTGGAATTTTATAGGAAAGGGACATGTAACTTATCCTAAGATGCTTTTAATGTGGTGGATATGCATGCGAGAAAGATATTGAAAATGCAAGTGGACCTAATGATCCAAAAATTTCCAAGGAGTGGAAAAAATCAAATTCTCATGTGGATGGATAATTACCGGACCCAAATAACCCACTTTTTGCCAATTCTTATAAATCACAGATACTTTTTGGAACTATCTCTCTCAGCATTTGTGCATTTCCATCTTGGATGCTCAAATTAGTTTTCAGATCCAAACTTGAGTTTTCACTCTCCCATTTTTTCTCGTAAACAAAAAAGATATTAATGCATAACAAAATGAAAATTTTAGAGTTCATGTATGCAAAAAAAAATTTGAAAATTATTTCACGCACTAAAAATGAACTCCAAGGTTTTGTTATCCATGTTTGAGAAATTCCACTCCTACAACCCCTAATAATAAGCTTGGTGGAATTTTATAGGAAAGGGACTTGTAACTGATCCTAACATGCTTTAAATGTGGTGGATATGCATGCCAGAGACATGTTGACGATGCAAGTGGACCTAATGATCCAAAAATTTCAAGGAGTAGAAAAAATAATATTCTACAGTGGTTAGATATTTACCGGAGCCAAGCAACCCACTTTTTGTCTATTCTTATAAATCACAGATACTTTTTGGAACTATCTCTCTCAGCATTTGTGCATATCCATCTTAGATGCTCAAATTTGTTTTCAGATCCAAACTTGAGTTTTCACTCTCCCATTTTTTCTCATAAACAAAAAAGATATTAAGGCATAACAAAATGAAAATTTTAAAGTTCCTGTATCCAACAAAAAATTGAAAATAATTTCACGCACTAAAAATGAAATCCAAGGTTTTATTATCCATGTTTGGGAGATTCCACTAGTACAACCCCTAATAATAAGGTCGGTGGAATTTTATAGGAAAGGGACTTGTAACTGATCCTAATATGCTTTAAATGTGGTGGATATGCATGCCAGAAATATGTTGAAAATGCAAGAGGACCTAATGATCCAATAATTTCAAAGAGTGGAAAAAATCAAATTTTCAAGTGGTTGGATATTTACCGGAGCCAAACAACCCACTTTTTGCCTATCCTAAAAAGTCACAGATACTTTTTGGAACTATCTCTCTCACCATTTGTATTTCCATCTTGGATGCTCAAATTTTTTTTTGGATCCAAACTTGAGTTTTCACTCTCCAATTTTTCTCGTAAACAAAAAAGATATTAAGGCATAACAAAATGAAAATTTAAGAGTTCATGTATGGAAAAAAGTTTTAAATTATTTCACGCTCTAAAAATGAACTCCAAGGTTTTGTTATCCAAGTTTGGGAAATTCCACTAGTACAACCCCTAATAATAAGCTTGGTGGAATTTTATAGGAAAGGGACTTGTAACTGTTCAAAACATGCTTTAAAAGTGGTAGATATGCATGCCAGAAACATGTTGAGGATACAAGTGGACTAATGATCCAAAAATTTCAAGGAGTGGAAAAAATCAAATTCTCAAGTGGTGGCACATTTACAGGAGCCAAACAACCCACTTTTTGCCTATGCTCAAAAATCACAGATACTTTTTGGAACTATCTCTCTCAGCATTTGTGCATTTCCATCTTGGAAGCTCAAATTTGTCTTCAGATCCAAACTTGAGTTTTCACTCTCCCATTTTTTCTCGTAAAAAAAAAAGATATTCAGGCATAAAAATTGAAATTTTAAGAGTTCATGTATGCAAAAAAATATTTCAAAATTATTTCATGCACTAAAAATGAAGTCCAAGGTTTTGTTATCCATGTTTGGGAAATTCCACTAGTACAACCCCTAATAATAAGCATGGTGGAATTTTATAGGAAATGGACTTGTAAGTGATCCTAACATGCTTTAAATGTGGTGGATATGCATGCCAGAAACATGTTGACGATGCAAGTGGACCTAATGATCCAAAAATTTCAAGGAGTAGAAAAAATAATATTCTACAGTGGTTAGATATTTACCGGAGCCAAACAACCCACTTTTTGCTTATTCTTATAAATCATAGATACTTTTTGGAACAATCTCTCTCAGCATTTGTGCATATCCATCTTGGATGCTCAAATTTTTTTTCAGATCCAAACTTGAGTTTTCACTCTCCCATTTTTTCTCATAAACAAAAAAGATATTAAGGCATAACAAAATGAAAATTTTAAAGTTCCTGTATCCAAAAAAAATTTTGAAAATTATTTCACGCACTAAAAATGAACTCCTAGGTTTTGTTTTCCATGTTTGGGAAAGTCCACTAGTACAACCCCTAATAATAAGGTCGGTGGAATTTTATAGGAAAGGGACTTCTAACTGATCCTAATATGCTTTAAATGTGGTGGATATGCATGTCAGAAACATGTTGAAAATGCAAGAGGACCTAATGATCCAAAAATTTCAAAGAGTGGAAAAAATCAAATTTTCAAGTGGTTGGATATTTACCGGAGCCAAACAACCCACATTTTGCCAATCCTTAAAAATCACAGATACTTTTTGGAATTATCTCTCTCACCATTTGTGTAGTTCCATATTGGATGCTCAAATTTGTTTTCGGATCCAAACTTGAGTTTTCACTCTCCCATTTTTCTCCTAAACAAAAAAGATATTAAGGCATAACAAAATGAAAATTTAAGAGTTCATGTATGGAAAAAAAATTTTAAATTATTTCACGCTCTAAAAATGAACTCCAAGGTTTTGTTATCCAAGTTTGGGAAATTCCACTAGTACAACCCCTAATAATAAGCTTGGTGGAATTTTATAGGAAAGGGACTTGTAACTGTTCAAAACATGCTTTAAAAGTGGTGGATATGCATGCCAGAAACATGTTGAGGATACAAGTGGAGTAATGATCCAAAAATTTCAAGGAGTGGAAAAAATCAAATTCTCAAGTGGTGGGACACTTAAAGGAGCAAAACAACCCACTTTTTGCCTATGCTTAAAAATCACAGATACTTTTTGGAACTATCTCTCTCAGCATTTGTGCATTTCCATCTTGGATGCTCAAATTTGTCTTCAGATCCAAACTTGAGTTTTCACTCTCCCATTTTTTCTCGTAAACAAAAAGGATATTCATGCATAAAAAATGAAAATTTTTGAGTTCATGTATGCAAAAAAAATTTTCAAAATTATTTCATGCACTAAAAATGAAGTCCAAGGTTTTGTTATCCATGTTTGGGAAATTCCACTAGTACAACCCCTAATAATAACCATGGTGGAATTTTATAGGAAATGGACTTGTAACTGATCCTAACATTCTTTAAATGTGGTGGATATGCATGCCAGAAACATGTTGAGGATGCAAGTGCACCTGATGCTTCAAAAATTTCAAGGAGTGGAAAAAATCAAATTCTCAAGTTGTTGGATATTTACCGGAGCCAAACAACCCACTTTTTGCCAATCCAAATAAATCACAGATGCTTTTTGGAACTATCTCTCTTAGCATTTTTGCATTTCCATCTTGGATGCTCAAATTTGTTTTCAGATTCAAACTTGAGCTTTCACTCTCCCATTTTTTCTCGTAAAAAAAAAGATATTTAGGCATAACCAAATGAAAATTTTAGAGTTCATGTATGCAAAAAAAAATTTGAAAATTATTTCACGCACTAAAAATGAACTCCAAGGTTTTGTTATCCATGTTTGAGAAATTCCACTCCTACAACCCCTAAAACTAAGCTTGGTGGAATTTTATAGGAAATGGACTTGTAACTGATCCTAACATGCATTAAATGTGGAGGATATGCATGCCAGAAACATGTTGAGGATGCAAGTGAACCTAATGATCCAAAAATTTCAAGGAGTGGAAAAAATTAAATTCTCAAGTGGTTGGATATTTACCGGAGCCAAACAACCCACTTTTTGCCTATCCTTAAAAATCACAGATACTTTTTGGAACTATCACTCTCGTCATTTGTGCATTTACATCTTGGATACTCAAATTTGTTTTCGGATCCAAACTTGAGTTTTCACTCTCCTATTTTTTATCGGAAACAAAAAAAATATTAAGGCATAAAAAAATGAAAATTTTAGAGATCATGTATGCAAAAAAAAATTTCAAAATTATTTCACGCACTAAAAATGAACTCCATGTTTTTGTTATCCATGTTTGGGAAATTCCATTAATACAACCCTAATAATAAGCTTGGTGGAATTTTATAGGAAAGGGACTTGTAACTGATCCTAACATGCTTTAAATGCGGTGGGTATGCATGCCAGAAAGATGTTGAGGATGCAAGTGGACCTAATGATCAAAAAATATCAAGGAGTGAAAAAATCAAATTCTCAAGTGCTAGGATATTTAAAGTAGCCAAACAACCCACTTTTAGCCTATGCTTAAATATCACAGATACTTTTTGGAACTAGCACTCTTAGCATTTGTGCATTTCCATCTTGGATGCTCAAATTTGTCTTCAGATCCAAACTTGAGTTTTCACTCTCCCATTTTTTCTCGAAAACAAAAAAGATATTAAGGCATAACAAAATGAAAATTTTAGAGTTCTCGTATGTAAAAAAAAATTTGAAAATTATTTCACGCACTAAAAATGAACTCCATGGTTTTGTTATCAATGTTTTGGAAATTCCACTAGTACAACCTCTAATAATAAGCTCGGTGGAATTTTATAGGAAAGGGACTTGTAACTGATCCTAACATGCTTTAAATGTGGTGGATATGCATGCCAGAAACATGTTAAGGATGCAAGTGGACCTAATGATCCAAAAATTTCAAGGAGTGGAAAAAATCAAATTCTCAAGAGGTTAGATATTTACCAATGCCAAACAACCCACTTTTTGCCAATCCTTAAAAATGACAGATACTTTTTGGAACTATCTCTCTCAGCATTTGTGCATTTCCATCTTGGATGCTCAAATTTGTTTTCAGATCCAAACCTGAGTTTTCACTCTCCCATTTTTCTCGTAAACAAAAAAGAGATTAAGGCATCACAAAATGAAAATTTTAGAGTTCATGTATGCAAAAAAAAAAATTTTAAATTATTTCACGCTCTAAAAATAAACTTCAAGGTTTTTTTATCTATGTTTGGGAAATTCTACTAGTACAACCCCTAATAATATGCTTGGTGGAATTTATACGAAAGGGACTTGTAACTGATCATAACATGCTTTAAATGTGGTGGATATGCATGCCAGAAACATGTTGAGGATGCAAGTGGACCTAATGATCAAAAAATTTCAAGGAGTGGAAAAAATCAAAATCACAAGTGGTTGGATATTTACCGCAGCCAAACAACCCACTTTTTGCCTTTCCTTAAAAATCACAGATACTTTTTGGAACAATCTCTCTCAGCATTTGTGCATTTCCATCTTGGATGCTCAAATTTTTTTTCAGATCCAAACTTGAGTTTTCACTCTCCCATTTTTTCTCGTAAATAAAAAAGATATTAAGGCACAACAAAATGAAAATTTTAGAGTTCATGTGTGAAAAAAAATATTTCAAAATTATTTCACGCTCTAAAAATGAACTCCAAGGTTTTGTTATCCATGTTTGGGAAATTCCACTAGTACAACCCCTAATAATAAGCTTGGTGGAATTTTATTGGATAGGGACTTGTAACTGCTCCTAACATGCTTTAAATGTGGTGGATATGCATGCCAGAAACATGTTGAGGATGCAAATGGACCTAATGATCTAAATATTTCAAGGAGTGGAAAAAATCAAATTGTCAAGTGGTTGTATAGTTACCGGAGCCAAACAACCCACTTTTTGCCTATGCGTAAAAATCACAGATACTTTCTAGAACTATCTCTCTCAGCATTTGTGCATTTCCATCTTGGATGCTCAAATTTGTCTTAAGATCCAAACTTGAGTTTTCACTCTCCCATTTTTTTTTCGTAAACAAAAAAGATATTATGGCATAACAAAATGAAAATTTTAAAGTTCAAGTATGCAAAAAAAAATTTGAAAATTATTTCACGCACTAAAAATGAACTCCAAGGTTTTGTTATCCATGTTCTGGAAATTCCACTAGTACAACCTCTAATAATAAGTTTGGTGGAATTTTTTAGCAAAGGGACTTGTAACTGATCCTAACATGCTCTAAATGTGGTGGATATGCATGCCAGAAACATTTTGAAAATGCAAGAGGACCTAGTGGTCCAAAAATTTCAAGGAGTGGTAAAAATCAAATTCTCAAGTGGTTGGATATTTACCGG
Organism: Aristolochia californica; assembly: GCF_029961685.1. Lineage (NCBI taxonomy): Eukaryota > Viridiplantae > Streptophyta > Magnoliopsida > Piperales > Aristolochiaceae > Aristolochia > Aristolochia californica. Next base: position 8,489,079 of record NW_027181837.1, read on the forward strand.
AGCCAAACAACCCACTTTTTTCCTATCCTTTATAATCACAGATACTTTTTGGAACTATCTCTCTCAGCATTTGTGCTTTTCCATCTTGAATGCACAAATTTGTCTTCTGATCCAAACTTGAGTTTTCACTCACCCATTTTTTCTCGTAAACAAAAAAGATAATAAGACATAACAAAATGAAAATTTTAGACTTCATGTATGCCCAAAAAAATTTAAAAATTATTTCACGCACTAAAAATGAACTCCAAGGTTTTGTTATCCATGTTTGGGACATTCCACTAGTACAACCCCTAATAATAAGCTTGGTGGAATATTATAGGAAATGGACTTTTAACTGGTCCTAACATGCCTTAAATGTGGTGGATATGCATGCCAGAAACATGTTGAGGATGCAAGTGGACCTAATGATCCAAAAATTTCAAGGAGTGGAAAAAATCAAAATTCTCAAGTGGTTGGATATTTCCCGAAGCCAAACAACCCACATTTTCCCTATCCTTAAAAATCACAGATACTTTTTGGAACAATCTCTCACAGCATTTGTGCATTTCCATCTTGGATGCTCAAATTTGTTTTCAGATCCAAACTTGAGTTTTCACTCTCCCATTTTTTCTTCTAAACAAAAAAGATATTATGGCATAACAAAATGAAAATTTTAGAGTGCATGTATGCAAAAAAAAAAAAATTGAAAATTATTTCACGCACTAAAAATGAACTCCAAGGTTTTGTTATCCGTGTTTGGGAAATTCCACTAGTACAACCCCTAGTAATAAGCTTGGTGGAATTTTATAGGAAAGGGACTTGTAACTGATCCTAACATGCTTTAAATGTGGTGGATATGCATGCCAGAAACATGTTGATGATGCAAGTGGACCTAATGATCCAAATATTTCAAGGAGTGGAAAAAATCAAATTCTCAAGTGGTTGGACCTTTACCGGAGCCAAACAACCCACTTTTTGCATCTTCTTAAAAATCACAGATACTTTTTGGAATTACCTCTCTTTGCATTTGTGCATTTCCATCTTAGATGCTCTAATTTGTTTTCAGATCCAAACTTGAGTTTTCACTCTCCCATTTTTTCTCGTAAACAAAAAAGATATTAAGGCATAACAAAATGAAAATTTTAGGTTCGTGTATGCAAAAAAAATTTTGAAAATTATTTCACGCGCTAAAAATGATCTCCAAGGTTTTGTTATCCATGTTTGGGAAATTCCACAAGTACAACCCTTAATAATAAGCTTGGTGGAATTTATAGGAAAGGGACTTGTAACTGGTCAAAACATGCTTCAAATGTGGTGGATATGCTTGCCAGAAACATGTTGAGGATGCAAGTGGACCTAATGATCAAAAAATTTCAAGGAGTGGAAAAAATCAAATTCTCAAGTGGTAGGATAGGAGCCAAACAACCCACTTTTTGCCTATGCTTAAAAATCACAGATACTTTTTGGAACTATCACTCTCAGCATTTGTTCATTTCCATCTTGGATGCTCAAATTTGCCTTCAGATCCAAACTTGAGTTTTCACATTCTCATTTTTTCTCGTAAACAAAAAAGATATTAAGGCATAACAAAATGAAAATTTTAGAGTTCTCGTATGCAAAAAAAAATTTGAAAATTATTTCACGCTCTAAAAATTAACGCCAAGGTTTTTTTATCCATGTTTGGGAAATTCCACTAGTACAACCCCTAATAATAAGCTTGGTGAAATTTATAGGAATGCGACTTGTAACTGATCATAACATGCTTTTAATGTGGTGGATATGCATGCCAGAAACATGTTGAGGATGCAAGTGGACCTAATGATAAAAAAATTTCAAGGAGTGGAAAAAATCAAATTCTCAAATGGTTGATTATTTACCGGAGCCAAACAACCCACTTTTTCCCCATCCTTATAAATCACAAATACTTTTTGGAACTATCTCTCTCAGCATTTGTGCATTTCCATCTTGGATGCTCAAATTTGTTTTCAGATCCAAACATGAGTTTTCACTCTACCATTTTTTCTCGTAAACAAAAAAGATATTAGGGTATAACTAAATGAAAATTTTAGAGTTCATGTATGCAAACAAAATTTTGAAAATTATCACGCGTTAAAAATGAACTCCAAGGTTTTGTTTTCCATGTTTGGGAAATTCCAGTAGTACAACCCCTAATAATAAACTTGGTGGAATTTCAAGGAAAGGGACTTGTAACTGATCCTAACATGCTTTGAATGTGGTGGATATGCATGCCAGAAACATGTTGAGGATGCAAATCGAACTAATGATCCAAAAATTTCAAGGAGTGGAAAAAATCAAATTCTCAAGTGGATGGATATTTACCAGAGCCAAACAACCCACTTTTCCCTATCCTTAAAAATCACATGTACTTTTTGGAACTATCTCTCTAAGCATTTGTGCATTTCCATCCTAGATGCTCAAATTTGTTTTAAGATCTAAACTTGAGTTTTCATTCTCCAAGTTTTTCACGTAAACAAAAAAGATATTAAGGCATAACAAAATGAAAATTTTAGAGTTCATGTATGCAAAAAATATTCTAAAATTATTTCACATTCTAAAAATGAACTCCAAGGTTTTGTTATGCATGTTTGGGAAATTCAACTAGTACAACCCCTTATAATAAGCTTGGTGGAAATTATAAGAAAGGGGCTTGTAACTGGTCACATGCTTTAAATGTGGTGGATATGGATGCCAGAAACATGTTGAGAATGCAAGTGGACCTAATGATCAAAATATTTCAAGGAGTGGAAAAAATCAAATTCTCAAGTGGTTGGATATTTACCGGAGCCAAACAACCCACATTTTCCCTATGCTTAAAAATCACAGATACTTTTTGGAACAATCTCTCTCAGCATTTGTACATTTCCATCTTGGATGCTCAAATTTGTTTTCAGATCCAAACATGAGTTTTCACTCTCCTATTTTTTCTCGTAAACAAAAAAGATATTAAGGCATAACAAAATGAAAATTTTAGAGTTCATGTATGCAAAAAAATATTTCAAAATTATTTCACGCACTAAAAATGAACTCCAAGGTTTTGTTATCCATGTTTGGGAAATTCCACTAGTACAACCCCTAATAATAAGCTTGGTGGAATTTTATAGAAAAGGGACTTGTAATTGATCCTAACATGCTTTAAACATGGTGGATATGCAATCCAGAAACCTGTTGAGGATGCAAGTGGACCTAATGATCCAAAAATTTCAAGGAGTGGAAAAATTAAAATTCTCAAGTGGTTGGATATTTACCGAAGCCAAACAACGCACTTTTTCCCGTTCCTCAAAAATCACAGATACTTTTTGGAACTATCTCTCTCAGCATTTGTGCATTTCTATCTTGGATGCTCAAATTTGTTTTCGGATCCAAACTTGAGTTTTCACTCTCCCATTTTTTCTCGAAAACAAAAAAGATTTTAAGGCATAAGCAAATGAAAATTTTAGAGTTCATGTAAGCAAAAAAAAAAATTTTAAAATTATTTCACGCACTAAAAATGATATCCAAGGTTTTGTTATCCATGTTTTGGAAATTCCACTAATACAAACCCTAATAATAAGCTTGGTGGAATTTTATAGGAAAACTACTTGTAACTTATCCTAAGATGCTTTTAATGTGGTGGATATGCATGCCAGAAACATGTTGAAAATGCAAGTGGACCTAATAATCCAAAAATTTAAGGAGTGGAAAAAATCAAATTTTCAAGTGGTTGGATATTTACCGGAGCCAAACAACCAACTTTTTGCCTATCCTTAAAAATCACTGATACTTTTTGGAACTACCTCACTCAGCATTTTTGCATTTGCATCTTGGTTGTGCAAATTTGTTTTCAGATGCAAACTTGCGCTTATAATCTCCCATTTTTTCTCGTAAACAAAAAAGATATTTAGGCATAACAAAATGAAAATTTTAGAGTTCATGTATGCAAAAAAAAAATTGAAAATTATTTCACGCACTAAAAATGAACTCCAAGGTTTTGTTATCCATGTTTGGGAAATTCCACTCCTACAACCCCTAATAATAAGCTCGGTGATATTTTATAGGAAAGGGACTTGTAACTGATCCTAACGTGCTTTAAATGTGGTGGATATGCATGCCAGAAACATGTTGAGGATGCAAGTGGACCTAATGATCCAAAAATTTCCAGGAGTAGAAAAAATAATATTCTCAAGTGGTTAGATATTTACCGGAGCCAAACAACCCACTTTTTGCCTATTCTTATAAATCACAGATACTTTTTGGAACTATCACTCTCAGCATTTGTGCATTTCCATCTTGGATGCTCAAATTTGTTTTCAGATCCAAACTTGAGTTTTCACTCTCCCATTTTTTCTCGTAAACCAAAAAGACATTAAGGCATAATAAAATGAAAATTTTAAAGTTCCTGTATGCAAAAAAAAATTGAAAATTATTTCACGCACTAAAAATGAACTCCAAGGTTTTGTTATCCATGTTTTGGGAAAGTCCACTAGTACAACCCCTAATAATAAGGTCGGCGGAATATTATAGGAAAGGGACTTGTAACTGATCCTAACATGCTTTAAATGTGGTGGATATGCATGCCAGAAACATGTTGAAAATGCAAGAGGAGCTAATGATCCAAAAATTTCAAGGAGTGGAAAAAATCAAATTTTCAAGTGGTTGGATATTTACCGGCGCCAAACAACCCACTTTTTGCCTATCCTTAAAAATCACAGATACTTTTTGGAACTATCACTCTCAGCATTTGTGTATTTCCATCTTGGATGCTCAAATTTGTTTTCGGATCCAAACTTGAGTTTTCACTCTCCCATTTTTTCTCGTAAACAAAAAAGATATTAAGGCATAACAAAATGAAAATTTAAGAGGTCATGTATGGAAAAAAAAATTTTAAATTATTTCACGCTCTAAAAATGAACTCCAAGGTTTTGTTATCCAAGTTTGGGAAATTCCACTAGTACAACCCCTAATAATAAGCATGGTGGATTTTATAGGAAAGGGACTTGTAACTGTTCAAAACATGCTTTAAATGTGGTGGATATGCATGCGAGATACATGTTGAGGATACAAGTGGACTAATCATCTAAAAATTTCAAGGAGTGGAAAAAATCAAATTCTCAAGTGGTAGGACATTTACAGGAGCCAAACAACCCACTTTTTGCCTATGCTTAAAAATCACAGATACTTTTTGGAACTATCTCTCTCAGCATTTGTGCATTTCCTTCTTGGATGCTCAAATTTTTCTTCAGATCCAAACTTGAGTTTTCACTCTCCCATTTTTTCTCGTAAACAAAAAATATATTCAGGCATAAAAAATGAAAATTTTAGAGTTCATGTATGCAAAAAAAAAAAATTCAAAATTATTTCATGCACTAAAAATGAAGTCCAAGGTTTTGTTATCCATGTTTGGGAAATTCCACTAGTACAACCCCTAATAATAAGCTTGGTGGAATTTTATAGGAAATGGACTTGTAACTGATCCTAACATGCTTTAAATGTTGTGGATATGCATGCTAGAAACATGTTGAGGATACAAGTGGACCTGATGCTCGAAAAATTTCAAGGAGTGGAAAAAATCAAATTCTCAAGTGGTTGTATATTTACCAAAGCCAAACAACCAAGTTTTTGCCTATCCTTAAAAATCACAGACACTTTTTGGAACTATCTCTCTCAGCATTTGTGCATTTCTATCTTGGATGCTCAAATTTGTTTTCAGATCCAAACTTGAGTTTTCACTCTCCCATTTTTTCTCGTAAACAAAAAAGATATTAAGGCTTAACAAAATGAAAATTTAAGAGTTCATGAATGTAAAAAAAATTTTAAAATTATTTCACGCTCAAAAAATGAACTGCAAGGTTTTGTTATCCATGTTTGGGAAATTCCACTAATTCAACCCCTAATAATAAGCTTGGTGAAATTTTATAGGAAAGGGACTTAGAACTGATCCTAACATGCATTAAATGTGGTGGATATGCATGCCAGAAACACGTTGAGGATGCAAGTGGACCTAATGATCAAAAAATTTCAAGGACTGGAAAAAATCAAATTCTCAAGTGGTTGGATATTTACCGGAGCCAAACAACCCAGTTTTTGCCTATGCTTAAAAATCACAGATACTTTTTGCAACTATCTCTCTCAGCATTTGTGCATTTGCTTCTTGGGTGCTCAAATTTGTCTTCAGATCCGAACTTGAGTTTTCACTCTCCCATTTTTTCTCGTAAAGAAAAAATATATTAAGACATAACAAAATGAAAATTTTAGAGTTCATGCATCCAAAAAAAATATGAAAATTATTTCACGCACTAAAAATGAACTCCAAGGTTTTTTTATCCATGTTTGGGAAATTTCACTAGCACAACCCCTAATAATAAGCTTGGTGGAATTTTATAGGAAAGGGACTTGTAACTGACCCTAACATGCTTTAAATGTGGGGGATATGCATGCCAGAAACATATTGAGGATGCAAGTGGACCTAATGATCCAAAAATTTCAAGGAGTGGAAAAAATCAAATTCTCATGTGGATGGATAATTACCGGAGCCATATAACCCACATTTTTCCAATACTTATAAATCACAGATACTTTTTGGAACTATCTCTCTCAGCATTTGTGCATTTCCATCTTGGATGCTCAAATTTCTCTTCAGATCCAAACTTGAGTTTTCACTCTCCCATTTTTTCTCGTGAACATAAAAGATATTAAGGCATAACAAAATGAAAATTTTAGAGTTCTCGTATGCAAAAAAAAATTTGAAAATTATTTCACGCACTAAAAATGAACTCCAAGGTTTTCTTATCCATGTTTGGGAAATTCCACTAGTACAACCTCTAATAATAAGCTTGGTGGAATTTTATAGGAAAGGGACTTGTAACTGATCCTAACATGCTTTAAATGTGGTGGATATGCATGCCAGAAACATGTTGAGGATGCAAGTGGACCTAATGATCAAAAAATTTCAAGGAGTGGAAAAAATCAAATTCTCAAGAGGTTGGATATTTACCAATGCCAAACAACCCACTTTTTACCAATCCTTAAAAATGACAGATTCTTTTTGGAACTATCTCTCTCCGCATTTGTGCATTTCCATCTTGGATTCTTAAATTTGTTTTCAGATCCAAACCTAAGTTTTCTCTCTCCCATTTTTTCTCGTAAACAAAAAAGATATTAAGGCATAAAAAATGAAAATTTAAGAGTTCATGTGTGCAAAAAAAAATTTTAAATTATTTCATGCTCTAAAAATGAACTCCAAGGTTTTGATATCCATGTTTGGGAAATTCCACTAGTACAACCCCTAATAATAAGCTTGGTGGAATTGATACGAAAGGGACTTGTAACTGATCATTACATGCTTTAAATGTGATGGATATGCATGTGGGAAACATGTTGAGGATGCAAGTGCACCTAATGATCAAAAAATTTCAAGGAGTGGAAAAAATCAAATTCTCAAGTGGTTGGATATTTACCGCAGCCAAACAACCCACTTTTTCCCTGTCCTTAAAAATCACAGATACTTTTTGGAACTATCACTCTCAGCATTTGTGCATTTCCATCTTGGATGCTCAAATTTGTTTTCCGATCCAAACATGAGTTTTCACACTCCCATTTTTTCTCGTAAACAAAAAAAGATATTAAGGCATAACTAAATGAAAATTTTAGAGTTCATGTATGCAAAAAATAATTTGAAAATTATTTCACGCATTAAAAATGAACTCCAAGGTTTTGTTTTCCATGTTTGGGAAATTCCACTAGTACAACCCCTAATAATAAGCTTGGTGGAATTTATAGGAAAGGGACTTGTAACTGATCCTAACATGCTTTGAATGTGGTGGATATGCATGCCAGAAACATGTTGAGGATGCAAATCGACCTAATGATCCAAAAATTTCAAGGATGGAAAAAATTATATTATCAAGTGGATGGATATTTGCCAAAGCCAAACAACCCACTTTTTCCCTATCCTTAAAAATCACAAGTACTTTTTGGAACTATCTCTCTAAGCATTTGTGCATTTCCATCCAGGATGCTCAAATTTGTTTTAAGACCCAAACTTGAGTTTTCACTCTCCAATTTTTTCTCGCAAACAAACAAGATATTAAGGCATAACGAAATGAAAATTTTAGAGTTCATGTATGCAAAAAAATATTCGAAAATTAATTCACTGTCTAAAAATGAACTCCAAGGTTTTGTTATACATGTTTGGGAAATTCCACCCCTACAACCCCTAATAATAAGCTTGGTGGAATTTAAAGGAAAGGGACTTGTAAGTGGTCATAACGTGCTTTAAATGTGGTGGATATGCTTGCCAGAAACATGTTGAGGATGCAAGTGGACCTAATGATCAAAAAATTTCAAGGAGGGGAAAAAATCAAATTCTCAAGTGGTTGGATATTTACCGAAGCCAAACAACCCACGTTTTCTCTATCCTTAAAAATCACAGATACTTTTTGGAACAATCTCTCTCAGCATTTGTACATTTCCATCTTGGATGCTCAAATTTGTTTTCAGATCCAAACTTGAGTTTTCACTCTCCAATTTTTTCTCGCAAACAAACAAGATATTAAGGCATAACAAAATGAAAATTTTAGAGTTCAAGTATGCAAAAAAAAATTTGAAAATTATTTCACGCACTAAAAATGAACTCCAAGGTATTGTTATCCATGTTTGGAAAATTCCACTCCTACAACCCCTAATAATAAGCTTGGTGGAATTTTATAGGAAAGCGACTTGTAACTGATCCTAACATGCTTTAATTGTGGTGCATATGCATGCCAGAAACATGTTGAGGTTGCAAGTGGACCTAATGATCCAAAATTTCAAGGAGTGGAAAAAATAACTTTGAGGAATTTTGAAGGAAAGGGACTTGTAACTGATCCTAACATCCATTAAATGTGGTGGATATGCATGCCAGAAACATGTTGAAAATGCAAGAGGACCTAATGGTCCAAAAATTTCAAGGAGTGGAAAAAATCAAATTCTCAAGTGGTTGGATATTTACCGGAGCAAAACAACCCACTTTTTGCCTATCCTTAAAAATCAAAGAAACTTTTTGGAACTATCTCTCTCAGCATTTGTGCATTTCCATCTTGGATGCTCAAATTTGTTTTCGGTTCCAAACTTGAGTTTTCACTCTCCCATTTTTTCACGTAAACAAAAAAAATAATAAGGCATAACAAAATGAAAATTTTAGAGTTCATGTATGCGAAAAACAATTTCAAAATTATTTCACGCACAAAAAATGAACTCCAAGGTTTTGTTATCCATGTTTGGGAAATTCCACTAGTTCAACCCTTAATAATAACCTTGGTGGGATTTTATAGGAAAGGGACTTGTAACTGATCCGAACATTGTTTAAATGTGGTGGATATGCATGCCAGAAACATGTCGAGGATGCAAGTGGACCTAATGATCAAAAAATTTCAAGGAGTGGAAAAAATCAAATTCTCAAGTGGTTGGATATTTACCGGAGCCAAACAACCCACTTTTTGCCTATGCTTAAAAATCACTGATACTTTTCAGAACTATCTCTCTCAGCATTTGTGCATATCCATCTTGGATGCTCAAATTTGTCTTCAAATCCAAACTTGAGTTTTCACTCTCCCATTTTTTCTCGTAAACAAAAAAGATATTAAGGCATAAAAAAATGAAAATTTTAGAGTTCATGTATGCAAACAAGAATTTGAAAAATATTTCACGCTCTTAAAATGAACTACAGGGTTTTGTTATCCATGTTTGGGAAATTTCAGTAGTACAACCCCTAATAATAAGCTTGGTGGAATTTTATAGGAAAGGGACTTGTCACTGATCCTAACATACTTTAAATGTGGTGGATATGCATGCCAGAAACATGTTGAGGATGCAAGTGGACCTAATGATCCAAAAATTTCAAGGAGTGGAAAAAATCAAATTCTCAAATGGTTGGATATTTACCGGAGCAAAACAACCCACTTTTTCCCTCTCCTTAAAAATCACAGATACATTTTGGAACTATCTCTCTCAACATTTGTGCATTTCCATCTTGGATGCTTAAATTGTTTTTCAGATCCAAACTTGAGTTTTCATTCTCCCATTTTTTCTCGTAAACAAAAAAATATTAAGGCACAACAAAATGAAAATTTTAGAGTTCAAGTATGCAAAAAAATATTTGAAAATTATTTCACGCACCAAAAATGAACTCCAAGGTTTTGTTATCCATGTTTGGGAAATTCCACTAGTACAACCCCTAATAATAAGCTTGGTGGAATTTTATAGGAAAGGGACTTCTAAATGATCCTAACATGCTTTAAATGTGGTGGATATGCATGCCAGAAACATGTTGAGGATCCAAGTGGACCTAATGATCCAAAAATTTCAAGGAGTGAAAAAAATCAAATTCTCAAGTGCTTGGATATTTACCGGAGCCAAACAACCCACTTTTTCCTATCCTTAAAAATCACAGATACTTTTTGGAACTGTCTCTCTCAGCATTTGTGCATTTCCATCTTGGATGCTCAAATTTGTTTTCAGATCCAAACTTGAGTTTTCATTCTCCTTTTTTTTCTCGTAAACAAAAAAGATATTAAGGCACAACAAAATGAAAATTTAAGAGTTCAAGTATGCAAAAAAATATTTGAAAATTATTTCACGCACTAAAAATGAACTTCAAGGTTTTGTTTTCCATGTTTGGGAAATTCCACTAGTACAACCCCTAATAATAAGCTTGGTGGAATTTTATAGGAAAGGGACTTCTAAATGATCCTAACATGCTCAAAATGTGGTGGATATGCATGCCAGAAACATGTTGAGGATGCAAGTGGACCTAATGAATCAAAAATTTGAAGGAGTGGAAAAAATCAAATTCTCAAGTGGTTGGATATTTACCGGAGCCAAACAACCCACTTTTCCCTATCCTTAAAAATCACAGATACTTTTTGGAACTATCTCACTTAGCATTTGTGCATTTCCATTTTGGATGCTCAAATTTTTTTTTGGATCCAAGCTTGAGTTTTCATTCTCCCATTTTTTCTCGTAAACAAAAAAAGATATTAAGGCATATCAAAATGAAAATTTTAGAGATCATGTATGCAAAAAAAAATTTGAAAATTATTTCACACACTAAAAATGAACTCCAAGGTTTTGTTATCCATGTTTGGGAAATTCCACTAATACAACCCCTAATAATAAGCTTGGTGGAATTTTATAGGAAAGGGACTTGTAACTGATCCTAAGATGCTTTAAATGTGGTGGATATGCATGCCAGAAACATGTTGAAAATGCAAGTGGACCTAATGATCCAAATATTTAATGGTGAGGAAAAAATTAAATTCTCAAGTGGTTGGATATTTACAGGAGCCAAACAACCCACTTTTTGCCTATCCTTAAAAATCTTAGATACATTTTGGAATTATCCCACTCAGTATTTGTGCATTTCCATCTTGGATGCTCAAATTTGTTTTCTGATCCAAACTTGAGTTTTCACTCTCCCATTTTTTCTCGTAGACAAAAGACATATTAAGGCGTAACAAAATGAATATTTTAGAGTTAATATATGCAAAAAAAAAAATTCAAAATTATTTCACGCACTAAAAATGAACTCCAAGTATTTGTTGACCATGTTTGGGAAATTCCACTAGTACAACCCCTAATAATAAGATTGGTGGAATTTTATAGGAAAGGGACTTCTAAATGATCCTAACATGCTTTAAATGTGGTGGATATGCATGCCAGAAACATGTTGAGGATGCAAGTGGACCTAATGATCCAAAAATTTCAAGGAGTGGAAAAAATCAAATTCTCAAGTGGTTGGATATTAACCGGAGCCAAACAACTCACTTTTTACCTATCCCTAAAAAATCACAGATACTTTTTGGAACTATCTCTCTCAGCATTTGTGCATTTCCATCTTGGACGCTCAAATTAGTTTTTAGATCCAAACTTGAGTTTTCATTCTCCCAATTTTTCTCGTAAACAAAAAAATATTAAGGCATAACAAAATGAAAATTTTAGAGTTCAAGTAAATGAAAAAATATTTGAAAATTATTTCACGCACTAAAAATGAACTCCAAGGTTTTGTTATCCATGTTTGGGAAATTCCACTAGTACAACCCCTAATAATAAGCTTGGTGAAATTTTATAGGAAAGGGACTTCTAAATGATCCTAACATGCTTTAACTGTGGTGGATATGCATGCCAGATACATGTTGAGGATGCAAGTGGACCTAATGATCAAAAAATTTGAAGGAGTGGAAAAAATCAAATTCTCAAGTGGTTGGATATTTACTGGAGCCAAACAACCCACTTTTCCCTATCCTTTAAAATAACAAATACTTTTTGGAACTATCTCTATCAGCATTTGTGCATTTCCATTTTGGATGCTCAAATTTATTTTCAGATCCAAACTTGAGTTTTCATTCTCCCATTTTTTCTCGTAAACAAAAAAAGATATTAAGGCATAACAAAATGAAAATTTAAGAGATCATGTATGCAAAAAAAAATTTGAAAATTTTTTCACACACTAAAAATGAACTCCAAGGTTTTGTTATCCATGTTTGGGAAATTCCACTGATACAACCCCTAATAATAAGCTTGGTGGAATTTTATAGGAAAGGGACTTGTAACTGATCCTAAGATGCTTTAAATGTGGTGGATATGCGTGCCAAAAACATGTTGAAAATGCAAGTGGACCTAATGATCCAAAAATTTAAAGGTGTGGAAAAATTAAATTCTAAAGTAGTTGGATATTTACCGAAGCCAAACAACCCACTTTTTGCCTATCCTTAAAAATCACAGATACTTTTTGGAACTATCTATCTCAGTATTTGTACATTTCCATCTTGGATGCTCAAATTTGTTTTCTGATCCAAACTTGAGTTTTCACTCTCCCATTTTTTCTCGTAGACAAAAAAGATATTAAGGCATAACAAAATGAAAATTTTAGAGTTCATATATGCAAAAAAAAATTCAAAATTATTTCATACACTAAAAATGAACTCCAAGGATTTGTTATCCATGTTTGGGAAATTCCACTAGTACAACCCCTAATAATAAGCTTGGGGGAATTTTATAGGAAAGGGACTTGTAACTGATCCTAAGATGCTTTAAATGTGGTGGATATGCATGTCAGAAACATGTTAAGGATGCAAGTGGAGATAATGATAAAAAATTTCAAGGAGTGGAAAAAATCAAATTCTCAAGTGGTTGGATATTTACTGGAGCCAAACAACCCACCTTTTCCCTATGCTTTAAAATATTAGATACTTTTTGGCACTATCTCTCTCAGTATTTGTGCATTTCCATCTTGGATGCTCAAATTTCTCTTCAGATCCTAACTTGAGTTTTCACTCTCCCATTTTTTCTTGTAAAAAAATAGATATAAAGACATACGAAATGAAAATTTTAGAGTTCATGTATGCAAAAAAAAAAATTGAAAATTATTTCACGCACTAAAAATAAACTCCAAGGTTTTGTTATCCATGTTTGGGAAATTCCACTAGTACAACCCCTAATAATAAGCTTGGTGGAATTTTATAGGAAAGGGGCTTGTAATTGATCGTAAGATGCTTTAAATGTGGTGGATATGCATGCTAGAAACATGTTGAAAATGCAAGTGGACCTAATGATCCAAAAATTTCAAAGTGTGGAAAAAATCAAATTCTCAAGTGGTTGGATATTTATCGGAGCCAAACAACCCACTTTTTGCCTATCCTTAAAAATCACAGATACTTTTTGGAACTATCTCTCTCAGCATTTGTGCATTTTCATCTTGGATGCTCAAATTTGTTTTCCGATTCAAACTTGAGTTTTCACTCTCCTAATTTTTGTTGTAAAGAAAAAAGATATTAAGGCATAACAAAATGAAAATTTTAAATTCTCAAGTGGTTGGATATTTATCGGAGCCAAACAACCCACTTTTTGCCTATGCTTTAAAATATAAGATACTTTTTGGAACTATCTCTCTCAACATTTGTGCATTTCCATCTTAGATGCTCAAATTTGTCTTCAGATCCAAACTTGAGTTTTCACTCTCCCTTTTTTTCTCGTAAACAAAAAAGATAATAAGACATACCAAATGAAAATTTTAGAGTTTATGTATGCAAAAAAAAAATTTGAAAATTATTTCACGCACTAAAAATGTACTCCAAGATTTTGTTATCCATGTTTGGGAAATTCCACTAGTACAACCCCTAATAATAAGCTTGGTGGAATTTTATAGGAAAGGGACTTGTAACTGATCCTAACATGCTTTAAATGTGGTGGATATGCATGCCAGAAACATGTTGAGGATGCAAGTGGACCTAATGATCCAAAAATTTCAAGGAGTAGAAAAAATCAAATTCTCAAGTGGTTGGATCTTTACCGGAGCCAAATAACCCACTTTTTCCCAATCCTTAAAAATCACAGATACTTTTTGGAACTATCTCTCTCAGCATTTGTCCATTTCCATCTTGGATGCTCAAATTTGTTTTCAGATCCAAACTTGAGTTTTCACTCTCCCATTTTTTCTTGTAAACAAAAAAGATATTTAGGCATAACAGAATGAAAATTTTAGAGTTCATGTATGCAAAAAAAAAATTTGAAAACTATTTCACGCACTAAAAATGAACTCCAAGGTTTTGATATCCGTGTTTGGTAAATTCTACTACTACAACCCCTAATAATAAGCTTGGTGGAATTTTACAGGAAAGGGACTTGTAACTGATCCTAAGATGCTTTAAATGTGGTGGATATGCATTCCAGAAACATGTTGAGGATGCTAGAGGACCTAATCTTCCAAATATTTCAAGGAGTGGAAAAAATCAAATTTTCAAGTGGTTGGATATTTACCGGAGCCAAGCAACCCACTTTTTGCGTTTTCTTAAAAATCACAGTTACTTTTTGGAACTATCTCACTCAGCATTTGTGCATTTCCATCTTGGATGATCAAATTTGTTTTCAGATCCAAACTTGTGTTTTCGCTCTCCCCTTTTTTCTCGTAAACAAAAAAGATAATAAGGCATAACAAAATGAAAACTTCAAAGTTCATGTATGCAAAAAAAAATTTGAAAATTATTTCACTAGTACAAAATGAACTCCAAGGTTTTGTTATCCATGTTTGGGAAATTCCACTAGTACAACATCTAATAATATGCTTGGTGGAATTTTATAGGAAAGGGACTTGTAACTGATCCTAACATGCTTTAAATGTGGTGGATAGGCATGCCAGAAACATGCTGAAAATGCAAGAGGACCTAATGGTCCAAAAATTTCAAGGAGTGGAAAAAATCAAATTCTCAAGTGGTTGGATATATACCGGAGCCAAACAACCCACTTTTTGCCTATCCTTAAAAATCACAGATACTTTTTGGAACTACCTCTCTCAGCATTTGTGCATTTCCATCTTGGATGCTCAAATTTGTTTTTGGTTCCAAACATGAGTTTTCACTCTCCCTTTGTTTCTCGTAAACAAAAAAAATATTAAGGCATAACAAAATTAAAATTTTAGAGTTCATGTATGCAAAAAAAAATTTCAAAATTATTTCACGCACTAAAACTGAACTCCAAAGTTTTGTTATCCATGGTTGGGAAATTCCACTAGTACAACCGCTAATAATAAGCTTGGTGGAATTTTAAAGGAAAGGGACATCTAACTGATCCTAACATGCTTTAGATGTGGTGGATATGCATGCCAGAAACATGTTGAGGTTGCAAGTGGACCTAATCATCCACAAATTTCAAGGAGTGGAAAAAATCAAATTCTCAAGTGGTTGGATATTTACCCGAGCCAAACAACCCACTTTTTGCCTATGCTTAAAAATCACAGATACTTTTTGGAACTATCTCTCTCAGCATTTGTGCATTTCCATCTTGGATGCTCAAATTTGTCTTTTGATCCAAACTTGAGTTTTCAGTCTCCTATTTTTTCTTGTAAACAAAAATGATAGTAAGGCATAAAAAAATGAAAATTTTAGAGTTCATATATGCAAAAAAAAATTTCAAAATTATTTCACGCACTAAAAATGAACTCCAAGGTTTTGTAATCCTGTTTGGGATATTCCACTAGTACAACCGCTAATAATAAGCTTGGTGGAATTTTACAGGAAAAGGACTTGTAACTGATCCTAAGATGCTTTAAATATGGTGGATATGTATGCCAGAAACATGTTGAGGATGCAAGTGGGCCTAATGATGAAAAAATTTCAAGGAGTGGAAACAATCAAATTCTCAAGTGTATCGATATTTACCGGAGCCAAACAACACACTTTTTTCCTACGCTTTAAAATCACAGATACTTTTTGGAAATATCTCTCTCAGCATTTGTGCATTTCCATTTTGGATGCTCAAATTTTCTTACAGATCCAAACTTGAGTTTTCACTCTCCCATTTTTTCTCGTAAACAAAAAAAGATATTAAAGCATAACAAAATGAAAATTTCAGAGTTCATGTGTGCAAAAAAAAATTTGAAAATTATTTCACGCACTAAATGAACTCAAAGTTTTTGTAATCCATGTTTGGGAAATTCCACTACTACAATCCCTAATAATAAGCTTGGTGGAGTTTTATAGGAAATGGACTTGTAATTGATCCTAACATGCTTTAAATGTGGTGGATATCCATGCCAGAAACATGTTGAGGATGCAAGTGGACCTAATGAACCAAAAATTTCAAGGAGACGAAAAAATCAAATTCTCGAGTGGGTGGATATTTCTGGAGCCAAAACAACCCACTTTTTGGAACTATCTCTGTCAGCATTTGTGCATTTTCATCTTGGATGCTCAAATTTGTTTTCCGATCCAAACTTGAGTTTTCACTCTCCCATTTTTTCTCGTAAAGAAAAAGATATTAAGGCATAAAAAAATTAAAATTGTACAGTTCATTTAAGCAAAAGAAAAATGTGAAAATTGTTTCACGCACTAAAAATTAACTCCAAGGTTTTGTTATCCATGTTTTGGAAATTCCACTAGTACAAGCCCAAATAATAAGCTTGATGGAATTTTATAGGAAATGGACATCTAACTGATCCTAACATGCTTTAAATGTTGTGGATATGCATGTCTGAAACATGTTGAGGATGCAAGACGACCTAATGATCCAAAATTTTCAAGGAGTGGAAAAAATCAAATTCTCAAGTGGTTGGATATTTATCGGGGCGAAACAACCCACTTTTCGCCTATCTTTAAAAATCACAGATACTTTTTGGAACTATCTCTCTCAGCATTTGTGCATTTGTGCATTTGTGCATTTCAGGTCCAAACTTGTGTTTTCACTCTCCGATTTTTTCTCGTAAACATAAAAGATATTAAGGCATAACAAAATGAAAATTTCAGAGTTCATGTGTGCAAAAACAAATTTGAAAATTATTTCACGCACTAAATGAACTCAAAGGTTTTGTTATCCATGTTTGGGAAATTCCACTACTACAACCCCTACGAGTTTTATAGGAAAGGGACTTGTAACTGGTCAAATGCTTTAAATGTGGTGGATATGCATGCCAGAAACATGTTGAGGATGCAAGTGGACCTAATGATCAAAAATTTCAAGGAGTGGAAAAAATCAAATTCTCAAGTGGTTGGATATTTACCGGTGCCAAACAACCCACTTTTTAGCTATGCTTAAAAATCACAGATACTTTTTGGAACTATCTCTCTTAGCATTTTTGCATTTTGATCTTGGATGCTCAAATTTGTTTTTAGATCCAAACTTGAGTTTTCACTCACCCATTTTTTCTCGTAAACAAAAAAGATAAACAGGCATACCAAAATGAAAATTTTAGAGTTCATGTATGTAAAAAAAAAATTGAAAATTATTTCACGCACTAAAAATGAACTCCAAGGTTTTTTTATCCATATTTGGGAAATTCCACTAGAACAACCCCTAATAATAAGCTTGGTGGAATTTTATAGGAAAGGGAATTGTGATCCCAACATGCTTTAAATGTGGTGGATATGCATGCCAGAAACATGTTGAGGATGCAAGTGGACCTAATGATCCAAAAATTTCAAGGAGTGGAGAAAATCAAATTCTCAAGTGGTGGGATATTTACCGGATCCAAACAACCCTCTTTTTGCCAATCCTTAAAAATCACAGATACTTTTTGGAACTATCTCTCTCAGTATTTGTGCATTTCCATCTTGGAAGCTCAAAATTGTTTTCAGATCCAAACTTGATTTCTCACTCTCCCATTTTTTCTCCTAAACAAAAATATATCAAGGCACAACAAAATGAAAATTCAAGAGTTCATGTATACAAAAAAAATTTGAAAATTATTTCACCAACTAAAAATGAACTCCAAGGTTTTGTTATCCATGTTTGGGAAATTCCACAAGTACAACCCCTAAAAATAAGCTTGGTGGAATTTTATTGGAAAGGGACTTCTAACTGATCGTAACATGCTTTAAATGTGGTGGATATGCATGCCTGAAACATGTTGAGGATGCAAGTGGTCCTAATGATCAAAAAATTTCAAAGAGTGGAAAAAATCAAATTGTCAAGTGGTTGGATATTTACTAGATCAAAACAACCCTCTTTTTGCCTATCCTTAAAAATCATAGATACTTTTTGGAACTATCACTCTCAGCATTTGTCCATTTCCATCTTGGACGCTCAAATTTGTTTTCAGATCCAAACTTGATTTTTCACTCTCCCATTTTTTCTCGTAAACAAAAAGATATTAAGGCATAACAAAATGAAAATTTTAGAGTTCATGTATACAAAAAAAATATTTGTAATTTTTTTCACGCACTAAAAATGAACTCCAAGGTTTTGTTATCCTGTTTGGGAAATACCACTAGTACAACCCCTAATAATAAGCTTGGTAGAATTTTACAGGAAAAGGACATATAACTGATCCTAACATGCTTTAAATGTGGTGGATATGCATGCCAGAAACATGTTGAGGATGCAAGTGGACCTAATGATCAAAAAATTTGAAGGAAATGGAAAAAATCAAATTCTCAAGTGGTTGGATATTTACCGGAGCCAAACAACCCCCTTTTTTCCTATGCTTAAAAATCACAGATACTTTTTGGAACTATCTCTCTCAGCATTTGAGCTTTTCCATTTTGGACGCTCAAATTTTTTTACAGATCCAAACTTGAGTTTTCACTCTCCCATTTTTTATCGTAAACAAAAAAGATATTAAGGCATAAAAAAATGAAACTTTTGAGTTCATCTCTGCAAAAAAAAATTTGAAAATTATTTCATTCACTAAAAATGAACTCAAAGGTTTTGTTATCCATGTTTGGGAAATTCCACTACTACAACCCCCAATAATAAGCTTGGTGGAGTTTTATAGGAAAGGGACTTGTAACTGATCCTAACATGATTTAAATGTGGTGGATATGCATGCCAGAAACATGTTGAGGATGCATGTGGACCTAATTATCCAAAAATTTCAAGGAGTAGAAAAAATCAAATTCTCGAGTAGTTGGATATTTACCGGAGCCAAACAACCCACTCTTTGCCTATTCTTAAAAATCACAGATACTTTTTGGAACTATCTCTCTCAGAAATTTTGCATTTCCATCTTGGATGCTCAAATTTGATTTCCGATCCAAACTTCAGTTTTCACTCTCCCATTTTTTCTCGTAAACAAAAAAGATATTAATGCATATAAAAATTTAAATTGAAGAGTTCATGAATGCAAAAAAAAAATTTGAAAATTAATTCTCGCACTAAAAATTCACTCCAAGGTTTTGTTATCCATGTTTTCGAAATTCCACTAGTACAACCCCTAATAATAAGCTTGGTGGAATTTTATAGGAAAAGGGACATCTAACTGATCCTAACATGCTTTAAATGTGGTTGATATGCAAGCCAGAAACATGTTGAGGATGCAAGAGGACCTAATGATCCAAAAATTTCAAGGAGTGGAAATAATCAAATTCTTAAGTGGTTGGATATTTACAGGAGCCAAACAACCAACTTTTTGCCTATCCTTAAAAATCACAGGTACTTTTTGGAACTATCTTTCTCAGCACTTGGGCATTTCCATCTTGGAAGCTCAAATTTGTTTTCAGATCCAAAATTGGGTTTTCATTATCCCATTTTTTCTCGTATACAAAAAAGATATTAAGGCATAACAAAATGAAAATTTTAGAGTTCATGTATGAAAAAAAAAATTTGAAAATTATTCCACGCACTAAAAATGAACTCTAAGGTTTTGTTATCCATGTTTGGGAAATTCCACTAGTACAACCCCTAATATGAAGCTTGGTGGAATTTTATACGAAAGGGACTTCTAACTGATCCTAAGATGCTTTAAATGTGGTGGATATGCATGACAGAAACATGTTGGGGATGCAAGTGGACCTAATGATCCAAAAATTTCAAGGAGTGGAAAAAATTAAATTCTCAAGTGGTTGACAGGAGCCAAGCAACCCACTTTTTTCCTATCCTTAAAAATCACACATACTTTTGTAACTATCTCTCTCAGCATTTGTGCATTTCCATCTTGGATGCTCAAATTTTATTTCAGATCCAAACTTGAGTTTTCACTCTCCCATTTTTTTCTTGTAAACAAAAAGATATTAAGGCATAACAAAATGAAAATTTTAGAGTTCAAGTATACAAAAAAAAATTTAAAAATTATTTCACGCACTAAAAATAAACTCCAAGGTTTTGTTATCCATGTTAGGGAAATTCCACAAGCAGAACGCCTAATAATAAGCATGGTAGAATTTATAGGAAAGGGACTTGTAACTGATCCTAACATGCCTTAAATGTGGTGGATATGCATGCTAGAAACATGTTGAGGATGCAAGTGGACCAAATGATCCAAAAATTTCAAGGAGTGGAAAAAATCAAATTCTCAAGTGGTTGGATATTTACCGGAGCCAAACAACCCACTTTTTGCCTATGCTTAAAAATCACAGATACTTTTCGCAACTATCTCTCTCAGCATTTGTGCATTTCCATCTTGGATGCTGAAATTTGTTTTCTGATCCAAACTTGAGTTTTCACTCTGCCATTTTTTCTCGTCAACAAAAAAGATATTAAGGTGTAACAAAATGAAAATTTTAGAGTTCTTGTATGCAAAAAAAAAAATTGAAAGTTATTTCACGCGCTAAAAATGAACTCCAAGGTTTTGTTATCCATGATTGGGAAATTCCACTAGTACAGCCCCTAATAATAAGCTTGGTGGAATTTTATAGGAAAGGGACTTGTATCTGATCCTAATATGCTTTAAATGTGGTGGATATGCATGCCAGAAATATGTTGAGGATGCAAGTGGATCTAATGATCCAAAACATTCAAGGAGTGGAAATAATCAAATTCTCAAGTGGTTGGATATTTACCAGAGCCAAACAACCCACTTTTTGCCTAACCTTAAAAATCACTGATACTTTTTGGAACTATCTCTTTCAGCATTTGTGCATTTCCATCTTGCATGCTCAAATTTGTTTTCAGATCCAAACTTGAGTTTTCACTCTCCCATTTTTTCTTGTAAACAAAAATGATATTAAGGCATAACAAAAAGAAAATTTTAGAGTTCATGTATGCAAAAAAATATTTGATAATTATTTCACGTACTAAAAATGAACTCTAAGGTTTTGTTATCCATGTTTGGGAAATTTCACTAGTACAACCTCTAATAATAAGCTTGGAGGAATTTTATAGGAAAGGGACATCTAACTGATCCTAGCATGCTTTATATGTGGTGGATATGCAAGCCAGAAACATGTTGAGGATGCAAGTGGACCTAATGATCCAAAAATTTCAAGGAGTGGAAAAAATCAAATTCTCAAGTGGTTGGATATTTACCAGAGCCAAACAACCCACTTTTCGCCTATCCTTAAAAATCACATATACTTGTTGGAACTATCTCTCTCAGCATTTGTGCATTTCCATCTTGGAAGCTCAAATTTGTTTTCAGATCCAAACTTGAGTTTACACTCTCCCATTTTTTTCGTAAACAAAAAAGATATTAAGGCATAACAAAATGAAAATTTTAGAGTTCATATATGCAAACAAAAATTTGAAAATGATTTCACGCACTAAAAATAAATTCCAAGGTTTTGTTATCCATGTTTGGGAAATTCCACTAGAACAACCCCCAATAATAAGCTTGGTGGAATTTTATATGAAAGGGACTTTTAACTGATCCTAACATGGTTTAAATGTGGTGGATATGCATGCCAGTAACATGTTGAGGATGCAAGGGGACCGAATGATCCAAAAATTTCAAGGAGTGGAACAAATTAAATTTTCAAGTGGTTGGATATTTACTGGAGCCGAACAACCCACTTGTTCCCTATCCAATAAAATCACAGATACTTTTTGGAACTATCTCCCTTAGCATTTGTGCATTTCCATCTTGCATGCTCAAATTTGTTATCAGATCCAAACTTGAGTTTTCACTCTCCCATTATTTCTCGTAAAGCATAACAAAATGAAAATTTTAGAGTCAGGTATGCAAAAAAAAAATATGAAAATTATTTCACGCACTAAAAATGAACTCTAAGGTTTTGTTATCCATGTTTGGGAAATTCCACTAGTACAACACCTAATAATAAGCTTGGTGGAATTTTATAGGAAAGGGACATCTAACTGATCCTAACATGCTTTTAATGTGGTGGATATGCAAGCCAGAAACTTGTTGAGGATGCAAGTGCCCATAATGATCCAAAAATTTCAAGGAGTGGAAATAATCAAATTCTCAAGTTGTTGGATATTTACAGAAGCCGAACAACCCACTTTTTGCTGATCCTCATAAATCACAGATATTTTTTGGAACTATCTCTCTCAGCATTTGTGCACTTCCATCTTGGATGCTCAAATTTGTTTTCATATCCAAACTTGAGTTTTCACTCTCGAATTTTTTCTCGTAAAGAAAAAAGATATTAAGGCATAAAAAAATGAATATTTTAGAGGTCATGTATGCAAAAAAAACTTGAAAATTAATTTACACGCTAAAAATAAACTCCAAGGTTTTGTTATCCATGTTTGGGAAATTCCACTAGTACAACCCCTAATAATAAGCTTGGAGGAATTTATAGAAAGGGACTTGTAACTGATCCTAACATGCTTTAAATGTGGTGGATATGCATGCCAGAAATATGTTGAGTATGCAAATGGACTTAATGATCCAAAAATTTCACAGAGTGGAAAAAATCAAATTCTCAAGTGGTTGGATATTTACCGGACCCAAACAACCAACTTTTTGCTTATCCTTATAAATCACAGATACCTTTTGGAACTATCTCTCTCAGCATTTGTGCACTTCCATCTTGGATGCTCAAATTTGTTTTCTGATCCAAACTTCAGTTTTCATTCTCCCATCTTTTCTCGTAAACAAAAAAGATATAAAGGTATAACAAAAAGAAAATTTTAGAGTTCATGTACGCAAAAAAATATTTGAAAATTATTTCACGCACTAAAAATGAACTCCAAGGTTTTGTTATCCATGTTTGGGAAATTTCACTAGTACAACCCCTAATAATAAGCTTGGTGGAATTTTATAGGAAAGGGACATCTAACTGATCCTAACATGCTTTAAATGTGGTGGATATGCAACCCAGAAACATGTTGAGGATGCAAGTGGACCTAATGATCCAAAAATTTCAAGGAGTGGAAAAAATCAAATTCTCGAGTGGTTGGATATTTACCGGAGCCAAACAACCCACTTTTTGCTTATCCTTAAAAATCACAGATCCTTTTTGGAACTATCTCTCTCAGCATTTCTGCATTTACATCTTGGATGCTCAAATTTGTTTTCAGATCCAAACGTGAGTTTTCACTCTCCCATTTTTTATCGTAAACAAAAAAGATATTAAGCCATAACAAAATGAATATTTTAGAGTTCATGCATGCAAAAAAAAAATTTGAAAATTATATCACGTGCTAAATATGAGCTCCAAGGATTTGTTATCCATGTTTGGAAAATTTCACTAGTACAACCCCTAATAATAAGCTTGGTGGAATTTTAAAGGAAAGAGACTTCTAACTGATCCTAACATGCTTAAAATGTAGTGGATATGCAAGCCAGAAACATGTTGAGGATGCAAGTGGACCAAATGAGCCAAAAATTTCAAGGAGTGGAAATAATCAAATTCTCAAGTGGTTGGATATTTACCAGAGCCAAACAACCCACTTTTTGCTTATCCTCATAAATCACAAATACTTTTTGGAACTATCTCTCTCAGCATTTGTGCATTTCCATCTTGGATGCTCAAATTTGTTTTCATATCCAAACTTGAGTTTTCACTCTCCCATTTTTTCTCGTAAACAAAAAAGATATTAAGGCATAACAAAATGAAAATTTTAGAGATCATGTATGCAAAAAAAAATTTGAAAATTATTTCAAGAGCTAAAAATGAACTCCAAGGTTTTGTTATCCATGTTTGGGAAATTCCACTAGTACAGCCCCTAGTAATAAGCTTGGTGGAATTTATAGGAAAGGGACTTGTAACTGATCCTAACATGCTTTAAAAGTGGTGGATATGCATGCCAGAAATAAGTTGAGCATGCAAATGGACCTAATCATCCAAAAATTTCAAGGAGTGGAAAAAATCAAATTCTCAAGTGGTTGGATATTTACCGGAGCCAACAACCCCCTTTTTCCCTATCCTTAAAAATCATAGGTACTTTTTTGAACTATCTCTCTGAGCATTTGTGCATTTCCATCTTGGATGCTCAAATTTATTTTCATATCCAAACTTGAGTTTTCATTCTCCCATTTTTTCTCGTAAAGAAAAAAGATATTAAGGCATAACAAAATAAAAATTTTAGAGTTCAAGTATGAAAAAAAAATTTTAAAATTATTTCACGCACTAGAAATGAACTCTAAGGTTTTGTTATCCAAGTTTGGGAAATTCCACTAGTACAACCACTAAAAATAAGCTTGGTGGAGTTTTATGGGAAAGGGACTTGTAAATGATCCTAACACGCTTTAAATGTGGTGGATATGCATGCCAGAAACATATTGAGGAGGCAAGTGGACCTAATGATCCAAAAATTTCAAGGAGTGGAAAAAATCAAATTATCAAGTGGTAGGATATTTACCGGAGCCAAACAACCCACTTTTTGCTTATCCTTATAAATCACAGATACTTTTTGGAACTATCTCTCTCAGCATTTGTCCATTTACATCTTGGATACTCAAATTTATTTTCAGATCCAAACTTGAGTTTTCATTCTCCCATCTTTTCTCGTAAACAAAAAAGATATTAAGCCATAACAAAATGAATATTTTAGAGTTCACGTATGCAAAAAAATATTTGAAAATTATTTCACGCACTAAAAATGAACTCCAAGGTTTTATTATCCATGTTTGGGAAATTCCACTACCACAACCCCTAATAATAAGCTTGGTGGAATTTTATAGGAAAGGGACTTGTAACTGATCCTAACATGATTAAATGTGGTGGATATGCATGCCAAAAACATGTTGAGGATGCAAATGGACCTAATGATCCAAAAATTTCAAGGAGTGGAAAAAATCAAATTCTCAAGTGGTTGGATATTTACAGGAGCCAAACAACAAGCTTTTTCCCTATCCTTAAAAATCACAGATACTTTTTGGAACTATCGCTCTCAGCATTTGTGCATTTCCATCTTGGAAGCTCAAATTTGTTTTCAGATCCAAACTTGTGCTTTCATTCTCCCATTTTTTCACGTAAACAAAAAAGATATTAAGTCATAACAAAATGAAAATTTTAGAGTTCATGTATGCAAAAAAATATTTGAAAATTATTTCACGCTCTAAAAATGAACTCCAAGGTTTTGTTATCCATGTTTGGGAAATTCCACTAGTACAACCCCTAATAATAAGCTTGGTGGAACTTAAAGGAAAGGGACTTATAACTGATCCGAACATGCTTTAAATGTGGTGGATATGCATGCCAAAAACATGTTGAGGATGCAAGTGGACCTAATGATCAAAAAATATCAAGGAGTGGAAAAAATCAAATTCTCAAGTGGTTGGATATTTACCGGAGCCGAAGAACCCACTTTTTCCCTATCCTTAAAAATCACAGATACTTGTTGGAACTATCTCTCTCAGCATTTGTGCATTTATATCTTGGAAGCTCAAATTTGTTTTCAGATCCAAACTTGAGTTTTCATTCTCCCATTTTTTCTCATAAAAAAAAAAGATATTAAGTCATGACAAAATGAAAATATTAGAGTTCATGTATGCAAAAAAATATTTGAAAATTATTTCATACACTAAAAATGAACTCCAAGGTTTTGTTATCCATGTTTAGGAAATTCCACTAGTACAACCCCTAATAATAAGCTTGGTGGAATTTTATAGGAAAGGGACTTATAACTGATCCTAACATGCTTTAAATGTGGTGGATACGCAAGCCAAAAACATGTTGAGGATGCAAGTGGACCTAATGATCCAAAAATTTCAAGGAGTGGAAAAAATCAAATTCTCGAGTGGTTGGATATTTACCGGAGCCAAACAACCCACTTTTTGCTTATCCTTAAAAATCACAGATACTTTTTGGAACTATCTCTCTCAGCATTTGTGCATTTCCATCTTTCATGCTCAAATTTGGTTTCATAACCAAACTTGAGTTTTCACTCTCCCATTTTTTCTCGTAAACAAAAAAGAAATTAAGGCATAACAAAATGAAAATTTTAGAGATCATGTATGCAGAACAAAATTTGAAAATTATTTCACGCGCTAAAAATGAACTCCAATGTTTTGTTATCCAAGTTTGGGAAATTCCACTAGTACAACCCCTAATAATAAGCCTAGTGTAATTTATAGGAAAGGGACTTGTAACTGATCCTAACATGCTTTAAATGTAGTGGATATGCATGCCAGAAATATGTTGAGTATGCAAATGGACCTAATGATCCAAAAATTTCGTGGAAGTGGAAAATATCAAATCTCAAGTGGTTGGATGTTTACCGGAGCCAAACAACCCACTTTTTCCCTACCTAAAATGATAGATACTTTTTGGAACTATCTCTCTAAGCATTTGTGCATTTCCATCTTGGATGCTCAAATTTGTTTTCAGATCCAAACATGAGTTTTCATTCTCCCATTTTTTCTCGTAAACAAAAAAGATATTAAGACATAACAAAATGAATATTTTAGAGTTCATGTATGCAAAAAAAAATTTGAAAATTATTTCTCGCGCTAAAAATGAGCTCCAAGGTTTTGTTATCCATGTTTGTGAAATTCCACTAGTACAACCCCTAATAATAAGCATGGTGGAATTTATAGGAAAATGACTTATAACTGATCCGAACATGCTTTAAATGAGGTGGATATGAATGCCAGAAACATGTTGAGGATGCAAATGGACCTAATGATCCAAAAATTTCAAGGAGTGGAAAAAATCAAATTCTCAAGTGGTTGG
Organism: Aristolochia californica; assembly: GCF_029961685.1. Classification (NCBI taxonomy): domain Eukaryota; kingdom Viridiplantae; phylum Streptophyta; class Magnoliopsida; order Piperales; family Aristolochiaceae; genus Aristolochia; species Aristolochia californica. Next base: position 8,516,318 of record NW_027181837.1, read on the forward strand.
ATTTTTACCGGAGCCAAACAACCCGCTTATTCCCTTTCCTTAAAAATCACAGATAGTTTTTGGAACTGTCTCTCTCAGCATTTGTGCATTTCCATCTTGGAAGCTCAAATTTGTTTTCTGATCCAAACTTGAGTTTTCATTCTCCTATTTTTTCTCGTAAACAAAAAAGATATTAAGCCATAACAAAATGAAAATTTTACAGTTCATGTACACAAAAAAATATTTGAAAATTATTTCACGCACTAAAAATGAACTCCAAGGTTTTGTTATCCATGTTTGGGAAATTCCCTTAGTACAACCCCTAATAAGAAGCTTGGTGGAATTTTATAGGTAAGGGACTTCTAACTGATCCTAACATGCTTTAAATGTGATGGATATGCATGCCAGAAACAAGTTGAGGATGCAAGTTGTACTAGTGGAATCTCCCAAACATGAATAATAAAACCTTGGAGTTCATTTTTAGTGCGTGAAATAATTTTCAAATTTTTTTTTGCATACATGAACTCTAAAATTTTTATTTTGTTATGCCTTAATATCTTTTTTGTTTACGTGAAAAAATGGGAGAGTGAAAACTCAAGTTTGGATCTGAAAACAAATTTGGGTATCCAAAAGATGGAAATGCACAAATGCTGAGTGAGATAGTTCTAAAAAGTATCTGTCATTTTTAAGGATAGGCAAAAAGTGGGTTTTTTGGCTCTGGTATATATCCAACCACTTGAGAATTTGATTTTTTCCACTCCTTGAAATTTTTGGATCATTAGGTCCACTTACATCCTCAACATGTTTCTGGCATGTATATCCACCACATTTAAAGCATGTTAGGATCAGTTACAAGTCCCTTTCCTATAAAATTCCACCAAGCTTATTATTAGGGGTTGTACTAGTGGAATCTCCCAAACATGGATAACAAAAGCTAGGCGTTCAATTTTAGTGCGTGAAATAATTTTCAAATTTTTTTTTGAATTCATGAACTCTAAAATTTTCATTTTGTTTACGAGAAAAAATGGGAGAGTGAAAACTGAAGTTTGGATCAGAAAACAAATTTGAGCATCCAAGATGGAAATGCACAAATGCTAATACAGATAGTTCCAAAAAGTATCTACGATTGTTAAGGATAGGCGAAAAGTGGGTTGTTATGCTCTGGTAAATATCCAACCACTTGAGAATTTGATTTTTTCCACTCCTAGAATGTTTTGCATCATTAGGTCCACTTGCATCCTCAACATGTTTCTGGCATGCATATCCACCACATTTTAAGCATGTTAGGATCAGTTACAAGTCCCTTTCCAATAAAATTCCACCAATCTTATTATTAGTGGTTGTACTAGTGGAATCTCCCAAAGATGGATAACAAAACCTTGCGGTTCATTTTTTGTGCATGAAATAATTTTGAAATTTTTTTTTGCATACATGAACTCTAAAATCATCATTTTGTTATGCCTTAATATCTTTTTTGTTTACAAGAAAAAAATGGGAGAGTGAAAACTCATGTTTGGATCTGAAAACAAATTTGAGCATCCAAGATGGAAATGCACAAATGCTAAGAGAGATAGTTCCAAAAAGTATTTGTGAGTTTTTAGGATAGGCAAAAAGTGGGTTGTTTGGCTCTGGTAAATATCCAACTACTTGAGAATTTGATTTTTTCCACTCCTTGAAATTTTTGGATAATTAGGTCCATTTGCATCCTCAACATGTTTCTGGCATTCATATCTACCACATTTAAAGCTTGTTCAGATCAGTTACAAGTCCCTTTCCTATAAAATTCCACCAAGCATAATATTAGGGGTTGTACTAGTGGAATCTCCCAAACATGGATAACAAAACCTTGGAGTTCATTTTTAGTGCGTGAAATAATTTTGAAATTTTTTTTTGCATACATGAACTCTAAAATTTTCATTTTGTTATGCCTTAATATTTTTTTTGTTTACGTGAAAGAATGGGAGAGTGAAAACTCAAGTTTGGATCTGAAAACAAATTTGGGCATCCAAGATGGAAATGCACAAATGTTGAGTGAGATAGTTCTAAAACGTATCTGTCATTTTTAAGGATGGGCAAAAAGTGGGTTTTTTGGCTCTAGTAAATATCCAACCACTTGAGAATTTGATTTTTTCCACTCCTTGAAATTTTTGGATCATTAGGTCTACTAGCATCCTCAACATGTTTCTGGCATGCATATCCACCACATTTAAAGCATGTTCGGATCAGTTACAAGTCCCTTTCCAATAAAATTCCACCAATCTTATTATTAGTGGTTGTACTAATGGAATCTCCCAAACATGGATAACAAAACCTTGGAGTTCATTTTTAGTTCGTGAAATAATTTTCAAATTTTTTTTTGCTTACATGAACTTTAAAATTTTTATTTTGTTTTTCGAGAAAAAATGGGAGAGTGAAAACTGAAGTTTCGATCTGAAAACAAATTTGAGCATCCAAGATGGAAATGCACAAATGCTGATAGAGATAGTTCCAAAAAGTATCTACGATTTTTAAGGATAGGTGAAAAGTGGGTTGTTATGCTCTGGTAAATATCCAACCACTTGAGAATTTGATTTTTTCCACTCCTTGAAAATTTTGGTTCATTAGGTCCACTTGCATCCTCAACATGTTTCTGGCATGCATATCCACCACATTTAAAGCATGTTAGGATCAGTTACAAGTCCCTTTCCTATAAAATTCCACCTAGCTTATTATTAGGGGTTCTACTAGTGGAATCTCCCAAACACTGATAACAAAACCTTGGCGTTCATTTTTAGTGCGTGAAATAATTTTCAAATTTTTTTTGCATTCATGAACTATAAAATTTTCATTTTGTTTACGAGAAAAAATGGGAGAGTGAAAACTGAAGTTTGGATCAGAAAATAAATTTGAGCATCCAAGATGGAAATGCACAAATGCTGATAGAGATAGTTCCTAAAAGTATCTACGATTGTTAAGGATAGGCGAAAAGTGGGTTGTTATGCTTTGGTAAATACCCAACCACTTGAGAATTTGATTTTTTCCACTCCTTGAAATTTTTGGATCATTAGGTCCATTTGCATCCTCAACATGTTTCTGGCATGCATATTCACCACATTTAAAGCATGTTAGGATCAGTTACAAGTCCCTTTCCTATAAAATTCCACCAAGCTTAATATTAGGGGTTGTACTAGTGGAATCTCCCAAACATGGATAACAAAACCTTGGAGTTCATTTTTAGTGCGTGAAATAATTTTGAAATTTTTTTTTGCATACATGAACTCTAAAATTTTCATTTTGTTATGCCTTAATATTTGTTTTGTTTACGTGAAAGAACGGGAGAGTGAAAACTCAGGTTTGGATCTGAAAACAAATTTGGGCATCCAAGATGGAAATGCACAAATGCTGAGAGAGATAGTTCGAAAAAGTGGGTTGTTTGGCTCTAGTAAATATACGGTCACTCGAGAATTTGATTTTTTCCACTCCTTGAAATTTTTGGATAATTAGGTTGACTTGCATCGTCAACATGTTTCTGGCATGCATATCCACCACATTTAAAGCATGTTAGGATCAGTTACATGTCCCTTTCCTTTAAAACTCCACAAAGCTTATTATTAGGGGTTGTACTAGTGGAATCCCGCAAACATGGATATCAAAACCTTGCCGTTCATTTTTAGTGCGAGAAATAATTTTCAAATTTTTTTTTCATACATGAACTCTAAAATTATCATTTTGTTATGCCTTAATATCTTTTTTGTTTACAAGAAAAAATGGGAGAGTGAAAACTCAAGTTTGCATCTAAAAGCAAATTTGGGCATCCAAGATGGAAATGCACAAATGCTGAGAGAGATAGTTCCGAAATGTGGGTTGTTTGGCTCTAGTAAATATATCCAATCACTCGAGAATTTGATTTTTTCCACTCCTAGAAATTTTTGGATCACTAAGTCCACAAGCATCCTCAACATGTTTCTGGCATGCATATCCACCACATTTAAAGCATGTTAGGATCAGTTACAAGTCCCTTTCCATTAAAATTACACCAAGCTTATTATTAGGGGTTGTACAAGAAAAATCTCCCAAACATGGATAACAAAACCTTGGAGTTCTTTTTTAGTGTGTGAAATAATTTTCAAATTTTTTTTTGCATACGTGAACTCTAATATTTTTCTCTTGTTATGCCTTAATATCTTTTTTGTTTATGTGTAAAAATGGGAGGGTGAAAACTCAAGTTTGGATCTGAAAACAAATTTGGGCATCCAAGATGGAAATGCACAAATGCTGAGTGAGATAGTTCTAAAACGTATCTGTCATTTTTAAGGATAGGGAAAAAGTGGGTTTTTTGGCTCTGGTAAATATCCAACCACTTGAGAATTTGATTTTTTCCACTCCTTGAAATTTTTGGATCATTAGGTCCACTTGCATCCTCAACATGTTTCTGGCATGCATATCCACCACATTTAAAGCATGTTAGGATCAGTCACAAGTCTCTTTCCTATAAAATTCCACCAAGCTTATTATTAGGGGTTGTACTAGTGGAATCTCCCAAACATGGATAACAAAACCTTGGAGTTCATTTTTAGTGCGTGAAATAATTTTCAATTTTTTTTTTGTATACCTGAACTTTCAAATTTTCATTTCGTTTACGAGAAAAAATGGGAGAGTGAAAACAGAAGTTTGGATCTGAAAACAAATTTGAGCGTCCCAGATGGAAATGCACAAATGCTGAGAGAGATAGTTCCAAAAAGTTTCTGCTATTTTTAAGGATAGGCTAAAAGTGGGTTGTTATGCTCAGGTAATATCCAACCACTTGAGAATTTGATTTTTTCCACTCGTTGAAATATTTGGATCATTAGGTCCACTTGCATCCTCAACATGTTTCTGGCATGCATATCCACCACATTTAAAGCATGTTAGGATCAATTACAAGTCCCTTTCCTATAAAATTCCACCTAGCTTATTATTAGGGGTTGTACTAGTGGAATCTCCCAAATATGGATAACAAAACCTTGGAGTTCATTTTAAGTGCGTGAAATAATTTTGAAATTTTTTTTTGCATACATGAACTCTAAAATTTTCATTTTGTTATGCCTTAATATTTTTTTTGTTTACGTGAAAGAACGGGAGAGTGAAAACTCAAGTTTGGATCTGAAAACAAATTTCGGCATCCAAGATGGAAATGCACAAATGCTGAGTGAGATAGTTCTAAAACATATCTGTCATTTTTAAGGATGGGCAAAAAGTGGGTTTTTTGGCTCTGGTAAATATCCAACCACTTGAGAATTTGATTTTTTCCACTCCTTGAAATTTTTGGATCATTAGGTCTACTAGCATCCTCAACATGTTTCTGGCATGCATATCCACCACATTTAAAGAATGTTAGGATCAGTTACAAGTCCCTTTCCATTAAAATTACACGAAGCTTATTATTAGGGGTTGTACTAGTGGAATCCCCCAAACATGGATAAGAAAACCTTGGAGTTCATTTTTAGTGGGTGAAATAATATTAAAATTTTTTGTTGCACACATGAACTCTAAAATTTTCATTTCGTTTACGAGAAAAAATGGGAGAGTGAAAACTGAAGTTTGGATCTGAAAACAAATTTGAGCATCCAAGATAGAAATGCACAAATGCTGAGAGAGATAGTTCCAAAAACTAGCTGCGATTTTTAAATATAGGCGAAAAGTGGATTGTTATGCTCAGGTAAATATCCAACCACTTGAGAATTTGATGTTTTCCACTCCTTGAAATTTTTGGATCATTAGGTCCACTTGCACCCTCAACAAATTTCCGGCATGCATATCCACCACATTTAAAGAATGTTAAGATCAGATACAAGTCCCGTTCCTATAAAATTCCACCTAGCATATTATTAGGGGTTGTACTAGGGGAATCTCCCAAACATGGATAATAAAACCTTGGAGTTCATTTTTAGTGCGTGAAATAATTTTGAATTTTTTTTTTGCATACATGAACTCTAAAATTTTCATTTTGTTATGCCTTAATATCTTTTTTGTTTACGTGAAAAAATGGGAGAGTGAAAACTCAGGTTTGGATCTGAAAAAAAATTTGGGCATCCAAGATGGAAATGCACAAATGCTGAGAGAGATAGTTCGAAAAAGTGGGTTGTTTGGCTCTAGTAAATATACTGTCACTCGAGAATTTGATTTTTTCCACTCCTTGAAATTTTTGGATCATTAGGTTGACTTGCATCGTCAACATGTTTCTGGCATGCATATCCACCACATTTAAAGCATGTTAGGATCAGTTACATGTCCCTTTCCTTTAAAACCCCACAAAGCTTATTATTAGGGGTTGTACTAGTGGAATCCCGCAAACATGGATATCAAAACCTTGCCGTTCATTTTTAGTGCGTGAAATAATTTTCAAATTTTTTTTCCATACATGAACTCTAAAATTATCATTTTGTTATGCCTTAATATCTTTTTTGTTTTCAAGAAAAAATGGGAGAGTGAAAACTCAAGTTTGCATCTGAAAACAAATTTGGGCATCCAAGATGGAAATGCACAAATGCTGAGAGAGATAGTTCCGAAATGTGGGTTGTTTGGCTCTAGTAAATATATCCAATCACTCGAGAATTTGATTTTTTCCACTCCTAGAAATTTTTGGATCACTAAGTCCACTAGCATCCTCAACATGTTTCTGGCATGCATATCCACCACATTTAAAGCATGTTAGGATCAATTACAAGTCCCTTTCACTTAAAATTACACCAAGCTTATTATTAGGGGTTGTACAAGACAAATCTCCCAAACATGGATAACAAAACCTTGGAGTTCTTTTTTAGTGTGTGGAATAATTTTCAAATTTTTTTTTGCATACGTGAACTCTAATATTTTTCTTTTGTTATGCCTTAATATCTTTTTTGTTTATGTGTAAAAATGGGAGGGTGAAAACTCAAGTTTGGATCTGAAAATAAATTTGGGCATCCAAGATGGAAATGCACAAATGCTGAGTGAGATAGTTCTAAAACGTATCTGTCATTTTTAAGGAAAGGCAAAAAGTGGGTTTTTTGGCTCTGGTAAATATCCAACCACTTGAAAATTTGATTTTTTCCACTCCTTGAAATTTTTGGATCATTAGGTCCACTTGCATCCTCAACATGTTTCTGGCATGCATATCCACCACATTTAAAGCATGTTAGGATCAGTCACAAGTCCCTTTCCTATAAAATTCCACCAAGCTTATTATTAGGGCTTGTACTAGTGGAATCTCCCAAACATGGATAACAAAACCTTGGAGTTCATTTTTAGTGCGTGAAATAATTTTCAAATTTTTTTTTTTGTATACCTGAACTTTAAAATTTTCATTTCGTTTACGAGAAAAAATGGGAGAGTGAAAACAGAAGTTTGGATCCGAAAACAAATTTGATCGTCCCAGATGGAAATGCACAAATGCTGAGAGAGATAGTTCCAAAAAGTTTCTGCGATTTTTAAGGATAGGCTAAAAGTGGGTTGTTATGCTCAGGTAATATCCAACCACTTGAGAATTTGATTTTTTCCACTCGTTGAAATATTTGGATCATTAGGTCCACTTGCATCCTCAACATGTTTCTGGCATGCATATCCACCACATTTAAAGCATGTTAGGATCAATTACAAGTCCCTTTCCTATAAAATTCCACCTAGCTTATTATTAGGGGTTGTACGAGTGGAATCTCCCAAACATGGATAATAAAACCTTGGAGTTCATTTTTAGTGCGTGGAATAATTTTGAAATTTTTTTTTTGCATTTATGAACTCTAAAATTTTCATTTTGTTATGCCTTAATATCTTTTTTATTTACGTGAAAAAATGGAAGAGTGAAAACTCAAGTTTGGATCTGAAAACAAATTTGGGCATCCAAGATGGAAATGCAAAAATGCTGAGAGAGATAGTTCCAAAAAGTGGGTTGTTTGGCTCTAGTAAATATCCAGTCACTCGAGAATTTGATTTTTTCCATTCCTTGAAATTTTTGGATCATTAGGTCCACTTGCATCGTCAACATGTTTCTGGCATGCATATCCACCACATTTAAAGCATGTTACGATAAGTTACATGTCCCTTTCCTATAAAATTTCACAAAGCTTATTATTAGGGGTTGTACTAGTGGAATCCCCCAAACATGGATAAGAAAACCTTGGAGTTCATTTTTAGTGGGTGAAATAATTTTCAAATTTTTTTTGCATACATGAACTCTAAAATTATCATTTTGTTATACCTTTATATCTTTTTTGTTTACAAGAAAAAATGGGAGAGTGAAAACTCCAGTTTGGATCTGAAAACAAATTTGGGCATCCAAGATGGAAATGCACAAATGCTGAGAGAGATAGTTCCAAAAAGTGGGTTGTTTGGCACTAGTAAATATCCAATCACTCGAGAATTTGATTTTTTCCACTCCTAGAAAATTTTGGATCACTAGGTCAACTAGCATCCTCAACATGTTTCTGGCATGTTTATCCACCACATTTAAAGCATGTTTGGATCAGTTACAAGTCCCTTTCCATTAAAATTACACGAAGCTTATTATTAGGGGTTGTACTAGTGGAATCTCCCAAACATGGATAACAAAACCTTGTAGTTCATTTTTAGAGTGTGAAATAATTTTCAAATTTTTTTTTGCATACATGAACTCTAAAATTTTTCTTTTGTTATGCCTTAATATCTTTTTTGTTTATGTGAAAAAATGGCAGAGTGAAAACTCAAGTTTGGATCTGAAAACAAATTTGGGCATCCAAGATGGAAATGCACAAATGCTGAGTGAGATAGTTCTAAAACGTATCTGTCATTTTTAAGGATAGGCAAAAAGTGGGTTTTTTGGCTCTGGTATTTATCGAACCACTTGAGAATTTGATTTTTTCCACTCCTTGAAATTTTTGGATCATTAGGTCCACTTGAATCCTCAACATGTTTCTGGCATGCATATCCACCGCATTTAAAGCATGTTAGGATCAGTTACAAGTCTCTTTCCTATAAAAGTCCACCAAGCTGATTATTAGGGGTTGTACTAGTGGAATCTCCCAAACATGGATAACAAAACCTTGGAGTTCATTTTTAGTGCATGAAATAATTTTCAAATTTTTTTTTTGCATACATGAACTCTAAAATTTTCATTTCGTTTACGAGAAAAAATGGGAGAGTGAAAAATGAAGTTTGGATCTGAAAACAAATTTGAGCGTCCAAGATGGAAATGCACAAATGCTCAGAGAGATAGTTCCAAAAAGTATCTGCGATTTTTAAGGATAGGCGAAAAGTGGGTTATTATGCTCTATTAAATATCCAACCACTTGAGAATTTGATTTTTTCCACTCCTTGAAATTTTTGGATCATTAGGTCCACTTGCATCCTCAACATGTTTCCGGCATGCATATCCACCACATTTAAAGCATGTTAGGATCAGTTACAAGTCCCTTTCCTATAAAATTTCACCTAGCTTATTATTTGGGGTTGTACTAGTGGAATCTCCCAAACATGGATAATAAAACCTTGGAGTTCATTTTTAGTGCGTCAAATAATTTTGAAATATTTTTTTGCATTCATGAACTCTAAAATTTCATTTTATTATGCCTTAATATCTTTTTTGTTTTCGAGAAAAAATGGGAGAGTGAAAACTCAAGTTTGGATCTGAAAACAAATTTGGGCATCCAAGATGGAAATGCACAAATGCTAAGAGAGAGAGTTACAAAAAGTGGGTTGTTTGGCTCTAGTAACTATCCAGTCACTCGAGAATTTGATTTTTTCCATTCCTTGAAATTTTTGGATCATTAGGTCCACTTGCATCGTCAACATGTTTCTCTCATGCATATCCACCACATTTAAAGCATGTTACGATAAGTTACATGTCCCTTTCCTATAAAATTCCACAAAGCTTATTTTTAGGAGTTGTACTAGTGGAATCCCGCAAACATGGATATCAAAACCTTGCAGTTCATTTTTAGTGCGTGAAATAATTTTCAAATTTTTTTTGCATACATGAACTCTAAAATTATCATTTTGTTATGCCTTAATATCTTTTTTGTTTACAAGAAAAAATGGGAGAGTGAAAACTCAAGTTTGGATATGAAAACAAATTTGGGCATCCAAGACGGAAATACACAAATACTGAGAGAGATAGTTCCAAAAAGTGGGTTGTTTGGCTCTAGTAAATATCCAATCACTCGAGAATTTGATTTTTTCCACTCCTAGAAATTTTTGGATCACTAGGTCCACTAGCATCCTCAACATGTTTCTGGCATGCATATCCACCACATTTAAAGCATGTTAGGATCAGTTACAAGTCCCTTTCTATTAAAATTACACGAAGCTTATTATTAGGGGTTGTACTAGTGGAATCTCCCAAACATGGATAACAAAACCTTGGAGTTCATTTTTAGTGTGTGAAATAATTTTCAAATATATTTTTCCATATGTGAACTTTAAAATTTTTCTGTTGTTATGCCTTAATATCTTTTTTGTTTATGTGAAAAAATGGGAGAGAACTCAAGTTCGGATCTGAAAACAAATTTGGGCATCCAAGATGGAAATGCACAAATGCTGAGTGATATAGTTCTAAAATGTATCTGTCATTTTTAAGGATAGGCAAAAAGTTGGTTTTTTGGCCCTCGTAAATATCCAACCACTTGAGAATTTGATTTTTTCCACTCCTTGAAATTTTTGGATTATTAGGTCCACTTGCATCCTCAACATGTTTCTGGCATGCATATCCACCACATTTAAAGCATGTTAGGATTAGTTACAAGTCCCATTCCTATAAAATTCCACCAAGCTTATTATTAGGGGTTGAACTACTGGAATCTCCCAAACATGGATAACAAAACCTTAGAGTTCATTTTTAGTGCGTGAAATAATTTTAAAATTTTTTTTTTTGCATACTTGAACTCTAAAATTTTCATTTCGTTTACGAGAAAAAATGGGAGAGTGAAAACTGAAGTTTGGATCTGAAAAAAAATTTGAGCATCCAAGATGGAAATGTACAAATGCTGAGAGAGATAGTTCCAAAAAGTATCTGCGATTTTTAAGGATAGGCGAAAAGTGGGTTGTTATGCTCTGGTAAATATCCAACCATTTGAGAATTTGATTTTTTCCACTCCTTGAAATTTTTGGATCATTAGGTCCACTTGCATCCTCAACATATTTCTGGCATGCATATCCACCACATTTAAAGCATGTTAGGATCAGTTACAAGTCCCTTTCCTATAAAATTCCACCTAGCTTATTATTAGGGGTTGTACTAGTGGATTCTCCCAAACACGGATAATAAAACCTTGGAGTTCATTTTTAGTGCGTGAAATAATTTTGAAATTTTTTTTTGCATACATGAATTCTAAAATTTTCATTTTTTTATGCCTTAATATCTTTTTTGTTTACGTAAAAAAATGGGAGAGTGAAAACTCAAGTTTGGATCTGAAAACAAATTTGGGTATCCAAGATGGAAATGCACAATTGCTGAGAGAGATAGTTCCAAAAAGTGGGTTGTTTGGCTCTAGTAAATATCCAGTCACTCGAGAATTTGATTTTTTCCACTCCTTGAAATTTTTGGATCATTAGGTCCCCTTGCATCGTCAACATGTTTCTGGCATGCATATCCACCACATTTAAAGCATGTTAGGATCAGTTACGAGTCCCTTTCCTATAAAATTCCACCAAACTTATTCTTAGGGGTTGTACTAGTGGAATCTCCCAAACATGGATAATAAAACCTTGGAGTTCATTTTTAGTGCGTGAAATAATTTTGAAATTTTTTTTTTGCATTCATGAACTCTAAAATTTTCATTTTGTTATGCCTTAATATCTTTTTTGTTTATGTGAAAAAAAGGAGAGTGAAAACTCAAGTTTGGATCTGAAAACAAATTTGGGCATCCAAGATGGAAATGCACAAATGTTGAGAGAGATTGTTCCAAAAAGTGGGTTGTTTGGCTCTGGTAAATATCCAGTCACTCGAGAATTTGATTTTTTCCATTCCTTGAAATTTTTGGATCATTAGGTCCACTTGCATCGTCAACATGTTTCTGGCATGCATATCCACCACATTTAAAGCATGTTATGATAAGTTACATGTCCCTTTCCTATAAAATTCCACAAAGCTTATTATTAGGAGTTGTACTAGTGGAATCCCGCAAACATGGATATCAAAACCTTGCAGTTCATTTTTAGTGCGTGAAATAATTTTCAATTTTTTTTTGCATACAAGAACTCTCAAATTATCATTTTGTTATGCCTTAATATCTTTTTTGTTTTCAAGAAAAAATGGGAGAGTGAAAACTCAAGTTTGGATCTGAAAACAAATTTGGGCATCCAAGATGGAAATGAAAAAATGCTAAGAGAGATAGTTCCAAAAAGTGGGTTGTTTTGCTCTAGTAAATATCCAATCACTCGAGAATTTGATTTTTTCCACTCCTAGAAATTTTTGGATCACTAGGTCCACTAGCATCCTCAACATGTTTTTGGCATGCATATCCAGCACATTTAAAGCATGTTAGGATCAGTTACAAGTCCCTTTCTATTAAAATTACACGAAGCTTATTATTAGGGGTTGTACTAGTGGAATCTCCCAAACATGGAAATCAAAACCTTGCAGTTCATATTTAGTGCGTGAAATAATTTTCAAATTTTTTTTGCATACATGAACTCTAAAATTATCATTTTGTTATGCCTTAATATCTTTTTTGTTTACAAGAAAAAATGGGAGAGTGAAAACTCAAGTTTGGATCTGAAAACAAATTTGGGCATCCAAGATGGAAATGCACAAATGCTGAGAGAGATAGTTCCAAAAAGTGGGTTATTTGGCTCTAGTAAATATCCAATCACTCGAGAATTTGAATTTTTCCACTCCTAGAAATTTTTGGATCACTAGGTCCACTAGCATCCTCAACATGTTTCTGGCATGCATATCCACCACATTTAAAGCATGTTAGGATCAGTTACAAGTCTCTTTCCATTAAAATTACACCAAGCTTATTATTAGGGGTTGTACTAGCGGAATCTCCCAAACATGGATAACAAAACCTTGGAGTTCATTTTTAGTGTGTGAAATAATTTTCAAATTTTTTTTGCATACGTGAACTCTAAAATTTTTCTTTTGTTATGCCTTAATATCTTTTTTGTTTATGTGAAAAAATGGGAGAGTGAAAACTCAAGTTTTGATGTGAAAACAAATTTTGGCATCCAAGATGGAAATGCACAAATGCTGAGTGAGATAGTTCTAAAACGTATCTGTCATTTTTAAGGATTGGCCAAAAGTGGGTTTTTTGGCTTTGGTAAATATCCAACCACTTGAGAATTTGATTTTTTCCACTCCTTGAAATTTTTGGATCATTAGGTCTACTTGCATCCTCAACATGTTTCTGGCATGCATATCCACCACATTTAATGCATGTTAGGATCAGTTACAAGTCCCTTTCCTATAAAATTCCACCAAGCTTATTATTAGGGGTTGTACTAGTGGAATCTCCAAAACATGGATAACAAAACCTTGGAGTTCATTTTTAGTGTGTGAAATAATTTTCGAATTTTTTTTTCATACATGAATTCTAAAATTTTCATTTCGTTTACGAGAAAAAATGGGAGAGTGAAAACTGAAGTTTGGATCTGAAAACAAATTTGAGCATCCAAGATGGAAATGCACAAATGCTGAGAGAGATAGTTCCAAAAAGTGGGTTGTTTGGCTCTAACAAATATCCAGTCACTCGAGAATTTGATTTTTTCCATTCCTTGAAATTTTTGGATCATTAGGTCCACTTGCATCGTCAACATGTTAGAGCATGCATATCCACCACATTTAAAGATTGTTACGATAAGTTACATGTCCCTTTCCAATAAAATTCCACAAAGCTTATTATTAGGAGTTGTACTTGTGGAATCCCGCAAACATGGATATATAAACCTTGCAGTTCATTTTTAGTGCGTGAAATAATTTTCAAATTTTTTTTGCATACATGAACTCTAAAATTATCATTTTGTTATGCCTTAATATCCTTTTTGTTTACAAAAAAAATGGGAGAGTGAAAACTCAAGTTTGGATCTGAAAACAAATTTGGGCATCCAAGAAGGAAATGCACAAATGCTGAGAGAGATAGTTCCAAAAAGTGGGTTGTTTGGCTCTAGTAAATATCCAATCACTCGAGAATTTGATTTTTTCCACTCCTAGAAATTTTTGGATCACTAGGTCCACTAGCATTCTCAACATGTTTCTGGCATGCATATCCACCACATTTAAAGCATGTTAGGATAAGTTACAAGTCCCTTTCCATTAAAATTACACGAAGCTTATTATTAGGGGTTGTACTAGTGGAATCTCCCAAACATGGATAACAAAACCTTGGATTTCATTTTTAGTGTGTGAAATAATTTTCAAATTTTTTTTTGCATATGTGAACTCAAAAATTTTTGTTTTGTTATGCCTTAATATCTTTTTTGTTTATGTGAAAAAATGGGAGAGTGAAAACTCAAGTTTGGATCTGAAAACAAATTTGGGCATCCAAGATGGAAATGCACAAATGCTGAGTGAGATAGTTCTAAAACGTATCGGTCATTTTTAAGGATAGGCAAAAAGTGGGTTTTTTGGCTCTGGTAAATATCCAACCACTTGAGAATTTGATTTTTTCCACTCCTTGAAATTTTTGGATCATTAGGTCCACTTGCATCCTCAACATGTTTCTGGCATGCATATCCACCACATTTAAAGCATGTTAGGATCAGTTACAAGTCCCTTTCCTATAAAATTCCACCAAGCTTATTATTAGGGGTTGTACTAGTGGAATCTCCCAAACATGGATAACAAAACCTTGGAGTACATTTTTAGTGCCTGAAATAATTTTCAAATTTTTTTTTGCATACATGAACTCTAAAATTTTCATTTCGTTTACGAGAAAAAATGGGAGAGTGAAAACTGAAGTTTGGATCTGAAAAAAATTTGAGCATCCTAGATGGAAATCTACAAATGCTGAGAGAGATAGTTCCAAAAAGTATCTGTGATTTTTAAGGATAGGCAAAAAGTGGGTTGTTATGCTCTGGTAAATATCCAACCACTTGAGAATTTGATTTTTCCCACTCCTTGAAATTTTTGGATCATTAGGTCCACTTGCATCCTCAACATGTTTCTGGCATGCATATCCACCACATTTAAAGCATGTTAAGATCAGTTACAAGTCCCTTTCCTATAAAATTCCACCTATCTTATTCTTAGGGGTTGTACTAGTGGAATCTCCCAAACATGGATAATAAAACCTTGGAGTTCATTTTTAGTGCGTGAAATAATTTTGAAATTTTTTTTTGCATACATGAACTCTAAAATTTTCATTTTATTATGCCTTAATATCTTTTTTGTTTAAGTGAAAAAATGGGAGAGTGAAAACTCAAGTTTGGATCTGAAAACAAATTTGGGCATCCAAGATGGAAATAAACAAATGCTGAGTGAGATAGTTCTAAAACGTATCTGTCATTTTTAAGGATAGGCAAAAAGTGGGTTTTTTGGCTCTGGTAAATATCCAACCACTTGAGAATTTGATTTTTTCCACTCCTTGAAATTTTTGGATCATTAGGTCCACTTGCATCCTCAACATGTTTCTGGCATGCATATCCACCACATTTAAAGCATGTTAGGATCAGTTACAAGTCCCTTTCCTATAAAATTCCACCAAGCTTATTATTAGGGGTTGTACTAGTGGAATCTCCCAAACATGGATAACAAAACCTTGGAGTACATTTTTAGTGCCTGAAATAATTTTCAAATTTTTTTTTGCATACATGAACTCTAAAATTTTCATTTCGTTTACGAGAAAAAATGGGAGAGTGAAAACTGAAGTTTGGATCTGAAAAAAATTTGAGCATCCTAGATGGAAATCTACAAATGCTGAGAGAGATAGTTCCAAAAAGTATCTGTGATTTTTAAGGATAGGCAAAAAGTGGGTTGTTATGCTCTGGTAAATATCCAACCACTTGAGAATTTGATTTTTCCCACTCCTTGAAATTTTTGGATCATTAGGTCCACTTGCATCCTCAACATGTTTCTGGCATGCATATCCACCACATTTAAAGCATGTTAAGATCAGTTACAAGTCCCTTTCCTATAAAATTCCACCTAGCTTATTCTTAGGGGTTGTACTAGTGGAATCTCCCAAACATGGATAATAAAACCTTGGAGTTCATTTTTAGTGCGTGAAATAATTTTGAAATTTTTTTTGCATACATGAACGCTAAAATTTTCATTTTATTATGCCTTAATATCTTTTTTGTTTAAGTGAAAAAATGGGAGAGTGAAAACTCAAGTTTGGATCTGAAAACAAATTTGGGCATCCAAGATGGAAATGCACAAATGCTGAGTGAGATAGTTCTAAAACGTATCTGTCATTTTTAAGGATAGGCAAAAAGTGGGTTTTTTGGCTCTGGTAAATATCCAACCACTTGAGAATTTGATTTTTTCCACTCCTTGAAATTTTTGGATCATTAGGTCCACTTGCATCCTCAACATGTTTCTGGCATGCATATCCACCACATTTAAAGCATGTTAGGATCAGTTACAAGTCCCTTTCCTATAAAATTCCACCAAGCTTATTATTAGGGGTTGTACTAGTGGAATCTCCCAAACATGGATAACAAAACCTTGGAGTACATTTTTAGTGCCTGAAATAATTTTCAAATTTTTTTTTGCATACATGAACTCTAAAATTTTCATTTCGTTTACGAGAAAAAATGGGAGAGTGAAAACTGAAGTTTGGATCTGAAAAAAATTTGAGCATCCTAGATGGAAATCTACAAATGCTGAGAGAGATAGTTCCAAAAAGTATCTGTGATTTTTAAGGATAGGCAAAAAGTGGGTTGTTATGCTCTGGTAAATATCCAACCACTTGAGAATTTGATTTTTCCCACTCCTTGAAATTTTTGGATCATTAGGTCCACTTGCATCCTCAACATGTTTCTGGCATGCATATCCACCACATTTAAAGCATGTTAAGATCAGTTACAAGTCCCTTTCCTATAAAATTCCACCTAGCTTATTCTTAGGGGTTGTACTAGTGGAATCTCCCAAACATGGATAATAAAACCTTGGAGTTCATTTTTAGTGCGTGAAATAATTTTGAAATTTTTTTTTGCATACATGAACTCTAAAATTTTCATTTTATTATGCCTTAATATCTTTTTTGTTTAAGTGAAAAAATGGGAGTGTGAAAACTCAAGTTTGGATCTGAAAACAAATTTGGGCATCCAAGATGGAAATGCACAAATGCTTAGTGAGATAGTTCTAAAACGTATCTGTCATTTTTAAGGATAGGCAAAAAGTGGGTTTTTTGGCTCTGGTAAATATCCAACCACTTGAGAATTTGATTTTTTCCACTCCTTGAAATTTTTGGATCATTAGGTCCACTTGCGTCGTCAACATGTTTCTGGCATGCATATCCGCCACATTTAAAGCATGTTACGATAAGTTACATGTCCCTTTCCTATACAATTCCACAAAGCTTATTATTAGGAGTTGTACTACTGGAATTCCGCAAACATGAATATCAAAACCATGCAGTTCATTATTAGTGCGTGAAATAATTTTCAATTTTTTTTTGCATACATGAAATCTAAAATTATCATTTTGTTATGCCTTAATATCTTTTGTGTTTACAAGAAAAATTGGGAGAGTGAAAACTCAAGTTTGGATCTGAAAAAAAATTTGGGCATCCAAGATGGAAATGCATAAATGCTGAGAGAGATAGTTCCAAAAAGTGGGTTGTTTGGCTCTAGTATATATCCAATCACTCGAAAATTTGATTTTTTCCACTCCTAGAAATTTTTGGATCACTAGGTCCACTAGCATCCTCAACATGTTTCTGGCATGCATATCCACCACATTTAAAGCATGTTAGGATCTGTTACAAGTCCCTTTCCATTAAAATTACACGAAGCTTATTATTAGGGGTGGTACTAGTGGAATCTCCCAAACATGGATAACAAAACCTTGGAGTTCATTTTTAGTGTGTGAAATAATTTTTAAATTTTTTTTTGCATACGTGAACTCTAAAATTATTCTTTTGTTATGCCTTAATATCTTTTTTGTTTATGTGAAAAAATGGGAGAGTGAAAACTCAAGTTTGGATCTGAAAACAAATTTTGGCATCCAAGATGGAAATGCACAAATGCTGAGTGAGATAGTTCTAAAACGTATCTGTCATTTTTAAGGATAGGCAAAAAGTGGGTTTTTTGGCTCTGGTAAATATCCAACCACTTGAGAATTTGATTTTTTCTACTCCTTGAAATTTTTGGATCATTAGGTCCACATGCATCCTCAACATGTTTCTGGCATGCATATCCATCACATTGAAAGCATGTTAGGATTAGTTACAAGTCCCTTTCCTATAAAAATCCACCAAGCTTATTATTAGGGGTTGTACTAGTGGAATCTCCCAAACATGGATAACAAAACCTTGGAGTTCATTTTTAGTGCGTGAAATATTTTTCAAATTTTTTTTTGCATACTTGTACTCGAAAATTTTCACTTCGTTTTCGAAAAAAAATGGGAGAGTGAAAACTGAAGTTTGGATCTGAAAACAAATTTGAGCATCCAAGATGGAAATGCACAAATGCTGAGAGAGATAGTTCCAAAAAGTATCTGCGATTTTTAAGGATAGGCGAAAAGTGGGTTGCTATGCTCTGGTAAATATCCAACCACTTGAGAATTTGATTTTTTCCACTCCTTGAAATTTTTGGATCATTAGGTCCACTTGCATCCTCAACATGTTTCTGGCATGCATATCCACCACATTTAAAGCATGTTAGGATCAGTTACATGTCCCTTTCCTACAAAATTCGACAAAGCTTATTATTAGGGGTTGTACTAGTGGAATCCCGCAAACATAGATATCAAAACCTTGCAGTTCTTTTTTAGTGTGTGAAATAATTTTCAAATTTTTTTTTGCATACGTGAACTCTTAAATTTTTCTTTTGTTATGCCTTATTATCTTTTTTGTTTATGTGAAAAAAAGGGAGAGTGAAAACTCAAGTTTGTATCTAAAAACAAATTTGGGCATCCAAGATGGAAATGCACAAATGTTGAGTGAGATAGTTCTAAAACGTATCTGTCATTTTTAAGGATAGGCAAAACGTGGGTTTTTTGGCTCTGGTAAATATCCAACCACTTGAGAATTTGATTTTTTCCACTCCTTGAAATTTTTGGATTATTAGGTCCACTTGCATCCTCAACATGTTTTTGGCATGTATATCCACCACATTTAAAGCATGTTAGGATCGGTAACAAGTCCCTTTCTTTTAAAATTCCACCAAGCTTATTATTAGGGGTTGTACTAGTGGAATCTCCCAAACATGGATAACAAAACCTTGGAGTTCATTTTTAGTGACTGAAATAATTTTCAAATTATTTTTTGCATACATAAACTCTAAAATTTTCATTTTGTTATGCCTTAATAACTTTTTTGTTTATGTGAAAAAATGGGATAGTGAAAGCTCAAATTTGGATCTGAAAACAAATTTCACCATCCAAGATGGAAGTGCACAAATGCTGAGAGAGATAGTTCCAAAAAGTATCTGTGATTTTTAAGGATAGGCGAAAAGTGGGTTGTTTGGCTCTGGTAAATATCCAACCACTTGAGAATTTTAATTTTTCCACTCCTTGAAATTTTTGGATCATTAGGTCCACTTGCATCCTCAACATGTTTCTGGCATGCATATCCACCACATTTAAAGCATGTTAGGATCAGTTACAAGTCCCTTTCCTATACAATTCCACCAAGCTTATTATTAGGGGTTGTACTAGTGGAATCTTCCAAATATGGATAACAAAACCATGGAGTTCATTTTTCATGCATGAAATAATTTTCAAATTTTTTTTTGCATACATGAACTCTAAAATTTTCATTTTGTTATGCCTTAATATCTTTTTTTTACGAGAAAAAAAGGGAGAGTGAAAACTCAAGTTTGGATTTGAAAACAAATTTGATAATCCAAAATGGAAATGCACAAATGCTGAGAGAGATAGTTCCAAAAAGTATCTGTGATTTTAAAGGATAGGCAAAAAGTGGGTTGTTTGGCTCTAGTAAATATCCAATCAGTCGAAAATATAATTTTTTTCACTCCTAGAAATTTTTGGATCAGTAAGTCCACTTGCATCCTCAACATGTTTCTGGCATGCATATCCACCACATTTAAAGGATGTTAGGATCAGTTACAAGTCCCTTTCCCATAAAGTTCCACTTAGCTTATTATTAGGGGTTGAACTTGTGGAATCTCCCAAACATGGATAGTAAAACCTTGGAGTTCATTTTTAGTGCATGAAATAATTTTCAATTTGTTTTTCGCATACATGAACTCTAAAATTTCCATTTTGTTATGCCTTAATATCTTTTTTGTTTACGAGAAAAAATGGGAGAGTGAAAGGTCAAGTTTTGATCTGAAAAAAATTTGAGCATCCAAGATGGAAATGCACAAATGCTGAAAGAGATAGTTCCAAAAAGTATCTGTGATTTTTAAGGATAGGCAAAAAGAGGGTTGTTTGGCTCTAGTAAATACCCAATCACTTGAGAATTTGATTTTTTCCACTCCTTGAAATTTTTAGATCACTAGGTCCACTTGCATCCTCAACATGTTTCTGGCATGCATATCCACCACATTTAAAGCATGTTAGGATCAGTTACAAGTCCCTTTCCTATAAAATTCCACCAAGCTTATTATTAGGGCTTGTACTAGTGGAATCTCCCAAACATAGATAACAAAACCTTAGAGTACATTTTTAGTGCATGAAATAATTTTCAAATTTTTTTTTGCATACAGGAACTCAAAAATTTTCATTTTGATATGCCTTAATATCATTTTTGTTTACGTGAAAAAATGGGAGAATGAAAGGTCAAGTTTGGATCTGAAAACAAATTTGACCATCCAAGATGGAAATGCACAAATGCTGACAGAGATAGTTCTAAAAAGTATCTGTGTTTTTTAAGGATAAGCAAAAAGTGGGTTGTTTGGCTCTGGTAAATATCCAACCACTTGAGAATTTGATTTTTTCCACTCCTTGAATTTTTCTGATCATTAGGTCCACTTGCATCCTCAACATGTTTCTGGCATGCATATCAACCACAATTAAAGCATGTTAGGATCAGTTACAAGTCCCTTTCCTATAAAATTCCACCAAGCTTATTATTAGGGGTTGTACAAGTGGAATCTCCCAAACATGGATAACAAAACCTAGGAGTTCATTTTTAGTGCGTGAAATAATTTTTAAAATTTTTTTTTGCATACATGAACTCTAAAATTTTCATTTTGTTATGCATTCATATCTTTTTTGTTTACGTGAAAAAAAGGGAGAGTGAACACTCAAGTTTGGATTTGAAAACAAATTTGATAATCCAAGATGGAAATGCACAAATGCTGAGAGAGATAGTTCCAAAAAGTATCTGTGATTTTAAAGGATAGGCAAAAAGTGGGTTGTTTGGATCTAGTAAATATCCAATCACTCGAGAATTTGATTTTTTTTCACTCCTTGAAATTTTTTGGATCATTTGGTCCGCTTGCATCCTCAACATGTTTCTGGCATCCATATCGACCACATTTAAAGAATGTTAGCATCAGTTACATGTCCCTTTCCTATAAAATTCCACCAAGCTTATTATTAGGGGTTGTACTAGTGGAATCTCCCAAACATGGATAACAAAACCTTGGAGTTCATTTTTAGTGTGTGAAATAATTTTAATATTTTTTGTCCATACATGCACTCTAAAATTTTCATTTTGTTATGCCTTAATATCTTTTTTGTTTATGTGAAAAAATGGGAGAGTGAAAGCTCAAGTTTGGATCTGAAAACAAATTTGACATCCAAGATGGAAATGCTCAAATGCTGAGAGAGATAGTTCTAAAAAGTATCTGTGATTTTTAAGGATACGCAAAAAGTGGGTTGTTTGGCTGTGGTAAATATCCAACCACTTGATAATTTGATTTTTTCCACTCCTTCAATTTTTCTGATCATTAGGTCCACTTGCATCCTCAACATGTTTCTGGCATGCATATGCAACACAATTAAAGCATGTTAGGATCAGTTACAAGTCCCTTTCCTATAAAATTCCACCAAGCTTATTATAGGGGTTGTACTAGTGGAATCTCCCAAACATGGATAACAAAACCTAGGAGTTCGTTTTAGTGCGTGAAATAATTTTCAAATATTTTTTTGCATACATGAACTCTAAAATTTTTATTTTTTTATGCCTTAATATCTTTTTTGCTTAGGAGAAAAAATTGGAGTGTGAAAACTCAAGTTTGGATCCGAAAACAAATTTGATAATCCAAGATGGAAATGCACAAATGCTGAGAGAGATAGTTCCAAAGAGTATCTCTCATTTTAAAGGATTGGCAAAAAGTAGGTTGTTATGCTCTGGTAAATATCCAACCACTTGAGAATTTGAGTTTTTCCACTCCTTGAAATTTTTGGATCAGTAGGCCCACTTGCATCCACAATATGTTTCTGTCATGCATATCGACCACATTTAAACCATGTTAGGATCAGTTACAAGTCCATTTCCTATAAAATTCCACCAAGCTTATTATTAGGGGTTGTACTAGTGGAATCTCCCAAACATGGATAACAAAACCTTGGAGTTCATTTTTAGTGCGTGAAATCATTTTCATATTTTTTTTTGCATACATGAACTCTAAAATTTTCATTTTGTTGTGCCTCAATATCTTTTTTGTTTGTGTGAAAAAATGGGTGAGTGAAAGCTCAAGTTTGGATCTGAAAACAAATTTGACCATCCAAGATGGAAATGCACAAATGCTGAGAGATATAGTTCCAAAAAGTATCAGTGATTTTTAAGGATAGGCAAAAAGTGGGTTGTTATGTTCTAGTAAAATATCCAACCACTTGAGAATTTGATTTTTTTTCACTCCTTGAAATTTTTTGGATCATTTGGTCCACTTGCATCCTCAACATGTTTCTGGCATGTATATCCACCACATTTAAAGCATGTTAGGATCAGTTACAAGTCCCTTTCTTTTAAAATTCCACCAAGCTTATTATTAGGGGTTGTACTAGTGGAATCTCTCAAACATGGATAACAAAACCTTGGAGTTCATTTTTCGTGAGTGAAATAATTTTCAATTTTTTTTCCATACATGCTCTCTAAAATTTTCATTTCGTTATGCCTTAATATCTTTTTTGTTTATGCGAAAAAATGGGAGAGAGAAAGATCAAGTTTGGATCTGAAAACAAATTTGACCATCCAAGATGGAAATGCACAAATGCTGAGAGTGATAGTTCCAAAAAGTATCTGAGATTTTTAAGGATAGGCAAAAAGTGAGTTGTTTGGCTTTGGTAAATATCCAACCACTTGATAATTTGATTTTTTCCACTCCATGAATTTTTCTGATCATTAGGTCCACTTGCATCCTCAACATGTTTCTGGCATGGATATGCACCACAATTAAAGCATGTTAGGATCAGTTACAAGTCCCTTTCCTATAAAATTCCACCAAGCTTATTATTAGGGTTTGTACTAGTGGAATCTCCCAAACATGGATAACAAAACCTAGGAGTTCATTTTTAGTTCGTGAAATAATTTTCAATTTTTTTTTTGCATACGTGAACTCTAAAATTTTCATTTTGTTATGCCTACTATCTTTTTTGTTTACGTGAAAAAAAGGGAGAGTGATAACTCAAGTTTGGATTTGAAAACAAATTTTGGCATCCAAGATGGAAATGCACAAATGCTCAGTGAGATAGTTCCAAAAAGTATCTGTGATTTTTAAGGATAGGCAAAAAGTGGGTTGTTTGGCTCTGGTAAATATCCAATAACTTGAGAATTTGATTTTTTCCACTCCTTGAAATTTTTGGATCATTAGGTCCACTTGCATCCTCAACATATTTCTGGATTGCATATCCAGCATGTTTGGATTAGTTACATGTCCCTTTCCTATAAAATTCCAGCAAACTTATTATTAGGGGTTGTACTAGTGGAATCTCCTAAACATGGAAAACAAAACCTTAGAGTTGATTTTTAGTGCGTGAAATCATTTTCATATTTTTTTTTGCATACATGAACTCTAAAATTTTCATTTTGTTATGCCTTAATATCTTTTTTGTTTGTGTGAAAAAATGGGTGAGAGAAAGCTCAAGTTGGGATCTGAAAACAAATTTGACCATCCAAGATGGAAATGCACAAATGCTGAGAGATATAGTTCCAAAAAGTATCAGTGAATTTTAAGGATTGGCAAAAACTGGGTTGTTTTGTTCTGGTAAAAAATATCCAACCACTTGAGAATTTGATTTTTTTTCACTCCTTGAAATTTTTTGGATCATTTGGTCCACTTGCATCCTCAACATGTTTCTGGCATGTATATCAACCACATTTAAAGCATGTTAGGATCAGTTACAAGTCCCTTTCTTTTAAAATTCTACCAAGCTTATTATTAGTGGTTGTACTAGTGGAATCTCCCAAACATAGATAACAAAACCTTGGAGTTCTTTTTTAGTGAGTGAAATAATTTTCAAATTTTTTTTCCATACATGCACTCTAAAATTTTCATTTTGTTATGCCTTAATATCTTTTTTGTTAACATGAAAAAATGGGAGAGTGAAAGCTCAAGTTTGGATCTGAAAACAAATATGAGCATCCAAGATGGAAATGCACAAATGCTGAGAGAGATAGTTCCAAAAAGTATCGTTGATAATTAAGGATAGGCTAAAAGTTAGTTGTTTGGCTCCGGTAAATATCCAACCACTTGAGAATTTGATTTTTTCCACTCCTTGAAAATTTTGGATCATTAGGTCCACTTGCATCCTCAACATGTTTCTGGCATACATATCCACCACATTTAAAGCATGTTGGGATCAGTTACAAGTTCCTTTCCTATACAATTCTACCAAGCTTATTATTAGGGGTTGTACTAGTGGAATCTCCGAAACATCGATAACAAAACCATGGAGTTCATTTTTAGGGCATGAAATAATTTTGAAATATTTTTTTGCATACATGAACTCTAAAATTTTCATTTTGTTATGCCTCAATATCTTTTATTTTTTACGAGAAAAAATTGGGAGAGTGAAAACTCAAGTTTGGATCTGAAAACAAATTTGATAATCCAAGATGGAAATGCACAAATGCTGAGAGAGATAGTTCCAAAAAGTATCTGTGATTTTTAAGGATAGGCATAAAGTGGGTTGTTTGGCTATAGTAAATATCCAATCACTTGAGAATTTGATTTTTTCCACTCCTTGAAATTTTTGGATCATTAGGTCCACTTGCATCCACAATATGTTTCTGGCATACATATCCACCACATTTAAAGCATGTTAGGATCAGTTACAAGTCTCTTTCCAATAAAATTCCACCTAGCTTATTATTAGGGGTTGTACTAGTGGAATCTCCCAAACATGGATAATAAAACCTTGGAGTTCATTTTTAGTGCGTGAAATAATTTTCAATTTTTTTTTGCATACATGAACTCTAAAATTTTTATTTTGTTATGCCTTAATATCTTTTTTTCTTACGAGATAAAATGGGAGAGTGAAAATTCAAATTTGGATCTGAAAACAAATTTGATAATCCAAGATGGAAATGCACAAATGCTGAGAGACACAGTTCCAAAAAGTATCTGTGATTTTGAAGGATAGGCAAAAAGTGGGTTGTTTGGCTCTAGTAAATATCCAATCATTTGAGAATTTGATTTTTTCCAGTCTTTGAAATTTTTGGATCATTAGGTCCACTTGCATCCTCAACATGTTTCTGGCATGTATATCCTCCACATTTAAAGCATGTTAGGATCAGTTACAAGTCCCTTTCCTTTGAAATTCCACCAAGCTTATTATTAGGGGTTATAGTAGTGGAATCTCCCAAACATGGACAACAAAACCTTAGAGTTCATTTTTAGTGAGTGAAATAATTTTCAATTTTTTTTTTCCACACATGAACTCTAAAATTTTTATTTTGTTAAGCCTTAATATCTTTTTTGTTTACATGAAAAAATGGGAGAGCGAAAACTCAAGTTTGGATCTGAAAAAAAATTTGGGCATCCAAGATGGAAACGCACAAATGCTGAGAGAGATAGTTCGAAAAAGTATCTGTGATTTTAAATGATAGGCAAAAAGTGGGTTGTTTGGCTCAAGTAAATATCCAACCATTTGAGAATTTTAATTTTTCAACTCTTTGAAATTTTTGGATCATTAGGTCCACTTGCATCCTCAACATGTTTCTGGCATGTATATCAACACATTTAAAGCATGTTAGGATTAGTTACAAGTCCCTTTCCTTTAAAATTCCACCAAGCTTATTATTAGTGGTAGCACTAGTGGAATCTCCCAAACATTGACAACAAAACCTTGGAGTTCATTTTTAGTGAGTGAAATAATTTTAAAATTTTTTTTTGCATACATGAACTCTAAAATTTTCATTTTGTTATGCCTTAATATCTTTTTTGTTTACGAGAAAAAATGGGAGAGTGAAAGCTCAAGTTTGGATCTGAAAACATATTTGAGCATCCAAGATGGAAATGCACAAAAGCTGAGAGAGATAGTTCCAAAAAGTATCTGTGATTTTTAAGGATAGGCAAAAACTGGGTTGTTATGCTCTGGTAAATATCCAACCAGATGAGAATTTGATTTTTTCCACTCCTTGATATTTTTGGATCATTAGGTCCACTTGCATCCTCAACATGTTTCTGGCATGCATATCCACCACATTTAAAGTATGTTAGGATCAGTTACAAGTCCCTTTCCTATGAAATTCCACCTAGCTTAATATTAGGGGTTGTACTTGTGGAATCTCCCAAACATGGATAATAAAACCTTGGAGTTCATTTTTAGTGCATGAAATAATTTTCATATTTTTTTTTGCATACATGAACCCTAAAATTTCCGTTTTGTTACGCCTGATTATCTTTTTTGTTTACGAGAAAAAATGGGAGTGTGAAAGGTCAAGTTTTGATCTGAGAACAAATTTGAGCTTCCAAGATGGAAATGGGCAAATGCTGAGAGAGATAGTTCCAAAAAGTATCTGTGATTTTTAAGGATAGGCAAAAAGTGGGTTATTTGGCTCTGGTAAATCTCCAATCACTCGAGAATTTGAGTTTTCCCACTCCTTGAAATTTTTTGATCACTAGGTCCACTAGCATCCTCAACATGTTTCTGGCATGCATATCCACCACATTTAAAGCATGTTAGGATCAGTTACAAGTCCCTTTCCCATAAAATTCCACCAAACTTATTATTAGGGGTTGTACTAGTGGAATCTCCCAAACATGGATAACAAAACCTTGGAGTTCATTTTTAGTGCGTGAAATAAATTTCAAATTTTTTTTTGCATACATTAATTCTAAAATCTTCATTTTGTTATGCCTTAATATCTTTTTTGTTAACGAGAAAAATGGGAGAGTGAAAATTTAAGTTTGGATCTGAAAACAAATTTGAGCATCCAAGTTGGAAAGGCACAAATGCTGAGAGAGATAGTTCGAAAAAGTTTATGTGATTTTTAAGGATAGGCAAAAAGTGGGTTGTTTGGCTCTGGTAAATATCCAACCACTTGAGAATTTGGTTTTTCCACTCCTTGAAATTTTTGGATCTTTAGGTCCACTTGCATCCTCAACTTGTTTCTGGCATTCATATCCACCACATTTAAAGCATGTTAGGATCAGTTACAAGTCTCTTTCCTATAAAATTCCACCAAGCTTATTATTAGGGGTTGTACTAGTGGAATCTCCCAAACATGGATAACAAAACCATGGAGTTCATTTTGAGAGCGTGAAATAATTTTCAATTTTTTTTTGCATACATGATGTCTAAAATTTTTATTTTGTTATGCCTTAATATCTTTTTTTTTTACGTGAAAAAATGGGAGAGTGAAACCTCAAGTTGGATCTGAAAAGAAATTTGACCATCCAAGATGGAAATGCACAAATGCTGAGAGAGGTAGTTCTTAAAAGTATCTGTGATATTTAAGGATAGGAAAAAAGTGGGTTGTTTGGCTCTGGTAAATATCCAACCACTTAACAATTTGATTTTTTCCACTCCTGGAAATTTTTGGATCATTAGGTCCACTTGCATTCTCAACATGTTTCTGGCATGCATATCCACCACATTTAAAGCATGTTAGAATCAGTTACAAGTCCCTTTCTTATAAAATTCCACCAAGCTTATTATTAGGGGTCGTACTAATGGAATGTCCCAAACATGGATAACAAAGCCTTGGAGTTCATTTTTAGTGCGTGAAATAATTTCCAAAATTTTTTTTGCATACATGATCTCTAAAATTTTCATTTTGTTATGCCTTAATATCTTTTTGTTTACGAGAGAAAATGGGAGATTGAAAACTCAAGTTTGGATCTGAAAACAAATTTGAGCATCCAAGATGGAAATGCACAAATGCTAAGAGAGATAGTTCCAAAAAGTATCTGTGATTTTTAAGGATAGGCAAAAAGTGGGTTGTTATGCCCTGGTAAAATATTCAACCACTTGAGAATTTGATTTTTTTTCACTCCTTGAAATTTTTTGATCATTAGGTCCACTTGCATCCTCATCATGTTTCTGGGATGCATATCCACCACATTTAAAGCATGTTAGGATCAGTGACAAGTCCCTTTCCTATAAATTTCCACCTAGGTTATTATTAGGGGTTGTACTAGTGGAATCTCCCAAACATGGATAATAAAACATTGGAGTTCATTTTTAGTGCGTGAAATAATTTTCAAATTTTTTTTTGCATACATGAACTCTAAAATCTTCATTTTGTTATGCTTTAATATCTTTTTTGTTTACGAGAAAAATGGGAGAGTGAAAACTCAAGTTTGGATCTGAAAACAAATTTGACCATCAAAGTTGGAAATGCACAAATGCTGAGAGCGATAGTTCCAAAAAGTTTCTGTGATTTTTAAGGATAGGCAAAAAGTGGGTTGTTTGCCTCTGGTAAATATCCAACCACTTGAGAATTTGATTTTTTCCCCTCCTTGAAATTTTTGGATTATTAGGTCCACTTGCATCCTCAACATGTTTCTGGCATTCATATCCACCACATTTAAAGCATGTTAGGATCAGTTACAAGTCCCTTTCCTTTAAAATTCCACTAAGCTTATTTAGGGGTTGTACTAGTGGAATCTCCCAAACATGGATAACAAAACCTTGGAGTTCATTTTAAGTGTGTGAAATAATTTTCAAATTTTTTTTTGCATTCATGAACTCTATAATTTTTATTTTGTTATGCCTTAATATCTTTTTTTGCATTCATGAACTCTATAATTTTTATTTTGTTATGCCTTAATATCTTTTTTGTTTATGAGAGAAAATGGGAGAGTGAAAACTCAAGTTTGGATCTGAAAACAAATTTGAGCATCCAAGATGGAAATGCACAAATGCTGAGTGAGATAGTTCCAAAAGGTATCCGTGAGTTTTAAGGATAGGCAAAAAGTGGGTTGTTATGCTCTGGTAAAATATCCAACCACTTGAGAATTTTATTTTTTTTCACTCCTTGAAATTTTGATCATTAGGTCCACTTGCATCCTCAACATGTTTCTGGCATGCATATCCACCACATTTAAAGCATGTTAGGATCAGTTACAAGTCCCTTTTCTATAAAATTCCACCTAGCTTATTACTAGGGGTAATACTAGTGGAATCTCCCAAACATGCATAACAAAACCTTGGAGTTCATTTTTAGTGCGTGAAATAATTTTCAAATTTTTTTTTTTGCATACATGAACTCTAAAATCTTCATTTTGTTACGCTTTAATATGTTTTTTGTTTACGAGAAAAATGGGAGAGTGAAAACTCAAGTTTGGATCTGAAAAAAAATTTGAGAATCCAAGTTGGAAAGGCACAAATGCTGAGGGAGATAGTTCCAAAAAGTTTCTGTGATTTTTAAGGATAGGCAAAAAGTGGGTTGTTTGGCTCTGGTAAATATCCAACCACTTGAGAATTTGGTTTTTCCACTCCTTGAAATTTTTGGATCATTAGGTCCACTTGCATCCTCAAATTGTTTCTGGCATTCTTATCCACCACATTTAAAGCATGTTAGGATCAGTTACAAGTCCCTTTCTTTTAAAATTCCACCAAGCTTATTATTAGGGGTTGTACTAGTGGAATCTCCCAAACATGGATAACAAAACCATGGAGTTCATTTTTAGAGCGTGAAATAATTTTTAAATTTTTTTTTGCATACATGACGACTAAAATTTTTATTTTGTTATGCCTTAATATCTTTTTTGTTTACGTGAAAAAATGGGAGAGTGAAGCCTCAAGTTGGATCTGAAAAGAAATTTGACCATCCAAGATGGAAATGCACAAATGCTGAGAGAGGTAGTTCTTAAAAGTATCTGTGATATTTAAGGATAGGCAAAAAGTGGGTTGTTTGGCCCTGGTACATATCCAACCACTTAAGAATTTGATTTTTTCCACTCCTGGAAATTTTTGGATCATTAGGTCCACTTGCATCCTCAAAATGTTTCTGGCATGCATATCCACCACATTTAAAGCATGTTAGAATCAGTTACAAGTCCCTTTCCTATAAAATTCACCAAGCTTATTATTAGGGGTCGTACTAGTGGAATCTCCCAAACATGGATAACAAAACCTTGGAGTTCATTTTTAGTGCGTGAAATAATTTCCAAATTTTTTTTTGCATACATGAACTCTAAAATTTTCATTTTGTTATGCCTTAATATCTTTTTGTTTACGAGAGAAAATGCGAGAGTGAAAACTCAAGTTTGGATCTGAAAACAAATTTGAGCATCCAAGATGGAAATGCACAAATGCTGAGAGAGATAGTTCCAAAAAGTATCTGTGATTTTTAAGGATAGGCAAAAAGTGGGTTGTTTGGCTCTGGTAAATATCGAACCACTTGAGAATTTGATTTTTTCCACTCCTTGAAATTTTTGGATCATTAGGTCCACTTGCGTCCTCAACATGTTACTGGCATTCATATCCACCACATTTAAAGCATGTTCGAATCAGATACAAGTCCCTTTCCTATAAAATTCCACTAAGCTTATTTAGGGGTTGTACTAGTGGAATCTCCCAAACATGGATAACAAAACCTTGGAGTTCATTTTAAGTGCATGAAATAATTTTCAAATTTTTTTTTGCATACATGACGTCTAAAATTTTTATTTTGTTATGCCTTAATATATTTTTTGTTTACGTGAAAAAATGGGAGTGTGAAAGCTCAAGTTGGATCTGAAAAGAAATTTGACCATCCAAGATGGAAATGCACAAATGCTGAGAGAGATAGTTCCTAAAAGTATCTGTGATTTTTAAGGATAGGCAAAAAGTGGGTTGTTTGGCTCTGGTAAATATCCAACCACTTGAGAATTTGATTTTTTCCACTCTTGGAAATTTTTGGATCATTAGGTACACTTGCATCCTCAACATGTTTTTGGCATGCATATCCACCACATTTAACGCATGTTAGGATCAATTACAAGTCCCTTTCCTATAAAATTCCACCAAGGTTATTATTAGGAGTTGTACTAGTGGAATCTCCCAAACATGGATAACAAAAACTTGGAGTTCATTTTTAGTGCGTGAAATAATTTCCAATTTTTTTTTTTGCATGCATGAACTCTAAAATTTTCATTTTGTTCTGCCTCAAATTCTTTTTTGTTTACGACAGAAAATGGAAGAGTGAAAACTCAAGTTTGGATCTGAAAACAAATTTGAGTATCCAAGATTGAAATGCACAAATGCTGAAAGAGATAGTTCCAAAAAGTATCTGTGATTTTTAAGGATAGGCAAAAAGTGGGTTGTTATGCTCTGGTAAAATATTCAACCACTTGAGAATTTGATATTTTTTCACTCCTTGAAATTTTTTGATCATTAGGTCCACTTGCATCCTCATCATGTTTCTGGGATGCATATCCACCACATTTAAAGCATGTTAGGATCAGTTACAAGTCCATTTCCTATAAAAGTCCACCTAGCTTATTATTAGGGGTGGTATTAGTGGAATCTCCCAAACATGGATAATAACACCTTGGAGTTCATTTTTAGTGCGTGAAATAAATTTCAAATTTTTTTTTTGCATACATGAACTCTAAAATCTTCATTTTGTTATGCCATAATATCTTTATTGTTTACGAGAAAAATGGGAGAGTGAAAAGTCAAGTTTGGATCTAAAAACAAATTTAAGCATCCAAAATGGAAATTCACAAATGCTGAGAGAGATAGTTCCAAAACGTTTCTGTGATTTTTAAGGATAGGCAAAAAGTGGGTTGTTTGGCTCTAGTAAATATCCAACCACTTGAGAATTTGATTTTTTCCACTCCTTGAAATTTTTGGATCATTAGGTCCACTTGCATCCTCAACATTTTTCTGGCATGCATATCCACCTCATTTAAACCATGTGAGGATCAGTAACAAGTCCCTTTCCTATAAAATTCCACCTAGCTTATTATTAGGGGTTGTACTAGTGGAATCTCCCAAACATGGATAATAAAACCTTGAAGTTCATTTTTAGTGCGTGAAATAATTTTCAAATTTTTTTTTGCAAACATGAACTCTAAAATCTTCATTTTGTAATGCCTTTATATCTTTCTTGCTTACGAGAAAAATGGGAGAGTGAAAACTAAAGTTTGGATCTGAAAACAAATTTGAGCATCCAAGATGGAAATACACAAATGCTGAGAGAGATAGTTCCAAAAAGTATCTGTGATTTTTAAGGATAGGCAAAAATTTGGTTGTTTGGCTCTGGTAAATATCCAAATACTTGAGAATTTGATTTTTTCCACTCGTTCAAATTTTTGGATCATTAGGTCCACTTGCATTCTCAACATGTTTCTGGCATGCATATCCACCACATTTAACGCATGTTAGGATCAATTACAAGTCCCTTTCCTATAAAATTCCACCAAGGTTATTATTAGGGGTTGTACTAGTGGAATCTCCCAAACATGGATAACAAAAACTTGGAGTTCATTTTTAGTGCGTGAAATAATTTCCAATTTTTTTTTTTGCTTACATGAACTCTAAAATTTTCATTTTGTTCTACCTTAATATCTTTTTTGTTTACGAGAGAAAATGGGAGAGTGAAAACTCAAGTTTAAATCTGAAAACAAATTTGAGCATCCAAGATTCAAATGCACAAATACTGAGAGAGTTAGTTCCAAAAAGTATCTGTGATTTTTAAGGATAGGCAAAAAAAGGGTTCTTTGGCTCTGGTAAATATCCAACAACTTGAGAATTAGATTTTTTCCAGTCCTTGAAATTTTTGGATTATCAGGTCCACTTGCATCCTCAACATGTTTCTGGCATCCATATCCACCACATATAAAGCATGTTAGGATCAGTTACAAGTCCCTTTCCTATAAAATTCCCCCAAGCTTATTATTAGGGGTTGTACTAGTGGAATCTCCCAAACATGGATAACAAAACCTTGGAGTTCATTTTTAGTGCGTGAAATAATTTCAAATTTTTTTTTGCATACATGATCTCTGAAATTTTCATTTTGTTATGCCTGAATATCTTTTTTGTTTACGTGAAAAAATGGGAGAGTGAAAGGTCAAGTTTGGATCTGAAAACAAATTTGACCATCCAAGATAGAAATGCACAAATGCTGAGAGAGATAGTTCCAAAAAGTATCTGTGATTTTTAAGGATAGGCAAAAAGTGGGTTGTTTGGCTCTGGTAAATATCCATCCACTTGAGAATTTGATTTTTTCCACTCCTTGAAATTTTTGGATCATTTGGTCCACTTGCATCCTCAACATGTTTTTGGCATGCATATCCACCACATTTAAAGCATGTTAGGATCAGTTACAAGTCCCTTTCCTATAAAATTCCACCAAGTTTATTATTAGGGGTTGAACTAGTGGAATCTCTCAAACATGGATAACAGAACCTTGGAGTTCATTTATAGTGTGTGAAATAGATTCCAAATTTTTTTTTGCATACATGAACTCTAAAATTTTCATTTTGTTATGCTTTAATATCTTTATTGTTTATGAGAAAAATGGGAGAGTGAAAACTCAAGTTTGGATCTGGAAACAAATTTGAGGATCCAAGATGGAAATGCACAAATGCTGAGAGAGTTCCAAAAATTATCTGTGATTTTTACGGATAGGCAAAAAGTGGGTTGTTTGGATCTGGTAATTATCCAACAACTTGAGAATTAGATTTTTTCCAGTACTGAAATTTTTGGATTATCAGGTCTACTTGCATCCTCAACATGTTTCTGGCATGCATATGCACCATATATAAAGAATGTTAGGATCAGTTACAAGTCCCTTTCCTATAAAATTCCACCAAGCTTATTATTAGGGAATGTACTAGTGGAATCTCCCAAACATGGATAACAAAACCTTGGAGTTCATTTTTAGTGCGTGAAATAATTTCAAATTTTTTTGTGCATACATGATCTCTGAAATTTTCATTTTGTTATGCCTGAATATCTTCTTTGTTTACGTGAAAAAATGGGAGAGTGAAAGCTCAAGTTTGGATCTGAAAAAAAATTTGACCATCCAAGATGGAAATGCACAAATGCTGAGAGAGATAGTTCCAAAAAGTATTTGTGATTTTTAAGGATAGGCAAAAAGTGGGTTGTTTGGCTCTGGTAAAAATCCAACCACTTGAGAATTTGATTTTTTCCACTCCTTGAAATTTTTGGATCATTTGGTCCACTTGCATCCTCAACATGTTTTTGGCATGCATATCCACCACATTTAAAGCATGTTAGGATCAGTTACAAGTCCCTTTCCTATAAAATTCCACCAAGCTTATTATTAGGGGTTGTACTTGTGGAATCTCCCAAACATGGATAACAAAACCTTGGAGTTCATTTATAGTGCGTGAAATAGATTCCAAATTTTTTTTTGCATACATGAACTCTAAAATTTTCATTTTGTTATGCTTTAATATCTTTTTTGTTTACGAGAAAAATAGGAGAGTGAAAACTCAAGTTTGGATCCGAAAACAAATTTTAGCATCCAAGATGGAAAGGTACAAATGCTGACAGAGATAATCCCAAAAAGTATCTGTGATTTTTAAGGATAGACAAAATGTGGGTGGTTTGGCTCTAGTAAATACCCAACCACTTGAGAATTTGATTTTTTTCACTTCTTGAAATTTTTGGATCATTAGGTCCACTTGCATCCTCAACATATTTCTGGCATGCATATCCACCACATTTAAAGCACGTTAGGATCAATTACAAGTCCCTTTCCTATAAAATTCCAACCAGCTTATTATTAGGGATTGTACTAGTGGAATCTCCCAAACATGGATAATAAAACCTTTGAGTTCATTTTTAGTGCGTGAAATAATTTTCAAATTTTTTTTTGCATACATGAACTCTAAAATTTTCATTTTGTTATGCCTTAATATCTTTTTTGTTTACATGAAAAAATGGGAGAGTGAAAACTCAAGTTTGGATCTGAAAACAAATTTGGGCATCCAAGATGGAAATGCACAAATGCTGAGGGAGATAGTTCCAAAAAGTAACTGTGATTTTTAAGGATAGGCAAAAAGTGGGTTATTTGGCTCTGGTAAATATCCAATCACTCGAGAATTTGATTTTTTCCACTCCTTGAAATTTTTTAATCACTAGGTCCACTAGAATCCTCAACTTGTTTCTGGCATGCATATCCACCACATTTAAAGCATGTTAGGATCAGTTACAAGTCCCTTTCCCATAAAATTCCACCAAGCTTATTATTAGGGGTTCTACTAGTGGAATCTCCCAAACATGGATAACAAAACCTTGGAGTTCATTTTTAGTGCGTGAAATAATTTTCAAATTTTTTTTTGCATACATGAATTCTGAAATCTTCATTTTGTTATGCCTTAATATCTTTTTTGTTAACGAAAAAAATGGGAGAGTGAAAACTCAAGTTTGGATCTGAAAACAAATTTGAGCATCCAAGTTGGAAAGGCACAAATGCTGAGAGAGATAGTTCCAAAAAGTTTCTGTGATTTTTAAGGATAGGCAAAAACTGGGTTGTTTAGCTCTGGTAAATATCCAACCACTTGAGAATTTGGTTTTTCCACTCCTTGAAATTTTTGGATCATTAGGTCCACTTGCATCCTCAACTTGTTTCTGGCATTCATATCCACCACATTTAAAGCATGTTAGGATCAGTTACAAGTCCCTTTCCTATAAAATTCCACCAAGCTTTTTATTAGGGATTGTACTAGTGGAATCTCCCAAACATGGATAACCAAACCATGGAGTTCATTTTTAGAGCGTGAAATAATTTTCAAATTTTTTTTTTGCATACATCACATCTAAAGTTTTTATTTTGTTATGCCTTAATATCATTTTTGTTTACGTGAAAAAAATGGGAGAGCGAAACCTCAAGTTGGATCTGAAAAGAAATATGACCATCCAAGATGGAAATGCACAAATGCTGAGAGAGATAGTTCTTAAAAGTATCTGTGATATTTAAGGATAGGCAAAAAGTGGGTTGTTTGGCTCTGGTTATTATCCAACCACTTAAGAATTTGATTTTTTCCACTCCTGGAAATTTTTGGATCATTAGGTCCACTTGCATCCTCAACATGTTTCTGGCATGCATATCCACCACATTTAAAGCATGTTAGAATCAGTTACAAGTCCCTTTCCTATAAAATTCCACCAATCTTATTATTAGGGGTCGTACTAGTGGAATCTCCCAAACATGGATAACAAAACCTTGGAGTTCATTTTTAGTGCGTAAAATAATTTCCAAATTTTTTTTTGCATACATGAACTCTAAAATTTTCATTTTGTTATGCCTTAATATCTTTTTGTTTACGAGAGAAAATGGGAGAGTCAAAACTCAAGTTTTGATCTGAAAACAAATTTGAGCATCCAAGATGGAAATGCACAAATGCTGAGAGAGATAGTTCCAAAAAGTATCTGTGATTTTTAAGGATAAGCAAAAAGTGGGTTGTTATGCTCCTGTAAAATATTCAACCACTTGAGAATTTGATTTTTTTTCACTCCTTGAAATTTTTTAATCATTAGGTCCACTTGCATCCTCATCATGTTTCTGGGATGCATACCCACCACATTTAAAGCATGTTAGGATCAGTGACAAGTCCCTTTCCTATAAAATTCCACCTAGGTTATTATTAGGGGTTGTACTAGTGGAATCTCCCAAACATGGATAATAAAACCTTGGAGTTCATTTTTAGTGCGTGAAATAATTTACAAATTTTTTTTTGCATACATGAACTCTAAAATCTTCATTTTGTTATGCTTTAAGATCTTTTTTGTTTACGAGAAAAATGGGAGAGTGAAAAGTCAAGTTTGGATCTGAAAACAAATTTGACCATCAAAGTTGGAAATGCACAATTACTGAGAGAGATAGTTCCAAAAAGTTTCTGTGATTTTTAAGGATAGGCAAAAAGTGGGTTGTTTGGCTCTGGTAAATATCCAACCACTTGAGAATTTGTTTTTTTCCACTCCTTGAAATTTTTGGATCATTAGGTCCACTTGCATCCTCAACATGTTTCTGGCATTCATATCCACCACATTTAAAGCATGTTAGGATCAGTTACAAGTCCCTTTCCTATAAAATTCCACTAAGCTTATTTAGGGGTTGTACTAGTGGAATCTCCCAAACATGGATAACAAAACCTTGGAGTTCATTTTAAATGCGTGAAATAATTTTCAAATTTTTTTCCGCATATATGATGTCTAAAATTTTTATTTTGTTATGCCTTAATATCTTTTTTGTTTACGCGAAAAAAATTGGAGGGTGAAAGCTCAAGTTGGATCTGAAAATAAATTTGACCATCCAAGATGGAAATGCACAAATGCTGAGAGAGATAGTTCCTAAAAGTATCTGTGATTTTTAAGGATTCGCAAAAAGTGGGTTGTTTAGCTCTGGTAAATATCCAACCACTTGAGAATTTGATTTTTTCCACTCCTGGAAATTTTTGGATCATTAGGTCCACTTGCATCCTCAACATGTTTCTAGCATTCATATCCTCCACATTTAATGCATGTTAGAATTAGTTACAAGTCCCTTTCCTATAAAATTCCACCAAGATTATTATTAGGGGTCGTACTAGTAGAATCTCCCAACATGGATAACAAAACCTTGGAGTTCATTTTTAGTGCGTGAAATAATTTCCAAATTTTTTTTTGCATACACGAATTCTAAAATTTTCATTTTATTATGCCTTAATATCTTTTTGGTTTATGAGAGAAAATAGGAGAGTGAAAACTCAAGTTTGGATTTGAAAACAAATTTGAGCATCCAAGATGGAAATGCACAAATGCAGAGGGAGATAGTTCCAAAAGGTATCCGTGATTTTTAAGGATAGGCAAAAAGTGGGTTGTTATGCTCTGGTAAAATATCCAACCACTTTAGAATTTCATTTTTTTCCACTCCTTGAAATTTTGATCATTAGGTCCACTTGCATCCTCAACATGTTTCTGGCATGCATATTCACCACATTTAAAGCATGTTAGGATCAGTTACAAGTCCCTATTCTATAAAATTCCACCTAGCTTATTATTAGGGGTAATACTAGTGGAATCTCCCAAACATGGATAACAAAACCATGGAGTTCATTTTTAGTGCGTGAAATAATTTTCAAATTTTTTTTTGCATACATGAACACTAAAATCTTCATTTTGTTATGCTTTAATAACTTTTTTGTTTACTAGAAAAATGGGAGAGTGAAAACTCAAGTTTGGATCTGAAAACAAATTTGAGCATCCAAGTTGGAAAGGCACAAATGCTGAGAGAGATAGTTCCAAAAAGTTTCTGTGATTTTTAAGGATAGGCAAAAAGTAGGTTGTTTCGCTCTGGTAAATATCCAACCACTTGAGAATTTGGTTTTTCCACTCCTTGAAATTTTTGGATCATTAGGTCCACTTGCATCCTCAACTTGTTTCTGGCATTCATATCCACCACATTTAAAGCATGTTAGGATCAGTTATAAGTCCCTTTCCTATAAAATTCCACCAAGCTTATTATTAGGGGTTGTACTAGTGGAATCTCCCAAACATGGATAACAAAACCATGGAGTTCATTTTTAGAGCGTGAAATAATTTTCAATTTCTTTTTTGCATAGATGACGTCTAAAATTTTTATTTTGTTATGCCTTAATATCTTTTTTGTTTACGTGAAAAAATGGGAGTGTGAAAGCTCAAGTTGGATCTGAAAAGAAATTTGACCATCCAAGATGGAAATGCACAAATGCTGAGGGAGATAGTTCCAAAAGGTATCCGTGATTTTTAAGGATAGGCAAAAAGTGGGTTGTTATGCTCTGGTAAAATATCCAACCACTTGAGAATCTGATTTTTTTCCACTCCTTGAAATTTTGATCATTAGGTCCACTTGCATCCTCAACATGTTTCTGGGATGCTTATCCACCACATTTAAAGCATGTTAGGATCAGTTACAAGTCCCTTTTCTATAAAATTCCACCTAGCTTATTATTAGGGGTGTTACTAGTGAAATCTCCCAATCTTAGATAATAAAACTTTAGAGTTCATTTTTAGTGCCTGAAATAATTTTTAAATTTTTTTTTGCATACATGAACTCAAAAATCTTTATTTGTTTATGCCTAAATATCTTTTTGTTTAAGAGAAAAATGGGAGAGGGAAAACTCAAGTTTGGATCTGAAAACAAATTTAAGCATCCAAGATGGAAATGCACAAATGCTGAGAGAGATAGTTCCAAAAAGTATCTGTGATTTTTAAGGAAAGGCAAAAAGTGGGTAGTTTAGCTCTGGTAAATATCCAACCACTTGAAAATTTGATTTTTTCCACTCCTTGAAATTTTTGGATCCTTAGGTCCTCTTGCATCCTCAACATGTTTCTGGCATGCATATCCACCACATTTAAAGCATGTTAGGATCAGTTACAAGTCCCTTTGCTATAAAATTCCAACCCGCTTATTATTAGGGGTTGTACTAGTGGAATCTTCCAAACATGGATAATAAAACCTTGGAGTTCATTTTTAGTGCGTGAAATAATTTTCAAATTTTTTTTTGCATACATGAACTCTGAAATCTTCATTTTGTTAAGCCTGAATATCTTTTTTGTTTACGAGAAAAATGAGAGAGTGAAAACTCAAGTTTGGATCAGAAAATAAATTTTAGCATCCAAGATGGAAATGCACAAATGCTGAGAGAGATAGTTCCAAAAAGTATCTATGATTTTTAAGGATAGGCAAAATGAGGGTTATTTGGCTCTGGTAAATATCCAACCACTTGAGAATTTGATTTTTTCCACTCCTTGAAATTTTTGGATCATTAGGTCCACTTGTATCCTCAACATGTTTCTGGCATGCATATCCACCACATTTAAAGCATGTTTGGATCAGTTACAAGTCCCTTTCCTATAAAATTCCTCCTAGCTTATTATTAGGGGTTGTACTAGTGCAATCTCCCAAACATGGATAACAAAACCTTGGAGTTCATTATTAGTGCGTGAAATAATTTTTAATTTTTTTTGCATACATGAACTCTAAAATTTTAATTTTGTTATGCCTTAATATCTTTTTTGTTTACGAGAAAAAATGGGAGAGTGAAAGCTCAAGTTTGGATCTGAAAACATATTTGACCAACCAAGATGGAAATGCACAAATGCTGAGAGAGATAGTTCCAAAAAGTATCTGTGATTTTTAAGGATAGGCAAAAAGTGGGTTGTTTGGTTCTAGTAAATACCCAACCACTTGAGAATTTGATTTTTTCCACTCCTTGAAATTATTGGATCATTACGTCCACTTGCATCCTCAACATGTTTCTTGCATGCATATCCACAACATTTCAAGCATGTTAGGATCAGTTTCAAGTCCCTTTCCTATAAAATTCCACCTAGCTTATTATTAGGGGTTGTACTAGTGGAATCTCCCAAACATGGATAATAAAACTTTGGATTTCATTTTTAGTGCGTGAAATAATTTTCAATTTTTTTTGCATACATGAACTCTAAAATCTTCATTTTGTTATGCCTTAATATCTTTTTTGTTTACGAGAAAAATGGCAGAGTGAAAACTCAAGTTTGGATCTGAAAACAAATTTCAGCATCCAAGATGGAAATGCACAAATGCTGAGAGAGATAGTTCCAAAAGGTATCTGTGATTTTTAAGGATAGGCAAAATGTGGGTTGTTTGGCTCTGGTAAATATGCAACCACTTGAGAATTTGATTTTTTCCACTCTTTGACATTTTTGGATCATTAGGTCCACTTGCATCCTCAACATGTTTCTGGCATGCATATCCACCACATTTAAAGCATGTTAGGATCAGTTACAAGTCCCTTTCCTATAAAATTCCACCAAGTTTATTATTAGGGGTTGTTCTAGTGGCATCTCCGAAACATGGATAACATAACCTTGGAGTTCATTTTTAGAACGTGAAATAAATTTTAAATTTTTTTTTGCATACATGAACTCTAAAATTTTCATTTTGTTACGCCTTAATATCTTTTTTGTTTACGTGAAAAAATGGGAGAGTGAAAGCTCAAGTTTGCGTCTGAAAAAAAATTTTACCATCAGAGATGGAAAAGCTCAAATGCTGAGAGAGATAGTTCCAAAAAGTATCTGTGATTTTTAAGGATAGGCAAAAAGTGGGTTGTTTAACTCTGGTAATTATGCAACCACTTGATAATTTGAGTTTTTCCACTCCTTGAAATTTTTGGATCATTAGGTCCACTTGTATCCTCAACATGTTTCTGGCATGCATATCAACCACATTTAAAGCATGTTTGGATCAGTTACAAGACCCTTTCCTATAAAATTCCACCTAGCTTATTATTAGGGGTTGTACTTGTGGAATGTCCCAAACATGGATAACAAAACCTTGGAGTTCATTTTTAGTGCTTGAAATAATTTCCAAATTTTTTTTTGCATACAT
Organism: Aristolochia californica; assembly: GCF_029961685.1. NCBI lineage: Eukaryota > Viridiplantae > Streptophyta > Magnoliopsida > Piperales > Aristolochiaceae > Aristolochia > Aristolochia californica. Next base: position 8,558,020 of record NW_027181837.1, read on the forward strand.
GAACTCTAAAATTTTCATTTTGTTATGCTTTAATATCTTTTTTGTTTACTAGAAAAATGGGAGAGTGAAAACTCATGTTTGGATCTGGAAACAAATTTGAGGATCCAAGATGGAAATGCACAAATGCTGAGAGAGATAGTTCCAAAAATTATCTGTGATTTTTAAGCATAGGCAAAAAGTGGGTTGTTTGGCTCTGGTAAATATCCAACCACTTGAGAATTTGATTTTTTCCACTCCTGGAAATTTTTGGATCATTAGGTCCACTTGCATCCTCAACATGTTTCTGGCATGCATATCCACCACATTTAAAGCATGTTAGGATCAGTTACAAGTCCCTTTCCTATAAAATTCCACCTAGCTTATTATTAGGGGTCGTACTAGTGGAATCTCCCAAACATGGATAACAAAACCGTGGAGTTCATTTTTAGTGCGCGAAATAATTTTCAAATTTTTTTTGCATACATGAACAATAAAATTTTAATTTATTTATGCCTTTATATCTTTTTTGTTTACGTGAAAAAATGGGAGAGTGAAAGCTCCAGTTTGAATCTGAAATCAAATTTGAGCATCCTTGATGAAAATGCACAAATGCTGAGAGATATAGTTCCAAAACATATCTGTGATTTTTAAGAACAGGCAAAAATGGGTTGTTTGGCTCTGGAAATATCCAACCACTTTCGAATTTGATGTTTTCCACTCCTGGAAATTTTTGGATCATTAGGTCCACTTGCATCCTCAACATGTTTCTGGCATGCATATACACCACATTTAAAGCATGTTAGGATCAGTTACAAGTCCCTTTCCTATAAAATTCTACCAAGCTTATGATTAGGGGTCGTACTAGTGGAATGTCCCAAACATGGATAACAAAACCTTGAAGTTCATTTTTAGTCTGTGAAATAATTTCCAATTTTTTTTTTGCATGCATGAACTCTAAAATTTTCATTTTGTTCTTCCTTAATTTCTTTTCTGTTTACGAGAGAAAATGGGAGAGTTAAAACTCAAGTTGGATCTGAAAACAAATTTGAGCATCCAAGATTGAAATGCACAAATGCTGAGAGAGATAGTTCCAAAAAGTATCTGTGATTTTTAAGGATAGGCAAAAAGTGGGTTGTTATGCTCTCGTAAAATATTCAACCACTTGAGAATTTGATTTTTTTCCACTGCTTGAAATTTTTTGATCATTAGGTCCACTTGCATCCTCATCATGTTTCTGGGATGCATATCCACCACATTTAAAGCATGTTAGGATCAGTTACAAATCCCTTTTCTATAAAATTCCACCTACCTTATTATTAGGGGTTGTACTCGTCGAATCTACCAAACAAGGATAATAAAACCTTGGAGTTCATTTTTAGTGCGTGAAATAATTTTCAAATTTTGTTTTGCATACTTGAACTCTAAAATCTTCATTTTTTTATGCCTTAATATCTTTTTTGTTTACGAGAAAAATGGCAGAGTGAAAACTCAAGTTTGGATCTGAAAACAAATTTCAGCATCCAAGATGGAAATGCAAAAAAACTGAGAGAGATAGTTCCAAAAAGTTTCAGTGATTTTTAAGGACAGGCAAAAAGTGGGTTGTTTGGCTCTGGTAAATATCCAACCACTTGAGCATTTGATTTTTTTCCACTCCTTGAAATTTTTGGATCATTAGGTCCACTTGCATCCTCAACATGTTTCTGGCATGCATATACACCACATTTAAAGCATGTTAGGATCAGTTACAAGTCCCTTTCCTATAAAATTCTACCAAGCATATGATTAGGGGTCGTACTAGTGGAATGTCCCAAACATGGATAACAAAACCTTGGAGTTCATTTTTAGTCTGTGAAATAATTTCCAATTTTTTTTTTGCATGCATGAACTCTAAAATTTTCATTTTGTTCTTCCTTAATTTCTTTTTTGTTTACGAGAGAAAATGGGAGAGTTAAAACTCAAGTTGGATCTGAAAACAAATTTGAGCATCCAAGATTGAAATGCACAAATGCTGAGAGAGATAGTTCCAAAAAGTATCTGTGATTTTTAAGGATAGGCAAAAAGTGGGTTGTTATGCTCTCGTAAAATATTCAACCACTTGAGAATTTGATTTTTTTCCACTGCTTGAAATTTTTTGATCATTAGGTCCACTTGCATCCACATCATGTTTCTGGGATGCATATCCACCACATTTAAAGCATGTTAGGATCAGTTACAAGTCCCTTTCCTATAAAATTCCACCAAGTTTATTATTAGGAGTTATACTAGTGGAATCTCCCAAACATGGATAATAAAACCTTGGAGTTCATTTTTAGTGCGTGAAATAATTTTCAATTTTTTTTTTTTGCATACATGAACTCTAAAATCTTCATTTTGTTTTGCCTTAATATCTTTTTTTTTACGAGAAAAATGGGAGAGTGAAAACTCAAGTTTGGATCTGAAAACAAATTTGATAATCCAAGATGGAAATGCACAAATGCTGAGAGAGATAGTTCCAAAAAGTATCCGTAATTTTTTAGGATAGGCATAAAGTGGGTTGTTTGGCTCTAGTAATATCCAATCACTTGAGAATTTGATTTTTTCCACTCCTTGAAATTTTTGGATCATTAGGTCCACTTGCATCCTCAATATGTTTCTGGCATACATATCCACCACATTTAAAGCATATTAGGATCAGTTACAAGTCCCTTTCCTGTAAAATTCCACATAGCTTATTATTAGGGGTTGTACTAGTGGAATCTCCCAAACATGGATAATAAAACCTTGGAGTTCATTTTTAGTGCGCGAAATAATTTTCAATTATTTTTTTGCATACATGAACTCTAAAATTTTTATTTTGTTATGCCTTAATATCTTTTTTTCTTACGAGATAAAATGGGAGAGTGAAAATTCAAGTTTGGATCTGAATACAAATTTGATAATCCAAGATGGAAATGCACAAATGCTGAGAGACACATTTCCAAAAAGTATCTGTTATTTTGAAGGATAGGCAAAAAGTGAGTTGTTTGGCTCTAGTAAATATCCAATCATTTGAGAATTTGATTTTTTCCAGTCTTTGAAATTTTTGGATCATTAGGTCCACTTGCATCCTCAACATGTTTCTGGCATGTATATCCACCACATTTAAAGATTGTTAGGATCAGTTACAAGTCCCTTTCCTTTAAAATTCCACCAAGCTTATTATTAGGGGTTGTACTAGTGGAATCTCCCAAACATGGACAACAAAACCTTGGAGTTCATTTTCAGTGAGTGAAATAATTTTCAAATTTTTTTTTTGGTCACATGAACTCTAAAATTTTTATTTTGTTATGCTTTAATATCTTTTTTGTTTACATGAAAAAATGGGAGAGTGAAAACTCAAGTTTGGATCTGAAAACAAATTTGGTCATCCAAGATGGAAACGCACAAATGCTGAGAGAGATAGTGCCAAAAAGTATCTGTGATTTTATAGGATAGGCAAAAAGTGGGTTGTTTGGCTCAAGTAAATATCCAACCATTTGAGAATTTTAATTTTTCAACTCTTTGAAATTTTTGGATCATTAGGTCCACTTGCATCCTCAACATGTTTCTGGCATGTATATCAACACATTTAAAGCATGTTAGGATTAGTTACAAGTCCCTTTCCTTTAAAATTCCACCAAGCTTATTATTAGTGGTAGCACTAGTGGAATCTCCCAAACATTGACAACAAAACCTTGGAGTTCATTTTTAGTGAGTGAAATAATTTAAAAATTTTTTTTTGCATGCATGAACTCTAAAATTTTCATTTTGTTATGCCTTAATATCATTTTTGTTTAAGTGAAAAAATGGGAGAGTGAAAATTCAAGTTTGGATTTGAAAACAAATTTGCCAATCCAAGATGGAAATGCACAAATGCTGAGAGACACAGTTCCAAAAAGTATCTGTTATTTTGAAGGATAGGCAAAAAGTGGGTTGTTTGGCTCTAGTAAATATCCAACCATTTGAGAATTTTCATTTTTCCACTCTTTGAAATTTTTGGATCATTAGGTCCACTTGCATCCTCAACATGTTTCTGGCATGTATATCCACCAGATTTAAAGCATGTTAGGATCAGTTACAAGTCCCTTTCCTTTAAAATTCCACCAAGCTTATTATTAGGGGTTGTACAAGTGGAATCTCCCAAACATGGACAACAAAACCTTGGAGTTCATTTTTAGTGAGTGAAATAATTTTCAAATTTTTTTTTTGCACACATGAACTCTAAAATTTTTATTTTGTTATGCCTTAATATCTTTTTTGTTTACGAGAAAAAAAGGGAGAGTGAAAGCTCAAGTTTTGATCTGAAAACAAATTTGAGCATCCAAGTTGGAAAGGCACAAATGCTGAGAGAGATAGTTCCAAAAAGTTTATGTGATTTTTATGGATAGGCAAAAAGTGGGTTATTTGGCTCTGGTAAATATCCAACCACTTGAGAATTTGGCTTTTCCACTCCTTGAAATTTTTGGATCATTAGGTCCACTTGCATCCTCAACTTGTTTCTGGCATTCATATCCACCACATTTAAAGCATGTTTGGATCAGTTACAAGTCCCTTTCCTATAAAATTCCACCAAGCTTATTATTAGGGGTTGTACTAGTGGAATCTCCCAAACATGGATAACAAAACCATGGAGTTCATTTTGAGAGCGTGAAATAATTTTCAAATTTTTTTTTGCATACATGACGTCTAAAATTTTTATTTTGTTATGCCTTAATATCTTTTTTGTTTACGTGAAAAAATGGGAGAGTGAAGCCTCAAGTTGGATCTGAAAAGAAATTTGACCATCCAAGATGGAAAAGCACAAATGCTGAGAGAGGTAGTTCTTAAAAGTATCTGTGATATTTAAGGATAGGCAAAAAGTGGGTTGTGTAAATATCCAACCACTTAAGAATTTGATTTTTTGCACTCCTGAAAATTTTTGGATCATTTGGTCCACTTGCATTCTCAACATGTTTCTGGCATGCATATCCACCACATTTAAAGCATGTTAAAATCAGTTACAAGTCCCTTTCCTATAAAATTCCACCAAGCTTATTATTAGGGGTCGTACTAGTGGAATGTCCCAACCATGGATAACAAAACCTTGGAGTTCATTTTTAGTCCGTGAAATAATTTCCAAAATTTTTTTTGCATACATGAACTCTAAAATTTTCATTTTGTTATGCCTTAATATCTTTTTGTTTACGAGAGAAAATGGGAGAGTGAAAACTCAAGTTTGGATCTGAAAACAAATTTGAGCAACCAAGATGGAAATGCACAAATGCTGAGAGAGATAGTTCCAAAAAGTATCTGTGATTTTCAAGGATAGGCAAAAAGTGGGTTGTTATGCTCTGGTAAAATATTCAACCACTTGAGAATTTGATTTTTTTTCACTCCTTGAAATTTTTTGATCATTAGGTCCACTTGCATCCTCATCATGTTTCTGGGATGCATATCCACCACATTTAAAGCATGTTAGGATCAGTGACAAGTCCCTTTTCTATAAATTTCCACCTAGGTTATTATTAGGGGTTGTACTAGTGGAATCTCCCAAACATGGATAATAAAACCTTGGAGTTCATTTTTAGTGCGTGAAATAATTTTCAAGTTTTTTATTGCATACATGAACTCTAAAATCTTTATTTTGTTATGCTTTAATATCTTTTTTGTTTACGAGAAAAATGGGAGAGTGAAAACTCAAGTTTGGATCTAAAAACAAATTTGACCATCAAAGTTGGAAATGCACAAATGCTGAGAGAGATAGTTCCAAAAAGTTTCTGTGATTTTTAAGGATAGGCAAAAAGTGGGTTGTTTGCCTCTGGTAAATATCCAACCACTCGAGAATTTGATTTTTTCCACTCCTTGAAATTTTTGGATTATTAGGTCCACTTGCATCCTCAACATGTTTCTGGCATTCATATCCACCACATTTAAAGCATGTTACGATCAGTTACAAGTCCCTTTCCTATAAAATTCCACTAAGCTTATTTAGGGGTTGTACTAGTGGAATCTCCCAAACATGGATAACAAAACCTTGGAGTTCATTTTATGTGCATGAAATAATTTTCAAATTTTTTTTTGCATACATGACGTCTAAAATTTTTATTTTGTTATGCCTTAATATCTTTTTTGTTTACGTGAAAAAATGGGAGTGTGAAAGCTCAAGTTGGATCTGAAAAGAAATTTGAGCATCCAAGATGGAAATGCACAAATGCTGAGAGAGATAGTTCCTAAAAGTATCTGTGACTTTTAAGGATAGGCAAAAAGTGGGTTGTTTGGCTCTGGTAAATATCCAACCACTTGAGAATTTGATTTTTTCCACTCCTGGAAATTTTTGGATCATTAGGTCCACTTGCATCCTCAACATGTTTCTTGCATGCATATCCACCACATTAAAAGCATGTTAGAATCAGTTACAAGTCCCTTTCCTATAAAATTCCACCAAGATTATTATTAGGGGTCGTACTAGTAGAATCTCCCAAACATGGATAACAAAACCCTGGAGTACATTTTTAGTGCGTGAAATAATTTCCAAATTTCTTTTTCCATACATGAACTCTAAAATTTTCATTTTGTTATGCCTTAATATCTTTTTTCTTTCCGAGAGAAAATGGGAGAGTGAAAACTCAAGTTTGGATCTGAAAACAAATTTGAGCATCCAAGATGGAAATGCACAAATGTCGAGGGAGATAGTTCCAAAAGGTATCCGTGATTTTTAAGGATAGGCAAAAAGTGGGTTGTTATGCTCTGGTAAAATATCCAACCACTTGAGAATTTGATTTTTCTCCACTCCTTGAAATTTTGATCATTAGGTCCACTTGCATCCTCAACATGTTTCTGGCATGCATATCCACCACATTTAAAGCATGTTAGGATCAGTTACAAGTCCCTTTTCTATAAAATTCCCCCTAGCTTATTATTAGGGGTAATACTAGTGGAATCTCCCAAACTTGGATAACAAAACGTTGGAGTTCATTTTTAGTGCGTGAAATAATTTTCAAATTTTTTTTTGCATACATGAACTCAAAAATCTTCATTTTGTTATGCTTTAATATCTTTTTTGTTTACGAGAAAAATGGGAGAGTGAAAAATCAAGTTTGGATCTGAAAACAAATTTGAGCATCCAAGTTGGAAAGGCACAAATGCTGAGAGAGATAGTTCCAAAAAGTTTCTGTGATTTTTAAGGATAGGCAAAAAGTGGGTTGTTTGGCTCTGGTAAATATCCAACCACTTGAAAATTTGGTTTTTCCACTCCTTGAAATTTTTGGATCATTAGGTCCACTTGCATCCTCAACTTGTTTCTGGCATTCACATCCACCACATTTAAAGCATGTTAGGATCAGTTACAAGTCCCTTTCCTATAAAATTCCACCAAGCTTATTATTAGGGGTTGTACTAGTGGAATCTCCCAAACATGGATAACAAAACCATGGAGTTCATTTTTAGAGCGTTAAATAATTTTAAAATTTTTTTTTGCATACATGACGACTAAAATTTTTATTTTGTTATGCCTTAATATCTTTTTTGTTTACGTGAAAAAATGGGTGAGTGAAACCTCAAGTTGGATCTGAAAAGAAATTTGACCATCCAAGATGGAAATGCACAAATGCTGAGAGAGGTAGTTCTTAAAAGTATATGTGATATTTAAGGATAGGAAAAAAGTGGGTTGTTTGGCCCTGGTAAATATCCAACCACTTAAGAATTTGATTTTTTCCACTCCTGGAAATTTTTGGATCATTAGGTCCACTTGCTTCATTAACATGTTTCTGGCATGCATATCCACCACATTTAAAGCATGTTAGAATCAGTTACAAGTCCCTTTCCTATAAAATTCCACCAAGCTTATTATTAGGGGTTGTACTAGTGGAATCTCCCAAACATGGATAACAAAACCTTGGAGTTCATTTTTAGTGCATGAAATAATTTCCAAATTTTTTTTTGCATACATGAACTCTAAAATTTTCATTTTGTTATGCCTTAATATCTTTTTGTTTACGAGAGAAAATGGGAGAGTGAAAACTCAAGTTTGGATCTGAAAACAAATTTGAGCATCCAAGATGGAAATGCACAAATGCTGAGAGAGATAGTTCCAAAAAGTATCTGTGATTTTTAAGGATAGGCAAAAAGTGGGTTGTTTGGCTCTGGTAAATATCCAACCACTTGAGAATTTGATTTTTTCCACTCCTTGAAATTTTTGGATCATTAGGTCCACTTGCATCCTCAACATGTTTCTGGCATTCATATCCACCACATTTAAAGCATGTTCGGATCAGTTACATGTCCCTTTCCTACAAAATTCCACTAAGCTTATTTAGGGGTTATACTAGTGGAATCTCCCAAACATGGATAACAAAACCTTGGAGTTCATTTTAAGTGGGTGAAATAATTTTCAAATTTTTTTTTGCATACATGACGTCTAAAATTTTTATTTTGTTATGCCTAAATATATTTTTTGTTTACGTGAAAAAATGGGAGTGTGAAAGCTCAAGTTGGATCTGAAAACAAATTTGACCATCCAAGATGGAAATGCACAAATGCTGAGAGAGATAGTTCCAAAAAGTATCTGTGATTTTTAAGGATAGGCAAAAAGTGGGTTGTTTGGCTCTGGTAAATATCCAACCACTTGAGAATTTGATTTTTTCCACTCCTGGAAATTTTTGGATCATTAGGTCCACTTGCATCCTCAACATGTTTCTAGCATGCATATCCACCACATTTAAAGCATGTTAGAATCAGTTAGAAGTCCCTTTCTTATAAAATTCCACCAAGATTATTATTAGGGGTCGTACTAGTAGAATCTCCCAAACATGGATAACAAAACCTTGGAGTTCATTTTTAGTGCGTGAAATAATTTCCAAATTTTTTTTTGCATACATGAACTCTAAAATTTTCATTTTGTTATGCCTTAATATCTTTTTCGTTGACGAGAGAAAATGGGAGAGTGAAAACTCAAGTTTGGATCTGAAAACAAATTTGAGCATCCAAGATGGAAATGCACAAATGCTGAGGGAGATAGTTCCTAAAGGTATCCGTGATTTTTAAGGATAGGCAAAAAGTGGGTTGTTATGCCCTGGTAAAATATCCAACCACTTGAGAATTTGATTTTTTTCCACTCCTTGAAATTTTGATCATTAGGTCCACTTGCATCCTCAACATGTTTCTGGCATGCATATCCACCACATTTAAAGCATGTTAGGATCAGTTACAACTCCCTTTTCTATAAAATTCCACCTAGCTTTTTATTAGCGGTTGTACTAGTGAAATCTCCCAATCTTAGATAATAAAACTTTAGTGCTCATTTTTATTAGGGGTTGTACTACTGGAATCTCCCAAACATGGATAATAAAACCTTGGATTTCATTTTTAGTGCGTGAAATAATTTACAATTTTTTTTGCATATATGAACTCTAAAATCTTCATTTTGTTATGCCTTAATATCTTTTTTTTTACGAGAAAAATGGGAGAGTGAAAACTCAAGTTTGGATCTGAAAACAAATTTCAGCATCCAAGATGGAAGTGCACAAATGCTGAGAGAGATAGTTCCAAAAAGTATCTGTGATTTTTAAGGATAGGCAAAATGTGGGTTGTTTGGCTTTGGTAAATATCCAACCACTTGAGAATTTGATTTTTTCCACTCTTTGAAATTTTTGGATCATTAGGTCCACTTGCATCCTCAACATGTTTCTGGCAAGCATATCCACCACATTTAAAGCATGTTAAGATCAGTTACAAGTCCCTTTCCTATAAAATTCCACCAAGTTTATTATTAGGGGTTGTACTAGTGGAATCTCCCAAACAAGGATAACAAAACCTTGGAGTTCATTTTTAGAACGTGAAATAAATTTAAAATTTTTTTTTGCATACATGAACTCTAAAATTTTCATTTTGTTATGCCTTAATATCTTTTTTGTTTACGTGAAAAAATGGGAGAGTGAAAGCTCATGTTTGCGTCTGAAAAAAAATTTTACCATCAGAGATGGAAATGCACAAATGCTGAGAGAGATAGTTCCAAAAAGTATCTGTGATTTTTCAGGATAGGCAAAAAGTGGGTTGTTTAGCTCTGGTAAATATCCAACCACTTGAGAATTTGAGTTTTTCCACTCCTTGAAATTTTTGGATCATTAGGTCCACTTGCATCCTCAACATGTTTCTGGCATGCATATCCACCACATTTAAAGCATGTTTGGATCAGTTACAAGTCCCTTTCCTATAAAATTCCACCAAGTTTATTATTAGGGGTTGTACTAGTGGAATCTCCCAAACATGGATAACAAAACCTTGGAGTTCATTTTTAGTACGTGAAATAATTTTAAAATTTTTTTTTACATACGTGAACTCTAAAATTTTCATTTTGTTATTCCGTAATATCTTTTTTGTTTACGTGGAAAAATGGAAAAGTGAAAGCTCAAGTTTGGATCTGAAAAACAAATTTGACCATCAGAGATGGAAATGCACAAATGTTGAGGGAGATAGTTCCAAAAGTATCAGTGATTTTTAAGGATAGGCAAAAAGTGGGTTGTTTAACTCTGGTAATTATGCAACCACTTGAGAATTTGAGTTTTTCCACTCCTTGAAATTTTTGGATCATTAGGTAGACTTGTATCCTCAACATGTTTCTGGCATGCATATCAACCACATTTAAAGCATGTTAGGATCAGTTACAAGTCCCTTTCCTTTAAAATTCCACCAAGCTTATTATTAGGGGTTGTACTAGTGGAATCTCCCAAACATGGACAACAAAACCTTGGAGTTCATTTTTAGTGAGTGAAATAATTTTCAAATTTTGTTTTTGCACACATGAACTCTAAAATTTTTATTTTGTTATGCCTTAATATCTTTTTTGTTTACGAGAAAAAAAGGGAGAGTGAAAGCTCAAGTTTTGATATGAAAACAAATTTGAGCATCCAAGTTGGAAAGGCACAAATGCTGAGAGAGATAGTTCCAAAAAGTTTATGTGATTTTTATGGATAGGCAAAAAGTGGGTTATTTGGCTCTGGTAAATATCCAACCACTTGAGAATTTGGTTTTTCCACTCCTTGAAATTTTTGGATCATTAGGTCCACTTGCATCCTCAACATGTTTCTGACATGCATATCCACCACATTTAATGCATGTTAGGATCAGTTACAAGTCCCTTTCCTACAAAATTCCACCCAACTTATTATTAGGGGTTGTACTAGTGGAATCTCCTAAACATGGATAACAAAACCTTGGAGTTCATTTTTAGTGCGTGAAATAATTTTCAAATTTTTTTTTGCATACATGAACTCTAAAATCTTCATTTTGTTATGCCTGAATATCTTTTTTGTTTACGAGAAAAATGAGAGAGTGAAAACTCAAGTTTAGATCAGAAAACAAATTTCAGCATCCAAGATGGAAATGCACAAATGCTGAGAGAGATTTTTAAGGATAGGCAAAAAGTGGGTTGTTTGGCTCTGGTAAATACCCAACCACTTGAGTATTTGATTTTTTCCACTCCTTGAAATTATTGGATCATTACGTCCACTTGCATCCTCAACATGTTTCTTGCATGCATATCCACCACATTTAAAGCATGTTAGGATCAGTTTCAAGTCCCTTTCCTATAAAATTCCACCTAGCTTATTATTAGGGGTTGTACTAGTGGAATCTCCCAAACATGGATAATAAAACCTTGGATTTCATTTTTATTGCGTGAAATAATTTTCAATTTTTTTTGCATACATGAACTCTAAAATCTTCATTTTGTTATGCCTTAATATCTTTTTTTTTACGAGAAAAATGGTAGAGTGAAAACTCAAGTTTGGATCTGAAAACAAATTTCAGCATCCAAGATGGAAGTGCACAAATGCTGAGAGAGATAGTTCCAAAAAGTATCTGTGATTTTTAAGGATAGGCAAAATGTGGGTTGTTTGGCTTTGGTAAATATCCAACAACTTGAGAATTTGATTTTTTCCACTCTTTGAAATTTTTGGATCATTAGGTCCACTTGCATCCTCAACATGTTTCTGGCAAGCATATCCACCACATTTAAAGCATGTTAAGATCAGTTACAAGTCCCTTTCCTATAAAATTCCACCAAGTTTATTATTAGGGGTTGTACTAGTGGAATCTCCCAAACAAGGATAACAAAACCTTGGAGTTCATTTTTAGAACGTGAAATAAATTTAAAATTTTTTTTTGCATACATGAACTCTAAAATTTTCATTTTGTTATGCCTTAATATCTTTTTTGTTTACGTGAAAAAATGGGAGAGTGAAAGCTCATGTTTACGTCTGAAAAAAAATTTTACCATCAGAGATGGAAATGCACAAATGCTGAGAGAGATAGTTCCAAAAAGTATCTGTGATTTTTCAGGATAGGCAAAAAGTGGGTTGTTTAGCTCTGGTAAATATCCAACCACTTGAGAATTTGAGTTTTTCCACTCCTTGAAATTTTTGGATCATTAGGTCCACTTGCATCCTCAACATGTTTCTGGCATGCATATCCACCACATTTAAAGCATGTTTGGATCAGTTACAAGTCCCTTTCCTATAAAATTCCACCAAGTTTATTATTAGGGGTTGTACTAGTGGAATCTCCCAAACATGGATAACAAAACCTTGGAGTTCATTTTTAGTACGTGAAATAATTTTAAAATTTTTTTTTACATACGTGAACTCTAAAATTTTCATTTTGTTATTCCGTAATATCTTTTTTGTTTACGTGAAAAAATGGAAGAGTGAAAGCTCAAGTTTGGATCTGAAAAACAAATTTGACCATCAGAGATGGAAATGCACAAATGCTGAGGGAGATAGTTCCAAAAGTATCTGTGATTTTTAAGGATAGGCAAAAAGTGGGTTGTTTAACTCTGGTAATTATGCAACCACTTGAGAATTTGAGTTTTTCCACTCCTTGAAATTTTTGGATCATTAGGTCCACTTGTATCCTCAACATGTTTCTGGCATGCATATCAACCACATTTAAAGCATGTTTGGATCAGTTGCAAGACCCTTTCCTATAAAATTCCACCTAGCTTATTATTAGGGGTTGTACTTGTGGAATCTCCCAAACATGGATAACAAAACCTTCGAATTCATTTTTAGTGGTTGAAATAATTTCCAAATTTTGTTTTGCATACATGAACACTAAAATTTTCATTTTGTTATGCTTTAATATCTTTTTTGTTTACGAGAAAAATGGGAGAGTGAAAACTCATGGTTGGATCTGGAAACAAATTTGAGGATCCAAGATGGAAATGCACAAATGATGAGAGAGATTGTTCCAAAAATTATCTGTGATTTTTAAGGATAGGCAAAAAGTGGGTAGTTTAACTCTGGTAAATATCCAACCACATGAGAATTTGATTTTTTCCACTCCTTGAAATTTTTGGATCCTTAGGTCCACTTGCATCCTCAACATATTTCTGGCATGCATATCCACCACATTTAAAGCATGTTAGGATCAGTTACAAGTCCCTTTCCTACAAAATTCCACCCAGCTTATTATTAGGGGTTGTACTAGTGGAATCTCCTAAACATGGATAACAAAACCTTGGAGTTCATTTTTAGTGCGTGAAATAATTTTCAAATTTTTTTTTGCATACATGAACTCTAAAATCTTCATTTTGTTATGCCTGAATATCTTTTTTGTTTACGAGAAAAATGAGAGAGTGAAAACTCAAGTTTGGATCAGAAAACAAATTTCAGCATCCAAGATGGAAATGCACAAATGCTGAGAGAGATAGTTCCAAAAAGTATCTATGATTTTTAAGGATAGGCAAAATGTGGGTTGTTTGCCTCTGGTAAATATCCAACCACTTGAGAATTTGATTTTTTCCACTCCTTGAAATTTTTGGATCATTAGGTCCACTTGTATCCTCAACATGTTTCTGGCATACGTATCCACCACATTTAAAGCATATTGGGATCAGTTACAAGTCCCTTTCCTATAAAATTCCTCCTAGCTTATTATTAGTGGTTGTACTTATGCAATCTCCCAAACATGGATAACAAAAGCTAGGCGTTCAGTTTTAGTGCGTGAAATAATTTTCAAATTTTTTTTTGAATTCATGAACTCTAAAATTTTCATTTTGTTTACGAGAAAAAATGGGAGAGTGAAAACTGAAGTTTGGATCAGAAAACAAATTTGAGCATCCAAGATGGAAATGCACAAATGCTAATACAGATAGTTCCAAAAAGTATCTACGATTGTTAAGGATAGGCGAAAAGTGGGTTGTTATGCTCTGGTAAATATCCAACCACTTGAGAATTTGATTTTTTCCACTCCTAGAATGTTTTGCATCATTAGGTCCACTTGCATCCTCAACATGTTTCTGGCATGCATATCCACCACATTTTAAGCATGTTAGGATCAGTTACAAGTCCCTTTCCAATAAAATTCCACCAATCTTATTATTAGTGGTTGTACTAGTGGAATCTCCCAAAGATGGATAACAAAACCTTGCGGTTCATTTTTTGTGCATGAAATAATTTTCAATTTTTTTTTGCATACATGAACTCTAAAATCATCATTTTGTTATGCCTTAATATCTTTTTTGTTTACAAGAAAGAATGGGAGAGTGAAAACTCAAGTTTGGATCTGAAAACAAATTTGGGCATCCAAGATGGAAATGCACAAATGTTGAGTGAGATAGTTCTAAAACGTATCTGTCATTTTTAAGGATGGGCAAAAAGTGTGTTTTTTGGCTCTAGTAAATATCCAACCACTTGAGAATTTGATTTTTTCCACTCCTTGAAATTTTTGGATCATTAGGTCTACTAGCATCCTCAACATGTTTCTGGCATGCATATCCACCACATTTAAAGCATGTTCGGATCAGTTACAAGTCCCTTTCCAATAAAATTCCACCCATCTTATTATTAGTGGTTGTACTAATGGAATCTCCCAAACATGGATAATAAAACCTTGGAGTTCATTTTTAGTTCGTGAAATAATTTTCAAATTTTTTTTTGCTTACATGAACTTTAAAATTTTTATTTTGTTTTTCGAGAAAAAATGGGAGAGTGAAAACTAAAGTTTCGATCTGAAAACAAATTTGAGCATCCAAGATGGAAATGCACAAATGCTGATAGAGATAGTTCCAAAAAGTATCTACGATTTTTAAGGATAGGTGAAAAGTGGGTTGTTATGCTCTGGTAAATATCCAACCACTTGAGAATTTGATTTTTTCCACTCCTTGAAAATTTTGGTTCATTAGGTCCACTTGCATCCTCAACATGTTTCTGGCATGCATATCCACCACATTTAAAGCATGTTAGGATCAGTTACAAGTCCCTTTCCTATAAAATTCCACCTAGCTTATTATTAGGGGTTCTACTAGTGGAATCTCCCAAACACTGATAACAAAAACTTGGCGTTCATTTTTAGTGCGTGAAATAATTTTCAAAATTTTTTTTGCATTCATGAACTATAAAATTTTCATTTTGTTTACGAGAAAAAATGGGAGAGTGAAAACTGAAGTTTGGATCAGAAAATAAATTTGAGCATCCAAGATGGAAATGCACAAATGCTGATAGAGATAGTTCCTAAAAGTATCTACGATTGTTAAGGATAGGCGAAAAGTGGGTTGTTATGCTTTGGTAAATACCCAACCACTTGAGAATTTGATTTTTTCCACTCCTTGAAATTTTTGGATCATTAGGTCCATTTGCATCCTCAACATGTTTCTGGCATGCATATCCACCACATTTAAAGCATGTTAGGATCAGTTACAAGTCCCTTTCCTATAAAATTCCACCAAGCTTAATATTAGGGGTTGTACTAGTGGAATCTCCCAAACATGGATAACAAAACCTTGGAGTTCATTTTTAGTGCGTGAAATAATTTTGAAATTTTTTTTTGCATACATGAACTCTAAAATTTTCATTTTGTTATGCCTTAATATTTTTTTTGTTTACGTGAAAGAACGGGAGAGTGAAAACTCAAGTTTGGATCTGAAAACAAATTTGGGCATCCAAGATGGAAATGCACAAATGCTGAGTGAGATAGTTCTAAAACGTATCTGTCATTTTTAAGGATGGGCAACAAGTGGGTTTTTTGGCTCTGGTAAATATCCAACCACTTGAGAATTTGATTTTTTCCACTCGTTGAAATTTTTGGATCATTAGGTCTACTAGCATCCTCAACATGTTTCTGGCAAGCATATCCACCACATTTAAAGAATGTTAGGATCAGTTACAAGTCCCTTTCCATTAAAATTACACCAAGCTTATTATTAGGGGTTGTACTAGTGGAATCCCCCAAACATGGATAAGAAAACCTTGGAGTTCATTTTTAGTGTGTGAAATAATATTAAAATTTTTTGTTGCACACATGAACTCTAAAATTTTCATTTCGTTTACGAGAAAAAATGGGAGAGTGAAAACTGAAGTTTGGATCTGAAAACAAATTTGAGCATCCAAGATAGAAATGCACAAATGCTGAGAGAGATAGTTCCAAAAACTAGCTGCGATTTTTAAAGATAGGCGAAAAGTGGGTTGTTATGCTCAGGTAAATATCCAACCACTTGAGAATTTGATGTTTTCCACTCCTTGAAATTTTTGGATCATTAGGTCCACTTGCACCCTCAACAAATTTCCGGCATGCATATCCACCACATTTAAAGAATGTTAAGATCAGATACAAGTCCCGTTTCTATAAAATTCCACCTAGCATATTATTAGGGGTTGTACTAGGGGAATCTCCCAAACATGGATAATAAAACCTTGGAGTTCATTTTTAGTGCGTGAAATAATTTTGAATTTTTTTTTTGCATACATGAACTCTAAAATTTTCATTTTGTTATGCCTTAATATCTTTTTTGTTTAAGTGAAAAAATGGGAGAGTGAAAACTCAGGTTTGGATCTGAAAACAAATTTGGGCATCCAAGATGGAAATGCACAAATGCTGAGAGAGATAGTTCGAAAAAGTGGGTTGTTTGGCTCTAGTAAATATACGGTCACTCGAGAATTTGATTTTTTCCACTCCTTGAAATTTTTGGATCATTAGGTTGACTTGCATCGTCAGCATGTTTCTGGCATGCATATCCACCACATTTAAAGCATGTTAGGATCAGTTACATGTCCCTTTCCTTTAAAACTACACAAAGCTTATTATTAGGGGTTGTACTAGTGGAATCCCGCAAACATGGATATCAAAACCTTGCCGTTCATTTTTAGTGCGTGAAATAATTTTCAAATTTTTTTTTCATACATGAACTCTAAAATTATCATTTTGTTATGCCTTAATATCTTTTTTGTTTACAAGAAAAAATGGGAGAGTGAAAACTCAAGTTTGCATCTAAAAGCAAATTTGGGCATCCAAGATGGAAATGCACAAATGCTGAGAGAGATAGTTCCGAAATTTGGGTTGTTTGGCTCTAGTAAATATATCCAATCACTCGAGAATTTGATTTTTTCCACTCCAAGAAATTTTTGGATCACTAAGTCCACAAGCATCCTCAACATGTTTCTGGCATGCATATCCACCACATTTAAAGCATGTTAGGATCAGTTACAAGTCCCTTTCCATTAAAATTACACCAAGCTTATTATTAGGGGTTGTACAAGAGAAATCTCCCAAACATGGATAACAAAACCTTGGAGTTCTTTTTTAGTGTGTGAAATAATTTTCAAATTTTTTTTTGCATACGTGAACTCTAATATTTTTCTTTTGTTATGCCTTAATATCTTTTTTTTTTATGTGTAAAAATGGGAGGGTGAAAACTCAAGTTTGGATCTGAAAACAAATTTGGGCATCCAAGATGGAAATGCACAAATGCTGAGTGAGATAGTTCTAAAACGTATCTGTCATTTTTAAGGATAGGCAAAAAGTGGGTTTTTTGGCTCTGGTAAATATCCAACCACTTGAGAATTTGATTTTTTCCACTCCTTGAAATTTTTGGATCATTAGGTCCACTTGCATCCTCAACATGTTTCTGGCATGCATATCCACCACATTTAAAGCATGTTAGGATCAGTCACAAGTCTCTTTCCTATAAAATTCCACCAAGCTTATTATTAGGGGTTGTACTAGTGGAATCTCCCAAACATGGATAACAAAACCTTGGAGTTCATTTTTAGTGCGTGAAATAATTTTCAATTTTTTTTTTGTATACCTGAACTTTCAAATTTTCATTTCGTTTACGAGAAAAAATGGGAGAGTGAAAACAGAAGTTTGGATCTGAAAACAAATTTGAGCGTCCCAGATGGAAATGCACAAATGCTGAGAGAGATAGTTCCAAAAAGTTTCTGCGATTTTTAAGGATAGGCTAAAAGTGGGTTGTTATGCTCAGGTAATATCCAACCACTTGAGAATTTGATTTTTTCCACTCGTTGAAATATTTGGATCATTAGGTCCACTTGCATCCTCAACATGTTTCTGGCATGCATATCCACCACATTTAAAGCATGTTAGGATCAATTACAAGTCCCTTTCCTATAAAATTCCACCTAGCTTATTATTAGGGGTTGTACTAGTGGAATCTCCCAAATATGGATAACAAAACCTTGGAGTTCATTTTTAGTGCGTGAAATAATTTTGAAATTTTTTTTTGCATACATGAACTCTAAAATTTTCATTTTGTTATGCCTTAATATTTTTTTTGTTTACGTGAAAGAACGGGAGAGTGAAAACTCAAGTTTGGATCTGAAAACAAATTTCGGCATCCACGATGGAAATGCACAAATGCTGAGTGAGATAGTTCTAAAACATATCTGTCATTTTTAAGGATGGGCAAAAAGTGGGTTGTTTGGCTCTGGTAAATATCCAACCACTTGAGAATTTGATTTTTTCCACTCCTTGAAATTTTTGGATCATTAGGTCTACGAGCATCCTCAACATGTTTCTGGCATACATATCCACCACATTTAAAGAATGTTAGGATCAGTTACAAGTCCCTTTCCATTAAAATTACACGAAGCTTATTATTAGGGTTGTACTAGTGGAATCCCCCAAACATGGATAAGAAAACCTTGGAGTTCATTTTTAGTGGGTGAAATAATATTAAAATTTTTTGTTGCACACATGAACTCTAAAATTTTCATTTCGTTTACGAGAAAAAATGGCAGAGTGAAAACTGAAGTTTGGATCTGAAAACAAATTTGAGCATCCAAGATAGAAATGCACAAATGCTGAGAGAGATAGTTCCAAAAACTAGCTGCGATTTTTAAATATAGGCGAAAAGTGGGTTGGTATGCTCAGGTAAATATCCAACCACTTGAGAATTTGATGTTTTCCACTCCTTGAAATTTTTGGATCATTAGGTCCACTTGCACCCTCAACAAATTTCCGGCATGCATATCCACCACATTTAAAGAATGTTAAGATCAGATACAAGTCCCGTTCCTATAAAATTCCACCTAGCATATTATTAGGGGTTGTACTAGGGGAATCTCCCAAACATGGATAATAAAACCTTGGAGTTCATTTTTAGTGCGTGAAATAATTTTGAATTTTTTTTTTGCATACATGAACTCTAAAATTTTCATTTTGTTATGCCTTAATATCTTTTTTGTTTACGTGAAAAAATGGGAGAGTGAAAACTCAGGTTTGGATCTGAAAAAAAATTTGGGCATCCAAGATGGAAATGCACAAATGCTGAGAGACATAGTTCGAAAAAGTGGGTTGTTTGGCTCTAGTAAATATACAGTCACTCGAGAATTTGATTTTTTTCACTCCTTGAAATTTTTGGATCATTAGGTTGACTTGCAACGTCAACATGTTTCTGGCATGCATATCCACCACATTTAAAGCATGTTAGGATCAGTTACATGTCCCTTTCCTTTAAAACTCCACAAAGCTTATTATTAGGGGTTGTACTAGTGGAATCCCGCAAACATGGATATCAAAACCTTGCCGTTCATTTTTAGTGCGTGAAATAATTTTCAAATTTTTTTTCCATACATGAACTCTAAAATTATCATTTTGTTATGCCTAAATATCTTTTTTGTTTTCAAGAAAAAATGGGAGAGTGAAAACTCAAGTTTGCATCTGAAAACAAATTTGGCATCCAAGATGGAAATGCACAAATGCTGAGAGAGATAGTTCCGAAATGTGGGTTGTTTGGCTCTAGTAAATATATCCAATCACTCGAGAATTTGATTTTTTCCACTCCTAGAAATTTTTGGATCACTAAGTCCACTAGAATCCTCAACATGTTTCTGGCATGCATATCCACCACATTTAAAGCATGTTAGGATCAATTACAAGTCCCTTTCACTTAAAATTACACCAAGCTTATTATTAGGGGTTGTACAAGACAAATCTCCCAAACATGGATAACAAAACCTTGGAGTTCTTTTTTAGTGTGTGGAATAATTTTCAAATTTTTTTTTGCATACGTGAGCTCTAATATTTTTCTTTTGTTATGCCTTAATATCTTTTTTGTTTATGTGTAAAAATGGGAGGGTGAAAACTCAAGTTTGGATCTGAAAACAAATTTGGGCATCCAAGATGGAAATGCACAAATCCTGAGTGAGATAGTTCTAAAACGTATCTGTCATTTTTAAGGAAAGGCAAAACAGTGGGTTTTTTGGCTCTGGTAAATATCCAACCACTTGAGAATTTGATTTTTTCCACTCCTTGAAATTTTTGGATCATTAGGTCCACTTGCATCCTCAACATGTTTCTGGCATGCATATCCACCACATTTAAAGCATGTTAGGATCAGTCACAAGTCCCTTTCCTATAAAATTCCACCAAGCTTATTATTAGGGGTTGTACTAGTGGAATCTCCCAAACATGGATAACAAAACCTTGGAGTTCATTTTTAGTGCGTGAAATAATTTTCAAATTTTTTCTTTGTATACCTGAACTTTAAAATTTTCATTTCGTTTACGAGAAAAAATGGGAGAGTGAAAACAGAAGTTTGGATCCGAAAACAAATTTGATCGTCCCAGATGGAAATGCACATATGCTGAGAGAGATAGTTCCAAAAAGTTTCTGCGATTTTTAAGGATAGGCTAAAAGTGGGTTGTTATGCTCAGGTAATATCCAACCACTTGAGAATTTGATTTTTTCCACTCGTTGAAATATTTGGATCATTAGGTCCACTTGCATCCTCAACATGTTTCTGGCATGCATATCCACCACATTTAAAGCATGTTAGGATCAATTACAAGTCCCTTTCCTATAAAATTCCACCTAGCTTATTATTAGGGGTTGTACTAGTGGAATCTCCGAAACATGGATAATAAAACCTTGGAGTTCATTTTTAGTGCGTGGAATAATTTTGAAATTTTTTTTTGCATTTATGAACTCTAAAATTTTCATTTTGTTATGCCTTAATCTCTTTTTTATTTACGTGAAAAAATGGAAGAGTGAAAACTCAAGTTTGGATCTGAAAACAAATTTGGGCATCCAAGATGGAAATGCAAAAATGCAGAGAGAGATAGTTCCAAAAAGTGGGTTGTTTGGCTCTAGTAAATATCCAGTCACTCGAGAATTTGATTTTTTCCATTCCTTGAAATTTTTGGATCATTAGGTCCACTTGCATCGTCAACATGTTTCTGGCATGCATATCCACCACATTTAAAGTATGTTACGATAAGTTACATGTCCCTTTCCTATAAAATTTCACAAAGCTTATTATTAGGAGTTGTACTAGTGGAATCCCGCAAACATGGATATCAAAACCTTGCAGTTCATTTTTAGTGCATGAAATAATTTTCAAATTTTTTTTGCATACATGAACTCTAAAATTATCATTTTGTTATACCTTTATATCTTTTTTGTTTACAAGAAAAAATGGGAGAGTCAAAACTCCAGTTTGGATCTGAAAACAAATTTGGGCATCCAAGATGGAAATGCACAAATGCTGAGAGAGATAGTTCCAAAAAGTGGGTTGTTTGGCACTAGTAAATATCCAATCACTCGAGAATTTGATTTTTTCCACTCCTAGAAATTTTTGGATCACTAGGTCAACTAGCATCCTCAACATGTTTCTGGCATGTTTATCCACCACATTTAAAGCATGTTTGGATCAGTTACAAGTCCCTTTCCATTAAAATTACACGAAGCTTATTATTAGGGGTTGTACTAGTGGAATCTCCCAAACATGGATAACAAAACCTTGTAGTTCATTTTTAGAGTGTGAAATAATTTTCAAATTTTTTTTTGCATACGTGAACTCTAAAATTTTTCTTTTGTTATGCCTTAATATCTTTTTTGTTTATGTGAAAAAATGGCAGAGTGAAAACTCAAGTTTGGATCTGAAAACAAATTTGGGCATCCAAGATGGAAATGCACAAATGCTGAGTGAGATAGTTCTAAAACGTATCTGTCATTTTTAAGGATAGGCAAAAAGTGGGTTTTTTGGCTCTGGTATTTATCGAACCACTTGAGAATTTGATTTTTTCCACTCCTTGAAATTTTTGGATCATTAGGTCCACTTGAATCCTCAACATGTTTCTGGCATGCATATCCACCGCATTTAAAGCATGTTAGGATCAGTTACAAGTCTCTTTCCTATAAAAGTCCACCAAGCTTATTATTAGGGGTTGTACTAGTGGAATCTCCCAAACATGGATAACAAGACCTTGGAGTTCATTTTTAGTGCATGAAATAATTTTCAAATTTTTTTTTTGCATACATGAACTGTAAAATTTTCATTTCGTTTACGAGAAAAAATGGGAGAGTGAAAAATGAAGTTTGGATCTGAAAACAAATTTGAGTGTCCAAGATGGAAATGCACAAATGCTCAGAGAGATAGTTCCAAAAAGTATCTGCGATTTTTAAGGATAGGCGAAAAGTGGGTTATTATGCTCTGTTAAATATCCAACCACTTGAGAATTTGATTTTTTCCACTCCTTGAAATTTTTGGATCATTAGGTCCACTTGCATCCTCAACATGTTTCCGGCATGCATATCCACCACATTTAAAGCATGTTAGGATCAGTTACAAGTCCCTTTCCTATAAAATTTCACCTAGCTTATTATTTGGGGTTGTACTAGTGGAATCTCCCAAACATGGATAATAAAACCTTGGAGTTCATTTTTAGTGCGTCAAATAATTTTGAAATATTTTTTTGCATTCATGAACTCTAAAATTTCATTTTATTATGCCTTAATATCTTTTTTGTTTTCGAGAAAAAATGGGAGAGTGAAAACTCAAGTTTGGATCTGAAAACAAATTTGGGCATCCAAGATGGAAATGCACAAATGCTAAGAGAGAGAGTTACAAAAAGTGGGTTGTTTGGCTCTAGTAACTATCCAGTCACTCGAGAATTTGATTTTTTCCTTTCCTTGAAATTTTTGGATCATTAGGTCCACTTGCATCGTCAACATGTTTCTCGCATGCATATCCACCACATTTAAAGCATGTTATGATAAGTTACATGTCCCTTTCCTATAAAATTCCACAAAGCTTATTTTTAGGAGTTGTACTAGTGGAATCCCGCAAACATGGATATCAAAACCTTGCAGTTCATTTTTAGTGCGTGAAATAATTTTCAAATTTTTTTTGCATACATGAACTCTAAAATTATCATTTTGTTATGCCTTAATATCTTTTTTGTTTACAAGAAAAAATGGGAGAGTGAAAACTCAAGTTTGGATATGAAAACAAATTTGGGCATCCAAGATGGAAATACACAAATACTGAGAGAGATAGTTCCAAAAAGTGGGTTGTTTGGCTCTAGTAAATATCCAATCACTCGAGAATTTGATTTTTTCCACTCCTAGAAATTTTTGGATCACTAGGTCCACTAGCATCCTCAACATGTTTCTGGCATGCATATCCACCACATTTAAAGCATGTTAGGATCAGTTACAAGTCCCTTTCTATTAAAATTACACGAAGCTTATTATTAGGGGTTGTACTAGTGGAATCTCCCAAACATGGATAACAAAACCTTGGAGTTCATTTTTAGTGTGTGAAATAATTTTCAAATTTATTTTTCCATATGTGAACTTTAAAATTTTTCTATTGTTATGCCTTAATATCTTTTTTGTTTATGTGAAAAAATGGGAGAGAACTCAAGTTCGGATCTGAAAACAAATTTGGGCATCCAAGATGGAAATGCACAAATGCTGAGTGATATAGTTCTAAAATGTATCTGTCATTTTTAAGGATAGGCAAAAAGTTGGTTTTTTGGCCCTCGTAAATATCCAACCACTTGAGAATTTGATTTTTTCCACTCCTTGAAATTTTTGGATCATTAGGTCCACTTGCATCCTCAACATGTTTCTGGCATTCATATTCACCACATTTAAAGCATGTTAGGATTAGTTACAAGTCCCATTCCTATAAAATTCCACCAAGCTTATTATTAGGGGTTGAACTACTGGAATCTCCCAAACATGGATAACAAAACCTTGGAGTTCATTTTTAGTGCGTGAAATAATTTTTAAATTTTTTTTTTTGCATACTTGATCTCTAAAATTTTCATTTCGTTTACGAGAAAAAATCGGAGAGTGAAAACTGAAGTTTGGATCTGAAAAAAAATTTGAGCATCCAAGATGGAAATGTACAAATGCTGAGAGAGATAGTTCCAAAAAGTATCTGCGATTTTTAAGGATAGGCGAAAAGTGGGTTATTATGCTCTGGTAAATATCCAACCATTTGAGAATTTGATTTTTTCCACTCCTTGAAATTTTTGGATCATTAGGTCCACTTGCATCCTCAACATATTTCTGGCATGCATATCCACCACATTTAAAGCATGTTAGGATCAGTTACAAGTCCCTTTCCTATAAAATTCCACCTAGCTTATTATTAGGGGTTGTACTAGTGGATTCTCCCAAACACGGATAATAAAACCTTGGAGTTCATTTTTAGTGCGTGAAATAATTTTGAAATTTTTTTTTGCATACATGAATTCTAAAATTTTCATTTTGTTATGCCTTAATATCTTTTTTGTTTACGTAAAAAAATGGGAGAGTGAAAACTCAAGTTTGGATCTGAAAACAAATTTGGGTATCCAAGATGGAAATGCACAATATCTGAGAGAGATAGTTCCAAAAAGTGGGTTGTTTGGCTCTAGTAAATATCCAGTCACTCGAGAATTTGATTTTTTCCACTCCTTGAAATTTTTGGATCATTAGGTCCCCTTGCATCGTCAACATGTTTCTGGCATGCATATCCACCACATTTAAAGTATGTTAGGATCAGTTACGAGTCCCTTTCCTTTAAAATTCCACCAAACTTATTCTTAGGGGTTGTACTAGTGGAATCTCCCAAACATGGATAATAAAACCTTGGAGTTCATTTTTAGTGCGTGAAATAATTTTGAAATTTTTTTTTGCATTCATGAACTCTAAAATTTTCATTTTGTTATGCCTTAATATCTTTTTTGTTTACGTGAAAAAAAGGAGAGTGAAAACTCAAGTTTGGATCTGAAAACAAATTTGGGCATCCAAGATGGAAATGCACAAATGTTGAGAGAGATTGTTCCAAAAAGTGGGTTGTTTGGCTCTGGTAAATATCCAGTCACTCGAGAATTTGATTTTTTCCATTCCTTGAAATTTTTGGATCATTAGGTCCACTTGCATCGTCAACATGTTTCTGGCATGCATATCCACCACATTTAAAGCATGTTATGATAAGTTACATGTCCCTTTCCTATAAAATTCCACAAAGCTTATTATTAGGAGTTGTACTAGTGGAATCCCGCAAACATGGATATCAAAACCTTGCAGTTCATTTTTAGTGTGTGAAATAATTTTCAATTTTTATTTGCATACAAGAACTCTAAAATTATCATTTTGTTATGCCTTAATATCTTTTTTGTTTTCAAGAAAAAATGGGAGAGTGAAAACTCAAGTTTGGATCTGAAAACAAATTTGGGCATCCAAGATGGAAATGAAAAAATGCTAAGAGAGATAGTTCCAAAAAGTGGGTTGTTTTGCTCTAGTAAATATCCAATCACTCGAGAATTTCATTTTTTCCACTCCTAGAAATTTTTGGATCACTAGGTCCACTAGCATCCTCAACCTGTTTTTGGCATGCATATCCAGCACATTTAAAGCATGTTAGGATCAGTTACAAGTCGCTTTCTATTAAAATTACACGAAGCTTATTATTAGGGGTTGTACTAGTGGAATCTCCCAAACATGGAAATCAAAACCTTGCAGTTCATTTTTAGTGCGTGAAATAATTTTCAAATTTTTTTGCATACATGAACTCTAAAATTATCATTTTGTTATGCCTTAATATCTTTTTTGTTTACAAGAAAAAATGGGAGAGTGAAAACTCAAGTTTGGATCTGAAAACAAATTTGGGCATCCAAGATGGAAATGCACAAATGCTGAGAGAGATAGTTCCAAAAAGTGGGTTATTTGGCTCTAGTAAATATCCAATCACTCGAGAATTTGAATTTTTCCACTCCTAGAAATTTTTGGATCACTAGGTCCACTAGCATCCTCAACATGTTTCTGGCATGCATATCCACCACATTTAAAGCATGTTAGGATGAGTTACAAGTCCCTTTCCATTAAAATTACACCAAGCTTATTATTAGGGGTTGTACTAGCGGAATCTCCCAAACATGGATAACAAAACCTTGGAGTTCATTTTTAGTGTGTGAAATAATTTTCAAATTTTTTTTGCATACGTGAACTCTAAAATTTTTCTTTTGTTATGCCTTAATATCTTTTTTGTTTATGTGAAAAAATGGGAGAGTGAAAACTCAAGTTTTGATGTGAAAACAAATTTTGGCATCCAAGATGGAAATGCATAAATGCTGAGTGAGATAGTTCTAAAACGTATCTGTCATTTTTAAGGATTGGCCAAAAGTGGGTTTTTTGGCTTTGGTAAATATCCAACCACTTGAGAATTTGATTTTTTCCACTCCTTGAAATTTTTGGATCATTAGGTCTACTTGCATCCTCAACATGTTTCTGGCATGCATATCCACCACATTTAATGCATGTTAGGATCAGTTACAAGTCCCTTTCCTATAAAATTCCACCAAGCTTATTATTAGGAGTTGTACTAGTGGAATCTCCATAACATGGATAACAAAACCTTGGAGTTCATTTTTAGTGTGTGAAATAATTTTCAAATTTTTTTTTCATACATGAATTCTAAAATTTTCATTTCGTTTACGAGAAAAAATGGAGAGTGAAAACTGAAGTTTGGATCTGAAAACAAATTTGAGCATCCAAGATGGAAATGCACAAATGCTGAGAGAGATAGTTCCAAAAAGTGGGTTGTTTGGCTCTAACAAATATCCAGTCACTCGAGAATTTGATTTTTTCCATTCCTTGAAATTTTTGGATCATTAGGTCCACTTGCATCGTCAACATGTTAGAGCATGCATATCCACCACATTTAAAGATTGTTACGATAAGTTACATGTCCCTTTCCAATAAAATTCCACAAAGCTTATTATTAGGAGTTGTACTTGTGGAATCCCGCAAACATGGATATATAAACCTTGCAGTTCATTTTTAGTGCGTGAAATAATTTTCAAATTTTTTTTGCATGCATGAACTCTAAAATTATCATTTTGTTATGCCTTAATATCCTTTTTGTTTACAAAAAAAATGGGAGAGTGAAAACTCAAGTTTGGATCTGAAAACAAATTTGGGCATCCAAGATGGAAATGCACAAATGCTGAGAGAGATAGTTCCAAAAAGTGGGTTGTTTGGCTCTAGTAAATATCCAATCACTCGAGAATTTGATTTTTTCCACTCCTAGAAATTTTTGGATCACTAGGTCCACTAGCATTCTCAACATGTTTCTGGCATGCATATCCACCACATTTAAAGCATGTTAGGATAAGTTACAAGTCCCTTTCCATTAAAATTACACGAAGCTTATTATTAGGGGTTGCACTAGTGGAACCTCCCAAACATGGATAACAAAACCTTGGATTTGATTTTTAGTGTGTGAAATAATTTTCAAATTTTTTTTTGCATATGTGAACTCAAAAATTTTTCTTTTGTTATGCCTTAATATCTTTTTTGTTTATGTGAAAAAATGGGAGAGTGAAAACTCAAGTTTGGATCTGAAAACAAATTTGGGCATCCAAGATGGAAATGCACAAATGCTGAGTGAGATAGTTCTAAAACGTATCTGTCATTTTTAAGGATAGGCAAAAAGTGGGTTTTTTGGCTCTGGTAAATATCCAACCACTTGAGAATTTGATTTTTTCCACTCCTTGAAATTTTTGGATCATTAGGTCCACTTGCATCCTCAACATGTTTCTGGCATGCATATCCACCACTTTTAAAGCATGTTAGGATCAGTTACAAGTCCCTTTCCTATAAAATTCCACCAAGCTTATTATTAGGGGTTGTACTAGTGGAATCTCCCAAACATGGATAACAAAACCTTGGAGTACATTTTTAGTGCGTGAAATAATTTTCAAATTTTTTTTTGCATACATGAACTCTAAAATTTTCATTTCGTTTACGAGAAAAAATGGGAGAGTGAAAACTGAAGTTTGGATCTGAAAACAAATTTGAGCATCCTAGATGGAAATCTACAAATGCTGAGAGAGATAGTTCCAAAAAGTATCTGTGATTTTTAAGGATAGGCAAAAAGTGGGTTGTTATGCTCTGGTAAATATCCAACCACTTGAGAATTTGATTTTTCCCACTCCTTGAAATTTTTGGATCATTAGGTCCACTTGCATCCTCAACATGTTTCTGGCATGCATATCCACCACATTTAAAGCATGTTAGGATCAGTTACAAGTCCCTTTCCTATACAATTCCACCAAGCTTATTATTAGGGGTTGTACTAGTGGAATCTTCCTAATATGGATAACAAAACCATGGAGTTCATTTTTAATGCATGAAATAATTTTCAAATTTTTTTTTGCATACATGAACTCTAAAATTTTCATTTTGTTATGCCTTAATATCTTTTTTTTACGAGAAAAAAAGGGAGAGTGAAAACTCAAGTTTGGATTTGAAAACAAATTTGATAATCCAAGATGGAAATGCACAAATGCTGAGAGAGATAGTTCCAAAAAGTATCTGTGATTTTAAAGGATAGGCAAAAAGTGGGTTGTTTGGCTCTAGTAAATATCCAATCAGTCGAAAATATAATTTTTTTCACTCCTAGAAATTTTTGGATCAGTAAGTCCACTTGCATCCTCAACATGTTTCTGGCATGCATATCCACCACATTTAAAGGATGTTAGGATCAGTTACAAGTCCATTTCCCATAAAGTTCCACTTAGCTTATTATTAGGGGTTGAACTTGTGGAATCTCCCAAACATGGATAATAAAACCTTGGAGTTCATTTTTAGTGCATGAAATAATTTTCAATTTGTTTTTCGCATACATGAACTCTAAAATTTCCATTTTGTTATGCCTTAATATCTTTTTTGTTTACGAGAAAAAATGGGAGAGTAAAAGGTCAAGTTTTGATCTGAAAAAAATTTGAGCATCCAAGATGGAAATAAACAAATGCTGAAAGAGATAGTTCCATAAAGTATCTGTGATTTTTAAGGATAGGCAAAAAGAGGGTTGTTTGGCTCTAGTAAATACCCAATCACTTGAGAATTTGATTTTTTCCACTCCTTGAAATTTTTAGATCACTAGGTCCACTTGCATCCTCAACATGTTTCTGGCATGCATATCCACCACATTTAAAGCATGTTAGGATCAGTTATAAGTCCCTTTCCTATAAAATTCCACCAAGCTTATTATTAGGGCTTGTACTAGTGGAATCTCCCAAACATAGATAACAAAACCTTAGAGTACATTTTTAGTGCATGAAATAATTTTCAAATTTTTTTTTGCATACAGGAACTCAAAAATTTTCATTTTGATATGCCTTAATATCTTTTTTGTTTACGTGAAAAAATGGGAGAATGAAAGGTCAAGTTTGGATCTGAAAACAAATTTGACCATCCAAGATGGAAATGCACAAATGCTGACAGAGATAGTTCTAAAAAGTATCTGTGTTTTTTAAGGATAAGCAAAAAGTGGGTTGTTTGGCTCTGGTAAATATCCAACCACTTGAGAATTTGATTTTTTCCACTCCTTGAATTTTTCTGATCATTAGGTCCACTTGCATCCTCAACATGTTTCTGGCATGCATATCAACCACAATTAAAGCATGTTAGGATCAGTTACAAGTCCCTTTCCTATAAAATTCCACCAAGCTTATTATTAGGGGTTGTACAAGTGGAATCTCCCAAACATGGACAACAAAACCTAGGAGTTCATTTTTAGTGCGTGAAATAATTTTTAAAATTTTTTTTTGCATACATGAACTCTAAAATTTTCATTTTGTTATGCATTCATATCTTTTTTGTTTACGTGAAAAAAAGGGAGAGTGAACACTCAAGTTTGGATTTGAAAACAAATTTGATAATCCAAGATGGAAATGCACAAATGCTGAGAGAGATAGTTCCAAAAAGTATCTGTGATTTTAAAGGATACGTAAAAAGTGGGTTGTTTGGATCTAGTAAATATCCAATCACTCGAGAATTTGATTTTTTTTCACTCCTTGAAATTTTTTGGATCATTTGGTCCACTTGCATCCTCAACATGTTTCTGGCATCCATATCGACCACATTTAAAGAATGTTAGCATCAGTTACATGTCCCTTTCCTATAAAATTCCACCAAGCTTATTATTAGGGGTTGTACTAGTGGAATCTCCCAAACATGGATAACAAAACCTTGGAGTTCATTTTTAGTGTGTGAAATAATTTTAATATTTTTTGTCCATACATGCACTCTAAAATTTTCATTTTGTTATGCCCTAATATCTTTTTTGTTTATGTGAAAAAATGGGAGAGTGAAAGCTCAAGTTTGGATCTGAAAACAAATTTGACATCCAAGATGGAAATGCTCAAATGCTGAGAGAGATAGTTGTAAAAAGTATCTGTGATTTTTAAGGATACGCAAAAAGTGGGTTGTTTGGCTGTGGTAAATATCCAACCACTTGATAATTTGATTTTTTCCACTCCTTGAATTTTTCTGATCATTAGGTCCACTTGCATCCTCAACATGTTTCTGGCATGCATATGCACCACAATTAAAGCATGTTAGGATCAGTTACAAGTCCCTTTCCTATAAAATTCCACCAAGCTTATTATAGGGGTTGTACTAGTGGAATCTCCCAAACATGGATAACAAAACCTAGGAGTTCGTTTTAGTGCGTGAAATAATTTTCAAATATTTTTTTGCATACATGAACTCTAAAATTTTTATTTTTTTATGCCTTAATATCTTTTTTGCTTAGGAGAAAAAATTGGAGTGTGAAAACTCAAGTTTGGATCCGAAAACAAATTTGATAATCCAAGATGGAAATGCACAAATGCTGAGAGAGATAGTTCCAAAGAGTATCTCTCATTTTAAAGGATTGGCAAAAAGTAGGTTGTTATGCTCTGGTAAATATCCAACCACTTGAGAATTTGAGTTTTTCCACTCCTTGAAATTTTTGGATCAGTAGGCCCACTTGCATCCACAATATGTTTCTGTCATGCATATCGACCACATTTAAACCATGTTAGGATCAGTTACAAGTCCCTTTCCTATAAAATTCCACCAAGCTTATTATTAGGGGTTGTACTAGTGGAATCTCCCAAACATGGATAACAAAACCTTGGAGTACATTTTTAGTGCGTGAAATAATTTTCAAATTTTTTTTTGCATACATGAACTCTAAAATTTTCATTTCGTTTACGAGAAAAAATGGGAGAGTGAAAACTGAAGTTTGGATCTGAAAACAAATTTGAGCATCCTAGATGGAAATCTACAAATGCTGAGAGAGATAGTTCCAAAAAGTATCTGTGATTTTTAAGGATAGGCAAAAAGTGGGTTGTTATGCTCTGGTAAATATCCAACCACTTGAGAATTTGATTTTTCCCACTCCTTGAAATTTTTGGATCATTAGGTCCACTTGCATCCTCAACATGTTTCTGGCATGCATATCCACCACATTTAAAGCATGTTAGGATCAGTTACAAGTCCCTTTCCTATACAATTCCACCAAGCTTATTATTAGGGGTTGTACTAGTGGAATCTTCCTAATATGGATAACAAAACCATGGAGTTCATTTTTAATGCATGAAATAATTTTCAAATTTTTTTTTGCATACATGAACTCTAAAATTTTCATTTTGTTATGCCTTAATATCTTTTTTTTACGAGAAAAAAAGGGAGAGTGAAAACTCAAGTTTGGATTTGAAAACAAATTTGATAATCCAAGATGGAAATGCACAAATGCTGAGAGAGATAGTTCCAAAAAGTATCTGTGATTTTAAAGGATAGGCAAAAAGTGGGTTGTTTGGCTCTAGTAAATATCCAATCAGTCGAAAATATAATTTTTTTCACTCCTAGAAATTTTTGGATCAGTAAGTCCACTTGCATCCTCAACATGTTTCTGGCATGCATATCCACCACATTTAAAGGATGTTAGGATCAGTTACAAGTCCATTTCCCATAAAGTTCCACTTAGCTTATTATTAGGGGTTGAACTTGTGGAATCTCCCAAACATGGATAATAAAACCTTGGAGTTCATTTTTAGTGCATGAAATAATTTTCAATTTGTTTTTCGCATACATGAACTCTAAAATTTCCATTTTGTTATGCCTTAATATCTTTTTTGTTTACGAGAAAAAATGGGAGAGTAAAAGGTCAAGTTTTGATCTGAAAAAAATTTGAGCATCCAAGATGGAAATAAACAAATGCTGAAAGAGATAGTTCCATAAAGTATCTGTGATTTTTAAGGATAGGCAAAAAGAGGGTTGTTTGGCTCTAGTAAATACCCAATCACTTGAGAATTTGATTTTTTCCACTCCTTGAAATTTTTAGATCACTAGGTCCACTTGCATCCTCAACATGTTTCTGGCATGCATATCCACCACATTTAAAGCATGTTAGGATCAGTTATAAGTCCCTTTCCTATAAAATTCCACCAAGCTTATTATTAGGGCTTGTACTAGTGGAATCTCCCAAACATAGATAACAAAACCTTAGAGTACATTTTTAGTGCATGAAATAATTTTCAAATTTTTTTTTGCATACAGGAACTCAAAAATTTTCATTTTGATATGCCTTAATATCTTTTTTGTTTACGTGAAAAAATGGGAGAATGAAAGGTCAAGTTTGGATCTGAAAACAAATTTGACCATCCAAGATGGAAATGCACAAATGCTGACAGAGATAGTTCTAAAAAGTATCTGTGTTTTTTAAGGATAAGCAAAAAGTGGGTTGTTTGGCTCTGGTAAATATCCAACCACTTGAGAATTTGATTTTTTCCACTCCTTGAATTTTTCTGATCATTAGGTCCACTTGCATCCTCAACATGTTTCTGGCATGCATATCAACCACAATTAAAGCATGTTAGGATCAGTTACAAGTCCCTTTCCTATAAAATTCCACCAAGCTTATTATTAGGGGTTGTACAAGTGGAATCTCCCAAACATGGACAACAAAACCTAGGAGTTCATTTTTAGTGCGTGAAATAATTTTTAAAATTTTTTTTTGCATACATGAACTCTAAAATTTTCATTTTGTTATGCATTCATATCTTTTTTGTTTACGTGAAAAAAAGGGAGAGTGAACACTCAAGTTTGGATTTGAAAACAAATTTGATAATCCAAGATGGAAATGCACAAATGCTGAGAGAGATAGTTCCAAAAAGTATCTGTGATTTTAAAGGATACGTAAAAAGTGGGTTGTTTGGATCTAGTAAATATCCAATCACTCGAGAATTTGATTTTTTTTCACTCCTTGAAATTTTTTGGATCATTTGGTCCACTTGCATCCTCAACATGTTTCTGGCATCCATATCGACCACATTTAAAGAATGTTAGCATCAGTTACATGTCCCTTTCCTATAAAATTCCACCAAGCTTATTATTAGGGGTTGTACTAGTGGAATCTCCCAAACATGGATAACAAAACCTTGGAGTTCATTTTTAGTGTGTGAAATAATTTTAATATTTTTTGTCCATACATGCACTCTAAAATTTTCATTTTGTTATGCCCTAATATCTTTTTTGTTTATGTGAAAAAATGGGAGAGTGAAAGCTCAAGTTTGGATCTGAAAACAAATTTGACATCCAAGATGGAAATGCTCAAATGCTGAGAGAGATAGTTGTAAAAAGTATCTGTGATTTTTAAGGATACGCAAAAAGTGGGTTGTTTGGCTGTGGTAAATATCCAACCACTTGATAATTTGATTTTTTCCACTCCTTGAATTTTTCTGATCATTAGGTCCACTTGCATCCTCAACATGTTTCTGGCATGCATATGCACCACAATTAAAGCATGTTAGGATCAGTTACAAGTCCCTTTCCTATAAAATTCCACCAAGCTTATTATAGGGGTTGTACTAGTGGAATCTCCCAAACATGGATAACAAAACCTAGGAGTTCGTTTTAGTGCGTGAAATAATTTTCAAATATTTTTTTGCATACATGAACTCTAAAATTTTTATTTTTTTATGCCTTAATATCTTTTTTGCTTAGGAGAAAAAATTGGAGTGTGAAAACTCAAGTTTGGATCCGAAAACAAATTTGATAATCCAAGATGGAAATGCACAAATGCTGAGAGAGATAGTTCCAAAGAGTATCTCTCATTTTAAAGGATTGGCAAAAAGTAGGTTGTTATGCTCTGGTAAATATCCAACCACTTGAGAATTTGAGTTTTTCCACTCCTTGAAATTTTTGGATCAGTAGGCCCACTTGCATCCACAATATGTTTCTGTCATGCATATCGACCACATTTAAACCATGTTAGGATCAGTTACAAGTCCCTTTCCTATAAAATTCCACCAAGCTTATTATTAGGGGTTGTACTAGTGGAATCTCCCAAACATGGATAACAAAACCTTGGAGTACATTTTTAGTGCGTGAAATAATTTTCAAATTTTTTTTTGCATACATGAACTCTAAAATTTTCATTTCGTTTACGAGAAAAAATGGGAGAGTGAAAACTGAAGTTTGGATCTGAAAACAAATTTGAGCATCCTAGATGGAAATCTACAAATGCTGAGAGAGATAGTTCCAAAAAGTATCTGTGATTTTTAAGGATAGGCAAAAAGTGGGTTGTTATGCTCTGGTAAATATCCAACCACTTGAGAATTTGATTTTTCCCACTCCTTGAAATTTTTGGATCATTAGGTCCACTTGCATCCTCAACATGTTTCTGGCATGCATATCCACCACATTTAAAGCATGTTAGGATCAGTTACAAGTCCCTTTCCTATACAATTCCACCAAGCTTATTATTAGGGGTTGTACTAGTGGAATCTTCCTAATATGGATAACAAAACCATGGAGTTCATTTTTAATGCATGAAATAATTTTCAAATTTTTTTTTGCATACATGAACTCTAAAATTTTCATTTTGTTATGCCTTAATATCTTTTTTTTACGAGAAAAAAAGGGAGAGTGAAAACTCAAGTTTGGATTTGAAAACAAATTTGATAATCCAAGATGGAAATGCACAAATGCTGAGAGAGATAGTTCCAAAAAGTATCTGTGATTTTAAAGGATAGGCAAAAAGTGGGTTGTTTGGCTCTAGTAAATATCCAATCAGTCGAAAATATAATTTTTTTCACTCCTAGAAATTTTTGGATCAGTAAGTCCACTTGCATCCTCAACATGTTTCTGGCATGCATATCCACCACATTTAAAGGATGTTAGGATCAGTTACAAGTCCATTTCCCATAAAGTTCCACTTAGCTTATTATTAGGGGTTGAACTTGTGGAATCTCCCAAACATGGATAATAAAACCTTGGAGTTCATTTTTAGTGCATGAAATAATTTTCAATTTGTTTTTCGCATACATGAACTCTAAAATTTCCATTTTGTTATGCCTTAATATCTTTTTTGTTTACGAGAAAAAATGGGAGAGTAAAAGGTCAAGTTTTGATCTGAAAAAAATTTGAGCATCCAAGATGGAAATAAACAAATGCTGAAAGAGATAGTTCCATAAAGTATCTGTGATTTTTAAGGATAGGCAAAAAGAGGGTTGTTTGGCTCTAGTAAATACCCAATCACTTGAGAATTTGATTTTTTCCACTCCTTGAAATTTTTAGATCACTAGGTCCACTTGCATCCTCAACATGTTTCTGGCATGCATATCCACCACATTTAAAGCATGTTAGGATCAGTTATAAGTCCCTTTCCTATAAAATTCCACCAAGCTTATTATTAGGGCTTGTACTAGTGGAATCTCCCAAACATAGATAACAAAACCTTAGAGTACATTTTTAGTGCATGAAATAATTTTCAAATTTTTTTTTGCATACAGGAACTCAAAAATTTTCATTTTGATATGCCTTAATATCTTTTTTGTTTACGTGAAAAAATGGGAGAATGAAAGGTCAAGTTTGGATCTGAAAACAAATTTGACCATCCAAGATGGAAATGCACAAATGCTGACAGAGATAGTTCTAAAAAGTATCTGTGTTTTTTAAGGATAAGCAAAAAGTGGGTTGTTTGGCTCTGGTAAATATCCAACCACTTGAGAATTTGATTTTTTCCACTCCTTGAATTTTTCTGATCATTAGGTCCACTTGCATCCTCAACATGTTTCTGGCATGCATATCAACCACAATTAAAGCATGTTAGGATCAGTTACAAGTCCCTTTCCTATAAAATTCCACCAAGCTTATTATTAGGGGTTGTACAAGTGGAATCTCCCAAACATGGACAACAAAACCTAGGAGTTCATTTTTAGTGCGTGAAATAATTTTTAAAATTTTTTTTTGCATACATGAACTCTAAAATTTTCATTTTGTTATGCATTCATATCTTTTTTGTTTACGTGAAAAAAAGGGAGAGTGAACACTCAAGTTTGGATTTGAAAACAAATTTGATAATCCAAGATGGAAATGCACAAATGCTGAGAGAGATAGTTCCAAAAAGTATCTGTGATTTTAAAGGATACGTAAAAAGTGGGTTGTTTGGATCTAGTAAATATCCAATCACTCGAGAATTTGATTTTTTTTCACTCCTTGAAATTTTTTGGATCATTTGGTCCACTTGCATCCTCAACATGTTTCTGGCATCCATATCGACCACATTTAAAGAATGTTAGCATCAGTTACATGTCCCTTTCCTATAAAATTCCACCAAGCTTATTATTAGGGGTTGTACTAGTGGAATCTCCCAAACATGGATAACAAAACCTTGGAGTTCATTTTTAGTGTGTGAAATAATTTTAATATTTTTTGTCCATACATGCACTCTAAAATTTTCATTTTGTTATGCCCTAATATCTTTTTTGTTTATGTGAAAAAATGGGAGAGTGAAAGCTCAAGTTTGGATCTGAAAACAAATTTGACATCCAAGATGGAAATGCTCAAATGCTGAGAGAGATAGTTGTAAAAAGTATCTGTGATTTTTAAGGATACGCAAAAAGTGGGTTGTTTGGCTGTGGTAAATATCCAACCACTTGATAATTTGATTTTTTCCACTCCTTGAATTTTTCTGATCATTAGGTCCACTTGCATCCTCAACATGTTTCTGGCATGCATATGCACCACAATTAAAGCATGTTAGGATCAGTTACAAGTCCCTTTCCTATAAAATTCCACCAAGCTTATTATAGGGGTTGTACTAGTGGAATCTCCC
Organism: Aristolochia californica; assembly: GCF_029961685.1. NCBI lineage: Eukaryota > Viridiplantae > Streptophyta > Magnoliopsida > Piperales > Aristolochiaceae > Aristolochia > Aristolochia californica. Next base: position 8,595,434 of record NW_027181837.1, read on the forward strand.
AAACATGGATAACAAAACCTAGGAGTTCGTTTTAGTGCGTGAAATAATTTTCAAATATTTTTTTGCATACATGAACTCTAAAATTTTTATTTTTTTATGCCTTAATATCTTTTTTGCTTAGGAGAAAAAATTGGAGTGTGAAAACTCAAGTTTGGATCCGAAAACAAATTTGATAATCCAAGATGGAAATGCACAAATGCTGAGAGAGATAGTTCCAAAGAGTATCTCTCATTTTAAAGGATTGGCAAAAAGTAGGTTGTTATGCTCTGGTAAATATCCAACCACTTGAGAATTTGAGTTTTTCCACTCCTTGAAATTTTTGGATCAGTAGGCCCACTTGCATCCACAATATGTTTCTGTCATGCATATCGACCACATTTAAACCATGTTAGGATCAGTTACAAGTCCCTTTCCTATAAAATTCCACCAATCTTATTATTAGGGGTTGTACTAGTGGAATCTCCCAAACATGGATAACAAAACCTTGGAGTTCATTTTTAGTGCGTGAAATCATTTTCATATTTTTTTTTGCATACATGAACTCTAAAATTTTCATTTTGTTGTGCCTCAATATCTTTTTTGTTTGTGTGAAAAAATGGGTGAGTGAAAGCTCAAGTTTGGATCTGAAAACAAATTTGACCATCCAAGATGGAAATGCACAAATGCTGAGAGATATAGTTCCAAAAAGTATCAGTGATTTTTAAGGATAGGCAAAAAGTGGGTTGTTATGTTCTAGTAAAATATCCAACCACTTGAGAATTTGATTTTTTTTCACTCCTTGAAATTTTTTGGATCATTTGATCCACTTGCATCCTCAACATGTTTCTGGCATGTATATCCACCACATTTAAAGCATGTTAGGATCAGTTACAAGTCCCTTTCTTTTAAAATTCCACCAAGCTTATTATTAGGGGTTGTACTAGTGGAATCTCTCAAACATGGATAACAAAGCCTTGGAGTTCATTTTTCGTGAGTGAAATAATTTTCAATTTTTTTTCCATACATGCTCTCTAAAATTTTCATTTCGTTATGCCTTAATATCTTTTTTTTTTATGCGAAAAAATGGGAGAGAGAAAGATCAAGTTTGGATCTGAAAACAAATTTGACCATCCAAGATGGAAATGCACAAATGCTGAGAGTGATAGTTCCAAAAAGTATCTGAGATTTTTAAGGATAGGCAAAAAGTGGGTTGTTTGGCTTTGGTAAATATCCAACCACTTGATAATTTGATTTTTTCCACTCCTTGAATTTTTCTGATCATTAGGTCCACTTGCATCCTCAACATGTTTCTGGCATGGATATGCACCACAATTAAAGCATGTTAGGATCAGTTACAAGTCCCTTTCCTATAAAATTCCACCAAGCTTATTATTAGGGTTTGTACTAGTGGAATCTCCCAAACATGGATAACAAAACCTAGGAGTTCATTTTTAGTTCGTGAAATAATTTTCAATTTTTTTTTTGCATACGTGAACTCTAAAATTTTCATTTTGTTATGCCTACATATCTTTTTTGTTTACGTGAAAAAAAGGGAGAGTGATAACTCAAGTTTGGATTTGAAAACAAATTTTGGCATCCAAGATGGAAATGCACAAATGCTCAGTGAGATAGTTCCAAAAAGTATCTGTGATTTTTAAGGATAGGCAAAAAGTGGGTTGTTTGGCTCAGGTAAATATCCAATAACTTGAGAATTTGATTTTTTCCACTCCTTGAAATTTTTGGATCATTAGGTCCACTTGCATCCTCAACATATTTCTGGATTGCATATCCAGCATGTTTGGATTAGTTACATGTCCCTTTCCTATAAAATTCCAGCAAGCTTATTATTAGGGGTTGTACTAGTGGAATCTCCTAAACATGGAAAACAAAACCTTAGAGTTGATTTTTAGTGCGTGAAATCATTTTCATATTTTTTTTTGCATACATGAACTCTAAAATTTTTATTTTGTTATGCCTTAATATCTTTTTTGTTTGTGTGAAAAAATGGGTGAGAGAAAGCTCAAGTTGGGATCTGAAAACAAATTTGACCATCCAAGATGGAAATGCACAAATGCTGAGAGATATAGTTCCAAAAAGTATCAGTGAATTTTAAGGATTGGCAAAAAGTGGGTTGTTTTGTTCTGGTAAAAAATATCCAACCACTTGAGAATTTGATTTTTTTTCACTCCTTGAAATTTTTTGGATCATTTGGTCCACTTGCATCCTCAACATGTTTCTGGCATGTATATCAACCACATTTAAAGCATGTTAGGATCAGTTACAAGTCCCTTTCTTTTAAAATTCCACCAAGCTTATTATTAGTGGTTGTACTAGTGGAATCTCCCAAACATAGATAACAAAACCTTGGAGTTCTTTTTTAGTGAGTAAAATAATTTTCAAATTTTTTTTCCATACATGCACTCTAAAATTTTCATTTTGTTATGCCTTAATATCTTTTTTGTTAACATGAAAAAATGGGAGAGTGAAAGCTCAAGTTCGGATCTGAAAACAAATATGAGCATCCAAGATGGAAATGCACAAATGCTGAGAGAGATAGTTCCAAAAAGTATCGTTGATAATTAAGGATAGGCTAAAAGTTAGTTGTTTGGCTCCGGTAAATATCCAACCACTTGAGAATTTGATTTTTTCCACTCCTTGAAAATTTTGGATCATTAGGTCCACTTGCATCCTCAACTTGTTTCTGGCATACATATCCACCACATTTAAAGCATGTTGGGATCAGTTACAAGTTCCTTTCCTATACAATTCTACCAAGCTTATTATTAGGGGTTGTACTAGTGGAATCTCCGAAACATCGATAACAAAACCATGGAGTTCATTTTTAGTGCATGAAATAATTTTGAAATATTTTTTTGCATACATGAACTCTAAAATTTTCATTTTGTTATGCCTCAATATCTTTTATTTTTTACGAGAAAAAATTGGGAGAGTGAAAACTCAAGTTTGGATCTGAAAACAAATTTGATAATCCAAGATGGAAATGCACAAATGCTGAGAGAGATAGTTCCAAAAAGTATCTGTGATTTTTAAGGATAGGCATAAAGTGGGTTGTTTGGCTATAGTAAATATCCAATCACTTGAGAATTTGATTTTTTCCACTCCTTGAAATTTTTGGATCATTAGGTCCACTTGCATCCACAATATGTTTCTGGCATACATATCCACCACATTTAAAGCATGTTAGGATCAGTTACAAGTCCCTTTCCAATAAAATTCCACCTAGCTTATTATTAGGGGTTGTACTAGTGGAATCTCCCAAACATGGATAATAAAACCTTGGAGTTCATTTTTAGTGCGCGAAATAATTTTCAATTTTTTTTTGCATACATGAACTCTAAAATTTTTATTTTGTTATGCCTTAATATCTTTTTTTCTTACGAGATAAAATGGGAGAGTGAAAATTCAAATTTGGATCTGAAAACAAATTTGATAATCCAAGATGGAAATGCACAAATGCTGAGAGACACAGTTCCAAAAAGTATCTGTGATTTTGAAGGATAGGCAAAAATTGGGTTGTTTGGCTCTAGTAAATATCCAATCATTTGAGAATTTGACTTTTTCCAGTCTTTGAAATTTTTGGATCATTAGGTCCACTTGCATCCTCAACATGTTTCTGGCATGTATATCCTCCACATTTAAAGCATGTTAGGATCAGTTACAAGTCCCTTTCCTTTGAAATTCCACCAAGCTTATTATTAGGGGTTATAGTAGTGGAATCTCCCAAACATGGACAACAAAACCTTAGAGTTCATTTTTAGTGAGTGAAATAATTTTCAATTTTTTTTTTCCACACATGAACTCTAAAATTTTTATTTTGTTAAGCCTTAATATCTTTTTTGTTTACATGAAAAAATGGGAGAGCGAAAACTCAAGTTTGGATCTGAAAAAAAATTTGGGCATCCAAGATGGAAACGCACAAATGCTGAGAGAGATAGTTCGAAAAAGTATCTGTGATTTTAAATGATAGGCAAAAAGTGGGTTGTTTGGCTCAAGTAAATATCCAACCATTTGAGAATTTTAATTTTTCAACTCTTTGAAATTTTTGGATCATTAGGTCCACTTGCATCCTCAACATGTTTCTGGCATGTATATCAACACATTTAAAGCATGTTAGGATTAGTTACAAGTCCCTTTCCTTTAAAATTCCACCAAGCTTATTATTAGTGGTAGCACTAGTGGAATCTCCCAAACATTGACAACAAAACCTTGGAGTTCATTTTTAGTGAGTGAAATAATTTTAAAATTTTTTTTTGCATACATGAACTCTAAAATTTTCATTTTGTTATGCCCTAATATCTTTTTTGTTTACGAGAAAAAATGGGAGAGTGAAAGCTCAAGTTTGGATCTGAAAACAAATATGAGCATCCAAGATGGAAATGCACAAAAGCTGAGAGAGATAGTTCCAAAAAGTATCTGTGATTTTTAAGGATAGGCAAAAACTGGGTTGTTATGCTCTGGTAAATATCCAACCAGATGAGAATTTGATTTTTTCCACTCCTTGATATTTTTGGATCATTAGGTCCACTTGCATCCTCAACATGTTTCTGGCATGCATATCCACCACATTTAAAGTATGTTAGGATCAGTTACAAGTCCCTTTCCTATGAAATTCCACCTAGCTTAATATTAGGGGTTGTACTTGTGGAATCTCCCAAACATGGATAATAAAACCTTGGAGTTCATTTTTAGTGCATGAAATAATTTTCATATTTTTTTTTGCATACATGAACCCTAAAATTTCCGTTTTGTTACGCCTTATTATCGTTTTTGTTTACGAGAAAAAATGGGAGTGTGAAAGGTCAAGTTTTGATCTGAGAACAAATTTGAGCTTCCAAGATGGAAATGGGCAAATGCTGAGAGAGATAGTTCCAAAAAGTATCTGTGATTTTTAAGGATAGGCAAAAAGTGGGTTATTTGGCTCTGGTAAATATCCAATCACTCGAGAATTTGATTTTTCCCACTCCTTGAAATTTTTTGATCACTAGGTCCACTAGCATCCTCAACATGTTTCTGGCATGCATATCCACCACATTTAAAGCATGTTAGGATCAGTTACAAGTCCCTTTCCCATAAAATTCCACCAAGCTTATTATTTGGGGTTGTACTAGTGGAATCTCCCAAACATGGATAACAAAACCTTGGAGTTCATTTTTAGTGCGTGAAATAAATTTCAAATTTTTTTTTGCATACATTAATTCTAAAATCTTCATTTTGTTATGCCTTAATATCTTTTTTGTTAACGAGAAAAATGGGAGAGTGAAAATTTAAGTTTGGATCTGAAAACAAATTTGAGCATCCAAGTTGGAAAGGCACAAATGCTGAGAGAGATAGTTCAAAAAAGTTTATGTGATTTTTAAGGATAGGCAAAAAGTGGGTTGTTTGGCTCTGGTAAATATCCAACCACTTGAGAATTTGGTTTTTCCACTCCTTGAAATTTTTGGATCTTTAGGTCCACTTGCATCCTCAACTTGTTTCTGGCATTCATATCCACCACTTTTAAAGCATGTTAGGATCAGTTACAAGTCTCTTTCCTATAAAATTCCACCAAGCTTATTATTAGGGGTTGTACTAGTGGAATCTCCCAAACATGGATAACAAAACCATGGAGTTCATTTTGAGAGCGTGAAATAATTTTCAATTTTTTTTTGCATACATGACGTCTAAAATTTTTATTTTGTTATGCCTTAATATCTTTTTTTTTTACGTGAAAAAATGGGAGAGTGAAACCTCAAGTTGGATCTGAAAAGAAATTTGACCATCCAAGATGGAAATGCACAAATGCTGAGAGAGGTAGTTCTTAAAAGTATCTGTGATATTTAAGGATAGGCAAAAAGTGGGTTGTTTGGCTCTGGTAAATATCCAACCACTTAAGAATTTGATTTTTTCCACTCCTGGAAATTTTTGGATCATTAGGTCCACTTGCATTCTCAACATGTTTCTGGCATGCATATCCACCACATTTAAAGCATGTTAGAATCAGTTACAAGTCCCTTTCCTATAAAATTCAACCAAGCTTATTATTAGGGGTCGTACTAATGGAATGTCCCAAACATGGATAACAAAGCCTTGGAGTTCATTTTTAGTGCGTGAAATAATTTCCAAAATTTTTTTTGCATACATGAACTCTAAAATTTTCATTTTGTTATGCCTTAATATCTTTTTGTTTACGAGAGAAAATGGGAGAGTGAAAACTCAAGTTTGGATCTGAAAACAAATTTGAGCATCCAAGATGGAAATGCACAAATGCTGAGAGAGATAGTTCCAAAAAGTATCTGTGATTTTTAAGGATAGGCAAAAAGTGGGTTGTTATGCCCTGGTAAAATATTCAACCACTTGAGAATTTGATTTTTTTTCACTCCTTGAAATTTTTTGATCATTAGGTCCACTTGCATCCTCATCATGTTTCTGGGATGCATATCCACCACATTTAAAGCATGTTAGGATCAGTGACAAGTCCCTTTCCTATAAATTTCCACCTAGGTTATTATTAGGGGTTGTACTAGTGGAATCTCCCAAACATGGATAATAAAACATTGGAGTTCATTTTTAGTGCGTGAAATAATTTTCAAATTTTTTTTTGCATACATGAACTCTAAAATCTTCATTTTGTTATGCTTTAATATCTTTTTTGTTTACGAGAAAAATGGGAGAGTGAAAACTCAAGTTTGGATCTAAAAACAAATTTGACCATCAAAGTTGGAAATGCACAAATGCTGAGAGAGATAGTTCCAAAAAGTTTCTGTGATTTTTAAGGATAGGCAAAAAGTGGGTTGTTTGCCTCTGGTAAATATCCAACCACTTGAGAATTTGATTTTTTCCCCTCCTTGAAATTTTTGGATTATTAGGTCCACTTGCATCCTCAACATGTTTCTGGCATTCATATCCACCACATTTAAAGCATGTTAGGATCAGTTACAAGTCCCTTTCCTTTAAAATTCCACTAAGCTTATTTAGGGGTTGTACTAGTGGAATCTCCCAAACATGGATAACAAAACCTTGGAGTTCATTTTAAGTGTGTGAAATAATTATCAAATTTTTTTTTGCATTCATGAACTCTATAATTTTTATTTTGTTATGCCTTAATATCTTTTTTTGCATTCATGAACTCTATAATTTTTATTTTGTTATGCCTTAATATCTTTTTTGTTTATGAGAGAAAATGGGAGAGTGAAAACTCAAGTTTGGATCTGAAAACAAATTTGAGCATCCAAGATGGAAATGCACAAATGCTGAGGGAGATAGTTCCAAAAGGTATCCGTGAGTTTTAAGGATAGGCAAAAAGTGGGTTGTTATGCTCTGGTAAAATATCCAACCACTTGAGAATTTTATTTTTTTCCACTCCTTGAAATTTTGATCATTAGGTCCACTTGCATCCTCAACATGTTTCTGGCATGCATATCCACCACATTTAAAGCATGTTAGGATCAGTCACAAGTCCCTTTTCTATAAAATTCCACCTAGCTTATTACTAGGGGTAATACTAGTGGAATCTCCCAAACATGCATAACAAAACCTTGGAGTTCATTTTTAGTGCGTGAAATAATTTTCAAATTTTTTTTTTTGCATACATGAACTCTAAAATCTTCATTTTGTTATGCTTTAATATGTTTTTTGTTTACGAGAAAAATGGGAGAGTGAAAACTCAAGTTTGGATCTGAAAACAAATTTGAGAATCCAAGTTGGAAAGGCACAAATGCTGAGAGAGATAGTTCCAAAAAGTTTCTGTGATTTTTAAGGATAGGCAAAAAGTGGGTTGTTTGGCTCTGGTAAATATCCAACCACTTGAGAATTTGGTTTTTCCACTCCTTGAAATTTTTGGATCATTAGGTCCACTTGCATCCTCAAATTGTTTCTGGCATTCATATCCACCACATTTAAAGCATGTTAGGATCAGTTACAAGTCCCTTTCTTATAAAATTCCACCAAGCTTATTATTAGGGGTTGTACTAGTGGAATCTCCCAAACATGGATAACAAAACCATGGAGTTCATTTTTAGAGCGTGAAATAATTTTTAAATTTTTTTTTGCATACATGACGACTAAAATTTTTATTTTGTTATGCCTTAATATCTTTTTTGTTTACGTGAAAAAATGGGAGAGTGAAACCTCAAGTTGGATCTGAAAAGAAATTTGACCATCCAAGATGGAAATGCACAAATGCTGAGAGAGGTAGTTCTTAAAAGTATCTGTGATATTTAAGGATAGGCAAAAAGTGGGTTGTTTGGCCCTGGTACATATCCAACCACTTAAGAATTTGATTTTTTCCACTCCTGGAAATTTTTGGATCATTAGGTCCACTTGCATCCTCAAAATGTTTCTGGCATGCATATCCACCACATTTAAAGCATGTTTGAATCAGTTACAAGTCCCTTTCCTATAAAATTCACCAAGCTTATTATTAGGGGTCGTACTAGTGGAATCTCCCAAACATGGATAACAAAACCTTGGAGTTCATTTTTAGTGCGTGAAATAATTTCCAAATTTTTTTTTGCATACATGAACTCTAAAATTTTCATTTTGTTATGCCTTAATATCTTTTTGTTTACGAGAGAAAATGCGAGAGTGAAAACTCAAGTTTGGATCTGAAAACAAATTTGAGCATCCAAGATGGAAATGCACAAATGCTGAGGGAGATAGTTCCTAAAGGTATCCGTGATTTTTAAGGATAGGCAAAAAGTGGGTTGTTATGCCCTGGTAAAATATCCAACCACTTGAGAATTTGATTTTTTTCCACTCCTTGAAATTTTGATCATTAGGTCCACTTGCATCCTCAACATGTTACTGGCATTCATATCCACCACATTTAAAGCATGTTCGGATCACATACAAGTCCCTTTCCTGTAAAATTTCACTAAGCTTATTTAGGGGTTGTACTAGTGGAATCTCCCAAACATGGATAACAAAACCTTGGAGTTCATTTTAAGTGCATGAAATAATTTTCAAATTTTTTTTTGCATACATGACGTCTAAAATTTTTATTTTGTTATGCCTTAATATCTTTTTTGTTTACGTGAAAAAATGGGAGTGTGAAAGCTCAAGTTGGATCTGAAAAGAAATTTGACCATCCAAGATGGAAATGCACAAATGCTGAGAGAGATAGTTCCTAAAAGTATCTGTGATTTTTAAGGATAGGCAAAAAGTGGGTAGTTTGGCTCTGGTAAATATCCAACCACTTGAGAATTTGATTTTTTCCACTCTTGGAAATTTTTGGATCATTAGGTCCACTTGCATCCTCAACATGTTTTTGGCATGCATATCCACCACATTTAACGCATGTTAGGATCAATTACATGTCCCTTTCCTATAAAATTCCACCAAGGTTATTATTAGGAGTTGTACTAGTGGAATCTCCCAAACATGGATAACAAAAACTTGGAGTTCATTTTTAGTGCGTGAAATAATTTCCAATTTTTTTTTTTGCATGCATGTACTCTAAAATTTTCATTTTGTTCTGCCTTAAATTCTTTTTTGTTTACGACATAAAATGGAAGAGTGAAAACTCAAGTTTGGATCTGAAAACAAATTTGAGTATCCAAGATTGAAATGCACAAATGCTGAGAGAGATAGTTCCAAAAAGTATCTGTGATTTTTAAGGATAGGCAAAAGGTGGGTTGTTATGCTCTGGTAAAATATTCAACCACTTGAGAATTTGATATTTTTTCACTCCTTGAAATTTTTTGATCATTAGGTCCACTTGCATCCTCATCATGTTTCTGGGATGCATATCCACCACATTTAAAGTATGTTAGGATCAGTTACAAGTCCATTTCCTATAAAAGTCCACCTAGCTTATTATTAGGGGTGGTATTAGTGGAATCTCCCAAACATGGATAATAACACCTTGGAGTTCATTTTTAGTGCGTGAAATAAATTTCAAATTTTTTTTTTGCATACATGAACTCTAAAATCTTCATTTTGTTATGCCATAATATCTTTATTGTTTACGAGAAAAATGGGAGAGTGAAAAGTCAAGTTTGGATCTGAAAACAAATTTGAGCATCCAAAATGGAAATTCACAAATGCTGAGAGAGATAGTTCCAAAACGTTTCTGTGATTTTTAAGGATAGGCAAAAAGTGGGTTGTTTGGCTCTAGTAAATATCCAACCACTTGAGAATTTGATTTTTTCCACTCCTTGAAATTTTTGGATCATTAGGTCCACTTGCATGCTCAACATTTTTCTGGCATGCATATCCACCTCATTTAAACCATGTTAGGATCAGTAACAAGTCCCTTTCCTATAAAATTCCACCTAGCTTATTATTAGGGGTTGTATTAGTGGAATCTCCCAAACATGGATAATAAAACCTTGAAGTTCATTTTTAGTGCGTGAAATAATTTTCAAATTTTTTTTTGCAAACATGAACTCTAAAATCTTCATTTTGTAATGCCTTTATATCTTTCTTGCTTACGAGAAAAATGGGAGAGTGAAAACTAAAGTTTGGATCTGAAAACAAATTTGAGCATCCAAGATGGAAATACACAAATGCTGAGAGAGATAGTTCCAAAAAGTATCTGTGATTTTTAAGGATAGGCAAAAATTTGGTTGTTTGGCTCTGGTAAATATCCAAGTACTTGAGAATTTGATTTTTTCCACTCGTTCAAATTTTTGGATCATTAGGTCCACTTGCATTCTCAACATGTTTCTGGCATGCATATCCACCACATTTAACGCATGTTAGGATCAATTACAAGTCCCTTTCCTATAAAATTCCACCAAGGTTATTATTAGGGGTTGTACTAGTGGAATCTCCCAAACATGGATAACAAAAACTTGGAGTTCATTTTTAATGCGTGAAATAATTTCCAATTTTTTTTTTTTGCATACATGAACTCTAAAATTTTCATTTTGTTCTACCTTAATATCTTTTTTGTTTACGAGAGAAAATGGGAGAGTGAAAACTCAAGTTTAAATCTGAAAACAAATTTGAGCATCCAAGATTGAAATGCACAAATACTGAGAGAGTTAGTTCCAAAAAGTATCTGTGATTTTTAAGGATAGGCAAAAAAAGGGTTCTTTGGCTCTAGTAAATATCCAACAACTTGAGAATTAGATTTTTTCCAGTCCTTGAAATTTTTGGATTATCAGGTCCACTTGCATCCTCAACATGTTTCTGGCATCCATATCCACCACATATAAAGCATGTTAGGATTAGTTACAAGTCCCTTTCCTATAAAATTCCCCCAAGCTTATTATTAGGGGTTGTACTAGTGGAATCTCCCAAACATGGATAACAAAACCTTGGAGTTCATTTTTAGTGCGTGAAATAATTTCAAATTGTTTTTTGCATACATGATCTCTGAAATTTTCATTTTGTTATGCCTGAATATCTTTTTTGTTTACGTGAAAAAATGGGAGAGTGAAAGGTCAAGTTTGGATCTGAAAACAAATTTGACCATCCAAGATAGAAATGCACAAATGCTGAGAGATATAGTTTCAAAAAGTATCTGTGATTTTTAAGGATAGGCAAAAAGTGGGTTGTTTGGCTCTGGTAAATATCCATCCACTTGAGAATTTGATTTTTTCCACTCCTTGAAATTTTTGGATCATTTGGTCCACTTGCGTCCTCAACATGTTTTTGGCATGCATATCCACCACATTTAAAGCATGTTAGGATCAGTTACAAGTCCCTTTCCTATAAAATTCCACCAAGTTTATTATTAGGGGTTGAACTAGTGGAATCTTCCAAACATGGATAACAGAACCTTGGAGTTCATTTATAGTGTGTGAAATAGATTCCAAATTTTTTTTTGCATACATGAACTCTAAAATTTTCATTTTGTTATGCTTTAATATCTTTATTGTTTATGAGAAAAATGGGAGAGTGAAAACTCAAGTTTGGATCTGGAAACAAATTTGAGGATCCAAGATGGAAATGCACAAATGCTGAGAGAGTTCCAAAAATTATCTGTGATTTTTAAGGATAGGCAAAAAGTGGGTTGTTTGGATCTGGTAATTATCCAACAACTTGAGAATTAGATTTTTTCCAGTACTGAAATTTTTGGATTATCAGGTCTACTTGCATCCTCAACATGTTTCTGGCATGCATATGCACCATATATAAAGAATGTTAGGATCAGTTACAAGTCCCTTTCCTATAAAATTCCACCAAGCTTATTATTAGGGAATGTACCAGTGGAATCTCCCAAACATGGATAACAAAACCTTGGAGTTCATTTTTAGTGCGTGAAATAATTTCAAATTTTTTTGTGCATACATGATCTCTGAAATTTTCATTTTGTTATGCCTGAATATCTTCTTTGTTTACGTGAAAAAATGGGAGAGTGAAAGCTCAAGTTTGGATCTGAAAACAAATTTGACCATCCAAGATGGAAATGCACAAATGCTGAGAGAGATAGTTCCAAAAAGTATCTGTGATTTTTAAGGATAGGCAAAAAGTGGGTTGTTTGGCTCTGGTAAAAATCCAACCACTTGAGAATTTGATTTTTTCCACTCCTTGAAATTTTTGGATCATTTGGTCCACTTGCATCCTCAACATGTTTTTGGCATGCATATCCACCACATTTAAAGCATGTTAGGATCAGTTACAAGTCCCTTTCCTATAAAATTCCACCAAGCTTATTATTAGGGGTTGTACTTGTGGAATCTCCCAAACATGGATAACAAAACCTTGGAGTTCATTTATAGTGCGTGAAATAGATTCCAAATTTTTTTTTGCATACATGAACTCTAAAATTTTCATTTTGTTATGCTTTAATATCTTTTTTGTTTACGAGAAAAATAGGAGAGTGAAAACTCAAGTTTGGATCCGAAAACAAATTTTAGCATCCAAGATGGAAAGGTACAAATGCTGACAGAGATAATCCCAAAAAGTATCTGTGATTTTTAAGGATAGACAAAATGTGGGTGGTTTGGCTCTAGTAAATACCCAACCACTTGAGAATTTGATTTTTTTCACTTCTTGAAATTTTTGGATCATTAGGTCCACTTGCATCCTCAACATATTTCTGGCATGCATATCCACCACATTTAAAGCACGTTAGGATCAATTACAAGTGCCTTTCCTATAAAATTCCACCCAGCTTATTATTAGGGATTGTACTAGTGGAATCTCCCAAACATGGATAATAAAACCTTTGAGTTCATTTTTAGAGCGTGAAATAATTTTCAAATTTTTTTTTGCATACATGAACTCTAAAATTTTCATTTTGTTATGCCTTAATATCTTTTTTGTTTACGTGAAAAAATGGGAGAGTGAAAACTCAAGTTTGGATCTGAAAACAAATTTGGGCATCCAAGATGGAAATGCACAAATGCTGAGGGAGATAGTTCCAAAAAGTATCTGTGATTTTTAAGGATAGGCAAAAAGTGGGTTATTTGGCTCTGGTAAATATCCAATCACTCGAGAATTTGATTTTTTCCACTCCTTGAAATTTTTTAATCACTAGTCCACTAGAATCCTCAACTTGTTTCTGGCATGCATATCCACCACATTTAAAGCATGTTAGGATCAGTTACAAGTCCCTTTCCCATAAAATTCCACCAAGCTTATTATTAGGGGTTCTACTAGTGGAATCTCCCAAACATGGATAACAAAACCTTGGAGTTCATTTTTATTGCGTGAAATAATTTTCAAATTTTTTTTTGCATACATGAATTCTGAAATCTTCATTTTGTTATGCCTTAATATCTTTTTTGTTAACGAGAAAAATGGGAGAGTGAAAACTCAAGTTTGGATCTGAAAACAAATTTGAGCATCCAAGTTGGAAAGGCACAAATGCTGAGAGAGATAGTTCCAAAAAGTTTCTGTGATTTTTAAGGATAGGCAAAAAGTGGGTTGTTTAGCTCTGGTAAATATCCAACCACTTGAGAATTTGGTTTTTCCACTCCTTGAAATTTTTGGATCATTAGGTCCACTTGCATCCTCAACTTGTTTCTGGCATTCATATCCACCACATTTAAAGCATGTTAGGATCAGTTACAAGTCCCTTTCCTATAAAATTCCACCAAGCTTTTTATTAGGGATTGTACTAGTGGAATCTCCCAAACATGGATAACCAAACCATGGAGTTCATTTTTAGAGCGTGAAATAATTTTCAAATTTTTTTTTTGCATACATGACGTCTAAAGTTTTTATTTTGTTATCCCTTAATATCATTTTTGTTTACGTGAAAAAAATGGGAGAGTGAAACCTCAAGTTGGATCTGAAAAGAAATATGACCATCCAAGATGGAAATGCACAAATGCTGAGAGAGATAGTTCTTAAAAGTATCTGTGATATTTAAGGATAGGCAAAAAGTGGGTTGTTTGGCTCTGGTGAATATCCAACCACTTAGGAATTTGATTTTTTCCACTCCTGGAAATTTTTGGATCATTAGGTCCACTTGCATCCTCAACATGTTTCTGGCATGCATATCCACCACATTTAAAGCATGTTAGAATCAGTTACAAGTCCCTTTCCTATAAAATTCCACCAATCTTATTATTAGGGGTCGTACTAGTGGAATCTCCCAAACATGGATAACAAAACCCTGGAGTTCATTTTTAGTGCGTAAAATAATTTCCAAATTTTTTTTTGCATACATGAACTCTAAAATTTTCATTTTGTTATGCCTTAATATCTTTTTGTTTACGAGAGAAAATGGGAGAGTCAAAACTCAAGTTTTGATCTGAAAACAAATTTGAGCATCCAAGATGGAAATGCACAAATGCTGAGAGAGATAGTTCCAAAAAGTATCTGTGATTTTTAAGGATAAGCAAAAAGTGGGTTGTTATGCTCCTGTAAAATATTCAACCACTTGAGAATTTGATTTTTTTTCACTCCTTGAAATTTTTTAATCATTAGGTCCACTTGCATCCTCATCATGTTTCTGGGATGCATACCCACCACATTTAAAGCATGTTAGGATCAGTGACAAGTCCCTTTCCTATTAAATTCCACCTAGGTTATTATTAGGGGTTGTACTAGTGGAATCTCCCAAACATGGATAATAAAACCTTGGAGTTCATTTTTAGTGCGTGAAATAATTTACAAATTTTTTTTTGCATACATGAACTCTAAAATCTTCATTTTGTTATGCTTTAAGATCTTTTTTGTTTACAAGAAAAATGGGAGAGTGAAAACTCAAGTTTGGATCTGAAAACAAATTTGACCATCAAAGTTGGAAATGCACAATTGCTGAGAGAAATAGTTCCAAAAAGTTTCTGTGATTTTTAAGGATAGGCAAAAAGTGGGTTGTTTGGCTCTGGTAAATATCCAACCACTTGAGAATTTGATTTTTTCCACTCCTTGAAATTTTTGGATCATTAGGTCCACTTGCATCCTCAACATGTTTCTGGCATTCATATCCACCACATTTAAAGCATGTTAGGATCAGTTACAAGTCCCTTTCCTATAAAATTCCACTAAGCTTATTTAGGGGTTGTACTAGTGGAATCTCCCAAACATGGATAACAAAACCTTGGAGTTCATTTTAAATGCGTGAAATAATTTTCATATTTTTTTCCGCATATATGATGTCTAAAATTTTTATTTTGTTATGCCTTAATATGTTTTTTGTTTACGCGAAAAAAATTGGAGGGTGAAAGCTCAAGTTGGATCTGAAAATAAATTTGACCATCCAAGATGGAAATGCACAAATGCTGAGAGAGATAGTTCCTAAAAGTATCTGTGATTTTTAAGGATTGGCAAAAAGTGGGTTGTTTAGCTCTGGTAAATATCCAACCACTTGAGAATTTGATTTTTTCCACTCCTGGAAATTTTTGGATCATTAGGTCCACTTGCATCCTCAACATGTTTCTAGCATTCATATCCTCCACATTTAAAGCATGTTAGAATTAGTTACAAGTCCCTTTCCTATAAAATTCCACCAAGATTATTATTAGGGGTCGTACTAGTAGAATCTCCCAAACATGGATAACAAAACCTTGGAGTTCATTTTTAGTGCGTAAAATAATTTCCAAATTTTTTTTTGCATACACGAATTCTAAAATTTTCATTTTATTATGCCTTAATATCTTTTTGGTTTATGAGAGAAAATAGGAGAGTGAAAACTCAAGTTTGGATTTGAAAACAAATTTGAGCATCCAAGATGGAAATGCACAAATGCAGAGGGAGATAGTTCCAAAAGGTATCCGTGATTTTTAAGGATAGGCAAAAAGTGGGTTGTTATGCTCTGGTAAAATATCCAACCACTTTAGAATTTGATTTTTTTCCACTCCTTGAAATTTTGATCATTAGGTCCACTTGCATCCTCAACATGTTTCTGGCATGCATATTCACCACATTTAAAGCATGTTAGGATCAGTTACAAGTCCCTTTTCTATAAAATTCCTCCTAGCTTATTATTAGGGGTAATACTAGTGGAATCTCCCAAACATGGATAACAAAACCATGGAGTTCATTTTTAGTGCGTGAAATAATTTTCAAATTTTTTTTTGCATACATGAACTCTAAAATCTTCATTTTGTTATGCTTTAATAACTTTTTTGTTTACTAGAAAAATGGGAGAGTGAAAACTCAAGTTTGGATCTGAAAACAAATTTGAGCATCCAAGTTGGAAAGGCACAAATGCTAAGAGAGATAGTTCCAAAAAGTTTCTGTGATTTTTAAGGATAGGCAAAAAGTGGGTTGTTTCGCTCTGGTAAATATCCAACCACTTGAGAATTTGGTTTTTCCACTCCTTGAAATTTTTGGATCATTAGGTCCACTTGCATCCTCAACTTGTTTCTGGCATTCATATCCACCACATTTAAAGCATGTTAGGATCAGTTATAAGTCCCTTTCCTATAAAATTCCACCAAACTTATTATTAGGGGTTGTACTAGTGGAATCTCCCAAACATGGATAACAAAACCATGGAGTTCATTTTTAGAGCGTGAAATAATTTTCAATTTCTTTTTTGCATACATGACGTCTAAATTTTTTATTTTGTTATGCCTTAATATCTTTTTTGTTTACGTGAAAAAATGGGAGTGTGAAAGCTCAAGTTGGATCTGAAAAGAAATTTGACCATCCAAGATGGAAATGCACAAATGCTGAGGGAGATAGTTCCAAAAGGTATCCGTGATTTTTAAGGATAGGCAAAAAGTGGGTTGTTATGCTCTGGTAAAATATCCAACCACTTGAGAATCTGATTTTTTTCCACTCCTTGAAATTTTGATCATTAGGTGCACTTGCATCCTCAACATGTTTCTGGGATGCTTATCCACCACATTTAAAGCATGTTAGGATCAGTTACAAGTCCCTTTTCTATAAAATTCCACCTAGCTTATTATTAGGGGTGTTACTAGTGAAATCTCCCAATCTTAGATAATAAAACGTTAGAGTTCATTTTTAGTGCCTGAAATAATTTTTAAATTTTTTTTGCATACATGAACTCTAAAATCTTTATTTGTTTATGCCTAAATATCTTTTTTGTTTACGAGAAAAATGGGAGAGGGAAAACTCAAGTTTGGATCTGAAAACAAATTTAAGCATCCAAGATGGAAATGCACAAATGCTGAGAGAGATAGTTCCAAAAAGTATCTGTGATTTTTAAGGAGAGGCAAAAAGTGGGTAGTTTAGCTCTGGTAAAATATCCAACCACTTGAGAATTTGATTTTTTCCACTCCTTGAAATTTTTGGATCCTTAGGTCCTCTTGCATCCTCAACATGTTTCTGGCATGCATATCCACCACATTTAAAGCATGTTAGGATCAGTTACAAGTCCCTTTGCTATAAAATTCCAACCAGCTTATTATTAGGGGTTGTACTAGTGGAATCTTCCAAACATGGATAATAAAACCTTGGAGTTCATTTTAAGGTCGTGAAATAATTTTCAAATTTTTTTTTGCATACATGAACTCAGAAATCTTCATTTTGTTAAGCCTGAATATCTTTTTTGTTTACGAGAAAAATGAGAGAGTGAAAACTCAAGTTTGGATCAGAAAATAAATTTTAGCATCCAAGATGGAAATGCACAAATGCTGAGAGAGATAGTTCCAAAAAGTATCTATGATTTTTAAGGATAGGCAAAATGAGGGTTATTTGGCTCTGGTAAATATCCAACCACTTGAGAATTTGATTTTTTCCACTCCTTGAAATTTTTGGATCATTAGGTCCACTTGTATCCTCAACATGTTTCTGGCATGCATATCCACCACATTTAAAGCATGTTTGGATCAGTTACAAGTCCCTTTCCTATAAAATTCCTCCTAGCTTATTATTAGGGGTTGTACTAGTGCAATCTCCCAAACATGGATAACAAAACCTTGGAGTTCATTATTAGTGCGTGAAATAATTTTTAATTTTTTTTGCATACATGAACTCTAAAATTTTAATTTTGTTATGCCTTAAAATCTTTTTTGTTTACGAGAAAAAATGGGAGAGTGAAAGCTCAAGTTTGGATCTGAAAACAAATTTGACCAACCAAGATGGAAATGCACAAATGCTGAGAGAGATAGTCCCAAAAAGTATCTGTGATTTTTAAGGATAGGCAAAAAGTGGGTTGTTTGGTTCTAGTAAATACCCAACCACTTGAGAATTTGATTTTTTCCACTGCTTGAAATTATTGGATCATTACGTCCACTTGCATCCTCAACATGTTTCTTGCATGCATATCCACAACATTTCAAGCATGTTAGGATCAGTTTCAAGTCCCTTTCCTATAAAATTCCACCTAGCTTATTATTAGGGGTTGTACTATTGGAATCTCCCAAACATGGATAATAAAACTTTGGATTTCATTTTTAGTGCGTGAAATAATTTTCAATTTTTTTTGCATACATGAACTCTAAAATCTTCATTTTGTTATGCCTTAATATCTTTTTTGTTTACGAGAAAAATGGCAGAGTGAAAACTCAAGTTTGGATCTGAAAACAAATTTCAGCATCCAAGATGGAAATGCACAAATGCTGAGAGAGATAGTTCCAAAAGGTATCTGTGATTTTTAAGGATAGGCAAAATGTGGGTTGTTTGGCTCTGGTAAATATCCAACCACTTGAGAATTTGATTTTTTCCACTCCTTGACATTTTTGGATCATTAGGTCCACTTGCATCCTCAACATGTTTCTGGCATGCATATCCACCACATTTAAAGCATGTTAGGATCAGTTACAAGTCCCTTTCCTATAAAATTCCACCAAGTTTATTATTAGGGGTTGTTCTAGTGGCATCTCCGAAACATGGATAACATAACCTTGGAGTTCATTTTTAGAACGTGAAATAAATTTTAAATTTTTTTTTGCATACATGAACTCTAAAATTTTCATTTTGTTACGCCTTAATATCTTTTTTGTTTACGTGAAAAAATGGGAGAGTGAAAGCTCAAGTTTGGATCTGAAAACAAATTTGACCATCAGAGATGGAAATGCGCAAATGCTGAGGGAGATAGTTCCAAAAGTATCTGTGATTTTTAAGGATAGGCAAAAAGTGGGTTGTTTAACTCTGGTAATTATGCAACCACTTGAGAATTTGAGTTTTTCCACTCCTTGAAATTTTTGGATCATTAGGTCCACTTGTATCCTCAACATGTTTCTGGCATGCATATCAACCACATTTAAAGCATGTTTGGATCAGTTACAAGACCCTTTCCTATAAAATTCCACCTAGCTTATTATTAGGAGTTGTACTTGTGGAATGTCCCAAACATGGATAATAAAACCTTGGAGTTCATTTTAAGTGCGTGAAATAATTTTCAAATTTTTTTTTGCATACATGAACTCTGAAATCTTCATTTTGTTAAGCCTGAATATCTTTTTTGTTTACGAGAAAAATGAGAGAGTGAAAACTCAAGTTTGGATCAGAAAATAAATTTTAGCGTCCAAGATGGAAATGCACAAATGCTGAGAGAGATAGTTCCAAAAAGTATCTATGATTTTTAAGGATAGGCAAAATGAGGGTTATTTGGCTCTGGTAAATATCCAACCACTTGAGAATTTGATTTTTTCCACTCCTTGAAATTTTTGGATCATTAGGTCCACTTGTATCCTCAACATGTTTCTGGCATGCATATCCACCACATTTAAAGCATGTTTGGATCAGTTACAAGTCCCTTTCCTATAAAATTCCTCCTAGCTTATTATTAGGGGTTGTACTAGTGCAATCTCCCAAACATGGATAACAAAACCTTGGAGTTCATTATTAGTGCGTGAAATAATTTTTAATTTTTTTTGCATACATGAACTCTAAAATTTTAATTTTGTTATGCCTTAATATCTTTTTTGTTTACGAGAAAAAATGGGAGAGTGAAAGCTCAAGTTTGGATCTGAAAACATATTTGACCAACCAAGATGGAAATGCACAAATGCTGAGAGAGATAGTTCCAAAAAGTATCTGTGATTTTTAAGGATAGGCAAAAAGTGGGTTGTTTGGTTCTAGTAAATACCCAACCACTTGAGAATTTGATTTTTTCCACTGCTTGAAATTATTGGATCATTACGTCCACTTGCATCCTCAACATGTTTCTTGCATGCATATCCACAACATTTCAAGCATGTTAGGATCAGTTTCAAGTCCCTTTCCTATAAAATTCCACCTAGCTTATTATTAGGGGTTGTACTAGTGGAATCTCCCAAACATGGATAATAAAACTTTGGATTTCATTTTTAGTGCGTGAAATAAATTTCAATTTTTTTTGCATACATGAACTCTAAAATCTTCATTTTGTTATGCCTTAATATCTTTTTTGTTTACGAGAAAAATGGCAGAGTGAAAACTCAAGTTTGGATCTGAAAACAAATTTCAGCATCCAAGATGGAAATGCACAAATGCTGAGAGAGATAGTTCCAAAAGGTATCTGTGATTTTTAAGGATAGGCAAAATGTGGCTTGTTTGGCTCTGGTAAATATCCAACCACTTGAGAATTTGATTTTTTCCACTCTTTGACATTTTTGGATCATTAGGTCCACTTGCATCCTCAACATGTTTCTGGCATGCATATCCACCACATTTAAAGCATGTTAGGATCAGTTACAAGTCCCTTTCCTATAAAATTCCACCAAGTTTATTATTAGGGGTTGTTCTAGTGGCATCTCCGAAACATGGATAACATAACCTTGGAGTTCATTTTTAGAACGTGAAATAAATTTTAAATTTTTTTTTGCATACATGAACTCTAAAATTTTCATTTTGTTACGCCTTAATATCTTTTTTGTTTACGTGAAAAAATGGGAGAGTGAAAGCTCAAGTTTGCGTCTGAAAAAAAATTTTACCATCAAAGATGGAAAAGCTCAAATGCTGAGAGAGATAGTTCCAAAAAGTATCTGTGATTTTTCAGGATATGCAAAAAGTGGGTTGTTTAGCTCTGGTAAATATCCAACGACTTGAGAATTTGAGTTTTTCCACTCCTTGAAATTTTTGGATCATTTGGTCCACTTGCATCCTCAACATGTTTCTGGCATGCATATCCACGACATTTAAAGCATGTTTGGATCAGTTACAAGTCCCTTTCCTATAAAATTCCACCAAGTTTATTATTAGGGGTTGTACTAGTGGAATCCCCCAAACATGGATAACAAAACCTTGGAGTTCATTTTTAGAACGTGAAATAATTTAAATTTTTTTTTTTACATTCTTGAACTCTAAAATTTTCATTTTGTTATGCCATAATATCTTTTTTGTTTACGTGAAAAAATGGAAGAGTGAAAGCTCAAGGTTGGATCTGAAAACAAATTTGACCATCAGAGATGGAAATGCGCAAATGCTGAGGGAGATAGTTCCAAAAGTATCTGTGATTTTTAAGGATAGGCAAAAAGTGGGTTGTTTAACTCTGGTAATTATGCAACCACTTGAGAATTTGAGTTTTTCCACTCCTTGAAATTTTTGGATCATTAGGTCCACTTGTATCCTCAACATGTTTCTGGCATGCATATCAACCACATTTAAAGCATGTTTGGATCAGTTACAAGACCCTTTCCTATAAAATTCCACCTAGCTTATTATTAGGGGTTGTACTTGTGGAATGTCCCAAACATGGATAACAAAACCTTGGAGTTCATTTTTAGTGCTTGAAATAATTTCCAAATTTTTTTTTGCATACATGAACTCTAAAATTTTCATTTTGTTATGCTTTAATATCTTTTTTGTTTACTAGAAAAATGGGAGAGTGAAAACTCATGTTTGGATCTGGAAACAAATTTGAGGATCCAAGATGGAAATGCACAAATGCTGAGAGAGATAGTTCCAAAAATTATCTGTGATTTTTAAGCATAGGCAAAAAGTGGGTTGTTTGGCTCTGGTAAATATCCAACCACATGAGAATTTGATTTTTTCCACTCCTGGAAATTTTTGGATCATTAGGTCCACTTGCATCCTCAACATGTTTCTGGCATGCATATCCACCACATTTAAAGCATGTTAGGATCAGTTACAAGTCCCTTTCCTATAAAATTCCACCTAGCTTATTATTAGGGGTCGTACTAGTGGAATCTCCCAAACATGGATAACAAAACCGTGGAGTTCATTTTTAGTGCGCGAAATAATTTTCAAATTTTTTTTGCATACATGAACAATTAAATTTTAATTTATTTATGCCTTTATATCTTTTTTGTTTACGTGAAAAAATGGGAGAGTGAAAGCTCCAGTTTGAATCTGAAATCAAATTTGAGCATCCTTGATGAAAATGCACAAATGCTGAGAGATATAGTTCCAAAACATATCTATGATTTTTAACAACAGGCAAAAATGGGTTGTTTGGCTCTGGAAATATCCAACCACTTTCGAATTTGATGTTTTCCACTCCTGGAAATTTTTGGATCATTAGGTCCGCTTGCATCCTCAACATGTTTCTGGCATGCATATACACCACATTTAAAGCATGTTAGGATCAGTTACAAGTCCCTTTCCTATAAAATTCTACCAAGCTTATTATTAGGGGTCGTACTAGTGGAATGTCCCAAACATGGATAACAAAACCTTGGAGTTCATTTTTAGTCTGTGAAATAATTTCCAATTTTTTTTTTGCGTGCATGAACTCTAAAATTTTCATTTTGTTCTTCCTTAATTTCTTTTTTGTTTACGAGAGAAAATGGGAGAGTTAGAACTCAAGTTGGATCTGAAAACAAATTTGAGCATCCAAGATTGAAATGCAAAAATGCTGAGAGAGATAGTTCCAAAAAGTATCTGTGATTTTTAAGGATAGGCAAAAAGTGGGTTGTTATGCTCTCGTAAAATATTCAACCACTTGAGAATTTGATTTTTTTCCACTGCTTGAAATTTTTTGATCATTAGGTCCACTTGCATCCTCATCATGTTTCTGGGATGCATATCCACCACATTTAAAGCATGTTAGGATCAGTTACAAATCCCTTTTCTATAAAATTCCACCTAGCTTATTATTAGGGGTTGTACTCGTCGAATCTACCAAACAAGGATAATAAAACCTTGGAGTTCATTTTTAGTGCGTGAAATAATTTTCAAATTTTGTTTTGCATACTTGAACTCTAAAATCTTCATTTTTTTATGCCTTAATATCTTTTTTGTTTACGAGAAAAATGGCAGAGTGAAAACTCAAGTTTGGATCTGAAAACAAATTTCAGCACCCAAGATGGAAATGGAAAAAAACTGAGAGAGATAGTTCCAAAAAGTTTCAGTGATTTTTAAGGACAGGCAAAAAGTGGTTGTTTGGCTCTGGTAAATATCCAACCACTTGAGCATTTGATTTTTTTCCACTCCTTGAAATTTTTGGATCATTAGGTCCACTTGCATCCTCAACATGTTTCTGGCATGCATACCCACCTCATTTAAAGCATGTTAGGATCAGTAACAAGTCCCTTTCCTAAAAGATTCCACCTAGCTTATTATTAGGGGTTGTACTAGTGGAATCTCCCAAACATGGATAATAAAACCTTGAAGTTCATTTTTAGTGCGTGAAATAATTTTCAAATTTTGTTTTGCATACATGAACTCTAAAATCTTCATTTTGTTATGCCTTTAAATCTTTTTTGCTTACGAGAAAAATGGGAGAGTGAAAACTCAAGTTTGGATCTGAAAACAAATTTGAGCATCCAAGATGGAAATGCACAAATGCTGAGTGAGATAGTTCCAAAAAGTATCTGTGATTTTTAAGGATAAGCAAAAATTGGGTTGTTTGACTCTGGTAAATATCCAACCACTTGAGAATTTGATTTTTTCCACTCCTTGAAATTTTTGGATCATTAGGTCCACTTGCATCCTCAACATGTTTCTGGCATGCATATCCACCATATTTAAAGCATGTTAGGATCAGTTACAAGTCCCTTTCCTATAAAATTCCACCAAGTTTATTATTAGGAGTTATACTAGTGGAATCTCCCAAACATGGATAATAAAACCTTGGAGTTCATTTTTAGTGCGTGAAATAATTTTCAATTTTTTTTTTTTTCATACATGAACTCTAAAATCTTCATTTTGTTTTGCCTTAATATCTTTTTTGTTTACGAGAAAAATGGGAGAGTGAAAACTCAAGTTTGGATCTGAAAACAAATTTGATAATCCAAGATGGAAATGCACAAATGCTGAGAGAGATAGTTCCAAAAAGTATCTGTAATTTTTTAGGATAGGCATAAAGTGGGTTGTTTGGCTCTAGTAATATCCAATCACTTGAGAATTTGATTTTTTCCACTCCTTGAAATTTTTGGATCATTAGGTCCACTTGCATCCTCAATATGTTTCTGGCATACATATCCACCACATTTAAAGCATATTAGGATCATTTACAAGTCCCTTTCCTGTAAAATTCCACATAGCTTATTATTAGGGGTTGTACTAGTGGAATCTCCCAAACATGGATAATAAAACCTTGGAGTTCATTTTTACTGCGCGAAATAATTTTCAATTATTTTTTTGCATACATGAACTCTAAAATTTTTATTTTGTTATGCCTTAATATCTTTTTTTCTTACGAGATAAAATGGGAGAGTGAAAATTCAAGTTTGGATCTGAAAACAAATTTGATAATCCAAGATGGAAATGCACAAATGCTGAGAGACACAGTTCCAAAAAGTATCTGTTATTTTGAAGGATAGGCAAAAAGTGAGTTGTTTGGCTCTAGTAAATATCCAATCATTTGAGAATTTGATTTTTTCCAGTCTTTGAAATTTTTGGATCATTAGGTCCACTTGCATCCTCAACATGTTTCTGGCATGTATATCCACCACATTTAAAGATTGTTAGGATCAGTTACAAGTCCCTTTCCTTTAAAATTCCACCAAGCTTATTATTAGGGGTTGTACTAGTGGAATCTCCCAAACATGGACAACAAAATCTTGGAGTTCATTTTCAGTGAGTGAAATAATTTTCAAATTTTTTTTTGGTCACATGAACTCTAAAATTTTTATTTTGTTATGCTTTAATATCTTTTTTGTTTACATGAAAAAATGGGAGAGCGAAAACTCAAGTTTGGATCTGAAAACAAATTTGGGCATCCAAGATGGAAACGCACAAATGCTGAGAGAGATAGTGCCAAAAAGTATCTGTGATTTTATAGGATAGGCAAAAAGTGGGTTGTTTGGCTCAAGTAAATATCCAACCATTTGAGAATTTTAATTTTTCAACTCTTTGAAATTTTTGGATCATTGGGTCCACTTGCATCCTCAACATGTTTCTGGCATGTATATCAACACATTTAAAGCATGTTAGGATTAGTTACAAGTCCCTTTCCTTTAAAATTCCACCAAGCTTATTATTAGTGGTAGCACTAGTGGAATCTCCCAAACATTGACAACAAAACCTTGGAGTTCATTTTTAGTGAGTGAAATAATTTAAAAATTTTTTTTTTGCATGCATGAACTCTAAAATTTTCATTTTGTTATGCCTTAATATCTTTTTTGTTTAAGTGAAAAAATGGGAGAGTGAAAATTCAAGTTTGGATCTGAAAACAAATTTGCCAATCCAAGATGGAAATGCACAAATGCTGAGAGACACAGTTCCAAAAAGTATCTGTTATTTTGAAGGATAGGCAAAAAGTGGGTTGTTTGGCTCTAGTAAATATCCAACCATTTGAGAATTTTCATTTTTCCACTCTTTGAAATTTTTGGATCATTAGGTCCACTTGCATCCTCAACATGTTTCTGGCATATATATCCACCAGATTTAAAGCATGTTAGGATCAGTTACAAGTCCCTTTCCTTTAAAATTCCACCAAGCTTATTATTAGGGGTTGTACTAGTGGAATCTCCCAAACATGGACAACAAAACCTTGGAGTTCATTTTTAGTGAGTGAAATAATTTTCAAATATTTTTTTTGCACACATGAACTCTAAAATTTTTATTTTGTTATGCCTTAATATCTTTTTTGTTTACGAGAAAAAAAGGGAGAGTGAAAGCTCAAGTTTTGATCTGAAAACAAATTTGAGCATCCAAGTTGGAAAGGCACAAATGCTGAGAGAGATAGTTCCAAAAAGTTTATGTGATTTTTATGGATAGGCAAAAAGTGGGTTATTTGGCTCTGGTAAATATCCAACCACTTGAGAATTTGGCTTTTCCACTCCTTGAAATTTTTGGATCATTAGGTCCACTTGCATCCTCAACTTGTTTCTGGCATTCATATCCACCACATTTAAAGCATGTTAGGATCAGTTACAAGTCCCTTTCCTATAAAATTCCACCAAGCTTATTATTAGGGGTTGTACTAGTGGAATCTCCCAAACATGGATAACAAAACCATGGAGTTCATTTTGAGAGCGTGAAATAATTTTCAAATTTTTTTTTGCATACATGACGTCTAAAATTTTTATTTTGTTATGCCTTAATATCTTTTTTGTTTACGTGAAAAAATGGGAGAGTGAAGCCTCAAGTTGGATCTGAAAAGAAATTTGACCATCCAAGATGGAAAAGCACAAATGCTGAGAGAGGTAGTTCTTAAAAGTATCTGTGATATTTAAGGATAGGCAAAAAGTGGGTTGTGTAAATATCCAACCACTTAAGAATTTGATTTTTTCCACTCCTGGAAATTTTTGGATCATTAGGTCCACTTACATTCTCAACATGTTTCTGGCATGCATATCCACCACGTTTAAAGCATGTTAAAATCAGTTACAAGTCCCTTTCCTATAAAATTCCACCAAGCTTATTATTAGGGGTCGTACTAGTGGAATGTCCCAAACATGGATAACAAAACCTTGGAGTTCATTTTTAGTCCGTGAAATAATTTCCAAAATTTTTTTTGCATACATGAACTCTAAAATTTTCATTTTGTTATGCCTTAATATCTTTTTGTTTACGAGAGAAAATGGGAGAGTGAAAACTCAAGTTTGGATCTGAAAACAAATTTGAGCATCCAAGATGGAAATGCACAAATGCTGAGAGAGATAGTTCCAAAAAGTATCTGTGATTTTTAAGGATAGGCAAAAAGTGGGTTGTTATGCTCTGGTAAAATATTCAACCACTTGAGAATTTGATTTTTTTTCACTCCTTGAAATTTTTTGATCATTAGGTCCACTTGCATCCTCATCATGTTTCTGGGATGCATATCCACCACATTTAAAGCATGTTAGGATCAGTGACAAGTCCCTTTTCTATAAATTTCCACCTAGGTTATTATTAGGGGTTGTACTAGTGGAATCTCCCAAACATGGATAATAAAACCTTGGAGTTCATTTTTAGTGCGTGAAATAATTTTCAAGTTTTTTTTTGCATACATGAACTCTAAAATCTTTATTTTGTTATGCTTTAATATCTTTTTTGTTTACGAGAAAAATGGGAGAGTGAAAACTCAAGTTTGGATCTAAAAACAAATTTGACCATCAAAGTTGGAAATGCACAAATGCTGAGAGAGATAGTTCCAAAAAGTTTCTGTGATTTTTAAGGATAGGCAAAAAGTGGGTTGTTTGCCTCTGGTAAATATCCAACCACTCGAGAATTTGATTTTTTCCACTCCTTGAAATTTTTGGATTATTAGGTCCACTTGCATCCTCAACATGTGTCTGGCATTCATATCCACCACATTTAAAGCATGTTACGATCAGTTACAAGTCCCTTTCCTATAAAATTCCACTAAGCTTATTTAGGGGTTGTACTAGTGGAATCTCCCAAACATGGATAACAAAACCTTGGAGTTCATTTTATGTGCATGAAATAATTTTCAAATTTTTTTTTGCATACATGACGTCTAAAATTTTTATTTTGTTATGCCTTAATATCTTTTTTGTTTACGTGAAAAAATGGGAGTGTGAAAGCTCAAGTTGGATCTGAAAAGAAATTTGAGCATCCAAGATGGAAATGCACAAATGCTGAGAGAGATAGTTCCTAAAAGTATCTGTGACTTTTAAGGATAGGCAAAAAGTGGGTTGTTTGGCTCTGGTAAATATCCAACCACTTGAGAATTTGATTTTTTCCACTCCTGGAAATTTTTGGATCATTAGGTCCACTTGCATCCTCAACATGTTTCTTGCATGCATATCCACCACATTAAAAGCATGTTAGAATCAGTTACAAGTCCCTTTCCTATAAAATTCCACCAAGATTATTATTAGGGGTCGTACTAGTAGAATCTCCCAAACATGGATAACAAAACCTTGGAGTACATTTTTAGTGCGTGAAATAATTTCCAAATTTCTTTTTCCATACTTGAACTCTAAAATTTTCATTTTGTTATGCCTTAATATCTTTTTTGTTTCCGAGAGAAAATGGGAGAGTGAAAACTCAAGTTTGGATCTGAAAACAAATTTGAGCATCCAAGATGGAAATGCACAAATGTTGAGGGAGATAGTTCCAAAAGGTATCCGTGATTTTTAAGGATAGGCAAAAAGTGGGTTGTTATGCTCTGGTAAAATATCCAACCACTTGAGAATTTGATTTTTCTCCACTCCTTGAAATTTTGATCATTAGGTCCACTTGCATCCTCAACATGTTTCTGGCATGCATATCCACCACATTTAAAGCATGTTAGGATCAGTTACAAGTCCCTTTTCTATAAAATTCCCCCTAGCTTATTATTAGGGGTAATACTAGTGGAATCTCCCAAACTTGGATAACAAAACGTTGGAGTTTATTTTTAGTGCGTGAAATAATTTTCAAATTTTTTTTTGCATACATGAACTCTAAAATCTTCATTTTGTTATGCTTTAATATCTTTTTTGTTTACGAGAAAAATGGGAGAGTGAAAAATCAAGTTTGGATCTGAAAACAAATTTGAGCATCCAAGTTGGAAAGGCACAAATGCTGAGAGAGATAGTTCCAAAAAGTTTCTGTGATTTTTAAGGATAGGCAAAAAGTGGGTTGTTTGGCTCTGGTAAATATCCAACCACTTGAAAATTTGGTTTTTCCACTCCTTGAAATTTTTGGATCATTAGGTCCACTTGCATCCTCAACTTGTTTCTGGCATTCATATCCACCACATTTAAAGCATGTTAGGATCAGTTACAAGTCCCTTTCCTATAAAATTCCACCAAGCTTATTATTAGGGGTTGTACTAGTGGAATCTCCCAAACATGGATAACAAAACCATGGAGTTCATTTTTAGAGCATTAAATAATTTTAAAATTTTTTTTTGCATACATGACGACTAAAATTTTTATTTTGTTATGCCTTAATATCTTTTTTGTTTACGTGAAAAAATGGGTGAGTGAAACCTCAAGTTGGATCTGAAAAGAAATTTGACCATCCAAGATGGAAATGCACAAATGCTGAGAGAGGTAGTTCTTAAAAGTATATGTGATATTTAAGGATAGGAAAAAAGTGGGTTGTTTGGCCCTGGTAAATATCCAACCACTTAAGAATTTGATTTTTTCCACTCCTGGAAATTTTTGGATCATTAGGTCCACTTGCTTCATTAACATGTTTCTGGCATGCATATCCACCACATTTAAAGCATGTTAGAATCAGTTACAAGTCCCTTTCCTATAAAATTCCACCAAGCTTATTATTAGGGGTTTTACTAGTGGAATCTCCCAAACATGGATAACAAAACCTTGGAGTTCATTTTTAGTGCATGAAATAATTTCCAAATATTTTTTTGCATACATGAACTCTAAAATTTTCATTTTGTTATGCCTTAATATCTTTTTGTTTACGAGAGAAAATGGGAGAGTGAAAACTCAAGTTTGGATCTGAAAACAAATTTGAGCATCCAAGATGGAAATGCACAAATGCTGAGAGAGATAGTTCCAAAAAGTATCTGTGATTTTTAAGGATAGGCAAAAAGTGGGTTGTTTGGCTCTGGTAAATATCCAACCACTTGAGAATTTGATTTTTTCCACTCCTTGAAATTTTTGGATCATTAGGTCCACTTGCATCCTCAACATGTTTCTGGCATTCATATCCACCACATTTAAAGCATGTTCGGATCAGTTACATGTCCCTTTCCTACAAAATTCCACTAAGCTTATTTAGGGGTTGTACTAGTGGAATCTCCCAAACATGGATAACAAAACCTTGGAGTTCATTTTAAGTGGGTGAAATAATTTTCAAATTTTTTTTTGCATACATGACGTCTAAAATTTTTATTTTGTTATGCCTAAATATATTTTTTGTTTACGTGAAAAAATGGGAGTGTGAAAGCTCAAGTTGGATCTGAAAACAAATTTGACCATCCAAGATGGAAATGCACAAATGCTGAGAGAGATAGTTCCAAAAAGTATCTGTGATTTTTAAGGATAGGCAAAAAGTGGGTTGTTTGGCTCTGGTAAATATCCAACCACTTGAGAATTTGATTTTTTCCACTCCTGGAAATTTTTGGATCATTAGGTCCACTTGCATCCTCAACATGTTTCTAGCATGCATATCCACCACATTTAAAGCATGTTAGAATCAGTTACAAGTCCCTTTCTTATAAAATTCCACCAAGATTATTATTAGGGGTCGTACTAGTAGAATCTCCCAAACATGGATAACAAAACCTTGGAGTTCATTTTTAGTGTGTGAAATAATTTCCAAATTTTTTTTTGCATACATGAACTCTAAAATTTTCATTTTGTTATGCCTTAATATCTTTTTCGTTGACGAGAGAAAATGGGAGAGTGAAAACTCAAGTTTGGATCTGAAAACAAATTTGAGCATCCAAGATGGAAATGCACAAATGCTGAGGGAGATAGTTCCTAAAGGTATCCGTGATTTTTAAGGATAGGCAAAAAGTGGGTTGTTATGCCCTGGTAAAATATCCAACCACTTGAGAATTTGATTTTTTTCCACTCCTTGAAATTTTGATCATTAGGTCCACTTGCATCCTCAACATGTTTCTGGCATGCATATCCACCACATTTAAAGCATGTTAGGATCAGTAACAACTCCCTTTTCTATAAAATTCCACCTAGCTTTTTATTAGCGGTTGTACTAGTGAAATCTCCCAATCTTAGATAATAAAACTTTAGTGTTCATTTTTATTAGGGGTTGTAGTACTGGAATCTCCCAAACATGGATAATAAAACCTTGGATTTCATTTTTATTGCGTGAAATAATTTTCAATTTTTTTTGCATACATGAACTCTAAAATCTTCATTTTGTTATGCCTTAATATCTTTTTTTTTACGAGAAAAATGGGAGAGTGAAAACTCAAGTTTGGATCTGAAAACAAATTTCAGCATCCAAGATGGAAATGCACAAATGCTGAGACAGATAGTTCCAAAAAGTATCTGTGATTTTTAAGGATAGGCAAAATGTGGGTTGTTTGGCTTTGGTAAATATCCAACCACTTGAGAATTTGATTTTTTCCACTCTTTGAAATTTTTGGATCATTAGGTCCACTTGCATCCTCAACATGTTTCTGGCAAGCATATCCACCATATTTAAAGCATGTTAAGATCAGTTACAAGTCCCTTTCCGATAAAATTCCACCAAGTTTATTATTAGGGGTTGTACTAGTGGAATCTCCCAAACAAGGATAACAAAACCTTGGAGTTCATTTTTAGAACGTAAAATAAATTTAAAATTTTTTTTTGCATACATGAACACTAAAATTTTCATTTTGTTATGCCTTAATATCTTTTTTGTTTACGTGAAAAAATGGGAGAGTGAAAGCTCATGTTTGGATCTGAAAAACAAATTTGACCATCAGAGATGGAAATGCACAAATGTTGAGGGAGATAGTTCCAAAAGTATCTGTGATTTTTAAGGATAGGCAAAAAGTGGGTTGTTTAACTCTGGTAATTATGCAACCACTTGAGAATTTGAGTTTTTCCACTCCTTGAAATTTTTGGATCATTAGGTAGACTTGTATCCTCAACATGTTTCTGGCATGCATATCAACCACATTTCAAGCATGTTAGGATCAGTTACAAGTCCCTTTCCTTTAAAATTCCACCAAGCTTAATATTAGGGGTTGTACTAGTGGAATCTCCCAAACATGGACAACAAAACCTTGGAGTTCATTTTTAGTGAGTGAAATAATTTTCAAATTTTGTTTTTGCACACATGAACTCTAAAATTTTTATTTTGTTATGCCTTAATATCTTTTTTGTTTACGAGAAAAAAAGGGAGAGTGAAAGTTCAAGTTTTGATATGAAAACAAATTTGAGCATCCAAGTTGGAAAGGCACAAATGCTGAGAGAGATAGTTCCAAAAAGTTTATGTGATTTTTATGGATAGGCAAAAAGTGGGTTATTTGGCTCTGGTAAATATCCAACCACTTGAGAATTTGGTTTTTCCACTCCTTGAAATTTTTGGATCATTAGGTCCACTTGCATCCTCAACATGTTTCTGACATGCATAACCACCACATTTAAAGCTTGTTAGGATCAGTTACAAGTCCCTTTCCTACAAAATTCCACCCAGCTTATTATTAGGGGTTGTACTAGTGGAATCTCCTAAACATGGATAACAAAACCTTGGAGTTCATTTTTAGTGCGTGAAATAATTTTCAAATTTTTTTTTGCATACATGAACTCTAAAATCTTCATTTTGTTATGCCTGAATATCTTTTTTGTTTACGAGAAAAATGAGAGAGTGAAAACTCAAGTTTAGATCAGAAAACAAATTTCAGCATCCAAGATGGAAATGCACAAATGCTGAGAGAGATTTTTAAGGATAGGCAAAAAGTGGGTTGTTT
The DNA here is from genome assembly GCF_029961685.1 of Aristolochia californica. Lineage (NCBI taxonomy): Eukaryota > Viridiplantae > Streptophyta > Magnoliopsida > Piperales > Aristolochiaceae > Aristolochia > Aristolochia californica. Next base: position 8,628,333 of record NW_027181837.1, read on the forward strand.
GGCTCTGGTAAATACCCAACCACTTGAGTATTTGATTTTTTCCACTCCTTGAAATTATTGGATCATTACGTCCACTTGCATCCTCAACATGTTTCTTGCATGCATATCCACCACATTTAAAGCATGTTAGGATCAGTTTCAAGTCCCTTTCCTATAAAATTCCACCTAGCTTATTATTAGGGGTTGTACTAGTGGAATCTCCCAAACGTGGATAATAAAACCTTGGATTTCATTTTTAGTGTGTGAAATAATTTTCAATTTTTTTTGCATACATGAACTCTAAAATCTTCATTTTGTTATGCCTTAATATCTTTTTTTTTACGAGAAAAATGGGAGAGTGAAAACTCAAGTTTGGATCTGAAAACAAATTTCAGCATCCAAGATGGAAGTGCACAAATGCTGAGAGAGATAGTTCCAAAAAGTATCTGTGATTTTTAAGGATAGGCAAAATGTGGGTTGTTTGGCTTTGGTAAATATCCAACAACTTGAGAATTTGATTTTTTCCACTCTTTGAAATTTTTGGATCATTAGGTCCACTTGCATCCTCAACATGTTTCTGGCAAGCATATCCACCACATTTAAAGCATGTTAAGATCAGTTACAAGTCCCTTTCCTATAAAATTCCACCAAGTTTATTATTAGGGGTTGTACTAGTGGAATCTCCCAGACAAGGATAACAAAACCTTGGAGTTCATTTTTAGAACGTGAAATAAATTTAAATTTTTTTTTTGCATACATGAACTCTAAAATTTTCATTTTGTTATGCCTTAATATCTTTTTTGTTTACGTGAAAAAATGGGAGAGTGAAAGCTCATGTTTGCGTCTGAAAAAAAATTTTACCATCAGAGATGGAAATGCACAAATGCTGAGAGAGATAGTTCCAAAAAGTATCTGTGATTTTTCAGGATAGGCAAAAAGTGGGTTGTTTAGCTCTGGTAAATATCCAACCACTTGAGAATTTGAGTTTTTCCACTCCTTGAAATTTTTGGATCATTAGGTCCACTTGCATCCTCAACATGTTTCTGGCATGCATATCCACCACATTTAAAGCATGTTTGGATCAGTTACAAGTCCCTTTCCTATAAAATTCCACCAAGTTTATTATTAGGGGTTGTACTAGTGGAATCTCCCAAACATGGATAACAAAACCTTGGAGTTCATTTTTAGTACGTGAAATAATTTTAAAATTTTTTTTTACATACGTGAACTCTAAAATTTTCATTTTGTTATTCCGTAATATCTTTTTTGTTTACGTGAAAAAATGGAAGAGTGAAAGCTCAAGTTTGGATCTGAAAAACAAATTTGACCATCAGAGATGGAAATGCACAAATGCTGAGGGAGATAGTTCCAAAAGTATCTGTGATTTTTAAGGATAGGCAAAAAGTGGGTTGTTTAACTCTAGTAATTATGCAACCACTCGAGAATTTGAGTTTTTCCACTCCTTGAAATTTTTGAATCATTAGGTCCACTTGTATCCTCAACATGTTTCTGGCATGCATATCAACCACATTTAAAGCATATTTGGATCAGTTGCAAGACCCTTTCCTATAAAATTCCACCTAGCTTATTATTAGGGGTTGTACTTGTGGAATCTCCCAAACATGGATAACAAACCCTTGGAATTCATTTTTAGTGGTTGAAATAATTTCCAAATTTTGTTTTGCATACATGAACACTAAAATTTTCATTTTGTTATGCTTTAATATCTTTTTTGTTTACGAGAAAAATGGGAGAGTGAAATCTCATGGTTGGATCTGGAAACAAATTTGAGGATCCAAGATGGAAATGCACAAATGCTGAGAGAGATTGTTCCAAAAATTATCTGTGATTTTTAAGGATAGGCAAAAAGTGGGTAGTTTAACTCTGGTAAATATCCAACCACATGAGAATTTGATTTTTTCCACTCCTTGAAATTTTTGGATCCTTAGGTCCACTTGCATCCTCAACATATTTCTGGCATGCATATCCACCACATTTAAAGCATGTTAGGATCAGTTACAACTCCCTTTCCTACAAAATTCCACCCAGCTTATTATTAGGGGTTGTACTAGTGGAATCTCCTAAACATGGATAACAAAACCTTGGAGTTCATTTTTAGTGCGTGAAATAATTTTCAAATTTTTTTTTGCATACATGAACTCTAAAATCTTCATTTTGTTATGCCTGAATATCTTTTTTGTTTACGAGAAAAATGAGAGAGTGAAAACTCAAGTTTGGATCAGAAAACAAATTTCAGCATCCAAGATGGAAATGCACAAATGCTGAGAGAGATAGTTCCAAAAAGTATCTATGATTTTTAAGGATAGGCAAAATGAGGGTTGTTTGGCTCTGGTAAATATCCAACCACTTGAGAATTTGATTTTTTCCACTCCTTGAAATTTTTGGATCATTAGGTCCACTTGTATCCTCAACATGTTTCTGGCATGCGTATCCACCACATTTAAAGCATATTGGGATCAGTTACAAGTCCCTTTCCTATAAAATTCCTCCTAGCTTATTATTAGTGGTTGTACTTGTGCAATCTCCCAAACATGGATAACAAAACCTTGGAGTTCATTATTAGTGCGTGAAATTATTTTCAAATTTTTTTTGCATACAAGAACTCTAAAATTTTAATTTTTTTATGCCTTAATATCTTTTTTATTTACGAGAAAAAATGGGAGAGTGAAAGCTCAAGTTTGGATCTGAAAACATATTTGACCAACCAAGATGGAAATGCACAAATGCTGAGAGAGATAGTTCCAAAAAGTATCTGTGATTTTTAAGGATAGGCAAAAAGTGGGTTGTTTGGCTCTGGTAAATACCCAACCACTTGAGTATTTGATTTTTTCCACTCCTTGAAATTATTGGATCATTACGTCCACTTGCACCCTCAACATGTTTCTTGCATGCATATCCACCACATTTAAAGCATGTTAGGATCAGTTTCAAGTCCCTTTCCTATAAAATTCCACCTAGCTTATTATTAGGGGTTGTACTAGTGGAATCTCCCAAACATGGATAATAAAACCTTGGATTTCATTTTTAGTGCGTGAAATAATTTTCAATTTTTTTTGCATACATGAACTCTAAAATCTTCATTTTGTTATGCCTTAATATCTTTTTTTTTTACGAGAAAAATGGGAGAGTGAAAACTCAAGTTTGGATCTGAAAACAAATTTCAGCATCCAAGATGGAAGTGCACAAATGCTGAGAGAGATAGTTCCAAAAAGTATCTGTGATTTTTAAGGATAGGCAAAATGTGGGTTGTTTGGCTTTGGTAAATATCCAACAACTTGAGAATTTGATTTTTTCCACTCTTTGAAATTTTTGGATCATTAGGTCCACTTGCATCCTCAACATGTTTCTGGCAAGCATATCCACCACATTTAAAGCATGTTAAGATCAGTTACAAGTCCCTTTCCTATAAAATTCCACCAAGTTTATTATTAGGGGTTGTACTAGTGGAATCTCCCACACAAGGATAACAAAACCTTGGAGTTCATTTTTAGAACGTGAAATAAATTTAAAATTTTTTTTTGCATACATGAACTCTAAAATTTTCATTTTGTTATGCCTTAATATCTTTTTTGTTTACGTGAAAAAATGGGAGAGTGAAAGCTCATGTTTGCGTCTGAAAAAAAATTTTACCATCAGAGATGGAAATGCACAAATGCTGAGAGAGATAGTTCCAAAAAGTATCTGTGATTTTTCAGGATAGGCAAAAAGTGGGTTGTTTAGCTCTGGTAAATATCCAACCACTTGAGAATTTGAGTTTTTCCACTCCTTGAAATTTTTGGATCATTAGGTCCACTTGCATCCTCAACATGTTTCTGGCATGCATATCCACCACATTTAAAGCATGTTTGGATCAGTTACAAGTCCCTTTCCTATAAAATTCCACCAAGTTTATTATTAGGGGTTGTACGAGTGGAATCTCCCAAACATGGATAACAAAACCTTGGAGTTCATTTTTAGTACGTGAAATAATTTTAAAATTTTTTTTTACATACGTGAACTCTAAAATTTTCATTTTGTTATTCCGTAATATCTTTTTTGTTTACGTGAAAAAATGGAAGAGTGAAAGCTCAAGTTTGGATCTGAAAAACAAATTTGACCATCAGAGATGGAAATGCACAAATGCTGAGGGGGATAGTTCCAAAAGTATCTGTGATTTTTAAGGATAGGGAAAAAGTGGGTTGTTTAACTCTGGTAATTATGCAACCACTTGAGAATTTGAGTCTTTCCACTCCTTGAAATTTTTGGATCATTAGGTCCACTTGTATCCTCAACATGTTTCTGGCATGCATATCAACCACATTTAAAGCATGTTTGGATCAGTTGCAAGACCCTTTCCTATAAAATTCCACCTAGCTTATTATTAGGGGTTGTACTTGTGGAATCTCCCAAACATGGATAACAAAACCTTGGAATTCATTTTTAGTGGTTGAAATAATTTCCAAATTTTGTTTTGCATACATGAACACTAAAATTTTCATTTTGTTATGCTTTAATATCTTTTTTGTTTACGAGAAAAATGGGAGAGTGAAAACTCATGGTTGGATCTGGAAACAAATTTGAGGATCCAAGATGGAAATGCACAAATGCTGAGAGAGATTGTTCCAAAAATTATCTGTGATTTTTAAGGATAGGCAAAAAGTGGGTAGTTTAACTCTGGTAAATATCCAACCACATGAGAATTTGATTTTTTCCACTCCTTGAAATTTTTGGATCCTTAGGTCCACTTGCATCCTCAACATATTTCTGGCATGCATATCCACCACATTTAAAGCATGTTAGGATCAGTTACAAGTCCCTTTGCTACAAAATTCCACCCAGCTTATTATTAGGGGTTGTACTAGTGGAATCTCCTAAACATGGATAACAAAACCTTGGAGTTCATTTTTAGAGCGTGAAATAATTTTCAAATTTTTTTTTGTATACATGAACTCTAAAATCTTCATTTTGTTATGCCTGAATATCTTTTTTGTTTACGAGAAAAATGAGAGAGTGAAAACTTTAGTTTGGATCAGAAAACAAATTTCAGCATCCAAGATGGAAATGCACAAATGCTGAGAGAGATAGTTCCAAAAAGTATCTATGATTTTTAAGGATAGGCAAAATGAGGGTTGTTTGGCTCTGGTAAATATCCAACCACTTGAGAATTTGATTTTTTCCACTCCTTGAAATTTTTGGATCATTAGGTCCACTTGTATCCTCAACATGTTTCTGGCATGCGTATCCACCACATTTAAAGCATATTGGGATCAGTTACAAGTTCCTTTCCTATAAAATTCCACCTAGCATATTATTAGTCGTTGTACTTGTGCAATCTCCCAAACATGGATAACAAAACCTTGGAGTTCATTATTAGTGCGTGAAATAATTTTCAAATTTTTTTTGCATACAAGAACTCTAAAATTTTAATTTTGTTATGCCTTAATATCTTTTTTATTTACGAGAAAAAATGGGAGAGTGAAAGCTCAAGTTTGGATCTGAAAACATATTTGACCAACCAAGATGGAAATGCACAAATGCTGAGAGAGATAGTTCCAAAAAGTATCTGTGATTTTTAAGGATAGGCAAAAAGTGGGTTGTTTGGCTCTGGTAAATACCCAACCACTTGAGTATTTGATTTTTTCCACTCCTTGAAATTATTGGATCATTACGTCCACTTGCATCCTCAACATGTTTCTTGCATGCATATCCACCACATTTAAAGCATGTTAGGATCAGTTTCAAGTCCCTTTCCTATAAAATTCCACCTAGCTTATTATTAGGGGTTGTACTAGTGGAATCTCCCAAACATGGATAATAAAACCATGGATTTCATTTTTAGTGCGTGAAATAATTTTCAATTTTTTTTGCATACATGAACTCTAAAATCTTCATTTTGTTATGCCTTAATATCTTTTTTTTTTACGAGAAAAATGGGAGAGTGAAAACTCAAGTTTGGATCTGAAAACAAATTTCAGCATCCAAGATGGAAGTGCACAAATGCTGAGAGAGATAGTTCCAAAAAGTATCTGTGATTTTTAAGGATAGGCAAAATGTGGGTTGTTTGGCTTTGGTAAATATCCAACAACTTGAGAATTTGATTTTTTCCACTCTTTGAAATTTTTGGATCATTAGGTCCACTTGCATCCTCAACATGTTTCTGGCAAGCATATCCACCACATTTAAAGCATGTTAAGATCAGTTACAAGTCCCTTTCCTATAAAATTCCACCAAGTTTATTATTAGGGGTTGTACTAGTGGAATCTCCCAAACAAGGATAACAAAACCTTGGAGTTCATTTTTAGAACGTGAAATAAATTTAAAATTTTTTTTTGCATACATGAACTCTAAAATTTTCATTTTGTTATGCCTTAATATCTTTTTTGTTTACGTGAAAAAATGGGAGAGTGAAAGCTCATGTTTGCGTCTGAAAAAAAATTTTACCATCAGAGATGGAAATGCACAAATGCTGAGAGAGATAGTTCCAAAAAGTATCTGTGATTTTTCAGGATAGGCAAAAAGTGGGTTGTTTAGCTCTGGTAAATATCCAACCACTTGAGAATTTGAGTTTTTCCACTCCTTGAAATTTTTGGATCATTAGGTCCACTTGCATCCTCAACATGTTTCTGGCATGCATATCCACCACATTTAAAGCATGTTTGGATCAGTTACAAGTCCCTTTCCTATAAAATTCCACCAAGTTTATTATTAGGGGTTGTACTAATGGAATCTCCCAAACATGGATAACAAAACCTTGGAGTTCATTTTTAGTACGTGAAATAATTTTAAAATTTTTTTTTACATACGTGAACTCTAAAATTTTCATTTTGTTATTCCGTAATATCTTTTTTGTTTACGTGAAAAAATGGAAGAGTGAAAGCTCAAGTTTGGATCTGAAAAACAAATTTGACCATCAGAGATGGAAATGCACAAATGCTGAGGGAGATAGTTCCAAAAGTATCTGTGATTTTTAAGGATAGGCAAAAAGTGGGTTGTTTAACTCTGGTAATTATGCAACCACTTGAGAATTTGAGTTTTTCCACTCCTTGAAATTTTTGGATCATTAGGTCCACTTGTATCCTCAACATGTTTCTGGCATGCATATCAACCACATTTAAAGCATGTTTGGATCAGTTGCAAGACCCTTTCCTATAAAATTCCACCTAGCTTATTATTAGGGGTTGTACTTGTGGAATCTCCCAAACATGGATAACAAAACCTTGGAATTCATTTTTAGTGGTTGAAATAATTTCCAAATTTTGTTTTGCATACATGAACACTAAAATTTTCATTTTGTTATGCTTTAATATCTTTTTTGTTTACGAGAAAAATGGGAGAGTGAAAACTCATGGTTGGATCTGGAAACAAATTTGAGGATCCAATATGGAAATGCACAAATGCTGAGAGAGATTGTTCCAGAAATTATCTGTGATTTTTAAGGATAGGCAAAAAGTGGGTAGTTTAACTCTGGTAAATATCCAACCACATGAGAATTTGATTTTTTCCACTCCTTGAAATTTTTGGATCCTTAGGTCCACTTGCATCCTCAACATATTTCTGGCATGCATATCCACCACATTTAAAGCATGTTAGGATCAGTTACAAGTCCCTTTGCTACAAAATTCCACCCAGCTTATTATTAGGGGTTGTACTAGTGGAATCTCCTAAACATGGATAACAAAACCTTGGAGTTCATTTTTAGAGCGTGAAATAATTTTCAAATTTTTTTTTGTATACATGAACTCTAAAATCTTCATTTTGTTATGCCTGAATATCTTTTTTGTTTACGAGAAAAATGAGAGAGTGAAAACTCAAGTTTGGATCAGAAAACAAATTTCAGCATCCAAGATGGAAATGCACAAATGCTGAGAGAGATAGTTCCAAAAAGTATCTATGATTTTTAAGGATAGGCAAAATGAGGGTTGTTTGGCTCTGGTAAATATCCAACCACTTGAGAATTTGATTTTTTCCACTCCTTGAAATTTTTGGATCATTAGGTCCACTTGTATCCTCAACAAGTTTCTGGCATGCGTATCCACCACATTTAAAGCATATTGGGATCAGTTACAAGTCCCTTTCCTATAAAATTCCTCCTAGCTTATTATTAGTGGTTGTACTTGTGCAATCTCCCAAACATGGATAACAAAACCTTGGAGTTCATTATTAGTGCGTGAAATAATTTTCAAATTGTTTTTTGCATACAAGAACTCTAAAATTTTAATTTTGTTATGCCTTAATATCTTTTTTATTTACGCGAAAAAATGGGAGAGTGAAAGCTCAAGTTTGGATCTGAAAACATATTTGACCAACCAAGATGGAAATGCACAAATGCTGAGAGAGATAGTTCCAAAAAGTATCTGTGATTTTTAAGGATAGGCAAAAAGTGGGTTGTTTGGCTCTGGTAAATACCCAACCACTTGAGTATTTGATTTTTTCCACTCCTTGAAATTATGGGATCATTACGTCCACTTGCATCCTCAACATGTTTCTTGCATGCATATCCACCACATTTAAAGAATGTTAGGATCAGTTTCAAGTCCCTTTCCTATAAAATTCCACCTAGCTTATTATTAGGGGTTGTACTAGTGGAATCTCCCAAACATGGATAATAAAACCTTGGATTTCATTTTTAGTGCGTGAAATAATTTTCAATTTTTTTTGCATACATGAACTCTAAAATCTTCATTTTGTTATGCCTTAATATCTTTTTTTTTTACGAGAAAAATGGGAGAGTGAAAACTCAAGTTTGGATCTGAAAACAAATTTCAGCATCCAAGATGGAAGTGCACAAATGCTGAGAGAGATAGTTCCAAAAACTATCTGTGATTTTTAAGGATAGGCAAAATGTGGGTTGTTTGGCTTTGGTAAATATCCAACAACTTGAGAATTTGATTTTTTCCACTCTTTGAAATTTTTGGATCATTAGGTCCACTTGCATCCTCAACATGTTTCTGGCAAGCATATCCACCACATTTAAAGCATGTTAAGATCAGTTACAACTCCCTTTCCTACAAAATTCCACCCAGCTTATTATTAGGGGTTGTACTAGTGGAATCTCCTAAACATGGATAACAAAACCTTGGAGTTCATTTTTAGTGCGTGAAATAATTTTCAAATTTTTTTTTGCATACATGAACTCTAAAATCTTCATTTTGTTATGCCTGAATATCTTTTTTGTTTACGAGAAAAATGAGAGAGTGAAAACTCAAGTTTGGATCAGAAAACAAATTTCAGCATCCAAGATGGAAATGCACAAATGCTGAGAGAGATAGTTCCAAAAAGTATCTATGATTTTTAAGGATAGGCAAAATGTGGCTCTGGTAAATATCCAACCACTTGAGAATTTGATTTTTTCCACTCCTTGAAATTTTTGGATCATTAGGTCCACTTGTATCCTCAACATGTTTCTGGCATGCGTATCCACCACATTTAAAGCATATTGGGATCAGTTACAAGTCCCTTTCCTATAAAATTCCTCCTAGCTTATTATTAGTGGTTGTACTTGTGCAATCTCCCAAACATGGATAACAAAACCTTGGAGTTCATTATTAGTGCGTGAAATAATTTTCAAATTTTTTTTGCATACAAGAACTCTAAAATTTTAATTTTTTTATGCCTTAATATCTTTTTTATTTACGAGAAAAAATGGGAGAGTGAAAGCTCAAGTTTGGATCTGAAAACATATTTGACCAACCAAGATGGAAATGCACAAATGCTGAGAGAGATAGTTCCAAAAAGTATCTGTGATTTTTAAGGATAGGCAAAAAGTGGGTTGTTTGGCTCTGGTAAATACCCAACCACTTGAGTATTTGATTTTTTCCACTCCTTGAAATTATTGGATCATTACGTCCACTTGCATCCTCAACATGTTTCTTGCATGCATATCCACCACATTTAAAGCATGTTAGGATCAGTTTCAAGTCCCTTTCCTATAAAATTCCACCTAGCTTATTATTAGGGGTTGTACTAGTGGAATCTCCCAAAATGGATAATAAAACCTTGGATTTCATTTTTAGTGCGTGAAATAATTTTCAATTTTTTTTGCATACATGAACTCTAAAATCTTCATTTTGTTATGCCTTAATATCTTTTTTTTTTACGAGAAAAATGGGAGAGTGAAAACTCAAGTTTGGATCTGAAAACAAATTTCAGCATCCAAGATGGAAGTGCACAAATGCTGAGAGAGATAGTTCCAAAAATTATCTGTGATTTTTATGGATAGGCACAATGTGGGTTGTTTGGCTTTGGTAAATATCCAACAACTTGAGAATTTGATTTTTTCCACTCTTTGAAATTTTTGGATCATTAGGTCCACTTGCATCCTCAACATGTTTCTGGCAAGCATATCCACCACATTTAAAGCATGTTAAGATCAGTTACAAGTCCCTTTCCTATGAAATTCCACCAAGTTTATTATTAGGGGTTGTACTAGTGGAATCTCCCAAACAAGGATAACAAAACCTTGGAGTTCATTTTTAGAACGTGAAATAAATTTAAAATTTTTTTTTGCATACCTGAACTCTAAAATTTTCATTTTGTTATGCCTTAATATCTTTTTTGTTTACATGAAAAAATGGGAGAGTGAAAGCTCATGTTTGCGTCTGAAAAAAAATTTTACCATCAGAGTTGGAAATGCACAAATGCTGAGAGAGATAGTTCCAAAAAGTATCTGTGATTTTTCAAGATAGGCAAAAAGTGGGTTGTTTAGTTCTGGTAAATATCCAACCACTTGAGAATTTGAGTTTTTCCACTCCTTGAAATTTTTGGATCATTAGGTCCACTTGCATCCTCAACATGTTTCTGGCATGCATATCCACCACATTTAAAGCATGTTTGGATCAGTTACAAGTCCCTTTCCTATAAAATTCCACCAAGTTTATTATTAGGGGTTGTACTAGTGGAATCTCCCAAACATGGATAACAAAACCTTGGAGTTCATTTTTAGTACGTGAAATAATTTTAAAATTTTTTTTCACATACGTGAACTCTAAAATTTTCATTTTGTTATTCCGTAATATCTTTTTTGTTTACGTGAAAAAATGGAAGAGTGAAAGCTCAAGTTTGGATCTGAAAAACAAATTTGACCATCAGAGATGGAAATGCACAAATGCTGAGGGAGATAGTTCCAAAAGTATCTGTGATTTTTAAGGATAGGCAAAAAGTGGGTTGTTTAACTCTGGTAATTATGCAACCACTTGAGAATTTGAGTTTTTCCACTCCTTGAAATTTTTGGATCATTAGGTCCACTTGTATCCTCAACATGTTTCTGGCATGCATATCAACCACATTTAAAGCATGTTTGGATCAGTTGCAAGACCCTTTCCTATAAAATTCCACCTAGCTTATTATTAGGGGTTGTACTTGTGGAATCTCCCAAACATGGATAACAAAACCTTGGAATTCATTTTTAGTGGTTGAAATAATTTCCAAATTTTGTTTTGCATACATGAACACTAAAATTTTCATTTTGTTATGCTTTAATATCTTTTTTGTTTACGAGAAAAATGGGAGAGTGAAAACTCATGGTTGGATCTGGAAACAAATTTGAGGATCCAAGATGGAAATGCACAAATGCTGAGAGAGATTGTTCCAAAAATTATCTGTGATTTTTAAGGATAGGCAAAAAGTGGGTAGTTTAACTCTGGTAAATATCCAACCACATGAGAATTTGATTTTTTCCACTCCTTGAAATTTTGGGATCCTTAGGTCCACTTGGATCCTCAACATATTTCTGGCATGCATATCCACCACATTTAAAGCATGTTAGGATCAGTTACAAGTCCCTTTCCTACAAAATTCCACCCAGCTTATTATTGGGGGTTGTACTAGTGGAATCTCCTAAACGTGGATAACAAAACCTTGGAGTTCATTTTTAGTGCGTGAAATAATTTTCAAATTTTTTTTTTGCATACATGAACTCTAAAATCTTCATTTTGTTATGCCTGAATATCTTTTTTGTTTACGAGAAAAATGAGAGAGTGAAAACTCAAGTTTGGATCGGAAAACAAATTTCAGCATCCAAGATGGAAATGCACAAATGCTGAGAGAGATAGTTCCAAAAAGTATCTATGATTTTTAAGGATAGGCAAAATGTGGCTCTGGTAAATATCCAACCACTTGAGAATTTGATTTTTTCCACTCCTTGAAATTTTTGGATCATTAGGTCCACTTGTATCCTCAACATGTTTCTGGCATGCGTATCCACCACATTTAAAGCATATTGGGATCAGTTACAAGTCCCTTTCCTATAAAATTCCTCCTAGCTTATTATTAGTGGTTGTACTTGTGCAATCTCCCAAACATGGATAACAAAACCTTGGAGTTCATTATTATTGCGTGAAATAATTTTCAAATTTTTTTTGCATACAAAAACTCTAAAATTTTAATTTTGTTATGCCTTAATATCTTTTTTATTTACGAGAAAAAATGGGCGAGTGAAAGCTCAAGTTTGGATCTGAAAACATATTTGACCAACCAAGATGGAAATGCACAAATGCTGAGAGAGATAGTTCCAAAAAGTATCTGTGATTTTTAAGGATAGGCAAAAAGTGGGTTGTTTGGCTCTGGTAAATACCCAACCACTTGAGTATTTGATTTTTTCCACTCCTTGAAATTATTGGATCCTTACGTCCACTTGCATCCTCAACATGTTTCTTGCATACATATCCACCACATTTAAAGCATGTTAGGATCAGTTTCAAGTCCCTTTCCTATAAAATTCCACCTAGCTTATTATTAGGGGTTGTACTAGTGGAATCTCCCAAACATGGATAATAAAACCTTGGATTTCATTTTTAGTGCGTGAAATAATTTTCAATTTTTTTTGCATACATGAACTCTAAAATCTTCATTTTGTTATGCCTTAATATCTTTTTTTTTTACGAGAAAAGTGGGAGAGTGAAAACTCAAGTTTGGATCTGAAAACAAATTTCAGCATCCAAGATGGAAGTGCACAAATGCTGAGAGAGATAGTTCCAAAAAGTATCTGTGATTTTTAAGGATAGGCAAAATGTGGGTTGTTTGGCTTTGGTAAATATCCAACAACTTGAGAATTTGATTTTTTCCACTCTTTGAAATTTTTGGATCATTAGGTCCACTTGCATCCTCAACATGTTTCTGGCAAGCATATCCACCACATTTAAAGCATGTTAAGATCAGTTACAAGTCCCTTTTCCTATAAAATTCCACCAAGTTTATTATTAGGGGTTGTACTAGTGGAATCTCCCAAACAAGGATAACAAAACCTTGGAGTTCATTTTTAGAACGTGAAATAAATTTAAATTTTTTTTTTGCATACATGAACTCTAAAATTTTCATTTTGTTATGCCTTAATATCTTTTTTGTTTACGTGAAAAAATGGGAGAGTGAAAGCTCATGTTTGCGTCTGAAAAAAAATTTTACCATCAGAGATGGAAATGCACAAATGCTGAGAGAGATAGTTCCAAAAAGTATCTGTGATTTTTCAGGATAGGCAAAAAGTGGGTTGTTTAGCTCTGGTAAATATCCAACCACTTGAGAATTTGAGTTTTTCCACTCCTTGAAATTTTTGGATCATTAGGTCCACTTGCATCCTCAACATGTTTCTGGCATGCATATCCACCACATTTAAAGCATGTTTGGATCAGTTACAAGTCCCTTTCCTATAAAATTCCACCAAGTTTATTATTAGGGGTTGTACGAGTGGAATCTCCCAAACATGGATAACAAAACCTTGGAGTTCATTTTTAGTACGTGAAATAATTTTAAAATTTTTTTTTACATACGTGAACTCTAAAATTTTCATTTTGTTATTCCGTAATATCTTTTTTGTTTACGTGAAAAAATGGAAGAGTGAAAGCTCAAGTTTGGATCTGAAAAACAAATTTGACCATCAGAGATGGAAATGCACAAATGCTGAGGGGGATAGTTCCAAAAGTATCTGTGATTTTTAAGGATAGGGAAAAAGTGGGTTGTTTAACTCTGGTAATTATGCAACCACTTGAGAATTTGAGTCTTTCCACTCCTTGAAATTTTTGGATCATTAGGTCCACTTGTATCCTCAACATGTTTCTGGCATGCATATCAACCACATTTAAAGCATGTTTGGATCAGTTGCAAGACCCTTTCCTATAAAATTCCACCTAGCTTATTATTAGGGGTTGTACTTGTGGAATCTCCCAAACATGGATAACAAAACCTTGGAATTCATTTTTAGTGGTTGAAATAATTTCCAAATTTTGGTTTGCATACATGAACACTAAAATTTTCATTTTGTTATGCTTTAATATCTTTTTTGTTGACGAGAAAAATGGGAGAGTGAAAACTCATGGTTGGATCTGGAAACAAATTTGAGGATCCAAGATGGAAATGCACAAATGCTGAGAGAGATTGTTCCAAAAATTATCTGTGATTTTTAAGGATAGGCAAAAAGTGGGTAGTTTAACTCTGGTAAATATCCAACCACATGAGAATTTGATTTTTTCCACTCCTTGAAATTTTTGGATCCTTAGGTCCACTTGCATCCTCAACATATTTCTGGCATGCATATCCACCACATTTAAAGCATGTTAGGGTCAGTTACAAGTCCCTTTCCTACAAAATTCCACCCAGCTTATTATTAGGGGTTGTACTAGTGGAATCTCCTAAACATGGATAACAAAACCTTGGAGTTCATTTTTAGTGCGTGAAATAATTTTCAAATTTTTTTTTGCATACATGAACTCTAAAATCTTCATTTTGTTATGCCTGAATATCTTTTTTGTTTACGAGAAAAATGAGAGAGTGAAAACTCAAGTTTGGATCAGAAAACAAATTTCAGCATCCAAGATGGAAATGCACAAATGCTGAGAGAGATAGTTCCAAAAAGTATCTATGATTTTTAAGGATAGGCAAAATGTGGGTTGTTTGGCTTTGGTAAATATCCAACAACTTGAGAATTTTATTTTTTCCACTCTTTGAAATTTTTGGATCATTAGGTCCACTTGCATCCTCAACATGTTTCTGGCAAGCATATCCACCACATTTAAAGCATGTTAAGATCAGTTACAAGTCCCTTTTCCTATAAAATTCCACCAAGTTTATTATTAGGGGTTGTACTAGTGGAATCTCCCAAACAAGGATAACAAAACCTTGGAGTTCATTTTTAGAACGTGAAATAAATTTAAATTTTTTTTTTGCATACATGAACTCTAAAATTTTCATTTTGTTATGCCTTAATATCTTTTTTGTTTACGTGAAAGAATGGGAGAGTGAAAGCTCATGTTTGCGTCTGAAAAAAAATTTTACCATCAGAGATGGAAATGCACAAATGCTGAGAGAGATAGTTCCAAAAAGTATCTGTGATTTTTCAGGATAGGCAAAAAGTGGGTTGTTTAGCTCTGGTAAATATCCAACCACTTGAGAATTTGAGTTTTTCCACTCCTTGAAATTTTTGGATCATTAGGTCCACTTGCATCCTCAACATGTTTCTGGCATGCATATCCACCACATTTAAAGCATGTTTGGATCAGTTACAAGTCCCTTTCCTATAAAATTCCACCAAGTTTATTATTAGGGGTTGTACTAGTGGAATCTCCCAAACATGGATAACAAAACCTTGGAGTTCATTTTTAGTACGTGAAATAATTTTAAAATTTTTTTTCACATACGTGAACTCTAAAATTTTCATTTTGTTATTCCGTAATATCTTTTTTGTTTACGTGAAAAAATGGAAGAGTGAAAGCTCAAGTTTGGATCTGAAAAACAAATTTGACCATCAGAGATGGAAATGCACAAATGCTGAGGGAGATAGTTCCAAAAGTATCTGTGATTTTTAAGGATAGGCAAAAAGTGGGTTGTTTAACTCTGGTAATTATGCAACCACTTGAGAATTTGAGTTTTTCCACTCCTTGAAATTTTTGGATCATTAGGTCCACTTGTATCCTCAACATGTTTCTGGCATGCATATCAACCACATTTAAAGCATGTTTGGATCAGTTGCAAGACCCTTTCCTATAAAATTCCACCTAGCTTATTGTTAGGGGTTGTACTTGTGGAATCTCCCAAACATGGATAACAAAACCTTGGAATTCATTTTTAGTGGTTGAAATAATTTCCAAATTTTGTTTTGCATACATGAACACTAAAATTTTCATTTTGTTATGCTTTAATATCTTTTTTGTTTACGAGAAAAATGGGAGAGTGAAAACTCATGGTTGGATCTGGAAACAAATTTGAGGATCCAAGATGGAAATGCACAAATGCTGAGAGAGATAGTTCCAAAAAGTATCTGTGATTTTTAAGGATAGGCAAAAAGTGGGTTGTTTGGCTCTGGTAAATACCCAACCACTTGAGTATTTGATTTTTTCCACTCCTTGAAATTATTGGATCATTACGTCCACTTGCATCCTCAACATGTTTCTTGCATGCATATCCACCACATTTAAAGCATGTTAGGATCAGTTACAAGTCCTTTTCCTACAAAATTCCACCCAGCTTATTATTAGGGGTTGTACTAGTGGAATCTCCTAAACATGGATAACAAAACCTTGGAGTTCATTTTTAGTGCGTGAAATAATTTTCAAATTTTTTTTTGCATACATGAACTCTAAAATCTTCATTTTGTTATGCCTGAATATCTTTTTTGTTTACGAGAAAAATGAGAGAGTGAAAACTCAAGTTTGGATCAGAAAACAAATTTCAGCATCCAAGATGGAAATGCACAAATGCTGAGAGAGATAGTTCCAAAAAGTATCTATGATTTTTAAGGATAGGCAAAATGTGGCTCTGGTAAATATCCAACCACTTGAGAATTTGATTTTTTCCACTCCTTGAAATTTTTGGATCATTAGGTCCACTTGTATCCTCAACATGTTTCTGGCATGCGTATCCACCACATTTAAAGCATATTGGGATCAGTTACAAGTCCCTTTCCTATAAAATTCCTCCTAGCTTATTATTAGTGGTTGTACTTGTGCAATCTCCCAAACATGGATAACAAAACCTTGGAGTTCATTATTAGTGCGTGAAATAATTTTCAAATTTTTTTTGCATACAAGAACTCTAAAATTTTAATTTTGTTATGCCTTAATATCTTTTTTATTTACGAGAAAAAATGGGAGAGTGAAAGCTCAAGTTTGGATCTGAAAACATATTTGACCAACCAAGATGGAAATGCACAAATGCTGAGAGAGATAGTTCCAAAAAGTATCTGTGATTTTTAAGGATAGGCAAAAAGTGGGTTGTTTGGCTCTGGTAAATACCCAACCACTTGAGTATTTGATTTTTTCCACTCCTTGAAATTATTGGATCATTACGTCCACTTGCATCCTCAACATGTTTCTTGCATGCATATCCACCACATTTAAAGCATGTTAGGATCAGTTTCAAGTCCCTTTCCTATAAAATTCCACCTAGCTTATTATTAGGGGTTGTACTAGTGGAATCTCCCAAACATGGATAATAAAACCATGGATTTCATTTTTAGTGCGTGAAATAATTTTCAATTTTTTTTGCATACATGAACTCTAAAATCTTCATTTTGTTATGCCTTAATATCTTTTTTTTTTACGAGAAAAATGGGAGAGTGAAAACTCAAGTTTGGATCTGAAAACAAATTTCAGCATCCAAGATGGAAGTGCACAAATGCTGAGAGAGATAGTTCCAAAAAGTATCTGTGATTTTTAAGGATAGGCAAAATGTGGGTTGTTTGGCTTTGGTAAATATCCAACAACTTGAGAATTTGATTTTTTCCACTCTTTGAAATTTTTGGATCATTAGGTCCACTTGCATCCTCAACATGTTTCTGGCAAGCATATCCACCACATTTAAAGCATGTTAAGATCAGTTACAAGTCCCTTTCCTATAAAATTCCACCAAGTTTATTATTAGGGGTTGTACTAGTGGAATCTCCCAAACAAGGATAACAAAACCTTGGAGTTCATTTTTAGAACGTGAAATAAATTTAAAATTTTTTTTTGCATACATGAACTCTAAAATTTTCATTTTGTTATGCCTTAATATCTTTTTTGTTTACGTGAAAAAATGGGAGAGTGAAAGCTCATGTTTGCGTCTGAAAAAAAATTTTACCATCAGAGATGGAAATGCACAAATGCTGAGAGAGATAGTTCCAAAAAGTATCTGTGATTTTTCAGGATAGGCAAAAAGTGGGTTGTTTAGCTCTGGTAAATATCCAACCACTTGAGAATTTGAGTTTTTCCACTCCTTGAAATTTTTGGATCATTAGGTCCACTTGCATCCTCAACATGTTTCTGGCATGCATATCCACCACATTTAAAGCATGTTTGGATCAGTTACAAGTCCCTTTCCTATAAAATTCCACCAAGTTTATTATTAGGGGTTGTACTAATGGAATCTCCCAAACATGGATAACAAAACCTTGGAGTTCATTTTTAGTACGTGAAATAATTTTAAAATTTTTTTTTACATACGTGAACTCTAAAATTTTCATTTTGTTATTCCGTAATATCTTTTTTGTTTACGTGAAAAAATGGAAGAGTGAAAGCTCAAGTTTGGATCTGAAAAACAAATTTGACCATCAGAGATGGAAATGCACAAATGCTGAGGGAGATAGTTCCAAAAGTATCTGTGATTTTTAAGGATAGGCAAAAAGTGGGTTGTTTAACTCTGGTAATTATGCAACCACTTGAGAATTTGAGTTTTTCCACTCCTTGAAATTTTTGGATCATTAGGTCCACTTGTATCCTCAACATGTTTCTGGCATGCATATCAACCACATTTAAAGCATGTTTGGATCAGTTGCAAGACCCTTTCCTATAAAATTCCACCTAGCTTATTATTAGGGGTTGTACTTGTGGAATCTCCCAAACATGGATAACAAAACCTTGGAATTCATTTTTAGTGGTTGAAATAATTTCCAAATTTTGTTTTGCATACATGAACACTAAAATTTTCATTTTGTTATGCTTTAATATCTTTTTTGTTTACGAGAAAAATGGGAGAGTGAAAACTCATGGTTGGATCTGGAAACAAATTTGAGGATCCAATATGGAAATGCACAAATGCTGAGAGAGATTGTTCCAGAAATTATCTGTGATTTTTAAGGATAGGCAAAAAGTGGGTAGTTTAACTCTGGTAAATATCCAACCACATGAGAATTTGATTTTTTCCACTCCTTGAAATTTTTGGATCCTTAGGTCCACTTGCATCCTCAACATATTTCTGGCATGCATATCCACCACATTTAAAGCATGTTAGGATCAGTTACAAGTCCCTTTGCTACAAAATTCCACCCAGCTTATTATTAGGGGTTGTACTAGTGGAATCTCCTAAACATGGATAACAAAACCTTGGAGTTCATTTTTAGAGCGTGAAATAATTTTCAAATTTTTTTTTGTATACATGAACTCTAAAATCTTCATTTTGTTATGCCTGAATATCTTTTTTGTTTACGAGAAAAATGAGAGAGTGAAAACTCAAGTTTGGATCAGAAAACAAATTTCAGCATCCAAGATGGAAATGCACAAATGCTGAGAGAGATAGTTCCAAAAAGTATCTATGATTTTTAAGGATAGGCAAAATGAGGGTTGTTTGGCTCTGGTAAATATCCAACCACTTGAGAATTTGATTTTTTCCACTCCTTGAAATTTTTGGATCATTAGGTCCACTTGTATCCTCAACAAGTTTCTGGCATGCGTATCCACCACATTTAAAGCATATTGGGATCAGTTACAAGTCCCTTTCCTATAAAATTCCTCCTAGCTTATTATTAGTGGTTGTACTTGTGCAATCTCCCAAACATGGATAACAAAACCTTGGAGTTCATTATTAGTGCGTGAAATAATTTTCAAATTGTTTTTTGCATACAAGAACTCTAAAATTTTAATTTTGTTATGCCTTAATATCTTTTTTATTTACGCGAAAAAATGGGAGAGTGAAAGCTCAAGTTTGGATCTGAAAACATATTTGACCAACCAAGATGGAAATGCACAAATGCTGAGAGAGATAGTTCCAAAAAGTATCTGTGATTTTTAAGGATAGGCAAAAAGTGGGTTGTTTGGCTCTGGTAAATACCCAACCACTTGAGTATTTGATTTTTTCCACTCCTTGAAATTATGGGATCATTACGTCCACTTGCATCCTCAACATGTTTCTTGCATGCATATCCACCACATTTAAAGAATGTTAGGATCAGTTTCAAGTCCCTTTCCTATAAAATTCCACCTAGCTTATTATTAGGGGTTGTACTAGTGGAATCTCCCAAACATGGATAATAAAACCTTGGATTTCATTTTTAGTGCGTGAAATAATTTTCAATTTTTTTTGCATACATGAACTCTAAAATCTTCATTTTGTTATGCCTTAATATCTTTTTTTTTTACGAGAAAAATGGGAGAGTGAAAACTCAAGTTTGGATCTGAAAACAAATTTCAGCATCCAAGATGGAAGTGCACAAATGCTGAGAGAGATAGTTCCAAAAACTATCTGTGATTTTTAAGGATAGGCAAAATGTGGGTTGTTTGGCTTTGGTAAATATCCAACAACTTGAGAATTTGATTTTTTCCACTCTTTGAAATTTTTGGATCATTAGGTCCACTTGCATCCTCAACATGTTTCTGGCAAGCATATCCACCACATTTAAAGCATGTTAAGATCAGTTACAACTCCCTTTCCTACAAAATTCCACCCAGCTTATTATTAGGGGTTGTACTAGTGGAATCTCCTAAACATGGATAACAAAACCTTGGAGTTCATTTTTAGTGCGTGAAATAATTTTCAAATTTTTTTTTGCATACATGAACTCTAAAATCTTCATTTTGTTATGCCTGAATATCTTTTTTGTTTACGAGAAAAATGAGAGAGTGAAAACTCAAGTTTGGATCAGAAAACAAATTTCAGCATCCAAGATGGAAATGCACAAATGCTGAGAGAGATAGTTCCAAAAAGTATCTATGATTTTTAAGGATAGGCAAAATGTGGCTCTGGTAAATATCCAACCACTTGAGAATTTGATTTTTTCCACTCCTTGAAATTTTTGGATCATTAGGTCCACTTGTATCCTCAACATGTTTCTGGCATGCGTATCCACCACATTTAAAGCATATTGGGATCAGTTACAAGTCCCTTTCCTATAAAATTCCTCCTAGCTTATTATTAGTGGTTGTACTTGTGCAATCTCCCAAACATGGATAACAAAACCTTGGAGTTCATTATTAGTGCGTGAAATAATTTTCAAATTTTTTTTGCATACAAGAACTCTAAAATTTTAATTTTTTTATGCCTTAATATCTTTTTTATTTACGAGAAAAAATGGGAGAGTGAAAGCTCAAGTTTGGATCTGAAAACATATTTGACCAACCAAGATGGAAATGCACAAATGCTGAGAGAGATAGTTCCAAAAAGTATCTGTGATTTTTAAGGATAGGCAAAAAGTGGGTTGTTTGGCTCTGGTAAATACCCAACCACTTGAGTATTTGATTTTTTCCACTCCTTGAAATTATTGGATCATTACGTCCACTTGCATCCTCAACATGTTTCTTGCATGCATATCCACCACATTTAAAGCATGTTAGGATCAGTTTCAAGTCCCTTTCCTATAAAATTCCACCTAGCTTATTATTAGGGGTTGTACTAGTGGAATCTCCCAAAATGGATAATAAAACCTTGGATTTCATTTTTAGTGCGTGAAATAATTTTCAATTTTTTTTGCATACATGAACTCTAAAATCTTCATTTTGTTATGCCTTAATATCTTTTTTTTTTACGAGAAAAATGGGAGAGTGAAAACTCAAGTTTGGATCTGAAAACAAATTTCAGCATCCAAGATGGAAGTGCACAAATGCTGAGAGAGATAGTTCCAAAAATTATCTGTGATTTTTATGGATAGGCACAATGTGGGTTGTTTGGCTTTGGTAAATATCCAACAACTTGAGAATTTGATTTTTTCCACTCTTTGAAATTTTTGGATCATTAGGTCCACTTGCATCCTCAACATGTTTCTGGCAAGCATATCCACCACATTTAAAGCATGTTAAGATCAGTTACAAGTCCCTTTCCTATGAAATTCCACCAAGTTTATTATTAGGGGTTGTACTAGTGGAATCTCCCAAACAAGGATAACAAAACCTTGGAGTTCATTTTTAGAACGTGAAATAAATTTAAAATTTTTTTTTGCATACCTGAACTCTAAAATTTTCATTTTGTTATGCCTTAATATCTTTTTTGTTTACATGAAAAAATGGGAGAGTGAAAGCTCATGTTTGCGTCTGAAAAAAAATTTTACCATCAGAGTTGGAAATGCACAAATGCTGAGAGAGATAGTTCCAAAAAGTATCTGTGATTTTTCAAGATAGGCAAAAAGTGGGTTGTTTAGTTCTGGTAAATATCCAACCACTTGAGAATTTGAGTTTTTCCACTCCTTGAAATTTTTGGATCATTAGGTCCACTTGCATCCTCAACATGTTTCTGGCATGCATATCCACCACATTTAAAGCATGTTTGGATCAGTTACAAGTCCCTTTCCTATAAAATTCCACCAAGTTTATTATTAGGGGTTGTACTAGTGGAATCTCCCAAACATGGATAACAAAACCTTGGAGTTCATTTTTAGTACGTGAAATAATTTTAAAATTTTTTTTCACATACGTGAACTCTAAAATTTTCATTTTGTTATTCCGTAATATCTTTTTTGTTTACGTGAAAAAATGGAAGAGTGAAAGCTCAAGTTTGGATCTGAAAAACAAATTTGACCATCAGAGATGGAAATGCACAAATGCTGAGGGAGATAGTTCCAAAAGTATCTGTGATTTTTAAGGATAGGCAAAAAGTGGGTTGTTTAACTCTGGTAATTATGCAACCACTTGAGAATTTGAGTTTTTCCACTCCTTGAAATTTTTGGATCATTAGGTCCACTTGTATCCTCAACATGTTTCTGGCATGCATATCAACCACATTTAAAGCATGTTTGGATCAGTTGCAAGACCCTTTCCTATAAAATTCCACCTAGCTTATTATTAGGGGTTGTACTTGTGGAATCTCCCAAACATGGATAACAAAACCTTGGAATTCATTTTTAGTGGTTGAAATAATTTCCAAATTTTGTTTTGCATACATGAACACTAAAATTTTCATTTTGTTATGCTTTAATATCTTTTTTGTTTACGAGAAAAATGGGAGAGTGAAAACTCATGGTTGGATCTGGAAACAAATTTGAGGATCCAAGATGGAAATGCACAAATGCTGAGAGAGATTGTTCCAAAAATTATCTGTGATTTTTAAGGATAGGCAAAAAGTGGGTAGTTTAACTCTGGTAAATATCCAACCACATGAGAATTTGATTTTTTCCACTCCTTGAAATTTTGGGATCCTTAGGTCCACTTGGATCCTCAACATATTTCTGGCATGCATATCCACCACATTTAAAGCATGTTAGGATCAGTTACAAGTCCCTTTCCTACAAAATTCCACCCAGCTTATTATTGGGGGTTGTACTAGTGGAATCTCCTAAACGTGGATAACAAAACCTTGGAGTTCATTTTTAGTGCGTGAAATAATTTTCAAATTTTTTTTTGCATACATGAACTCTAAAATCTTCATTTTGTTATGCCTGAATATCTTTTTTGTTTACGAGAAAAATGAGAGAGTGAAAACTCAAGTTTGGATCGGAAAACAAATTTCAGCATCCAAGATGGAAATGCACAAATGCTGAGAGAGATAGTTCCAAAAAGTATCTATGATTTTTAAGGATAGGCAAAATGTGGCTCTGGTAAATATCCAACCACTTGAGAATTTGATTTTTTCCACTCCTTGAAATTTTTGGATCATTAGGTCCACTTGTATCCTCAACATGTTTCTGGCATGCGTATCCACCACATTTAAAGCATATTGGGATCAGTTACAAGTCCCTTTCCTATAAAATTCCTCCTAGCTTATTATTAGTGGTTGTACTTGTGCAATCTCCCAAACATGGATAACAAAACCTTGGAGTTCATTATTATTGCGTGAAATAATTTTCAAATTTTTTTTGCATACAAAAACTCTAAAATTTTAATTTTGTTATGCCTTAATATCTTTTTTATTTACGAGAAAAAATGGGCGAGTGAAAGCTCAAGTTTGGATCTGAAAACATATTTGACCAACCAAGATGGAAATGCACAAATGCTGAGAGAGATAGTTCCAAAAAGTATCTGTGATTTTTAAGGATAGGCAAAAAGTGGGTTGTTTGGCTCTGGTAAATACCCAACCACTTGAGTATTTGATTTTTTCCACTCCTTGAAATTATTGGATCCTTACGTCCACTTGCATCCTCAACATGTTTCTTGCATACATATCCACCACATTTAAAGCATGTTAGGATCAGTTTCAAGTCCCTTTCCTATAAAATTCCACCTAGCTTATTATTAGGGGTTGTACTAGTGGAATCTCCCAAACATGGATAATAAAACCTTGGATTTCATTTTTAGTGCGTGAAATAATTTTCAATTTTTTTTGCATACATGAACTCTAAAATCTTCATTTTGTTATGCCTTAATATCTTTTTTTTTTACGAGAAAAGTGGGAGAGTGAAAACTCAAGTTTGGATCTGAAAACAAATTTCAGCATCCAAGATGGAAGTGCACAAATGCTGAGAGAGATAGTTCCAAAAAGTATCTGTGATTTTTAAGGATAGGCAAAATGTGGGTTGTTTGGCTTTGGTAAATATCCAACAACTTGAGAATTTGATTTTTTCCACTCTTTGAAATTTTTGGATCATTAGGTCCACTTGCATCCTCAACATGTTTCTGGCAAGCATATCCACCACATTTAAAGCATGTTAAGATCAGTTACAAGTCCCTTTTCCTATAAAATTCCACCAAGTTTATTATTAGGGGTTGTACTAGTGGAATCTCCCAAACAAGGATAACAAAACCTTGGAGTTCATTTTTAGAACGTGAAATAAATTTAAATTTTTTTTTTGCATACATGAACTCTAAAATTTTCATTTTGTTATGCCTTAATATCTTTTTTGTTTACGTGAAAAAATGGGAGAGTGAAAGCTCATGTTTGCGTCTGAAAAAAAATTTTACCATCAGAGATGGAAATGCACAAATGCTGAGAGAGATAGTTCCAAAAAGTATCTGTGATTTTTCAGGATAGGCAAAAAGTGGGTTGTTTAGCTCTGGTAAATATCCAACCACTTGAGAATTTGAGTTTTTCCACTCCTTGAAATTTTTGGATCATTAGGTCCACTTGCATCCTCAACATGTTTCTGGCATGCATATCCACCACATTTAAAGCATGTTTGGATCAGTTACAAGTCCCTTTCCTATAAAATTCCACCAAGTTTATTATTAGGGGTTGTACGAGTGGAATCTCCCAAACATGGATAACAAAACCTTGGAGTTCATTTTTAGTACGTGAAATAATTTTAAAATTTTTTTTTACATACGTGAACTCTAAAATTTTCATTTTGTTATTCCGTAATATCTTTTTTGTTTACGTGAAAAAATGGAAGAGTGAAAGCTCAAGTTTGGATCTGAAAAACAAATTTGACCATCAGAGATGGAAATGCACAAATGCTGAGGGGGATAGTTCCAAAAGTATCTGTGATTTTTAAGGATAGGGAAAAAGTGGGTTGTTTAACTCTGGTAATTATGCAACCACTTGAGAATTTGAGTCTTTCCACTCCTTGAAATTTTTGGATCATTAGGTCCACTTGTATCCTCAACATGTTTCTGGCATGCATATCAACCACATTTAAAGCATGTTTGGATCAGTTGCAAGACCCTTTCCTATAAAATTCCACCTAGCTTATTATTAGGGGTTGTACTTGTGGAATCTCCCAAACATGGATAACAAAACCTTGGAATTCATTTTTAGTGGTTGAAATAATTTCCAAATTTTGGTTTGCATACATGAACACTAAAATTTTCATTTTGTTATGCTTTAATATCTTTTTTGTTGACGAGAAAAATGGGAGAGTGAAAACTCATGGTTGGATCTGGAAACAAATTTGAGGATCCAAGATGGAAATGCACAAATGCTGAGAGAGATTGTTCCAAAAATTATCTGTGATTTTTAAGGATAGGCAAAAAGTGGGTAGTTTAACTCTGGTAAATATCCAACCACATGAGAATTTGATTTTTTCCACTCCTTGAAATTTTTGGATCCTTAGGTCCACTTGCATCCTCAACATATTTCTGGCATGCATATCCACCACATTTAAAGCATGTTAGGGTCAGTTACAAGTCCCTTTCCTACAAAATTCCACCCAGCTTATTATTAGGGGTTGTACTAGTGGAATCTCCTAAACATGGATAACAAAACCTTGGAGTTCATTTTTAGTGCGTGAAATAATTTTCAAATTTTTTTTTGCATACATGAACTCTAAAATCTTCATTTTGTTATGCCTGAATATCTTTTTTGTTTACGAGAAAAATGAGAGAGTGAAAACTCAAGTTTGGATCAGAAAACAAATTTCAGCATCCAAGATGGAAATGCACAAATGCTGAGAGAGATAGTTCCAAAAAGTATCTATGATTTTTAAGGATAGGCAAAATGTGGGTTGTTTGGCTTTGGTAAATATCCAACAACTTGAGAATTTTATTTTTTCCACTCTTTGAAATTTTTGGATCATTAGGTCCACTTGCATCCTCAACATGTTTCTGGCAAGCATATCCACCACATTTAAAGCATTTTAAGATCAGTTACAAGTCCCTTTTCCTATAAAATTCCACCAAGTTTATTATTAGGGGTTGTACTAGTGGAATCTCCCAAACAAGGATAACAAAACCTTGGAGTTCATTTTTAGAACGTGAAATAAATTTAAATTTTTTTTTTGCATACATGAACTCTAAAATTTTCATTTTGTTATGCCTTAATATCTTTTTTGTTTACGTGAAAGAATGGGAGAGTGAAAGCTCATGTTTGCGTCTGAAAAAAAATTTTACCATCAGAGATGGAAATGCACAAATGCTGAGAGAGATAGTTCCAAAAAGTATCTGTGATTTTTCAGGATAGGCAAAAAGTGGGTTGTTTAGCTCTGGTAAATATCCAACCACTTGAGAATTTGAGTTTTTCCACTCCTTGAAATTTTTGGATCATTAGGTCCACTTGCATCCTCAACATGTTTCTGGCATGCATATCCACCACATTTAAAGCATGTTTGGATCAGTTACAAGTCCCTTTCCTATAAAATTCCACCAAGTTTATTATTAGGGGTTGTACTAGTGGAATCTCCCAAACATGGATAACAAAACCTTGGAGTTCATTTTTAGTACGTGAAATAATTTTAAAATTTTTTTTCACATACGTGAACTCTAAAATTTTCATTTTGTTATTCCGTAATATCTTTTTTGTTTACGTGAAAAAATGGAAGAGTGAAAGCTCAAGTTTGGATCTGAAAAACAAATTTGACCATCAGAGATGGAAATGCACAAATGCTGAGGGAGATAGTTCCAAAAGTATCTGTGATTTTTAAGGATAGGCAAAAAGTGGGTTGTTTAACTCTGGTAATTATGCAACCACTTGAGAATTTGAGTTTTTCCACTCCTTGAAATTTTTGGATCATTAGGTCCACTTGTATCCTCAACATGTTTCTGGCATGCATATCAACCACATTTAAAGCATGTTTGGATCAGTTGCAAGACCCTTTCCTATAAAATTCCACCTAGCTTATTGTTAGGGGTTGTACTTGTGGAATCTCCCAAACATGGATAACAAAACCTTGGAATTCATTTTTAGTGGTTGAAATAATTTCCAAATTTTGTTTTGCATACATGAACACTAAAATTTTCATTTTGTTATGCTTTAATATCTTTTTTGTTTACGAGAAAAATGGGAGAGTGAAAACTCATGGTTGGATCTGGAAACAAATTTGAGGATCCAAGATGGAAATGCACAAATGCTGAGAGAGATAGTTCCAAAAAGTATCTGTGATTTTTAAGGATAGGCAAAAAGTGGGTTGTTTGGCTCTGGTAAATACCCAACCACTTGAGTATTTGATTTTTTCCACTCCTTGAAATTATTGGATCATTACGTCCACTTGCATCCTCAACATGTTTCTTGCATGCATATCCACCACATTTAAAGCATGTTAGGATCAGTTACAAGTCCTTTTCCTACAAAATTCCACCCAGCTTATTATTAGGGGTTGTACTAGTGGAATCTCCTAAACATGGATAACAAAACCTTGGAGTTCATTTTTAGTGCGTGAAATAATTTTCAAATTTTTTTTTGCATACATGAACTCTAAAATCTTCATTTTGTTATGCCTGAATATCTTTTTTGTTTACGAGAAAAATGAGAGAGTGAAAACTCAAGTTTGGATCAGAAAACAAATTTCAGCATCCAAGATGGAAATGCACAAATGCTGAGAGAGATAGTTCCAAAAAGTATCTATGATTTTTAAGGATAGGCAAAATGTGGCTCTGGTAAATATCCAACCACTTGAGAATTTGATTTTTTCCACTCCTTGAAATTTTTGGATCATTAGGTCCACTTGTATCCTCAACATGTTTCTGGCATGCGTATCCACCACATTTAAAGCATATTGGGATCAGTTACAAGTCCCTTTCCTATAAAATTCCTCCTAGCTTATTATTAGTGGTTGTACTTGTGCAATCTCCCAAACATGGATAACAAAACCTTGGAGTTCATTATTAGTGCGTGAAATAATTTTCAAATTTTTTTTGCATACAAGAACTCTAAAATTTTAATTTTGTTATGCCTTAATATCTTTTTTATTTACGAGAAAAAATGGGCGAGTGAAAGCTCAAGTTTGGATCTGAAAACATATTTGACCAACCAAGATGGAAATGCACAAATGCTGAGAGAGATAGTTCCAAAAAGTATCTGTGATTTTTAAGGATAGGCAAAAAGTGGGTTGTTTGGCTCTGGTAAATACCCAACCACTTGAGTATTTGATTTTTTCCACTCCTTGAAATTATTGGATCATTACGTCCACTTGCATCCTCAACATGTTTCTTGCATACATATCCACCACATTTAAAGCATGTTTGGATCAGTTTCAAGTCCCTTTCCTATAAAATTCCACCTAGCTTATTATTAGGGGTTGTACTAGTGGAATCTCCCAAACATGGATAATAAAACCTTGGATTTCATTTTTAGTGCGTGAAATAATTTTCAATTTTTTTTGCATACATGAACTCTAAAATCTTCATTTTGTTATGCCTTAATATCTTTTTTTTTTACGAGAAAAATGGGAGAGTGAAAACTCAAGTTTGGATCTGAAAACAAATTTCAGCATCCAAGATGGAAGTGCACAAATGCTGAGAGAGATAGTTCCAAAAAGTATCTGTGATTTTTAAGGATAGGCAAAATGTGGGTTGTTTGGCTTTGGTAAATATCCAACAACTTGAGAATTTTATGTTTTCCACTCTTTGAAATTTTTGGATCATTAGGTCCACTTGCATCCTCAACATGTTTCAGGCAAGCATATCCACCACATTTAAAGCACCACATTTAAAGCATGTTAAGATCAGTTACAAGTCCCTTTTCCTATAAAATTCCACCAAGTTTATTATTAGGGGTTGTACTAGTGGAATCTCCCAAACAAGGATAACAAAACCTTGGAGTTCATTTTTAGAACGTGAAATAAATTTAAATTTTTTTTTTGCATACATGAACTCTAAAATTTTCATTTTGTTATGCCTTAATATCTTTTTTGTTTACGTGAAAAAATGGGAGAGTGAAAGCTCATGTTTGCGTCTGAAAAAAAATTTTACCATCAGAGATGGAAATGCACAAATGCTGAGAGAGATAGTTCCAAAAAGTATCTGTGATTTTTCAGGATAGGCAAAAAGTGGGTTGTTTAGCTCTGGTAAATATCCAACCACTTGAGAATTTGAGTTTTTCCACTCCTTGAAATTTTTGGATCATTAGGTCCACTTGCATCCTCAACATGTTTCTGGCATGCATATCCACCACAGTTAAAGCATGTTTGGATCAGTTACAAGTCCCTTTCCTATAAAATTCCACCAAGTTTATTATTAGGGGTTGTACTAGTGGAATCTCCCAAACATGGATAACAAAACCTTGGAGTTCATTTTTAGTACGTGAAATAATTTTAAAATTTTTTTTTACATACGTGAACTCTAAAATTTTCATTTTGTTATTCCGTAATATCTTTTTTGTTTACGTGAAAAAATGGAAGAGTGAAAGCTCAAGTTTGGATCTGAAAAACAAATTTGACCATCAGAGATGGAAATGCACAAATGCTGAGGGAGATAGTTCCAAAAGTATCTGTGATTTTTAAGGATAGGCAAAAAGTGGGTTGTTTAACTCTGGTAATTATGCAACCACTTGAGAATTTGAGTTTTTCCACTCCTTGAAATTTTTGGATCATTAGGTCCACTTGCATCCTCAACATGTTTCTGGCAAGCATATCCACCACATTTAAAGCATGTTAAGATCAGTTACAAGTCCCTTTCCTATAAAATTCCACCAAGTTTATTATTAGGGGTTGTACTAGTGGAATCTCCCAAACAAGGATAACAAAACCTTGGAGTTCATTTTTAGAACGTGAAATAAATTTAAAATTTTTTTTTGCATACATGAACTCTAAAATTTTCATTTTGTTATGCCTTAATATCTTTTTTGTTTACGTGAAAAAATGGGAGAGTGAAAGCTCATGTTTGCGTCTGAAAAAAAATTTTACCATCAGAGATGGAAATGCACAAATGCTGAGAGAGATAGTTCCAAAAAGTATCTGTGATTTTTCAGGATAGGCAAAAAGTGGGTTGTTTAGCTCTGGTAAATATCCAACCACTGGAGAATTTGAGTTTTTCCACTCCTTGAAATTTTTGGATCATTAGGTCCACTTGCATCCTCAACATGTTTCTGGCATGCATATCCACCACATTTAAAGCATGTTTGGATCAGTTACAGGTCCCTTTCCTATAAAATTCCACCAAGTTTATTATTAGGGGTTGTACTAGTGGAATCTCCCAAAAATGGATAACAAAACCTTGGAGTTCATTTTTAGTACGTGAAATAATTTTAAAATTTTTTTTGACATACGTGAACTCTAAAATTTTCATTTTGTTATTCCGTAATATCTTTTTTGTTTACGTGAAAAAATGGAAGAGTGAAAGCTCAAGTTTGGATCTGAAAAACAAATTTGACCATCAGAGATGGAAATGCACAAATGCTGAGGGAGATAGTTCCAAAAGTATATGTGATTTTTAAGGATAGGCAAAAAGTGGGTTGTTTAACTCTGGTAATTATGCAACCACTTGAGAATTTGAGTTTTTCCACTCCTTGAAATTTTTGGATCATTAGGTCCACTTGTATCCTCAACATGTTTCTGGCATGCATATCAACCACATTTAAAGCATGTTAGGATCAGTTACAAGTCCCTTTCCTACAAAATTCCACCCAGCTTATTATTAGGGGTTGTACTAGTGGAATCTCCTAAACATGGATAACAAAACCTTGGAGTTCATTTTTAGTGCGTGAAATAATTTTCAAATTTTTTTTTGCATACATGAACTCTAAAATCTTCATTTTGTTATGCCTGAATATCTTTTTTGTTTACGAGAAAAATGAGAGAGTGAAAACTCAAGTTTGGATCAGAAAACAAATTTCAGCATCCAAGATGGAAATGCACAAATGCTGAGAGAGATAGTTCCAAAAAGTATCTATGATTTTTAAGGATAGGCAAAATGTGGCTCTGGTAAATATCCAACCACTTGAGAATTTGATTTTTTCCACTCCTTGAAATTTTTGGATCATTAGGTCCACTTGTATCCTCAACATGTTTCTGACATGCGTATCCACCACATTTAAAGCATATTGGGATCAGTTACAAGTCCCTTTCCTATAAAATTCCTCCTAGCTTATTATTAGTGGTTGTACTTGTGCAATCTCCCAAACATGGATAACAAAACCTTGGAGTTCATTATTAGTGCGTGAAATAATTTTCAAATATTTTTTTGCATACAAGAACTCTAAAATTTTAATTTTTTTATGCCTTAATATCTTTTTTATTTACGAGAAAAAATGGGAGAGTGAAAGCTCAAGTTTGGATCTGAAAACATATTTGACCAACCAAGATGGAAATGCACAAATGCTGAGAGAGATAGTTCCAAAAAGTATCTGTGATTTTTAAGGATAGGCAAAAAGTGGGTTGTTTGGCTCTGGTAAATACCCAACCACTTGAGTATTTGATTTTTTCCACTCCTTGAAATTATTGGATCATTACGTCCACTTGCATCCTCAACATGTTTCTTGCATGCATATCCACCACATTTAAAGCATGTTAGGATCAGTTTCAAGTCCCTTTCCTATAAAATTCCACCTAGCTTATTATTAGGGGTTGTACTAGTGGAATCTCCCAAACGTGGATAATAAAACCTTGGATTTCATTTTTAGTGCGTGAAATAATTTTCAATTTTTTTTGCATACATGAACTCTAAAATCTTCATTTTGTTATGCCTTAATATCTTTTTTTTTTTACGAGAAAAATGGGAGAGTGAAAACTCAAGTTTGGATCTGAAAACAAATTTCAGCATCCAAGATGGAAGTGCACAAATGCTGAGAGAGATAGTTCCAAAAAGTATCTGTGATTTTTAAGGATAGGCAAAATGTGGGTTGTTTGGCTTTGGTAAATATCCAACAACTTGAGAATTTGATTTTTTCCACTCTTTGAAATTTTTGGATCATTAGGTCCACTTGCATCCTCAACATGTTTCTGGTAAGCATATCCACCACATTTAAAGCATGTTAAGATCAGTTACAAGTCCCTTTCCTATAAAATTCCACCAAGTTTATTATTAGGGGTTGTACTAGTGGAATCTCCCAGACAAGGATAACAAAACCTTGGAGTTCATTTTTAGTACGTGAAATAAATTTAAATTTTTTTTTTGCATACATGAACTCTAAAATTTTCATTTTGTTATGCCTTAATATCTTTTTTGTTTACGTGAAAAAATGGGAGAGTGAAAGCTCATGTTTGCGTCTGAAAAAAAATTTTACCATCTGAGATGGAAATGCACAAATGCTGAGAGAGATAGTTCGAAAAAGTATCTGTGATTTTTCAGGATAGGCAAAAAGTGGGTTGTTTAGCTCTGGTAAATATCCAACCACTTGAGAATTTGAGTTTTTCCACTCCTTGAAATTTTTGTATCATTAGGTCCACTTGCATCCTCAACATGTTTCTGGCATGCATATCCACCACATTTAAAGCATGTTTGGATCAGTTACAAGTCCCTTTCCTATAAAATTCCACCAAGTTTATTATTAGGGGTTGTACTAGTGGAATCTCCCAAACATGGATAACAAAACCTTGGAGTTCATTTTTAGTACGTGAAATAATTTAAAATTTTTTTTTTACATACGTGAACTCTAAAATTTTCATTTTGTTATTCCGTAATATCTTTTTTGTTTACGTGAAAAAATGGAAGAGTGAAAGCTCAAGTTTGGATCTGAAAAACAAATTTGACCATCAGAGATGGAAATGCACAAATGCTGAGGGAGATAGTTCCAAAAGTATCTGTGATTTTTAAGGATAGGCAAAAAGTGGGTTGTTTAACTCTGGTAATTATGCAACCACTTGAGAATTTGAGTTTTTCCACTCCTTGAAATTTTTGGATCATTAGGTCCACTTGTACCCTCAACATGTTTCTGGCATGCATATCAACCACATTTAAAGCATGTTTGGATCAGTTGCAAGACCCTTTCCTATAAAATTCCACCTAGCTTATTATTAGGGGTTGTACTTGTGGAATCTCCCAAACATGGATAACAAAACCTTGGAATTCATTTTTAGTGGTTGAAATAATTTCCAAATTTTGTTTTGCATACAAGAACACTAAAATTTTCATTTTGTTATGCTTTAATATCTTTTTTGTTTACGAGAAAAATGGGAGAGTGAAAACTCATGGTTGGATCTGGAAACAAATTTGAGGATTCGAGATGGAAATGCACAAATGCTGAGAGAGATTGTTCCAAAAATTATCTGTGATTTTTAAGGATAGGCAAAAAGTGGGTAGTTTAACTCTGGTAAATATCCAACCACATGAGAATTTGATTTTTTCCACTCCTTGAAATTTTTGGATCCTTAGGTCCACTTGCATCCTCAACATATTTCTGGCATGCATATCCACCACATTTAAAGCATGTTAGGATCAGTTACAACTCCCTTTCCTACAAAATTCCACCCAGCTTATTATTAGGGGTTGTACTAGTGGAATCTCCTAAACATGGATAACAAAACCTTGGAGTTCATTTTTAGTGCGTGAAATAATTTTCAAATTTTTTTTTGCATACATGAACTCTAAAATCTTCATTTTGTTATGCCTGAATATCTTTTTTGTTTACGAGAAAAATGAGAGAGTGAAAACTCAAGTTTGGATCAGAAAACAAATTTCAGCATCCAAGATGGAAATGCACAAATGCTGAGAGAGATAGTTCCAAAAAGTATCTATGATTTTTAAGGATAGGCAAAATGTGGCTCTGGTAAATATCCAACCACTTGAGAATTTGATTTTTTCCACTCCTTGAAATTTTTGGATCATTAGGTCCACTTGTATCCTCAACATGTTTCTGGCATGCGTATCCACCACATTTAAAGCATATTGGGATCAGTTACAAGTCCCTTTCCTATAAAATTCCTCCTAGCTTATTATTAGTGGTTGTACTTGTGCAATCTCCCAAACATGGATAACAAAACCTTGGAGTTCATTATTAGTGCGTGAAATAATTTTCAAATTTTTTTTGCATACAAGAACTCTCAAATTATAATTTTTTTATGCCTTAATATCTTTTTTATTTACGAGAGAAAATGGGAGAGTGAAAGCTCAAGTTTGGATCTGAAAACATATTTGACCAACCAAAATGGAAATGCACAAATGCTGAGAGATATAGCTCCAAAAAGTATCTGTGATTTTTAAGGATAGGCAAAAAGTGGGTTGTTTGGCTCTGGGAAATACCCAACCACTTGAGTATTTGATTTTTTCCACTCCTTGAAATTATTGGATCATTACGTCCACTTGCATCCTCAACATGTTTCTTGCATGCATATCCACCACATTTAAAGCATGTTAGGATCAGTTTCAAGTCCCTTTCCTATAAAATTCCACCTAGCTTATTATTAGGGGTTGTACTAGTGGAATCTCCCAAACGTGGATAATAAAACCTTGGATTTCATTTTTAGTGCGTGAAATAATTTTCAATTTTTTTTGCATACATGAACTCTAAAATCTTCATTTTGTTATGCCTTAATATCTTTTTTTTTTACGAGAAAAATGGGAGAGTGAAAACTCAAGTTTGGATCTGAAAACAAATTTCAGCATCCAAGATGGAAGTGCACAAATGCTGAGAGAGATAGTTCCAAAAAGTATCTGTGATTTTTAAGGATAGGCAAAATGTGGGTTGTTTGGCTTTGGTAAATATCCAACAACTTGAGAATTTTATTTTTTCCACTCTTTGAAATTTTTGGATCATTAGGTCCACTTGCATCCTCAACATGTTTCTGGTAAGCATATCCACCACATTTAAAGCATGTTAAGATCAGTTACAAGTCCCTTTCCTATAAAATTCCACCAAGTTTATTATTAGGGGTTGTACTAGTGGAATCTCCCACACAAGGATAACAAAACCTTGGAGTTCATTTTTAGAACGTGAAATAAATTTAAAATTTTTTTTTGCATACATGAACTCTAAAATTTTCATTTTGTTATGCCTTAATATCTTTTTTGTTTACGTGAAAAAATGGGAGAGTGAAAGCTCATGTTTGCGTCTGAAAAAAAATTTTACCATCAGAGATGGAAATGCACAAATGCTGAGAGAGATAGTTCCAAAAAGTATCTGTGATTTTTCAGGATAGGCAAAAAGTGGGTTGTTTAGCTCTGGTAAATATCCAACCACTTGAGAATTTGAGTTTTTCCACTCCTTGAAATTTTTGGATCATTAGGTCCACTTGCATCCTCAACATGTTTCTGGCATGCATATCCACCACATTTAAAGCATGTTTGGATCAGTTACAAGTCCCTTTCCTACAAAATTCCACCAAGTTTATTATTAGGGGTTGTACTAGTGGAATCTCCCAAACATGGATAACAAAACCTTGGAGTTCATTTTTAGTACGTGAAATAATTTTAAAATTTTTTTTTACATACGTGAACTCTAAAATTTTCATTTTGTTATTCCGTAATATCTTTTTTGTTTACGTGAAAAAATGGAAGAGTGAAAGCTCAAGTTTGGATCTGAAAAACAAATTTGACCATCAGAGATGGAAATGCACAAATGCTGAGGGAGATAGTTCCAAAAGTATCTGTGATTTTTAAGGATAGGCAAAAAGTGGGTTGTTTAACTCTGGTAATTATGCAACCACTTGAGAATTTGAGTTTTTCCACTCCTTGAAATTTTTGGATCATTAGGTCCACTTGTATCCTCAACATGTTTCTGGCATGCATATCAACCACATTTAAAGCATGTTTGGATCAGTTGCAAGACCCTTTCCTATAAAATTCCACCAAGCTTATTATTAGGGGTTGTACTTGTGGAATCTCCCAAACATGGATAACAAAACCTTGGAATTCATTTTTAGTGGTTGAAATAATTTCCAAATTTTGTTTTGCATACATGAACACTAAAATTTTCATTTTGTTATGCTTTAATATCTTTTTTGTTTACGAGAAAAATGGGAGAGTGAAAACTCATGGTTGGATCTGGAAACAAATTTGAGGATCCAATATGGAAATGCACAAATGCTGAGAGAGATTGTTCCAGAAATTATCTGTGATTTTTAAGGATAGGCAAAAAGTGGGTAGTTTAACTCTGGTAAATATCCAACCACATGAGAATTTGATTTTTTCCACTCCTTGAAATTTTTGGATCCTTAGGTCCACTTGCATCCTCAACATATTTCTGGCATGCATATCCACCACATTTAAAGCTTGTTTGGATCAGTTACAAGTCCCTTTCCTATAAAATTCCACCAAGTTTATTATTAGGGGTTGTACTAGTGGAATCTCCCAAACATGGATAACAAAACCTCGGAGTTCATTTTTAGTACGTGAAATAATTTTCAAATTTTTTTTTACATACGTGAACTCTAAAATTTTCATTTTGTTATTCCGTAATATCTTTTTTGTTTACGTGAAAAAATGGAAGAGTGAAAGCTCAAGTTTGGATCTGAAA
This sequence comes from Aristolochia californica, assembly GCF_029961685.1. Classification (NCBI taxonomy): domain Eukaryota; kingdom Viridiplantae; phylum Streptophyta; class Magnoliopsida; order Piperales; family Aristolochiaceae; genus Aristolochia; species Aristolochia californica. The sequence goes on from NW_027181837.1 coordinate 8,665,386, forward strand.
AACAAATTTGACCATCAGAGATGGAAATGCACAAATGCTGAGGGAGATAGTTCCAAAAGTATCTGTGATTTTTAAGGATAGGCAAAAAGTGGGTTGTTTAACTCTGGTAATTATGCAACCACTTGAGAATTTGAGTTTTTCCACTCCTTGAAATTTTTGGATCATTAGGTCCACTTGTATCCTCAACATGTTTCTGGCATGCATATCAACCACATTTAAAGCATGTTTGGATCAGTTGCAAGACCCTTTCCTATAAAATTCCACCTAGCTTATTATTAGGGGTTGTACTTGTGGAATCTCCTAAACATGGATAACAAAACCTTGGAGTTCATTTTTAGTGCGTGAAATAATTTTCAAATTTTTTTTTGCATACATGAACTCTAAAATCTTCATTTTGTTATGCCTGAATATCTTTTTTGTTTACGAGAAAAATGAGAGAGTGAAAACTCAAGTTTGGATCAGAAAACAAATTTCAGCATCCAAGATGGAAATGCACAAATGCTGAGAGAGATAGTTCCAAAAAGTATCTATGATTTTTAAGGATAGGCAAAATGAGGGTTGTTTGGCTCTGGTAAATATCCAACCACTTGAGAATTTGATTTTTTCCACTCCTTGAAATTTTTGGATCATTAGGTGCACTTGTATCCTCAACATGTTTCTGGCATGCGCATCCACCACATTTAAAGCATATTGGGATCAGTTACAAGTCCCTTTCCTATAAAATTCCTCCTAGCTTATTATTAGTGGTTGTACTTGTGCAATCTCCCAAACATGGATAACAAAACCTTGGAGTTCATTATTAGTGCGTGAAATAATTTTCAAATTTTTTTTGCATACAAGAACTCTAAAATTTTAATTTTGTTATGCCTTAATATCTTTTTTATTTACGAGAAAAAATGGGAGAGTGAAAGCTCAAGTTTGGATCTAAAAACATATTTGACCAACCAAGATGGAAATGCACAAATGCTGAGAGAGATAGTTCCAAAAAGTATCTGTGATTTTTAAGGATAGGCAAAAAGTGGGTTGTTTGGCTCTGGTAAATACCCAACCACTTGAGTATTTGATTTTTTCCACTCCTTGAAATTATTGGATCATTACGTCCACTTGCATCGTCAACATGTTTCTTGCATGCATATCCACCACATTTAAAGCATGTTAGGATCAGTTTCAAGTCCCTTTCCTATAAAATTCCACCTAGCTTATTATTAGGGGTTGTACTAGTGGAATCTCCCAAACATGGATAATAAAACCTTGGATTTCATTTTTAGTGCGTGAAATAATTTTCAATTTTTTTTGCATACATGAACTCTAAAATCTTCATTTTGTTATGCCTTAATATCTTTTTTTTTTACGAAAAAATGGGAGAGTGAAAACTCAAGTTTGGATCTGAAAACAAATTTCAGCATCCAAGATGGAAGTGCACAAATGCTGAGAGAGATAGTTCCACAAAGTATCTGTGATTTTTAAGGATAGGCAAAATGTGGGTTGTTTGGCTTTGGTAAATATCCAACAACTTGAGAATTTGATTTTTTCCACTCTTTGAAATTTTTGGATCATTAGGTCCACTTGTATCCTCAACATGTTTCTGGAAAGCATATCCACCACATTTAAAGCATGTTAAGATCAGTTACAAGTCCCTTTCCTATAAAATTCCACCAAGTTTATTATTAGGGGTTGTACTAGTGGAATCTCCCAAACAAGGATAACAAAACCTTGGAGTTCATTTTTAGAACGTGAAATAAATTTAAAATTTTTTTTTGCATACATGAACTCTAAAATTTTCATTTTGTTATGCCTTAATATCTTTTTTGTTTACGTGAAAAAATGGGAGAGTGAAAGCTCATGTTTGCGTCTGAAAAAAAATTTTACCATCAGAGATGGAAATGCACAAATGCTGAGAGAGATAGTTCCAAAAAGTATCTGTGATTTTTAAGGATAGGCAAAAAGTGGGTTGTTTGGCTCTGGTAAATACCCAACCACTTGAGTATTTGATTTTTTCCACTCCTTGAAATTATTGGATCATTACGTCCACTTGCATCCTCAACATGTTTCTTGCATGCATATCCACCACATTTAAAGCATGTTAGGATCAGTTTCAAGTCCCTTTCCTATAAAATTCCACCTAGCTTATTATTAGGGGTTGTACTAGTGGAATCTCCCAAACGTGGATAATAAAACCTTGGATTTCATTTTTAGTGCGTGAAATAATTTTCAATTTTTTTTGCATACATGAACTCTAAAATCTTCATTTTGTTATGCCTTAATATCTTTTTTTTTTACGAGAAAAATGGGAGAGTGAAAACTCAAGTTTGGATCTGAAAACAAATTTCAGCATCCAAGATGGAAGTGCACAAATGCTGAGAGAGATAATTCCACAAAGTATCTGTGATTTTTAAGGATAGGCAAAATGTGGGTTGTTTGGCTTTGGTAAATATCCAACAACTTGAGAATTTGATTTTTTCCACTCTTTGAAATTTTTGGATCATTAGGTCCACTTGCATCCTCAACATGTTTCAGGCATGCATATCCACCACATTTAAAGCATGTTAAGATCAGTTACAAGTCCCTTTCCTATAAAATTCCACCAAGTTTATTATTAGGGGTTGTACTAGTGGAATCTCCCAAACAAGGATAACAAAAACTTGGAGTTCATTTTTAGAACGTGAAATAAATTTAAATTTTTTTTTTTGCATACATGAACTCTAAAATTTTCATTTTGTTATGCCTTAATATCTTTTTTGTTTACGTGAAAAAATGGGAGAGTGAAAGCTCATGTTTGCGTCTGAAAAAAATTTTACCATCAGAGATGGAAATGCACAAATGCTGAGAGAGATAGTTCCAAAAAGTATCTGTGATTTTTCAGGATAGGCAAAAAGTGGGTTGTTTAGCTCTGGTAAATATCCAACCACTTGAGAATTTGAGTTTTTCCACTCCTTGAAATTTTTGGATCATTAGGTCCACTTGCATCCTCAACATGTTTCTGGCATGCATATCCACCACATTTAAAGCATGTTTGGATCAGTTACAAGTCCCTTTCCTACAAAATTCCACCAAGTTTATTATTAGGGGTTGTACTAGTGGAATCTCCCAAACATGGATAACAAAACCTTGGAGTTCATTTTTAGTACGTGAAATAATTTTAAAATTTTTTTTTACATACGTGAACTCTAAAATTTTCATTTTGTTATTCCGTAATATCTTTTTTGATTACGTGAAAAAATGGAAGAGTGAAAGCTCAAGTTTGGATCTGAAAAACAAATTTGACCATCAGAGATGGAAATGCACAAATGCTGAGGGAGATAGTTCCAAAAGTATCTGTGATTTTTAAGGATAGGCAAAAAGTGGGTTGTTTAACTCTGGTAATTATGCAACCACTTGAGAATTTGAGTTTTTCCACTCCTTGAAATTTTTGGATCATTAGGTCCACTTGTATCCTCAACATGTTTCTGGCATGCATCTCAACCACATTTAAAGCATGTTTGGATCAGTTGCAAGACCCTTTCCTATAAAATTCCACCTAGCTTATTATTAGGGGTTGTACTTGTGGAATCTCCTAAACATGGATAACAAAACCTTGGAGTTCATTTTTAGTGTGTGAAATAATTTTCAAATTTTTTTTTGCATACATGAACTCTAAAATCTTCATTTTGTTATGCCTGAATATCTTTTTTGTTTACGAGAAAAATGAGAGAGTGAAAACTCAAGTTTGGATCAGAAAACAAATTTCAGCATCCAAGATGGAAATGCACAAATGCTGAGAGAGATAGTTCCAAAAAGTATCTATGATTTTTAAGGATAGGCAAAATGAGGGTTGTTTGGCTCTGGTAAATATCCAACCACTTGAGAATTTGATTTTTTCCACTCCTTGAAATTTTTGGATCATTAGGTCCACTTGTATCCTCAACAAGTTTCTGGCATGCGCATCCACCACATTTAAAGCATATTGGGATCAGTTACAAGTCCCTTTCCTATAAAATTCCTCCTAGCTTATTATTAGTGGTTGTACTTGTGCAATCTCCCAAACATGGATAACAAAACCTTGGAGTTCATTATTAGTGCGTGAAATAATTTTCAAATTTTTTTTGCATACAAGAACTCTAAAATTTTAATTTTGTTATGCCTTAATATCTTTTTTATTTACGAGAAAAAATGGGAGAGTGAAAGCTCAAGTTTGGATCTGAAAACATATTTGACCAACCAAGATGGAAATGCACAAATGCTGAGAGAGATAGTGCCAAAAAGTATCTGTGATTTTTAAGGATAGGCAAAAAGTGGGTTGTTTGGCTCTGGTAAATACCCAACCACTTGAGTATTTGATTTTTTCCACTCCTTGAAATTATTGGATCATTACGTCCACTTGCATCCTCAACATGTTTCTTGCATGCATATCCACCACATTTAAAGCATGTTAGGATCAGTTTCAAGTCCCTTTCCTATAAAATTCCACCTAGCTTATTATTAGGGGTTGTACTAGTGGAATCTCCAAAACATGGATAATAAAACCTTGGATTTCATTTTTAGTGCGTGAAATAATTTTCAATTTTTTTTGCATACATGAACTCTAAAATCTTCATTTTGTTATGCCTTAATATCTTTTTTTTTTACAAGAAAAATGGGAGAGTGAAAACTCAAGTTTGGATCTGAAAACAAATTTCAGCATCCAAGATGGAAGTGCACAAATGCTGAGAGAGATAGTTCCACAAAGTATCTGTGATTTTTAAGGATAGGCAAAATGTGGGTTGTTTGGCTTTGGTAAATATCCAACAACTTGAGAATTTGATTTTTTCCACTCTTTGAAATTTTTGGATCATTAGGTCCACTTGTATCCTCAACATGTTTCTGGAAAGCATATCCACCACATTTAAAGCATGTTAAGATCAGTTACAAGTCCCTTTCCTATAAAATTCCACCAAGTTTATTATTAGGGGTTGTACTAGTGGAATCTCCCAAACAAGGATAACAAAACCTTGGAGTTCATTTTTAGAACGTGAAATAAATTTAAAATTTTTTTTTGCATACATGAACTCTAAAATTTTCATTTTGTTATGCCTTAATATCTTTTTTGTTTACGTGAAAAAATGGGAGAGTGAAAGCTCATGTTTGCGTCTGAAAAAAAATTTTACCATCAGAGATGGAAATGCACAAATGCTGAGAGAGATAGTTCCAAAAAGTATCTGTGATTTTTCAGGATAGGCAAAAAGTGGGTTGTTTAGCTCTGGTAAATATCCAACCACTTGAGAATTTGAGTTTTTCCACTCCTTGAAATTTTTGGATCATTAGGTCCACTTGCATCCTCAACATGTTTCTGGCATGCATATCCACCACATTTAAAGCATGTTTGGATCAGTTACAAGTCCCTTTCCTATAAAATTCCACCAAGTTTATTATTAGGGGTTGTACTAGTGGAATCTCCCAAACATGGATAACAAAACCTTGGAGTTCATTTTTAGTACGTGAAATAATTTTAAAATTTTTTTTTACATACGTGAACTCTAAAATTTTCATTTTGTTATTCCGTAATATCTTTTTTGTTTACGTGAAAAAATGGAAGAGTGAAAGCTCAAGTTTGGATCTGAAAAACAAATTTGACCATCAGAGATGGAAATGCACAAATGCTGAGGGAGATAGTTCCAAAAGTATCTGTGATTTTTAAGGATAGGCAAAAAGTGGGTTGTTTAACTCTGGTAATTATGCAACCACTTGAGAATTTGAGTTTTTCCACTCCTTGAAATTTTTGGATCATTAGGTCCACTTGTATCCTCAACATGTTTCTGGCATGCATATCAACCACATTTAAAGCATGTTTGGATCAGTTGCAAGACCCTTTCCTATAAAATTCCACCTAGCTTATTATTAGGGGTCGTACTTGTGGAATCTCCCAAACATGGATAACAAAACCTTGGAATTCATTTTTAGTGGTTGAAATAATTTCCAAATTTTGTTTTGCATACATGAACACTAAAATTTTCATTTTGTTATGCTTTAATATCTTTTTTGTTTACGAGAAAAATGGGAGAGTGAAAACTCATGGTTGGATCTGGAAACAAATTTGAGGATCCAAGATGGAAATGCACAAATGCTGAGAGAGATTGTTCCAAAAATTATCTGTGATTTTTAAGGATAGGCAAAAAGTGGGTAGTTTAACTCTGGTAAATATCCAACCACATGAGAATTTGATTTTTTCCACTCCTTGAAATTTTTGGATCCTTAGGTCCACTTGCATCCTCAACATATTTCTGGCATGCATATCCACCACATTTAAAGCATGTTAGGATCAGTTACAAGTCCCTTTCCTACAAAATTCCACCCAGCTTATTATTAGGGGTTGTACTAGTGGAATCTCCTAAACATGGATAACAAAACCTTGGAGTTCATTTTTAGTGCGTGAAATAATTTTCAAATTTTTTTTTGCATACATGAACTCTAAAATCTTCATTTTGTTATGCCTGAATATCTTTTTTGTTTACGAGAAAAATGAGAGAGTGAAAACTCAAGTTTGGATCAGAAAACAAATTTCAGCATCCAAGATGGAAATGCACAAATGCTGAGAGAGATAGTTCCAAAAAGTATCTATGATTTTTAAGGATAGGCAACATGAGGGTTGTTTGGCTCTGGTAAATATCCAACCACTTGAGAATTTGATTTTTTCCACTCCTTGAAATTTTTGGATCATTAGGTCCACTTGTATCCTCAACATGTTTTCGGCATGCGCATCCACCACATTTAAAGCATATTGGGATCAGTTACAAGTCCCTTTCCTATAAAATTCCTCCTAGCTTATTATTAGTGGTTGTACTTGTGCAATCTCCCAAACATGGATAACAAAACCTTGGAGTTCATTATTAGTGCGTGAAATAATTTTCAAATTTTATTTGCATACAAGAACTCTAAAATTTTAATTTTGTTATGCCTTAATATCTTTTTCATTTACGAGAAAAAATGGGAGAGTGAAAGCTCAAGTTTGGATCTGAAAACATATTTGACCAACCAAGATGGAAATGCACAAATGCTGAGAGAGATAGTTCCAAAAAGTATCTGTGATTTTTAAGGATAGGCAAAAAGTGGGTTGTTTGGCTCTGGTAAATACCCAACCACTTGAGTATTTGATTTTTTCCACTCCTTGAAATTATTGGATCATTACGTCCACTTGCATCCTCAACATGTTTCTTGCATGCATATCCACCACATTTAAAGCATGTTAGGATCAGTTTCAGGTCCCTTTCCTATAAAATTCCACCTAGCTTATTATTAGGGGTTGTACTAGTGGAATCTCCCAAACATGGATAATAAAACCTTGGATTTCATTTTTAGTGCGTGAAATAATTTTCAATTTTTTTTGCATACATGAACTCTAAAATCTTCATTTTGTTATGCTTTAATATCTTTTTTTTTTACGAGAAAAATGGGAGAGTGAAAACTCAAGTTTGGATCTGAAAACAAATTTCAGCATCCAAGATGGAAGTGCACAAATGCTGAGAGAGATAGTTCCAAAAAGTATCTGTGATTTTTAAGGATAGGCAAAATGTGGGTTGTTTGGCTTTGGTAAATATCCAACAACTTGAGAATTTGATTTTTCCCACTCTTTGAAATTTTTGGATCATTAGGTCCACTTGCATCCTCAACATGTTTCTGGCAAGCATATCCACCACATTTAAAGCATGTTAAGATCAGTTACAAGTCCCTTTCCTATAAAATTCCACCAAGTTTATTATTAGGGGTTGTACTAGTGGAATCTCCCAAACAAGGATAACAAAACCTTGGAGTTCATTTTTAGAACGTGAAATAAATTTAAAATTTTTTTTTGCATACATGAAATCTAAAATTTTCATTTTGTTATGCCTTAATATCTTTTTTGTTTACGTGAAAAAATGGGAGAGTGAAAGCTCATGTTTGCGTCTGAAAAAAAATTTTACCATCAGAGATGGAAATGCACAAATGCTGAGAGAGATAGTTCCAAAAAGTATCTGTGATTTTTCAGGATAGGCAAAAAGTGGGTTGTTTAGCTCTGGTAAATATCCAACCACTTGAGAATTTGAGTTTTTCCACTCCTTGAAATTTTTGGATCATTAGGTCCACTTGCATCCTCAACATGTTTCTGGCATGCATATCCACCACATTTAAAGCATGTTTGGATCAGTTACAAGTCCCTTTCCTATAAAATTCCACCAAGTTTATTATTAGGGGTTGTACTAGTGGAATCTCCCAAACATGGATAACAAAACCTTGGAGTTCATTTTTAGTACGTGAAATAATTTTTAAATTTTTTTTTACATACGTGAACTCTAAAATTTTCATTTTGTTATTCCGTAATATCTTTTTTGTTTACGTGAAAAAATGGAAGAGTGAAAGCTCAAGTTTGGATCTGAAAAACAAATTTGACCATCAGAGATGGAAATGCACAAATGCTGAGGGAGATAGTTCCAAAAGTATCTGTGATTTTTAAGGATAGGCAAAAAGTGGGTTGTTTAACTCTGGTAATTATGCAACCACTTGAGAATTTGAGTTTTTCCACTCCTTGAAATTTTTGGATCATTAGGTCCACTTGTATCCTCAACATGTTTCTGGCATGCATATCAACCACATTTAAAGCATGTTTGGATCAGTTGCAAGACCCTTTCCTATAAAATTCCACCTAGCTTATTATTAGGGGTTGTACTTGTGGAATCTCCCAAACATGGATAACAAAACCTTGGAATTCATTTTTAGTGGTTGAAATAATTTCCAAATTTTGTTTTGCATACATGAACACTAAAATTTTCATTTTGTTATGCTTTAATATCTTTTTTGTTTACGAGAAAAATGGGAGAGTGAAAACTCATGGTTGGATCTGGAAACAAATTTGAGGATCCAAGATGGAAATGCACAAATGCTGAGAGAGATTGTTCCAAAAATTATCTGTGATTTTTAAGGATAGGCAAAAAGTGGGTAGTTTAACTCTGGTAAATATCCAACCACATGAGAATTTGATTTTTTCCACTCCTTGAAATTTTTGGATCCTTAGGTCCACTTGCATCCTCAACATATTTCTGGCATGCATATCCACCACATTTAAAGCATGTTAGGATCAGTTACAAGTCCCTTTCCTACAAAATTCCACCCAGCTTATTATTAGGGGTTGTACTAGTGGAATCTCCTAAACATGGATAACAAAACCTTGGAGTTCATTTTTAGTGCGTGAAATAATTTTCAAATTTTTTTTTGCATACATGAACTCTAAAATCTTCATTTTGTTATGCCTGAATATCTTTTTTGTTTACGAGAAAAATGAGAGAGTGAAAACTCAAGTTTGGATCAGAAAACAAATTTCAGCATCCAAGATGGAAATGCACAAATGCTGAGAGAGATAGTTCCAAAAAGTATCTATGATTTTTAAGGATAGGCAAAATGAGGGTTGTTTGGCTCTGGTAAATATCCAACCACTTGAGAATTTGATTTTTTCCACTCCTTGAAATTTTTGGATCATTAGGTCCACTTGTATCCTCAACATGTTTCCGGCATGCGCATCCACCACATTTAAAGCATATTGGGATCAGTTACAAGTCCCTTTCCTATAAAATTCCTCCTAGCTTATTATTAGTGGTTGTACTTGTGCAATCTCCCAAACATGGATAACAAAACCTTGGAGTTCATTATTAGTGCGTGAAATAATTTTCAAATTTTTTTTGCATACAAGAACTCTAAAATTTTAATTTTGTTATGCCTTAATATCTTTTTTATTTACGAGAAAAAATGGGAGAGTGAAAGCTCAAGTTTGGATCTGAAAACATATTTGACCAACCAAGATGGAAATGCACAAATGCTGAGAGAGATAGTTCCAAAAAGTATCTGTGATTTTTAAGGATAGGCAAAAAGTGGGTTGTTTGGCTCTGGTAAATACCCAACCACTTGAGTATTTGATTTTTTCCACTCCTTGAAATTATTGGATCATTACGTCCACTTGCATCCTCAACATGTTTCTTGCATGCATATCCACCACATTTAAAGCATGTTAGGATCAGTTTCAAGTCCCTTTCCTATAAAATTCCACCTAGCTTATTATTAGGGGTTGTACTAGTGGAATCTCCCAAACATGGATAATAAAACCTTGGATTTCATTTTTAGTGCGTGAAATAATTTTCAATTTTTTTTGCATACATGAACTCTAAAATCTTCATTTTGTTATGCCTTAATATCTTTTTTTTTTTTACGAGAAAAATGGGAGAGTGAAAACTCAAGTTTGGATCTGAAAACAAATTTCAGCATCCAAGATGGAAGGGCACAAATGCTGAGAGAGATAGTTCCAAAAAGTATCTGTGATTTTTAAGGATAGGCAAAATGTGGGTTGTTTGGCTTTGGTAAATATCCAACAACTTGAGAATTTGATTTTTCCCACTCTTTGAAATTTTTGGATCATTAGGTCCACTTGCATCCTCAACATGTTTCTGGCAAGCATATCCACCACATTTAAAGCATGTTAAGATCAGTTACAAGTCCCTTTCCTATAAAATTCCACCAAGTTTATTATTAGGGGTTGTACTAGTGGAATCTCCCAAACAAGGATAACAAAACCTTGGAGTTCATTTTTAGAACGTGAAATAAATTTAAAATTTTTTTTTGCATACATGAAATCTAAAATTTTCATTTTGTTATGCCTTAATATCTTTTTTGTTTACGTGAAAAAATGGGAGAGTGAAAGCTCATGTTTGCGTCTGAAAAAAAATTTTACCATCAGAGATGGAAATGCACAAATGCTGAGAGAGATAGTTCCAAAAAGTATCTGTGATTTTTCAGGATAGGCAAAAAGTGGGTTGTTTAGCTCTGGTAAATATCCAACCACTTGAGAATTTGAGTTTTTCCACTCCTTGAAATTTTTGGATCATTAGGTCCACTTGCATCCTCAACATGTTTCTGGCATGCATATCCACCACATTTAAAGCATGTTTGGATCAGTTACAAGTCCCTTTCCTATAAAATTCCACCAAGTTTATTATTAGGGGTTGTACTAGTGGAATCTCCCAAACATGGATAACAAAACCTTGGAGTTCATTTTTAGTACGTGAAATAATTTTTAAATTTTTTTTTACATACGTGAACTCTAAAATTTTCATTTTGTTATTCCGTAATATCTTTTTTGTTTACGTGAAAAAATGGAAGAGTGAAAGCTCAAGTTTGGATCTGAAAAACAAATTTGACCATCAGAGATGGAAATGCACAAATGCTGAGGGAGATAGTTCCAAAAGTATCTGTGATTTTTAAGGATAGGCAAAAAGTGGGTTGTTTAACTCTGGTAATTATGCAACCACTTGAGAATTTGAGTTTTTCCACTCCTTGAAATTTTTGGATCATTAGGTCCACTTGTATCCTCAACATGTTTCTGGCATGCATATCAACCACATTTAAAGCATGTTTGGATCAGTTGCAAGACCCTTTCCTATAAAATTCCACCTAGCTTATTATTAGGGGTTGTACTTGTGGAATCTCCCAAACATGGATAACAAAACCTTGGAATTCATTTTTAGTGGTTGAAATAATTTCCAAATTTTGTTTTGCATACATGAACACTAAAATTTTCATTTTGTTATGCTTTAATATCTTTTTTGTTTACGAGAAAAATGGGAGAGTGAAAACTCATGGTTGGATCTGGAAACAAATTTGAGGATCCAAGATGGAAATGCACAAATGCTGAGAGAGATTGTTCCAAAAATTATCTGTGATTTTTAAGGATAGGCAAAAAGTGGGTAGTTTAACTCTGGTAAATATCCAACCACATGAGAATTTGATTTTTTCCACTCCTTGAAATTTTTGGATCCTTAGGTCCACTTGCATCCTCAACATATTTCTGGCATGCATATCCACCACATTTAAAGCATGTTAGGATCAGTTACAAGTCCCTTTCCTACAAAATTCCACCCAGCTTATTATTAGGGGTTGTACTAGTGGAATCTCCTAAACATGGATAACAAAACCTTGGAGTTCATTTTTAGTGCGTGAAATAATTTTCAAATTTTTTTTTGCATACATGAACTCTAAAATCTTCATTTTGTTATGCCTGAATATCTTTTTTGTTTACGAGAAAAATGAGAGAGTGAAAACTCAAGTTTGGATCAGAAAACAAATTTCAGCATCCAAGATGGAAATGCACAAATGCTGAGAGAGATAGTTCCAAAAAGTATCTATGATTTTTAAGGATAGGCAAAATGAGGGTTGTTTGGCTCTGGTAAATATCCAACCACTTGAGAATTTGATTTTTTCCACTCCTTGAAATTTTTGGATCATTAGGTCCACTTGTATCCTCAACATGTTTCCGGCATGCGCATCCACCACATTTAAAGCATATTGGGATCAGTTACAAGTCCCTTTCCTATAAAATTCCTCCTAGCTTATTATTAGTGGTTGTACTTGTGCAATCTCCCAAACATGGATAACAAAACCTTGGAGTTCATTATTAGTGCGTGAAATAATTTTCAAATTTTTTTTGCATACAAGAACTCTAAAATTTTAATTTTGTTATGCCTTAATATCTTTTTTATTTACGAGAAAAAATGGGAGAGTGAAAGCTCAAGTTTGGATCTGAAAACATATTTGACCAACCAAGATGGAAATGCACAAATGCTGAGAGAGATAGTTCCAAAAAGTATCTGTGATTTTTAAGGATAGGCAAAAAGTGGGTTGTTTGGCTCTGGTAAATACCCAACCACTTGAGTATTTGATTTTTTCCACTCCTTGAAATTATTGGATCATTACGTCCACTTGCATCCTCAACATGTTTCTTGCATGCATATCCACCACATTTAAAGCATGTTAGGATCAGTTTCAAGTCCCTTTCCTATAAAATTCCACCTAGCTTATTATTAGGGGTTGTACTAGTGGAATCTCCCAAACATGGATAATAAAACCTTGGATTTCATTTTTAGTGCGTGAAATAATTTTCAATTTTTTTTGCATACATGAACTCTAAAATCTTCATTTTGTTATGCCTTAATATCTTTTTTTTTTTTACGAGAAAAATGGGAGAGTGAAAACTCAAGTTTGGATCTGAAAACAAATTTCAGCATCCAAGATGGAAGGGCACAAATGCTGAGAGAGATAGTTCCAAAAAGTATCTGTGATTTTTAAGGATAGGCAAAAGTGTGGGTTGTTTGGCTTTGGTAAATATCCAACAACTTGAGAATTTGATTTTTCCCACTCTTTGAAATTTTTGGATCATTAGGTCCACTTGCATCCTCAACATGTTTCTGGCAAGCATATCCACCACATTTAAAGCATGTTAAGATCAGTTACAAGTCCCTTTCCGATAAAATTCCACCAAGTTTATTATTAGGGGTTGTACTAGTGGAATCTCCCAAACAAGGATAACAAAACCTTGGAGTTCATTTTTAGAACGTGAAATAAATTTAAAATTTTTTTTTGCATACATGAACTCTAAAATTTTCATTTTGTTATGCCTTAATATCTTTTTTGTTTACGTGAAAAAATGGGAGAGTGAAAGCTCATGTTTGCGTCTGAAAAAAAATTTTACCATCAGAGATGGAAATGCACAAATGCTGAGAGAGATAGTTCCAAAAAGTATCTGTGATTTTTCAGGATAGGCAAAAAGTGGGTTGTTTAGCTCTGGTAAATATCCAACCACTTGAGAATTTGAGTTTTTCCACTCCTTGAAATTTTTGGATCATTAGGTCCACGTGCATCCTCAACATGTTTCTGGCATGCATATCCGCCACATTTAAAGCATGTTTGGATCAGTTACAAGTCCCTTTCCTATAAAATTCCACCAAGTTTATTATTAGGGGTTGTACTAGTGGAATCTCCCAAACATGGATAACAAAACCTTGGAGTTCATTTTTAGTACGTGAAATAATTTTAAAATTTTTTTTTACATACGTGAACTCTAAAATTTTCATTTTGTTATTCCGTAATATCTTTTTTGTTTACGTGAAAAAATGGAAGAGTGAAAGCTCAAGTTTGGATCTGAAAAACAAATTTGACCATCAGAGATGGAAATGCACAAATGCTGAGGGAGATAGTTCCAAAAGTATCTGTGATTTTTAAGGATAGGCAAAAAGTGGGTTGTTTAACTCTGGTAATTATGCAACCACTTGAGAATTTGAGTTTTTCCACTCCTTGAAATTTTTGGATCATTAGGTCCACTTGTATCCTCAACATGTTTCTGGCATGCATATCAACCACATTTAAAGCATGTTTGGATCAGTTGCAAGACCCTTTCCTATAAAATTCCACCTAGCTTATTATTAGGGGTTGTACTTGTGGAATCTCCCAAACATGGATAACAAAACCTTGGAATTCATTTTTAGTGGTTGAAATAATTTCCAAATTTTGTTTTGCATACATGAACACTAAAATTTTCATTTTGTTATGCTTTAATATCTTTTTTGTTTACGAGAAAAATGGGAGAGTGAAAACTCATGGTTGGATCTGGAAACAAATTTGAGGATCCAAGATGGAAATGCACAAATGCTGAGAGAGATTGTTCCAAAAATTATCTGTGATTTTTAAGGATAGGCAAAAAGTGGGTAGTTTAACTCTGGTAAATATCCAACCACATGAGAATTTGATTTTTTCCACTCCTTGAAATTTTTGGATCCTTAGGTCCACTTGCATCCTCAACATATTTCTGGCATGCATATCCACCACATTTAAAGCATGTTAGGATCAGTTACAACTCCCTTTCCTACAAAATTCCACCCAGCTTATTATTAGGGGTTGTACTAGTGGAATCTCCTAAACATGGATAACAAAACCTTGGAGTTCATTTTTAGTGCGTGAAATAATTTTCAAATTTTTTTTTGCATACATGAACTCTAAAATCTTCATTTTGTTATGCCTGAATATCTTTTTTGTTTACGAGAAAAATGAGAGAGTGAAAACTCAAGTTTGGATCAGAAAACAAATTTCAGCATCCAAGATGGAAATGCACAAATGCTGAGAGAGATAGTTCCAAAAAGTATCTATGATTTTTAAGGATAGGCAAAATGAGGGTTGTTTGGCTCTGGTAAATATCCAACCACTTGAGAATTTGATTTTTTCCACTCCTTGAAATTTTTGGATCATTAGGTCCACTTGTATCCTCAACATGTTTCTGGCATGCGCATCCACCACATTTAAAGCATATTGGGATCAGTTACAAGTCCCTTTCCTATAAAATTCCTCCTAGCTTATTATTAGTGGTTGTACTTGTGCAATCTCCCGAACATGGATAACAAAACCTTGGAGTTCATTATTAGTGCGTGAAATAATTTTCAAATTTTTTTTGCATACAAGAACTCTAAAATTTTAATTTTGTTATGCCTTAATATCTTTTTTATTAACGAGAAAAAATGGGAGTGTGAAAGCTCAAGTTTGGATCTGAAAACATATTTGACCAACCAAGATGGAAATGCACAAATGCTGAGAGAGATAGTTCCAAAAAGTATCTGTGATTTTTAAGGATAGGCAAAAAGTGGGTTGTTTGGCTCTGGTAAATACCCAACCACTTGAGTATTTGATTTTTTCCACTCCTTGAAATTATTGGATCATTACGTCCACTTGCATCCTCAACATGTTTCTTGCATGCATATCCACCACATTTAAAGCATGTTAGGATCAGTTTCAAGTCCCTTTCCTATAAAATTCCACCTAGCTTATTATTAGGGGTTGTACTAGTGGAATCTCCCAAACATGGATAATAAAACCTTGGATTTCATTTTTAGTGCGTGAAATAATTTTCAATTTTTTTTGCATACATGAACTCTAAAATCTTCATTTTGTTATGCCTTAATATCTTTTTTTTTTTACGAGAAAAATGGGAGAGTGAAAACTCAAGTTTGGATCTGAAAACAAATTTCAGCATCCAAGATGGAAGGGCACAAATGCTGAGAGAGATAGTTCCAAAAAGTATCTGTGATTTTTAAGGATAGGCAAAAGTGTGGGTTGTTTGGCTTTGGTAAATATCCAACAACTTGAGAATTTGATTTTTCCCACTCTTTGAAATTTTTGGATCATTAGGTCCACTTGCATCCTCAACATGTTTCTGGCAAGCATATCCACCACATTTAAAGCATGTTAAGATCAGTTACAAGTCCCTTTCCTATAAAATTCCACCAAGTTTATTATTAGGGGTTGTACTAGTGGAATCTCCCAAACAAGGATAACAAAACCTTGGAGTTCATTTTTAGAACGTGAAATAAATTTAAAATTTTTTTTTGCATACATGAACTCTAAAATTTTCATTTTGTTATGCCTTAATATCTTTTTTGTTTACGTGAAAAAATGGGAGAGTGAAAGCTCATGTTTGCGTCTGAAAAAAAATTTTACCATCAGAGATGGAAATGCACAAATGCTGAGAGAGATAGTTCCAAAAAGTATATGTGATTTTTCAGGATAGGCAAAAAGTGGGTTGTTTAGCTCTGGTAAATATCCAACCACTTGAGAATTTGAGTTTTTCCACTCCTTGAAATTTTTGGATCATTAGGTCCACTTGCATCCTCAACATGTTTCTGGCATGCATATCCACCACATTTAAAGCATGTTTGGATCAGTTACAAGTCCCTTTCCTATAAAATTCCACCAAGTTTATTATTAGGGGTTGTACTAGTGGAATCTCCCAAACATGGATAACAAAACCTTGGAGTTCATTTTTAGTACGTGAAATAATTTTTAAATTTTTTTTTACATACGTGAACTCTAAAATTTTCATTTTGTTATTCCGTAATATCTTTTTTGTTTACGTGAAAAAATGGAAGAGTGAAAGCTCAAGTTTGGATCTGAAAAACAAATTTGACCATCAGAGATGGAAATGCACAAATGCTGAGGGAGATAGTTCCAAAAGTATCTGTGATTTTTAAGGATAGGCAAAAAGTGGGTTGTTTAACTCTGGTAATTATGCAACCACTTGAGAATTTGAGTTTTTCCACTCCTTGAAATTTTTGGATCATTAGGTCCACTTGTATCCTCAACATGTTTCTGGCATGCATATCAACCACATTTAAAGCATGTTTGGATCAGTTGCAAGACCCTTTCCTATAAAATTCCACCTAGCTTATTATTAGGGGTTGTACTTGTGGAATCTCCCAAACATGGATAACAAAACCTTGGAATTCATTTTTAGTGGTTGAAATAATTTCCAAATTTTGTTTTGCATACATGAACACTAAAATTTTCATTTTGTTATGCTTTAATATCTTTTTTGTTTACGAGAAAAATGGGAGAGTGAAAACTCATGGTTGGATCTGGAAACAAATTTGAGGATCCAAGATGGAAATGCACAAATGCTGAGAGAGATTGTTCCAAAAATTATCTGTGATTTTTAAGGATAGGCAAAAAGTGGGTAGTTTAACTCTGGTAAATATCCAACCACATGAGAATTTGATTTTTTCCACTCCTTGAAATTTTTGGATCCTTAGGTTCACTTGCATCCTCAACATATTTCTGGCATGCATATCCACCACATTTAAAGCATGTTAGGATCAGTTACAACTCCCTTTCCTACAAAATTCCACCCAGCTTATTATTAGGGGTTGTACTAGTGGAATCTCCTAAACATGGATAACAAAACCTTGGAGTTCATTTTTAGTGCGTGAAATAATTTTCAAATTTTTTTTTGCATACATGAACTCTAAAATCTTCATTTTGTTATGCCTGAATATCTTTTTTGTTTACGAGAAAAATGAGAGAGTGAAAACTCAAGTTTGGATCAGAAAACAAATTTCAGCATCCAAGATGGAAATGCACAAATGCTGAGAGAGATAGTTCCAAAAAGTATCTATGATTTTTAAGGATAGGCAACATGAGGGTTGTTTGGCTCTGGTAAATATCCAACCACTTGAGAATTTGATTTTTTCCACTCCTTGAAATTTTTGGATCATTAGGCCCACTTGTATCCTCAACATGTTTCTGGCATGCGCATCCACCACATTTAAAGCATATTGGGATCAGTTACAAGTCCCTTTCCTATAAAATTCCTCCTAGCTTATTATTAGTGGTTGTACTTGTGCAATCTCCCAAACATGGATAACAAAACCTTGGAGTTCATTATTAGTGCGTGAAATAATTTTCAAATTTTTTTTGCATACAAGAACTCTAAAATTTTAATTTTGTTATGCCTTAATATCTTTTTTATTTACGAGAAAAAATGGGAGAGTGAAAGCTCAAGTTTGGATCTGAAAACATATTTGACCAACCAAGATGGAAATGCACAAATGCTGAGAGAGATAGTTCCAAAAAGTATCTGTGATTTTTAAGGATAGGCAAAAAGTGGGTTGTTTGGCTCTGGTAAATACCCAACCACTTGAGTATTTGATTTTTTCCACTCCTTGAAATTATTGGATCATTACGTCCACTTGCATCCTCAACATGTTTCTTGCATGCATATCCACCACATTTAAAGCATGTTAGGATCAGTTTCAAGTCCCTTTCCTATAAAATTCCACCTAGCTTATTATTAGGGGTTGTACTAGTGGAATCTCCCAAACATGGATAATAAAACCTTGGATTTCATTTTTAGTGCGTGAAATAATTTTCAATTTTTTTTGCATACATGAACTCTAAAATCTTCATTTTGTTATGCCTTAATATGTTTTTTTTTTTTACGAGAAAAATGGGAGAGTGAAAACTCAAGTTTGGATCTGAAAACAAATTTCAGCATCCAAGATGGAAGTGCACAAATGCTGAGAGAGATAGTTCCAAAAAGTATCTGTGATTTTTAAGGATAGGCAAAATGTGGGTTGTTTGGCTTTGGTAAATATCCAACAACTTGAGAATTTGATTTTTCCCACTCTTTGAAATTTTTGGATCATTAGGTCCACTTGCATCCTCAACATGTTCCTGGCAAGCATATCCACCACATTTAAAGCATGTTAAGATCAGTTACAAGTCCCTTTCCTATAAAATTCCACCAAGTTTATTATTAGGGGTTGTACTAGTGGAATCTCCCAAACAAGGATAACAAAACCTTGGAGTTCATTTTTAGAACGTGAAATAAATTAAAAATTTTTTTTTGCATACATGAACTCTAAAATTTTCATTTTGTTATGCCTTAATATCTTTTTTGTTTACGTGAAAAAATGGGAGAGTGAAAGCTCATGTTTGCGTCTGAAAAAAAATTTTACCATCAGAGATGGAAATGCACAAATGCTGAGAGAGATAGTTCCAAAAAGTATCTGTGATTTTTCAGGATAGGCAAAAAGTGGGTTGTTTAGCTCTGGTAAATATCCAACCACTTGAGAATTTGAGTTTTTCCACTCCTTGAAATTTTTGGATCATTAGGTCTACTTGCATCCTCAACATGTTTCTGGCATGCATATCCACCACATTTAAAGCATGTTTGGATCAGTTACAAGTCCCTTTCCTATAAAATTCCACCAAGTTTATTATTAGGGGTTGTACTAGTGGAATCTCCCAAACATGGATAACAAAACCTTGGAGTTCATTTTTAGTACGTGAAATAATTTTAAAATTTTTTTTTACATACGTGAACTCTAAAATTTTCATTTTGTTATTCCGTAATATCTTTTATGTTTACGTGAAAAAATGGAAGAGTGAAAGCTCAAGTTTGGATCTGAAAAACAAATTTGACCATCAGAGATGGAAATGCACAAATGCTGAGGGAGATAGTTCCAAAAGTATCTGTGATTTTTAAGGATAGGCAAAAAGTGGGTTGTTTAACTCTGGTAATTATGCAACCACTTGAGAATTTGAGTTTTTCCACTCCTTGAAATTTTTGGATCATTAGGTCCGCTTGTATCCTCAACATGTTTCTGGCATGCATATCAACCACATTTAAAGCATGTTTGGATCAGTTGCAAGACCCTTTCCTATAAAATTCCACCTAGCTTATTATTAGGGGTTGTACTTGTGGAATCTCCCAAACATGGATAACAAAACCTTGGAATTCATTTTTAGTGGTTAAATAATTTCCAAATTTTGTTTTGCATACATGAACACTAAAATTTTCATTTTGTTATGCTTTAATATCTTTTTTGTTTACGAGAAAAATGGGAGAGTGAAAACTCATGGTTGGATCTGGAAACAAATTTGAGGATCCAAGATGGAAATGCACAAGTGCTGAGAGAGATGGTTCCAAAAATTATCTGTGATTTTTAAGGATAGGCAAAAAGTGGGTAGTTTAACTCTGGTAAATATCCAACCACATGAGAATTTGATTTTTTCCACTCCTTGAAATTTTTGGATCCTTAGGTCCACTTGCATCCTCAACATATTTCTGGCATGCATATCCACCACATTTAAAGCATGTTAGGATCAGTTACAAGTCCCTTTCCTACAAAATTCCACCCAGCTTATTATTAGGGGTTGTACTAGTGGAATCTCCTAAACATGGATAACAAAACCTTGGAGTTCATTTTTAGTGCGTGAAATAATTTTCAAATTTTTTTTTGCATACATGAACTCTAAAATCTTCATTTTGTTATGCCTGAATATCTTTTTTGTTTACGAGAAAAATGAGAGAGTGAAAACTCAAGTTTGGATCAGAAAACAAATTTCAGCATCCAAGATGGAAATGCACAAATGCTGAGAGAGATAGTTCCAAAAAGTATCTATGATTTTTAAGGATAGGCAACATGAGGGTTGTTTGGCTCTGGTAAATATCCAACCACTTGAGCATTTGATTTTTTCCACTCCTTGAAATTTTTGGATCATTAGGCCCACTTGTATCCTCAACATGTTTCTGGCATGCGCATCCACCACATTTAAAGCATATTGGGATCAGTTACAAGTCCCTTTCCTATAAAATTCCTCCTAGGTTATTATTAGTGGTTGTACTTGTGCAATCTCCCAAACATGGATAACAAAACCTTGGAGTTCATTATTAGTGCGTGAAATAATTTTCAAATTTTTTTTGCATACAAGAACTCTAAAATTTTAATTTTGTTATGCCTTAATATCTTTTTTATTTACGAGAAAAAATGGGAGAGTGAAAGCTCAAGTTTGGATCTGAAAACATATTTGACCAACTAAGATGGAAATGCACCAATGCTGAGAGAGATAGTTCCAAAAAGTATCTGTGATTTTTAAGGATAGGCAAAAAGTGGGTTGTTTGGCTCTGGTAAATACGCAACCACTTGAGTATTTGATTTTTTCCACTCCTTGAAATTATTGGATCATTACGTCCACTTGCATCCTCAACATGTTTCTTGCATGCATATCCACCACATTTAAAGCATGTTAGGATCAGTTTCAAGTCCCTTTCCTATAAAATTCCACCTAGCTTATTATTAGGGGTTGTACTAGTGGAATCTCCCAAACATGGATAATAAAACCTTGGATTTCATTTTTAGTGCGTGAAATAATTTTCAATTTTTTTTGCATACATGAACTCTAAAATCTTCATTTTGTTATGCCTTAATATGTTTTTTTTTTTTACGAGAAAAATGGGAGAGTGAAAACTCAAGTTTGGATCTGAAAACAAATTTCAGCATCCAAGATGGAAGTGCACAAATGCTGAGAGAGATAGTTCCAAAAAGTATCTGTGATTTTTAAGGATAGGCAAAATGTGGGTTGTTTGGCTTTGGTAAATATCCAACAACTTGAGAATTTGATTTTTCCCACTCTTTCAAATTTTTGGATCATTAGGTCCACTTGCATCCTCAACATGTTCCTGGCAAGCATATCCACCCCATTTAAAGCATGTTAAGATCAGTTACAAGTCCCTTTCCTATAAAATTCCACCAAGTTTATTATTAGGGGCTGTACTAGTGGAATCTCCCAAACAAGGATAACAAAACCTTGGAGTTCATTTTTAGAACGTGAAATAAATTAAAAATTTTTTTTTTCATACATGAACTCTAAAATTTTCATTTTGTTATGCCTTAATATCTTTTTTGTTTACGTGAAAAAATGGGAGAGTGAAAGCTCATGTTTGCGTCTGAAAAAAAATTTTACCATCAGAGATGGAAATGCACAAATGCTGAGAGAGATAGTTCCAAAAAGTATCTGTGATTTTTCAGGATAGGCAAAAAGTGGGTTGTTTAGCTCTGGTAAATATCCAACCACTTGAGAATTTGAGTTTTTCCACTCCTTGAAATTTTTGGATCATTAGGTCCACTTGCATCCTCAACATGTTTCTGGCATGCATATCCACCACATTTAAAGCATGTTTGGATCAGTTACAAGTCCCTTTCCTATAAAATTCCACCAAGTTTATTATTAGGGGTTGTACTAGTGGAATCTCCCAAACATGGATAACAAAACCTTGGAGTTCATTTTTAGTACGTGAAATAATTTTAAAATTTTTTTTCACATACGTGAACTCTAAAATTTTCATTTTGTTATTCCGTAATATCTTTTTTGTTTACGTGAAAAAATGGAAGAGTGAAAGCTCAAGTTTGGATCTGAAAAACAAATTTGACCATCAGAGATGGAAATGCACAAATGCTGAGGGAGATAGTTCCAAAAGTATATGTGATTTTTAAGGATAGGCAAAAAGTGGGTTGTTTAACTCTGGTAATTATGCAACCACTTGAGAATTTGAGTTTTTCCACTCCTTGAAATTTTTGGATCATTAGGTCCACTTGTATCCTCAACATGT
Source organism: Aristolochia californica (assembly GCF_029961685.1). Classification (NCBI taxonomy): domain Eukaryota; kingdom Viridiplantae; phylum Streptophyta; class Magnoliopsida; order Piperales; family Aristolochiaceae; genus Aristolochia; species Aristolochia californica. The sequence goes on from NW_027181837.1 coordinate 8,687,905, forward strand.
TTCTGGCATGCATATCAACCACATTTAAAGCATGTTTGGATCAGTTGCAAGACCCTTTCCTATAAAATTCCACCTAGCTTATTATTAGGGGTTGTACTTGTGGAATCTCCCAAACATGGATAACAAAACCTTGGAATTCATTTTTAGTGGTTGAAATAATTTCCAAATTTTGTTTTGCATACATGAACACTAAAATTTTCATTTTGTTATGCTTTAATATCTTTTTTGTTTACGAGAAAAATGGGAGAGTGAAAACTCATGGTTGGATCTGGAAACAAATTTGAGGATCCAAGATGGAAATGCACAAATGCTGAGAGAGATTGTTCCAAAAATTATCTGTGATTTTTAAGGATAGGCAAAAAGTGGGTAGTTTAACTCTGGTAAATATCCAACCACATGAGAATTTGATTTTTTCCACTCCTTGTAATTTTTGGATCCTTAGGTCCACTTGCATCCTCAACATATTTCTGGCATGCATATCCACCACATTTAAAGCATGTTAGGATCAGTTACAACTCCCTTTCCTACAAAATTCCACCCAGCTTATTATTAGGGGTTGTACTAGTGGAATCTCCTAAACATGGATAACAAAACCTTGGAGTTCATTTTTAGTGCGTGAAATAATTTTCAAATTTTTTTTTGCATACATGAACTCTAAAATCTTCATTTTGTTATGCCTGAATATCTTTTTTGTTTACGAGAAAAATGAGAGAGTGAAAACTCAAGTTTGGATCAGAAAACAAATTTCAGCATCCAAGATGGAAATGCACAATTGCTGAGAGAGATAGTTCCAAAAAGTATCTATGATTTTTAAGGATAGGCAACATGAGGGTTGTTTGGCTCTGGTAAATATCCAACCACTTGAGAATTTGATTTTTTCCACTCCTTGAAATTTTTGGATCATTAGGCCCACTTGTATCCTCAACATGTTTCTGGCATGCGCATCCACCACATTTAAAGCATATTGGGATCAGTTACAAGTCCCTTTCCTATAAAATTCCTCCTAGCTTATTATTAGTGGTTGTACTTGTGCAATCTCCCAAACATGGATAACAAAACCTTGGAGTTCATTATTAGTGCGTGAAATAATTTTCAAATTTTTTTTGCATACAAGAACTCTAAAATTTTAATTTTGTTATGCCTTAATATCTTTTTTATTTACGAGAAAAAATGGGAGAGTGAAAGCTCAAGTTTGGATCTGAAAACATATTTGACCAACCAAGATGGAAATGCACAAATGCTGAGAGAGATAGTTCCAAAAAGTATCTGTGATTTTTAAGGATAGGCAAAAAGTGGGTTGTTTGGCTCTGGTAAATACCCAACCACTTGAGTATTTGATTTTTTCCACTCCTTGAAATTATTGGATCATTACGTCCACTTGCATCCTCAACATGATTCTTGCATGCATATCCACCACATTTAAAGCATGTTAGGATCAGTTTCAAGTCCCTTTCCTATAAAATTCCACCTAGCTTATTATTAGGGGTTGTACTAGTGGAATCTCCCAAACATGGATAATAAAACCTTGGATTTCATTTTTAGTGCGTGAAATAATTTTCAATTTTTTTTGCATACATGAACTCTAAAATCTTCATTTTGTTATGCCTTAATATCTTTTTTTTTTTACGAGAAAAATGGGAGAGTGAAAACTCAAGTTTGGATCTGAAAACAAATTTCAGCATCCAAGATGGAAGTGCACAAATGCTGAGAGAGATAGTTCCAAAAAGTATCTGTGATTTTTAAGGATAGGCAAAATGTGGGTTGTTTGGCTTTGGTAAATATCCAACAACTTGAGAATTTGATTTTTCCCACTCTTTGAAATTTTTGGATCATTAGGTCCACTTGCATCCTCAACATGTTCCTGGCAAGCATATCCACCACATTTAAAGCATGTTAAGATCAGTTACAAGTCCCTTTCCTATAAAATTCCACCAAGTTTATTATTAGGGGTTGTACTAGTGGAATCTCCCAAACAAGGATAACAAAACCTTGGAGTTCATTTTTAGAACGTGAAATAAATTAAAAATTTTTTTTTGCATACATGAACTCTAAAATTTTCATTTTGTTATGCCTTAATATCTTTTTTGTTTACGTGAAAAAATGGGAGAGTGAAAGCTCATGTTTGCGTCTGAAAAAAAATTTTACCATCAGAGATGGAAATGCACAAATGCTGAGAGAGATAGTTCCAAAAAGTATCTGTGATTTTTCAGGATACGCAAAAAGTGGGTTGTTTAGCTCTGGTAAATATCCAACCACTTGAGAATTTGAGTTTTTCCACTCCTTGAAATTTTTGGATCATTAGGTCCACTTGCATCCTCAACATGTTTCTGGCATGCATATCCACCACATTTAAAGCATGTTTGGATCAGTTACAAGTCCCTTTCCTATAAAATTCCACCAAGTTTATTATTAGGGGTTGTACTAGTGGAATCTCCCAAACATGGATAACAAAACCTTGGAGTTCATTTTTAGTACGTGAAATAATTTTAAAATTTTTTTTCACATACGTGAACTCTAAAATTTTCATTTTGTTATTCCGTAATATCTTTTTTGTTTACGTGAAAAAATGGAAGAGTGAAAGCTCAAGTTTGGATCTGAAAAACAAATTTGACCATCAGAGATGGAAATGCACAAATGCTGAGGGAGATAGTTCCAAAAGTATCTGTGATTTTTAAGGATAGGCAAAAAGTGGGTTGTTTAACTCTGGTAATTATGCAACCACTTGAGAATTTGAGTTTTTCCACTCCTTGAAATTTTTGGATCATTAGGTCCACTTGTATCCTCAACATGTTTCTGGCATGCATATCAACCACATTTAAAGCATGTTTGGATCAGTTGCAAGACCCTTTCCTATAAAATTCCACCTAGCTTATTATTAGGGGTTGTACTTGTGGAATCTCCCAAACATGGATAACAAAACCTTGGAATTCATTTTTAGTGGTTGAAATAATTTCCAAATTTTGTTTTGCATACATGAACACTAAAATTTTCATTTTGTTATGCTTTAATATCTTTTTTGTTTACGAGAAAAATGGGAGAGTGAAAACTCATGGTTGGATCTGGAAACAAATTTGAGGATCCAAGATGGAAATGCACAAATGCTGAGAGAGATTGTTCCAAAAATTATCTGTGATTTTTAAGGATAGGCAAAAAGTGGGTAGTTTAACTCTGGTAAATATCCAACCACATGAGAATTTGATTTTTTCCACTCCTTGAAATTTTTGGATCCTTAGGTCCACTTGCATCCTCAACATATTTCTGGCATGCATATCCACCACATTTAAAGCATGTTAGGATCAGTTACAACTCCCTTTCCTACAAAATTCCACCCAGCTTATTATTAGGGGTTGTACTAGTGGAATCTCCTAAACATGGATAACAAAACCTTGGAGTTCATTTTTAGTGCGTGAAATAATTTTCAAATTTTTTTTTGCATACATGAACTCTAAAATCTTCATTTTGTTATGCCTGAATATCTTTTTTGTTTACGAGAAAAATGAGAGAGTGAAAACTCAAGTTTGGATCAGAAAACAAATTTCAGCATCCAAGATGGAAATGCACAAATGCTGAGAGAGATAGTTCCAAAAAGTATCTATGATTTTTAAGGATAGGCAACATGAGGGTTGTTTGGCTCTGGTAAATATCCAACCACTTGAGAATTTGATTTTTCCCACTCCTTGAAATTTTTGGATCATTAGGTCCACTTGTATCCTCAACATGTTTCTGGCATGCGCATCCACCACATTTAAAGCATATTGGGATCAGTTACAAGTCCCTTTCCTATAAAATTCCTCCTAGCTTATTATTAGTGGTTGTACTTGTGCAATCTCCCAAACATGGATAATAAAACCTTGGAGTTCATTATTAGTGCGTGAAATAATTTTCAAATTTTTTTTGCATACAAGAACTCTAAAATTTTAATTTTGTTATGCCTTAATATCTTTTTTATTTACGAGAAAAAATGGGAGAGTGAAAGCTCAAGTTTGGATCTGAAAACATATTTGACCAACCAAGATGGAAATGCACAAATGCTGAGAGAGATAGTTCCAAAAAGTATCTGTGATTTTTAAGGATAGGCAAAAAGTGGGTTGTTTGGCTCTGGTAAATACCCAACCACTTGAGTATTTGATTTTTTCCACTCCTTGAAATTATTGGATCATTACGTCCACTTGCATCCTCAACATGTTTCTTGCATGCATATCCACCACATTTAAAGCATGTTAGGATCAGTTTCAAGTCCCTTTCCTATAAAATTCCACCTAGCTTATTATTAGGGGTTGTACTAGTGGAATCTCCCAAACATGGATAATAAAACCTTGGATTTCATTTTTAGTGCGTGAAATAATTTTCAATTTTTTTTGCATACATGAACTCTAAAATCTTCATTTTGTTATGCCTTAATATCTTTTTTTTTTTTTACGAGAAAAATGGGAGAGTGAAAACTCAAGTTTGGATCTGAAAACAAATTTCAGCATCCAAGATGGAAGGGCACAAATGCTGAGAGAGATAGTTCCAAAAAGTATCTGTGACTTTTAAGGATAGGCAAAATGTGGGTTGTTTGGCTTTTGTAAATATCCAACAACTTGAGAATTTGATTTTTCCCACTCTTTGAAATTTTTGGATCATTAGGTCCACTTGCATCCTCAACATGTTTCTGGCAAGCATATCCACCACATTTAAAGCATGTTAAGATCAGTTACAAGTCCCTTTCCTATAAAATTCCACCAAGTTTATTATTAGGGGTTGTACTAGTGGAATCTCCCAAACAAGGATAACAAAACCTTGGAGTTCATTTTTAGAACGTGAAATAAATTTAAAATTTTTTTTTGCATACATGAACTCTAAAATTTTCATTTTGTTATGCCTTAATATCTTTTTTGTTTACGTGAAAAAATGGGAGAGTGAAAGCTCATGTTTGCGTCTGAAAAAAAATTTTACCATCAGAGATGGAAATGCACAAATGCTGAGAGAGATAGTTCCAAAAAGTATCTGTGATTTTTCAGGATAGGCAAAAAGTGGGTTGTTTAGCTCTGGTAAATATCCAACCACTTGAGAATTTGAGTTTTTCCACTCCTTGAAATTTTTGGATCATTAGGTCCACTTGCATCCTCAACATGTTTCTGGCATGCATATCCACCACATTTAAAGCATGTTTGGATCAGTTACAAGTCCCTTTCCTATAAAATTCCACCAAGTTTATTATTAGGGGTTGTACTAGTGGAATCTCCCAAACATGGATAACAAAACCTTGGAGTTCATTTTTAGTACGTGAAATAATTTTTAAATTTTTTTTTACATACGTGAACTCTAAAATTTTCATTTTGTTATTCCGTAATATCTTTTTTGTTTACGTGAAAAAATGGAAGAGTGAAAGCTCAAGTTTGGATCTGAAAAACAAATTTGACCATCAGAGATGGAAATGCACAAATGCTGAGGGAGATAGTTCCAAAAGTATCTGTGATTTTTAAGGATAGGCAAAAAGTGGGTTGTTTAACTCTGGTAATTATGCAACCACTTGAGAATTTGAGTTTTTCCACTCCTTGAAATTTTTGGATCATTAGGTCAACTTGTATCCTCAACATGTTTCTGGCATGCATATCAACCACATTTAAAGCATGTTTGGATCAGTTGCAAGACCCTTTCCTATAAAATTCCACCTAGCTTATTATTAGGGGTTGTACTTGTGGAATCTCCCAAACATGGATAACAAAACCTTGGAATTCATTTTTAGTGGTTGAAATAATTTCCAAATTTTGTTTTGCATACATGAACACTAAAATTTTCATTTTGTTATGCTTTAATATCTTTTTTGTTTACGAGAAAAATGGGAGAGTGAAAACTCATGGTTGGATCTGGAAACAAATTTGAGGATCCAAGATGGAAATGCACAAATGCTGAGAGAGATTGTTCCAAAAATTATCTGTGATTTTTAAGGATAGGCAAAAAGTGGGTAGTTTAACTCTGGTAAATATCCAACCACATGAGAATTTGATTTTTTCCACTCCTTGAAATTTTTGGATCCTTAGGTCCACTTGCATCCTCAACATATTTCTGGCATGCATATCCACCACATTTAAAGCATGTTAGGATCAGTTACAACTCCCTTTCCTACAAAATTCCACCCAGCTTATTATTAGGGGTTGTACTAGTGGAATCTCCTAAGCATGGATAACAAAACCTTGGAGTTCATTTTTAGTGCGTGAAATAATTTTCAATTTTTTTTTTGCATACATGAACTCTAAAATCTTCATTTTGTTATGCCTGAATATCTTTTTTGTTTACGAGAAAAATGAGAGAGTGAAAACTCAAGTTTGGATCAGAAAACAAATTTCAGCATCCAAGATGGAAATGCACAAATGCTGAGAGAGATAGTTCCAAAAAGTATCTATGATTTTTAAGGATAGGCAACATGAGGGTTGTTTGGCTCTGGTAAATATCCAACCACTTGAGAATTTGATTTTTTCCACTCCTTGAAATTTTTGGATCATTAGGCCCACTTGTATCCTCAACATGTTTCTGGCATGCGCATCCACCACATTTAAAGCATATTGGGATCAGTTACAAGTCCCTTTCCTATAAAATTCCTCCTAGCTTATTATTAGTGGTTGTACTTGTGCAATCTCCCAAACATGGATAACAAAACCTTGAAGTTCATTATTAGTGCGTGAAATAATTTTCAAATTTTTTTTGCATACAAGAACTCTAAAATTTTAATTTTGTTATGCCTTAATATCCTTTTTATTTACGAGAAAAAATGGGAGAGTGAAAGCTCAAGTTTGGATCTGAAAACATATTTGACCAACCAAGATGGAAATGCACAAATGCTGAGAGAGATAGTTCCAAAAAGTATCTGTGATTTTTAAGGATAGGCAAAAAGTGGGTTGTTTGGCTCTGGTAAATACCCAACCACTTGAGTATTTGATTTTTTCCACTCCTTGAAATTATTGGATCATTACGTCCACTTGCATCCTCAACATGTTTCTTGCATGCATATCCACCACATTTAAAGCATGTTAGGATCAGTTTCAAGTCCCTTTCCTATAAAATTCCACCTAGCTTTTATTAGGGGTTGTACTAGTGGAATCTCCCAAACATGGATAATAAAACCTTGGATTTCATTTTTAGTGCGTGAAATAATTTTCAATTTTTTTTGCATACATGAACTCTAAAATCTTCATTTTGTTATGCCTTAATATCTTTTTTTTTTACGAGAAAAATGGGAGAGTGAAAACTCAAGTTTGGATCTGAAAACAAATTTCAGCATCCAAGATGGAAGTGCACAAATGCTGAGAGAGATAGTTCCAAAAAGTATCTGTGATTTTTAAGGATAGGCAAAATGTGGGTTGTTTGGCTTTGGTAAATATCCAACAACTTGAGAATTTGATTTTTCCCACTCTTTGAAATTTTTGGATCATTAGGTCCACTTGCATCCTCAACATGTTTCTGGCAAGCATATCCACCACATTTAAAGCATGTTAAGATCAGTTACAAGTCCCTTTCCTATAAAATTCCACCAAGTTTATTATTAGGGGTTGTACTAGTGGAATCTCCCAAACAAGGATAACAAAACCTTGGAGTTCATTTTTAGAACGTGAAATAAATTTAAAATTTTTTTTTGCATACATGAACTCTAAAATTTTCATTTTGTTATGCCTTAATATCTTTTATGTTTACGTGAAAAAATGGGAGAGTGAAAGCTCATGTTTGCGTCTGAAAAAAAATTTTACCATCAGAGATGGAAATGCACAAATGCTGAGAGAGATAGTTCCAAAAAGTATCTGTGATTTTTCAGGATAGGCAAAAAGTGGGTTGTTTAGCTCTGGTAAATATCCAACCACTTGAGAATTTGAGTTTTTCCACTCCTTGAAATTTTTGGATCATTAGGTCCACTTGCATCCTCAACATGTTTCTGGCATGCATATCCACCACATTTAAAGCATGTTTGGATCAGTTACAAGTCCCTTTCCTATAAAATTCCACCAAGTTTATTATTAGGGGTTGTACTAGTGGAATCTCCCAAACATGGATAACAAAACCTTGGAGTTCATTTTTAGTACGTGAAATAATTTTAAAATTTTTTTTTACATACGTGAACTCTAAAATTTTCATTTTGTTATTCCGTAATATCTTTTTTGTTTACGTGAAAAAATGGAAGAGTGAAAGCTCAAGTTAGGATCTGAAAAACAAATTTGACCATCAGAGATGGAAATGCACAAATGCTGAGGGAGATAGTTCCAAAAGTATCTGTGATTTTTAAGGATAGGCAAAAAGTGGGTTGTTTAACTCTGGTAATTATGCAACCACTTGAGAATTTGAGTTTTTGCACTCCTTGAAATTTTTGGATCATTAGGTCCACTTGTATCCTCAACATGTTTCTGGCATGCATATCAACCACATTTAAAGCATGTTTGGATCAGTTGCAAGACCCTTTCCTATAAAATTCCACCTAGCTTATTATTAGGGGTTGTACTTGTGGAATCTCCCAAACATGGATAACAAAACCTTGGAATTCATTTTTAGTGGTTGAAATAATTTCCAAATTTTGTTTTGCATACATGAACACTAAAATTTTCATTTTGTTATGCTTTAATATCTTTTTTGTTTACGAGAAAAATGGGAGAGTGAAAACTCATGGTTGGATCTGGAAACAAATTTGAGGATCCAAGATGGAAATGCACAAATGCTGAGAGAGATTGTTCCAAAAATTATCTGTGATTTTTAAGGATAGGCAAAAGTGGGTAGTTTAACTCTGGTAAATATCCAACCACATGAGAATTTGATTTTTTCCACTCCTTGAAATTTTTGGATCCTTAGGTCCACTTGCATCCTCAACATATTTCTGGCATGCATATCCACCACATTTAAAGCATGTTAGGATCAGTTACAACTCCCTTTCCTACAAAATTCCACCCAGCTTATTATTAGGGGTTGTACTAGTGGAATCTCCTAAACATGGATAACAAAACCTTGGAGTTCATTTTTAGTGCGTGAAATAATTTTCAAATTTTTTTTTGCATACATGAACTCTAAAATCTTCATTTTGTTATGCCTGAATATCTTTTTTGTTTACGAGAAAAATGAGAGAGTGAAAACTCAAGTTTGGATCAGAAAACAAATTTCAGCATCCAAGATGGAAATGCACAAATGCTGAGAGAGATAGTTCCAAAAAGTATCTATGATTTTTAAGGATAGGCAACATGAGGGTTGTTTGGCTCTGGTAAATATCCAACCACTTGAGAATTTGATTTTTTCCACTCCTTGAAATTTTTGGATCATTAGGCCCACTTGTATCCTCAACATGTTTCTGGCATGCGCATCCACCACATTTAAAGCATATTGGGATCAGTTACAAGTCCCTTTCCTATAAAATTCCTCCTAGCTTATTATTAGTGATTGTACTAGTGGAATCTCCCAAACATGGATAACAAAACCTTGGAGTTCATTTTTAGTACGTGAAATAATTTTAAAATTTTTTTTTACATACGTGAACTCTAAAATTTTCATTTTGTTATTCCGTAATATCTTTTTTATTTACGAGAAAAAATGGGAGAGTGAAAGCTCAAGTTTGGATCTGAAAACATATTTGACCAACCAAGATTGAAATGCACAAATGCTGAGAGAGATAGTTCCAAAAAGTATCTGTGATTTTTAAGGATAGGCAAAAAGTGGGTTGTTTGGCTCTGGTAAATACCCAACCACTTGAGTATTTGATTTTTTCCACTCCTTGAAATTATTGGATCATTACGTCCACTTGCATCCTCAACATGTTTCTTGCATGCATATCCACCACATTTAAAGCATGTTAGGATCAGTTCCAAGTCCCTTTCCTATAAAATTCCACCTAGCTTATTATTAGGGGTTGTACTAGTGGAATCTCCCAAACATGGATAATAAAACCTTGGATTTCATTTTTAGTGCGTGAAATAATTTTCAATTTTTTTTGCATACATGAACTCTAAAATCTTCATTTTGTTATGCCTTAATATCTTTTTTTTTTTACGAGAAAAATGGGAGAGTGAAAACTCAAGTTTGGATCTGAAAACAAATTTCAGCATCCAAGATGGAAGTGCACAAATGCTGAGAGAGATAGTTCCAAAAAGTATCTGTGATTTTTCAGGATAGGCAAAAAGTGGGTTGTTTAGCTCTGGTAAATATCCAACCACTTGAGAATTTGAGTTTTTCCACTCCTTGAAATTTTTGGATCATTAGGTCCACTTGCATCCTCAACATGTTTCTGGCATGCATATCCACCACATTTAAAGCATGTTTGGATCAGTTACAAGTCCCTTTCCTATAAAATTCCACCAAGTTTATTATTAGGGGTTGTACTAGTGGAATCTCCCAAACATGGATAACAAAACCTTGGAGTTCATTTTTAGTACGTGAAATAATTTTAAAATTTTTTTTTACATACGTGAACTCTAAAATTTTCATTTTGTTATTCCGTAATATCTTTTTTGTTTACGTGAAAAAATGGAAGAGTGAAAGCTCAAGTTTGGATCTGAAAAAAAAATTTGACCATCAGAGATGGAAATGCACAAATGCTGAGGGAGATAGTTCCAAAAGTATCTGTGATTTTTAAGGATAGGCAAAAAGTGGGTTGTTTAACTCTGGTAATTATGCAACCACTTGAGAATTTGAGTTTTTCCACTCCTTGAAATTTTTGGATCATTAGGTCCACTTGTATCCTCAACATGTTTCTGGCATGCATATCAACCACATTTAAAGCATGTTTGGATCAGTTGCAAGACCCTTTCCTATAAAATTCCACCTAGCTTATTATTAGGGGTTGTACTTGTGGAATCTCCCAAACATGGAGAACAAAACCTTGGAATTCATTTTTAGTGGTTGAAATAATTTCCAAATTTTGTTTTGCATACATGAACACTAAAATTTTCATTTTGTTATGCTTTAATATCTTTTTTGTTTACGAGAAAAATGGGAGAGTGAAAACTCATGGTTGGATCTGGAAACAAATTTGAGGATCCAAGATGGAAATGCACAAATGCTGAGAGAGATTGTTCCAAAAATTATCTGTGATTTTTAAGGATAGGCAAAAAGTGGGTAGTTTAACTCTGGTAAATATCCAACCACATGAGAATTTGATTTTTTCCACTCCTTGAAATTTTTGGATCCTTAGGTCCACTTGCATCCTCAACATATTTCTGGCATGCATATCCACCACATTTAAAGCATGTTAGGATCAGTTACAACTCCCTTTCCTACAAAATTCCACCCAGCTTATTATTAGGGGTTGTACTAGTGGAATCTCCTAAACATGGATAACAAAACCTTGGAGTTCATTTTTAGTGCGTGAAATAATTTTCAAATTTTTTTTTGCATACATGAACTCTAAAATCTTCATTTTGTTATGCCTGAATATCTTTTTTGTTTACGAGAAAAATGAGAGAGTGAAAACTCAAGTTTGGATCAGAAAACAAATTTCAGCATCCAAGATGAAAATGCACAAATGCTGAGAGAGATAGTTCCAAAAAGTATCTATGATTTTTAAGGATAGGCAACATGAGGGTTGTTTGGCTCTGGTAAATATCCAACCACTTGAGAATTTGATTTTTTCCACTCCTTGAAATTTTTGGATCATTAGGCCCACTTGTATCCTCAACATGTTTCTAGCATGCGCATCCACCACATTTAAAGCATATTGGGATCAGTTACAAGTCCCTTTCCTATAAAATTCCTCCTAGCTTATTATTAGTGGTTGTACTTGTGCAATCTCCCAAACATGGATAACAAAACCTTGGAGTTCATTATTAGTGCGTGAAATAATTTTCAAATTTTTTTTGCATACAAGAACTCTAAAATTTTAATTTTGTTATGCCTTAATATCTTTTTTATTTACGAGAAAAAATGGGAGAGTGAAAGCTCAAGTTTGGATCTGAAAACATATTTGACCAACCAAGATGGAAATGCACAAATGCTGAGAGAGATAGTTCCAAAAAGTATCTGTGATTTTTAAGGATAGGCAAAAAGTGGGTTGTTTGGCTCTGGTAAATACCCAACCACTTGAGTATTTGATTTTTTCCACTCCTTGAAATTATTGGATCATTACGTCCACTTGCATCCTCAACATGATTCTTGCATGCATATCCACCACATTTAAAGCATGTTAGGATCAGTTTCAAGTCCCTTTCCTATAAAATTCCACCTAGCTTATTATTAGGGGTTGTACTAGTGGAATCTCCCAAACATGGATAATAAAACCTTGGATTTCATTTTTAGTGCGTGAAATAATTTTCAATTTTTTTTGCATACATGAACTCTAAAATCTTCATTTTGTTATGCCTTAATATCTTTTTTTTTTTACGAGAAAAATGGGAGAGTGAAAACTCAAGTTTGGATCTGAAAACAAATTTCAGCATCCAAGATGGAAGTGCACAAATGCTGAGAGAGATAGTTCCAAAAAGTATCTGTGATTTTTAAGGATAGGCAAAATGTGGGTTGTTTGGCTTTGGTAAATATCCAACAACTTGAGAATTTGATTTTTCCCACTCTTTGAAATTTTTGGATCATTAGGTCCACTTGCATCCTCAACATGTTTCTGGCAAGCATATCCACCACATTTAAAGCATGTTAAGATCAGTTACAAGTCCCTTTCCTATAAAATTCCACCAAGTTTATTATTAGGGGTTGTACTAGTGGAATCTCCCAAACAAGGATAACAAAACCTTGGAGTTCATTTTTAGAACGTGAAATAAATTTAAAATTTTTTTTTGCATACATGAACTCTAAAATTTTCATTTTGTTATGCCTTGATATCTTTTTTGTTTACGTGAAAAAATGGGAGAGTGAAAGCTCATGTTTGCGTCTGAAAAAAAATTTTACCATCAGAGATGGAAATGCACAAATGCTGAGAGAGATAGTTCCAAAAAGTATCTGTGATTTTTCAGGATAGGCAAAAAGTGGGTTGTTTAGCTCTGGTAAATATCCAACCACTTGAGTTTTTGAGTTTTTCCACTCCTTGAAATTTTTGGATCATTAGGTCCACTTGCATCCTCAACATGTTTCTGGCATGCATATCCACCACATTTAAAGCATGTTTGGATCAGTTACAAGTCCCTTTCCTATAAAATTCCACCAAGTTTATTATTAGGGGTTGTACTAGTGGAATCTCCCAAACATGGATAACAAAACCTTGGAGTTCATTTTTAGTACGTGAAATAATTTTAAATTTTTTTTTTACATACGTGAACTCTAAAATTTTCATTTTGTTATTCCGTAATATCTTTTTTGTTTACGTGAAAAAAGGGAAGAGTGAAAGCTCAAGTTTGGATCTGAAAAAAAAATTTGACCATCAGAGATGGAAATGCACAAATGCTGAGGGAGATAGTTCCAAAAGTATCTGTGATTTTTAAGGATAGGCAAAAAGTGGGTTGTTTAACTCTGGTAATTATGCAACCACTTGAGAATTTGAGTTTTTCCACTCCTTGAAATTTTTGGATCATTAGGTCCACTTGTATCCTCAACATGTTTCTGGCATGCATATCAACCACATTTAAAGCATGTTTGGATCAGTTGCAAGACCCTTTCCTATAAAATTCCACCTAGCTTATTATTAGGGGTTGTACTTGTGGAATCTCCCAAACATGGATAACAAAACCTTGGAATTCATTTTTAGTGGTTGAAATAATTTCCAAATTTTGTTTTGCATACATGAACACTAAAATTTTCATTTTGCTATGCTTTAATATCTTTTTTGTTTAGGAGAAAAATGGGAGAGTGAAAACTCATGGTTGGATCTGGAAACAAATTTGAGGATCCAAGATGGAAATGCACAAATGCTGAGAGAGATTGTTCCAAAAATTATCTGTGATTTTTAAGGATAGGCAAAAAGTGGGTAGTTTAACTCTGGTAAATATCCAACCACATGAGAATTTGATTTTTTCCACTCCTTGAAATTTTTGGATCCTTAGGTCCACTTGCATCCTCAACATATTTCTGGCATGCATATCCACCACATTTAAAGCATGTTAGGATCAGTTACAAGTCCCTTTCCTACAAAATTCCACCCAGCTTATTATTAGGGGTTGTACTAGTGGAATCTCCTAAACATGGATAACAAAACCTTGGAGTTCATTTTTAGTGCGTGAAATAATTTTCAAATTTTTTTTTGCATACATGAACTCTAAAATCTTCATTTTGTTATGCCTGAATATCTTTTTTGTTTACGAGAAAAATGAGAGAGTGAAAACTCAAGTTTGGATCAGAAAACAAATTTCAGCATCCAAGATGGAAATGCACAAATGCTGAGAGAGATAGTTCCAAAAAGTATCTATGATTTTTAAGGATAGGCAAAATGAGGGTTGTTTGGCTCTGGTAAATATCCAACCACTTGAGAATTTGATTTTTTCCACTCCTTGAAATTTTTGGATCATTAGGTCCACTTGTATCCTCAACATGTTTCTGGCATGCGCATCCACCACATTTAAAGCATATTGGGATCAGTTACAAGTCCCTTTCCTATAAAATTCCTCCTAGCTTATTATTAGTGGTTGTACTTGTGCAATCTCCCAAACATGGATAACAAAACCTTGGAGTTCATTATTAGTGCGTGAAATAATTTTCAAATTTTTTTTGCATACAAGAACTCTAAAATTTTAATTTTGTTATGCCTTAATATCTTTTTTTATTTACGAGAAAAAATGGGAGAGTGAAAGCTCAAGTTTGGATCTGAAAACATATTTGACCAGCCAAGATGGAAATGCACAAATGCTGAGAGAGATAGTTCCAAAAAGTATCTGTGATTTTTAAGGATAGGCAAAAAGTGGGTTGTTTGGCTCTGGTAAATACCCAACCACTTGAGTATTTGATTTTTTCCACTCCTTGAAATTATTGGATCATTACGTCCACTTGCATCCTCAACATGTTTCTTGCATGCATATCCACCACATTTAAAGCATGTTAGGATCAGTTTCAAGTCCCTTTCCTATAAAATTCCACCTAGCTTATTATTAGGGGTTGTACTAGTGGAATCTCCCAAACATGGATAATAAAACCTTGGATTTCATTTTTAGTGCGTGAAATAATTTTCAATTTTTTTTGCATACATGAACTCTAAAATCTTCATTTTGTTATGCCTTAATATCTTTTTTTTTTTACGAGAAAAATGGGAGAGTGAAAACTCAAGTTTGGATCTGAAAACAAATTTCAGCATCCAAGATGGAAGTGCACAAATGCTGAGAGAGATAGTTCCAAAAAGTATCTGTGATTTTTAAGGGTAGGCAAAATGTGGGTTGTTTGGCTTCGGTAAATATCCAACAACTTGAGAATTTGATTTTTTCCACTCCTTGAAATTTTTGGATCATTAGGTCCACTTGCATCCTCAACATGTTTCTGGCAAGCATATCCACCACATTTAAAGCATGTTAAGATCAGTTACAAGTCCCTTTCCTATAAAATTCCACCAAGTTTATTATTAGGGGTTGTACTAGTGGAATCTCCCAAACAAGGATAACAAAACCTTGGAGTTCATTTTTAGAACGTGAAACAAATTTAAAATTTTTTTTTTTGCATACATGAACTCTAAAATTTTCATTTTGTTATGCCTTAATATCTTTTTTGTTTACGTGAAAAAATGGGAGAGTGAAAGCTCATGTTTGCGTCTGAAAAAAAATTTTACCATCAGAGATGGAAATGCACAAATGCTGAGAGAGATAGTTCCAAAAAGTATCTATGATTTTTCAGGATAGGCAAAAAGTGGGTTGTTTAGCTCTGGTAAATATCCAACCACTTGAGAATTTGAGTTTTTCCACTCCTTGAAATTTTTGGATCATTAGGTCCACTTGCATCCTCAACATGTTTCTGGCATGCATATCCACCACATTTAAAGCATGTTTGGATCAGTTACAAGTCCCTTTCCTATAAAATTCCACCAAGTTTATTATTAGGGGTTGTACTAGTGGAATCTCCCAAACATGGATAACAAAACCTTGGAGTTCATTTTTAGTACGTGAAATAATTTTAAAATTTTTTTTTACATACGTGAACTCTAAAATTTTCATTTTGTTATTCCGTAATATCTTTTTTGTTTACGTGAAAAAATGGAAGAGTGAAAGCTCAAGTTTGGATCTGAAAAACAAATTTGACCATCAGAGATGGAAATGCACAAATGCTGAGGGAGATAGTTCCAAAAGTATCTGTGATTTTTAAGGATAGGCAAAAAGTGGGTTGTTTAACTCTGGTAATTATGCAACCACTTGAGAATTTGAGTTTTTCCACTCCTTGAAATTTTTGGATTATTAGGTCCACTTGTATCCTCAACATGTTTCTGGCATGCATATCAACCACATTTAAAGCATGTTTGGATCAGTTGCAAGACCCTTGCCTATAAAATTCCACCTAGCTTATTATTAGGGGTTGTACTTGTGGAATCTCCCAAACATGGATAACAAAACCTTGGAATTCATTTTTAGTGGTTGAAATAATTTCCAAATTTTGTTTTGCATACATGAACACTAAAATTTTCATTTTGCTATGCTTTAATATCTTTTTTGTTTAGGAGAAAAATGGGAGAGTGAAAACTCATGGTTGGATCTGGAAACAAATTTGAGGATCCAAGATGGAAATGCACAAATGCTGAGAGAGATTGTTCCAAAAATTATCTGTGATTTTTAAGGATAGGCAAAAAGTGGGTAGTTTAACTCTGGTAAATATCCAACCACATGAGAATTTGATTTTTTCCACTCCTTGAAATTTTTGGATCCTTAGGTCCACTTGCATCCTCAACATATTTCTGGCATGCATATCCACCACATTTAAAGCATGTTAGGATCAGTTACAAGTCCCTTTCCTACAAAATTCCACCCAGCTTATTATTAGGGGTTGTACTAGTGGAATCTCCTAAACATGGATAACAAAACTTTGGAGTTCATTTTTAGTGCGTGAAATAATTTTCAAATTTTTTTTTGCATACATGAACTCTAAAATCTTCATTTTGTTATGCCTGAATATCTTTTTTGTTTACGAGAAAAATGAGAGAGTGAAAACTCAAGTTTGGATCAGAAAACAAATTTCAGCATCCAAGATGGAAATGCACAAATGCTGAGAGAGATAGTTCCAAAAAGTATCTATGATTTTTAAGGATAGGCAAAATGAGGGTTGTTTGGCTCTGGTAAATATCCAACCACTTGAGAATTTGATTTTTTCCACTCCTTGAAATTTTTGGATCATTAGGTCCACTTGTATCCTCAACATGTTTCTGGCATGCGCATCCACCACATTTAAAGCATATTGGGATCAGTTACAAGTCCCTTTCCTATAAAATTCCTCCTAGCTTATTATTAGTGGTTGTACTTGTGCAATCTCCCAAACATGGATAACAAAACCTTGGAGTTCATTATTAGTGCGTGAAATAATTTTCAATTTTTTTTTGCATACAAGAACTCTAAAATTTTAATTTTGTTATGCCTTAATATCTTTTTTTATTTACGAGAAAAAATGGGAGAGTGAAAGCTCAAGTTTGGATCTGAAAACATATTTGACCAACCAAGATGGAAATGCACAAATGCTGAGAGAGATAGTTCCAAAAAGTATCTGTGATTTTTAAGGATAGGCAAAAAGTGGGTTGTTTGGCTCTGGTAAATACCCAACCACTTGAGTATTTGATTTTTTCCACTCCTTGAAATTATTGGATCATTACGTCCACTTGCATCCTCAACATGTTTCTTGCATGCATATCCACCACATTTAAAGCATGTTAGGATCAGTTTCAAGTCCCTTTCCTATAAAATTCCACCTAGCTTATTATTAGGGGTTGTACTAGTGGAATCTCCCAAACATGGATAATAAAACCTTGGATTTCATTTTTAGTGCGTGAAATAATTTTCAATTTTTTTTGCATACATGAACTCTAAAATCTTCATTTTGTTATGCCTTAATATCTTTTTTTTTTTACGAGAAAAATGGGAGAGTGAAAACTCAAGTTTGGATCTTAAAACAAATTTCAGCATCCAAGATGGAAGTGCACAAATGCTGAGAGAGATAGTTCCAAAAAGTATCTGTGATTTTTAAGGGTAGGCAAAATGTGGGTTGTTTGGCTTCGGTAAATATCCAACAACTTGAGAATTTGATTTTTTCCACTCGAAATTTTTGGATCATTAGGTCCACTTGCATCCTCAACATGTTTCTGCAAGCATATCCACCACATTTAAAGCATGTTAAGATCAGTTACAAGTCCCTTTCCTATAAAATTCCACCAAGTTTATTATTAGGGGTTGTACTAGTGGAATCTCCCAAACAAGGATAACAAAACCTTGGAGTTCATTTTTAGAACGTGAAATAAATTTAAAATTTTTTTTTTTGCATACATGAACTCTAAAATTTTCATTTTGTTATGCCTTAATATCTTTTTTGTTTACGTGAAAAAATGGGAGAGTGAAAGCTCATGTTTGCGTCTGAAAAAAAATTTTACCATCAAAGATGGAAATGCACAAATGCTGAGAGAGATAGTTCCAAAAAGTATCTGTGATTTTTCAGGATAGGCAAAAAGTGGGTTGTTTAGCTCTGGTAAATATCCAACCACTTGAGAATTTGAGTTTTTCCACTCCTTGAAATTATTGGATCATTACGTCCACTTGCATCCTCAACATGTTTCTGGCATGCATATCCACCACATTTAAAGCATGTTTGGATCAGTTACAAGTCCCTTTCCTATAAAATTCCACCAAGTTTATTATTAGGGGTTGTACTAGTGGAATCTCCCAAACATGGATAACAAAACCTTGGAGTTCATTTTTAGTACGTGAAATAATTTTAAAATTTTTTTTTACATACGTGAACTCTAAAATTTTCATTTTGTTATTCCGTAATATCTTTTTTGTTTACGTGAAAAAATGGAAGAGTGAAAGCTCAAGTTTGGATCTGAAAAAAAATTTTACCATCAGAGATGGAAATGCACAAATGCTGAGGGAGATAGTTCCAAAAAGTATCTGTGATTTTTCAGGATAGGCAAAAAGTGGGTTGTTTAGCTCTGGTAAATATCCAACCACTTGAGAATTTGAGTTTTTCCACTCCTTGAAATTTTTGGACCATTAGGTCCACTTGCATCCTCAACATGTTTCTGGCATGCATATCCACCACATTTAAAGCATGTTTGGATCAGTTACAAGTCCCTTTCCTATAAAATTCCACCAAGTTTATTATTAGGGGTTGTACTAGTGGAATCTCCCAAACATGGATAACAAAACCTTGGAGTTCAATTTTAGTACGTGAAATAATTTTAAAAATTTTTTTTACATACGTGAACTCTAAAATTTTCATTTTGTTATTCCGTAATATCTTTTTTGTTTACGTGAAAAAATGGAAGAGTGAAAGCTCAAGTTTGGATCTGAAAAACAAATTTGACCATCAGAGATGGAAATGCACAAATGCTGAGGGAGATAGTTCCAAAAGTATCTGTGATTTTTAAGGATAGGCAAAAAGTGGGTTGTTTAACTCTGGTAATTATGCAACCACTTGAGAATTTGAGTTTTTCCACTCCTTGAAATTTTTGGATCATTAGGTCCACTTGTATCCTCAACATGTTTCTGGCATGCATATCAACCACATTTAAAGCATGTTTGGATCAGTTGCAAGACCCTTTCCTATAAAATTCCACCTAGCTTATTATTAGGGGTTGTACTTGTGGAATCTCCCAAACATGGATAACAAAACCTTGGAATTCATTTTTAGTGGTTGAAATAATTTCCAAATTTTGTTTTGCATACATGAACACTAAAATTTTCATTTTGTTATGCTTTAATATCTTTTTTGTTTACGAGAAAAATGGGAGAGTGAAAACTCATGGTTGGATCTGGAAACAAATTTGAGGATCCAAGATGGAAATGCACAAATGCTGAGAGAGATTGTTCCAAAAATTATCTGTGATTTTTAAGGATAGGCAAAAAGTGGGTAGTTTAACTCTGGTAAATATCCAACCACATGAGAATTTGATTTTTTCCACTCCTTGAAATTTTTGGATCCTTAGGTCCACTTGCATCGTCAACATATTTCTGGCATGCATATCCACCACATTTAAAGCATGTTAGGATCAGTTACAAGTCCCTTTCCTACAAAATTCCACCCAGCTTATTATTAGGGGTTGTACTAGTGGAATCTCCTAAACATGGATAACAAAACCTTGGAGTTCATTTTTAGTGCGTGAAATAATTTTCAAATTTTTTTTTGCATACATGAACTCTAAAATCTTCATTTTGTTATGCCTGAATATCTTTTTTGTTTACGAGAAAAATGAGAGAGTGAAAACTCAAGTTTGGATCAGAAAACAAATTTCAGCATCCAAGATGGAAATGCACAAATGCTGAGAGAGATAGTTCCAAAAAGTATCTATGATTTTTAAGGATAGGCAAAATGAGGGTTGTTTGGCTCTGGTAAATATCCAACCACTTGAGAATTTGATTTTTTCCACTCCTTGAAATTTTTGGATCATTAGGTCCACTTGTATCCTCAACATGTTTCTGGCATGCGCATCCACCACATTTAAAGCATATTGGGATCAGTTACAAGTCCCTTTCCTATAAAATTCCTCCTAGCTTATTATTAGTGGTTGTACTTGTGCAATCTCCCAAACATGGATAACAAAACCTTGGAGTTCATTATTAGTGCGTGAAATAATTTTCAAATTTTTTTTGCATACAAGAACTCTAAAATTTTAATTTTGTTATGCCTTAATATCTTTTTTATTTACGAGAAAAAATGGGAGAGTGAAAGCTCAAGTTTGGATCTGAAAACATATTTGACCAACCAAGATGGAAATGCACAAATGCTGAGAGAGATAGTTCCAAAAAGTATCTGTGATTTTTAAGGATAGGCAAAAAGTGGGTTGTTTGGCTCTGGTAAATACCCAACCACTTGAGTATTTGATTTTTTCCACTCCTTGAAATTATTGGATCATTACGTCCACTTGCATCCTCAACATGTTTCTTGCATGCATATCCACCACATTTAAAGCATGTTAGGATCAGTTTCAAGTCCCTTTCCTATAAAATTCCACCTAGCTTATTATTAGGGGTTGTACTAGTGGAATCTCCCAAACATGGATAATAAAACCTTGGATTTCATTTTTAGTGCGTGAAATAATTTTCAATTTTTTTTGCATACATGAACTCTAAAATCTTCATTTTGTTATGCCTTAATATCTTTTTTTTTTTTACGAGAAAAATGGGAGAGTGAAAACTCAAGTTTGGATCTGAAAACAAATTTCAGCATCCAAGATGGAAGTGCACAAATGCTGAGAGAGATAGTTCCAAAAAGTATCTGTGATTTTTAAGGATAGGCAAAATGTGGGTTGTTTGGCTTCGGTAAATATCCAACAACTTGAGAATTTGATTTTTTCCACTCCTTGAAATTTTTGGATCATTAGGTCCACTTGCATCCTCAACATGTTTCTGGCAAGCATATCCACCACATTTAAAGCATGTTAAGATCAGTTACAAGTCCCTTTCCTATAAAATTCCACCAAGTTTATTATTAGGGGTTGTACTAGTGGAATCTCCCAAACAAGGATAACAAAACCTTGGAGTTCATTTTTAGAACGTGAAATAAATTTAAAATTTTTTTTTTGCATACATGAACTCTAAAATTTTCATTTTGTTATGCCTTAATATCTTTTTTGTTTACGTGAAAAAATGGGAGAGTGAAAGCTCATGTTTGCG
The DNA here is from genome assembly GCF_029961685.1 of Aristolochia californica. Classification (NCBI taxonomy): domain Eukaryota; kingdom Viridiplantae; phylum Streptophyta; class Magnoliopsida; order Piperales; family Aristolochiaceae; genus Aristolochia; species Aristolochia californica. Next base: position 8,709,573 of record NW_027181837.1, read on the forward strand.
TCTGAAAAAAAATTTTACCATCAGAGATGGAAATGCACAAATGCCGAGAGAGATAGTTCCAAAAAGTATCTGTGATTTTTCAGGATAGGCAAAAAGTGGGTTGTTTAGCTCTGGTAAATATCCAACCACTTGAGAATTTGAGTTTTTCCACTCCTTGAAATTTTTGGATCATTAGGTCCACTTGCATCCTCAACATGTTTCTGGCATGCATATCCACCACATTTAAAGCATGTTTGGATCAGTTACAAGTCCCTTTCCTATAAAATTCCACCAAGTTTATTATTAGGGGTTGTACTAGTGGAATCTCCCAAACATGGATAACAAAACCTTGGAGTTCATTTTTAGTACGTGAAATAATTTTAAAATTTTTTTTTACATACGTGAACTCTAAAATTTTCATTTTGTTATTCCGTAATATCTTTTTTGTTTACGTGAAAAAATGGAAGAGTGAAAGCTCAAGTTTGGATCTGAAAAACAAATTTGACCATCAGAGATGGAAATGCACAAATGCTGAGGGAGATAGTTCCCAAAGTATCTGTGATTTTTAAGGATAGGCAAAAAGTGGGTTGTTTAACTCTGGTAATTATGCAACCACTTGAGAATTTGAGTTTTTCCACTCCTTGAAATTTTTGGATCATTAGGTCCACTTGTATCCTCAACATGTTTCTGGCATGCATATCAACCACATTTAAAGCATGTTTGGATCAGTTGCAAGACCCTTTCCTATAAAATTCCACCTAGCTTATTATTAGGGGTTGTACTTGTGGAATCTCCCAAACATGGATAACAAAACCTTGGAATTCATTTTTAGTGGTTGAAATAATTTCCAAATTTTGTTTTGCATACATGAACACTAAAATTTTCATTTTGTTATGCTTTAATATCTTTTTTGTTTACGAGAAAAATGGGAGAGTGAAAACTCATGGTTGGATCTGGAAACAAATTTGAGGATCCAAGATGGAAATGCACAAATGCTGAGAGAGATTGTTCCAAAAATTATCTGTGATTTTTAAGGATAGGCAAAAAGTGGGTAGTTTAACTCTGGTAAATATCCAACCACATGAGAATTTGATTTTTTCCACTCCTTGAAATTTTTGGATCCTTAGGTCCACTTGCATCCTCAACATATTTCTGGCATGCATATCCACCACATTTAAAGCATGTTAGGATCAGTTACAACTCCCTTTCCTACAAAATTCCACCCAGCTTATTATTAGGGGTTGTACTAGTGGAATCTCCTAAACATGGATAACAAAACCTTGGAGTTCATTTTTAGTGCGTGACATAATTTTCAAATTTTTTTTTGCATACATGAACTCTAAAATCTTCATTTTGTTATGCCTGAATATCTTTTTTGTTTACGAGAAAAATGAGAGAGTGAAAACTCAAGTTTGGATCAGAAAACAAATTTCAGCATCCAAGATGGAAATGCACAAATGCTGAGAGAGATAGTTCCAAAAAGTATCTATGATTTTTAAGGATAGGCAAAATGAGGGTTGTTTGGCTCTGGTAAATATCCAACCACTTGAGAATTTGATTTTTTCCACTCCTTGAAATTTTTGGATCATTAGGTCCACTTGTATCCTCAACATGTTTCTGGCATGCGCATCCACCACATTTAAAGCATATTGGGATCAGTTACAAGTCCCTTTCCTATAAAATTCCTCCTAGCTTATTATTAGTGGTTGTACTTGTGCAATCTCCCAAACATGGATAACAAAACCTTGGAGTTCATTATTAGTGCGTGAAATAATTTTCAAATTTTTTTTGCATACAAGAACTCTAAAATTTTAATTTTGTTATGCCTTAATATCTTTTTTATTTACGAGAAAAAATGGGAGAGTGAAAGCTCAAGTTTGGATCTGAAAACATATTTGACCAACCAAGATGGAAATGCACAAATGCTGAGAGAGATAGTTCCAAAAAGTAGCTATGATTTTTAAGGATAGGCAAAAAGTGGGTTGTTTGGCTCTGGTAAATACCCAACCACTTGAGTATTTGATTTTTTCCACTCCTTGAAATTATTGGATCATTACGTCCACTTGCATCCTCAACATGTTTCTTGCATGCATATCCACCACATTTAAAGCATGTTAGGATCAGTTTCAAGTCCCTTTCCTATAAAATTCCACCTAGCTTATTATTAGGGGTTGTACTAGTGGAATCTCCCAAACATGGATAATAAAACCTTGGATTTCATTTTTAGTGCGTGAAATAATTTTCAATTTTTTTTGCATACATGAACTCTAAAATCTTCATTTTGTTATGCCTTAATATCTTTTTTTTTTTACGAGAAAAATGGGAGAGTGAAAACTCAAGTTTGGATCTGAAAACAAATTTCAGCATCCAAGATGGAAGTGCACAAATGCTGAGAGAGATAGTTCCAAAAAGTATCTGTGATTTTTAAGGATAGGCAAAATGTGGGTTGTTTGGCTTCGGTAAATATCCAACAACTTGAGAATTTGATTTTTTCCACTCCTTGAAATTTTTGGATCATTAGGTCCACTTGCATCCTCAACATGTTTCTGGCAAGCATATCCACCACATTTAAAGCATGTTAAGATCAGTTACAAGTCCCTTTCCTATAAAATTCCACCAAGTTTATTATTAGGGGTTGTACTAGTGGAATCTCCCAAACAAGGATAACAAAACCTTGGAGTTCATTTTTAGAAAGTGAAATAAATTTAAAATTTTTTTTTTTGCATACATGAACTCTAAAATTTTCATTTTGTTATGCCTTAATATCTTTTTTGTTTACGTGAAAAAATGGGAGAGTGAAAGCTCATGTTTGCGTCTGAAAAAAAATTTTACCATCAGAGATGGAAATGCACAAATGCTGAGAGAGATAGTTCCAAAAAGTATCTGTGATTTTTCAGGATAGGCAAAAAGTGGGTTGTTTAGCTCTGGTAAATATCCAACCACTTGAGAATTTGAGTTTTTCCACTCCTTGAAATTTTTGGATCATTAGGTCCACTTGCATCCTCAACATGTTTCTGGCATGCATATCCACCACATTTAAAGCATGTTTGGATCAGTTACAAGTCCCTTTCCTATAAAATTCCACCAAGTTTATTATTAGGGGTTGTACTAGTGGAATCTCCCAAACATGGATAACAAAACCTTGGAGTTCATTTTTAGTACGTGAAATAATTTTAAAATTTTTTTTTACATACGTGAACTCTAAAATTTTCATTTTGTTATTCCGTAATATCTTTTTTGTTTACGTGAAAAAATGGAAGAGTGAAAGCTCAAGTTTGGATCTGAAAAACAAATTTGACCATCAGAGATGGAAATGCACAAATGCTGAGGGAGATAGTTCCAAAAGTATCTGTGATTTTTAAGGATAGGCAAAAAGTGGGTTGTTTAACTCTGGTAATTATGCAACCACTTGAGAATTTGAGTTTTTCCACTCCTTGAAATTTTTGGATCATTAGGTCCACTTGTATCCTCAACATGTTTCTGGCATGCATATCAACCACATTTAAAGCATGTTTGGATCAGTTGCAAGACCCTTTCCTATAAAATTCCACCTAGCTTATTATTAGGGGTTGTACTTGTGGAATCTCCCAAACATGGATAACAAAACCTTGGAATTCATTTTTAGTGGTTGAAATAATTTCCAAATTTTGTTTTGCATACATGAACACTAAAATTTTCATTTTGTTATGCTTTAATATCTTTTTTGTTTACGAGAAAAATGGGAGAGTGAAAACTCATGGTTGGATCTGGAAACAAATTTGAGGATCCAAGATGGAAATGCACAAATGCTGAGAGAGATTGTTCCAAAAATTATCTGTGATTTTTAAGGATAGGCAAAAAGTGGGTAGTTTAACTCTGGTAAATATCCAACCACATGAGAATTTGATTTTTTCCACTCCTTGAAATTTTTGGATCCTTAGGTCCACTTGCATCCTCAACATATTTCTGGCATGCATATCCACCACATTTAGAGCATGTTAGGATCAGTTACAAGTCCCTTTCCTACAAAATTCCACCCAGCTTATTATTAGGGGTTGTACTAGTGGAATCTCCTAAACATGGATAACAAAACCTTGGAGTTCATTTTTAGTGCGTGAAATAATTTTCAAATTTTTTTTTGCATACATGAACTCTAAAATCTTCATTTTGTTATGCCTGAATATCTTTTTTGTTTACGAGAAAAATGAGAGAGTGAAAACTCAAGTTTGGATCAGAAAACAAATTTCAGCATCCAAGATGGAAATGCACAAATGCTGAGAGAGATAGTTCCAAAAAGTATCTATGATTTTTAAGGATAGGCAAAATGAGGGTTGTTTGGCTCTGGTAAATATCCAACCACTTGAGAATTTGATTTTTTCCACTCCTTGAAATTTTTGGATCATTAGGTCCACTTGTATCCTCAACATGTTTCTGGCATGCGCATCCACCACATTTAAAGCATATTGGGATCAGTTACAAGTCCCTTTCCTATAAAATTCCTCCTAGCTTATTATTAGTGGTTGTACTTGTGCAATCTCCCAAACATGGATAACAAAACCTTGGAGTTCATTATTAGTGCGTGAAATAATTTTCAAATTTTTTTTGCATACAAGAACTCTAAAATTTTAATTTTGTTATGCCTTAATATCTTTTTTATTTACGAGAAAAAATGGGAGAGTGAAAGCTCAAGTTTGGATCTGAAAACATATTTGACCAACCAAGATGGAAATGCACAAATGCTGAGAGAGATAGTTCCAAAAAGTATCTGTGATTTTTAAGGATAGGCAAAAAGTGGGTTGTTTGGCTCTGGTAAATACCCAACCACTTGAGTATTTGATTTTTTCCACTCCTTGAAATTATTGGATCATTACGTCCACTTGCATCCTCAACATGTTTCTTGCATGCATATCCACCACATTTAAAGCATGTTAGGATCAGTTTCAAGTCCCTTTCCTATAAAATTCCACCTAGCTTATTATTAGGGGTTGTACTAGTGGAATCTCCCAAACATGGATAATAAAACCTTGGATTTCATTTTTAGTGCGTGAAATAATTTTCAATTTTTTTTGCATACATGAACTCTAAAATCTTCATTTTGTTATGCCTTAATATCTTTTTTTTTTTTACGAGAAAAATGGGAGAGTGAAAACTCAAGTTTGGATCTGAAAACAAATTTCAGCATCCAAGATGGAAGTGCACAAATGCTGAGAGAGATAGTTCCAAAAAGTATCTGTGATTTTTAAGGATAGGCAAAATGTGGGTTGTTTGGCTTCGGTAAATATCCAACAACTTGAGAATTTGATTTTTTCCACTCCTTGAAATTTTTGGATCATTAGGTCCACTTGCATCCTCAACATGTTTCTGGCAAGCATATCCACCACATTTAAAGCATGTTAAGATCAGTTACAAGTCCCTTTCCTATAAAATTCCACCAAGTTTATTATTAGGGGTTGTACTAGTGGAATCTCCCAAACAAGGATAACAAAACCTTGGAGTTCATTTTTAGAACGTGAAATAAATTTAAAATTTTTTTTTTGCATACATGAACTCTAAAATTTTCATTTTGTTATGCCTTAATATCTTTTTTGTTTACGTGAAAAAATGGGAGAGTGAAAGCTCATGTTTGCGTCTGAAAAAAAATTTTACCATCAGAGATGGAAATGCACAAATGCCGAGAGAGATAGTTCCAAAAAGTATCTGTGATTTTTCAGGATAGGCAAAAAGTGGGTTGTTTAGCTCTGGTAAATATCCAACCACTTGAGAATTTGAGTTTTTCCACTCCTTGAAATTTTTGGATCATTAGGTCCACTTGCATCCTCAACATGTTTCTGGCATGCATATCCACCACATTTAAAGCATGTTTGGATCAGTTACAAGTCCCTTTCCTATAAAATTCCACCAAGTTTATTATTAGGGGTTGTACTAGTGGAATCTCCCAAACATGGATAACAAAACCTTGGAGTTCATTTTTAGTACGTGAAATAATTTTAAAATTTTTTTTTACATACGTGAACTCTAAAATTTTCATTTTGTTATTCCGTAATATCTTTTTTGTTTACGTGAAAAAATGGAAGAGTGAAAGCTCAAGTTTGGATCTGAAAAACAAATTTGACCATCAGAGATGGAAATGCACAAATGCTGAGGGAGATAGTTCCAAAAGTATCTGTGATTTTTAAGGATAGGCAAAAAGTGGGTTGTTTAACTCTGGTAATTATGCAACCACTTGAGAATTTGAGTTTTTCCACTCCTTGAAATTTTTGGATCATTAGGTCCACTTGTATCCTCAACATGTTTCTGGCATGCATATCAACCACATTTAAAGCATGTTTGGATCAGTTGCAAGACCCTTTCCTATAAAATTCCACCTAGCTTATTATTAGGGGTTGTACTTGTGGAATCTCCCAAACATGGATAACAAAACCTTGGAATTCATTTTTAGTGGTTGAAATAATTTCCAAATTTTGTTTTGCATACATGAACACTAAAATTTTCATTTTGTTATGCTTTAATATCTTTTTTGTTTACGAGAAAAATGGGAGAGTGAAAACTCATGGTTGGATCTGGAAACAAATTTGAGGATCCAAGATGGAAATGCACAAATGCTGAGAGAGATTGTTCCAAAAATTATCTGTGATTTTTAAGGATAGGCAAAAAGTGGGTAGTTTAACTCTGGTAAATATCCAACCACATGAGAATTTGATTTTTTCCACTCCTTGAAATTTTTGGATCCTTAGGTCCACTTGCATCCTCAACATATTTCTGGTATGCATATCCACCACATTTAAAGCATGTTAGGATCAGTTACAACTCCCTTTCCTACAAAATTCCACCCAGCTTATTATTAGGGGTTGTACTAGTGGAATCTCCTAAACATGGATAACAAAACCTTGGAGTTCATTTTTAGTGCGTGACATAATTTTCAAATTTTTTTTTGCATACATGAACTCTAAAATCTTCATTTTGTTATGCCTGAATATCTTTTTTGTTTACGAGAAAAATGAGAGAGTGAAAACTCAAGTTTGGATCAGAAAACAAATTTCAGCATCCAAGATGGAAATGCACAAATGCTGAGAGAGATAGTTCCAAAAAGTATCTATGATTTTTAAGGATAGGCAAAATGAGGGTTGTTTGGCTCTGGTAAATATCCAACCACTTGAGAATTTGATTTTTTCCACTCCTTGAAATTTTTGGATCATTAGGTCCACTTGTATCCTCAACATGTTTCTGGCATGCGCATCCACCACATTTAAAGCATATTGGGATCAGTTACAAGTCCCTTTCCTATAAAATTCCTCCTAGCTTATTATTAGTGGTTGTACTTGTGCAATCTCCCGAACATGGATAACAAAACCTTGGAGTTCATTATTAGTGCGTGAAATAATTTTCAAATTTTTTTTGCATACAAGAACTCTAAAATTTTAATTTTGTTATGCCTTAATATCTTTTTTATTAACGAGAAAAAATGGGAGTGTGAAAGCTCAAGTTTGGATCTGAAAACATATTTGACCAACCAAGATGGAAATGCACAAATGCTGAGAGAGATAGTTCCAAAAAGTATCTGTGATTTTTAAGGATAGGCAAAAAGTGGGTTGTTTGGCTCTGGTAAATACCCAACCACTTGAGTATTTGATTTTTTCCACTCCTTGAAATTATTGGATCATTACGTCCACTTGCATCCTCAACATGTTTCTTGCATGCATATCCACCACATTTAAAGCATGTTAGGATCAGTTTCAAGTCCCTTTCCTATAAAATTCCACCTAGCTTATTATTAGGGGTTGTACTAGTGGAATCTCCCAAACATGGATAATAAAACCTTGGATTTCATTTTTAGTGCGTGAAATAATTTTCAATTTTTTTTGCATACATGAACTCTAAAATCTTCATTTTGTTATGCCTTAATATCTTTTTTTTTTTTACGAGAAAAATGGGAGAGTGAAAACTCAAGTTTGGATCTGAAAACAAATTTCAGCATCCAAGATGGAAGTGCACAAATGCTGAGAGAGATAGTTCCAAAAAGTATCTGTGATTTTTAAGGATAGGCAAAATGTGGGTTGTTTGGCTTCGGTAAATATCCAACAACTTGAGAATTTGATTTTTTCCACTCCTTGAAATTTTTGGATCATTAGGTCCACTTGCATCCTCAACATGTTTCTGGCAAGCATATCCACCACATTTAAAGCATGTTAAGATCAGTTACAAGTCCCTTTCCTATAAAATTCCACCAAGTTTATTATTAGGGGTTGTACTAGTGGAATCTCCCAAACAAGGATAACAAAACCTTGGAGTTCATTTTTAGAACGTGAAATAAATTTAAAATTTTTTTTTTGCATACATGAACTCTAAAATTTTCATTTTGTTATGCCTTAATATCTTTTTTGTTTACGTGAAAAAATGGGAGAGTGAAAGCTCATGTTTGCGTCTGAAAAAAAATTTTACCATCAGAGATGGAAATGCACAAATGCCGAGAGAGATAGTTCCAAAAAGTATCTGTGATTTTTCAGGATAGGCAAAAAGTGGGTTGTTTAGCTCTGGTAAATATCCAACCACTTGAGAATTTGAGTTTTTCCACTCCTTGAAATTTTTGGATCATTAGGTCCACTTGCATCCTCAACATGTTTCTGGCATGCATATCCACCACATTTAAAGCATGTTTGGATCAGTTACAAGTCCCTTTCCTATAAAATTCCACCAAGTTTATTATTAGGGGTTGTACTAGTGGAATCTCCCAAACATGGATAACAAAACCTTGGAGTTCATTTTTAGTACGTGAAATAATTTTAAAATTTTTTTTTACATACGTGAACTCTAAAATTTTCATTTTGTTATTCCGTAATATCTTTTTTGTTTACGTGAAAAAATGGAAGAGTGAAAGCTCAAGTTTGGATCTGAAAAACAAATTTGACCATCAGAGATGGAAATGCACAAATGCTGAGGGAGATAGTTCCAAAAGTATCTGTGATTTTTAAGGATAGGCAAAAAGTGGGTTGTTTAACTCTGGTAATTATGCAACCACTTGAGAATTTGAGTTTTTCCACTCCTTGAAATTTTTGGATCATTAGGTCCACTTGTATCCTCAACATGTTTCTGGCATGCATATCAACCACATTTAAAGCATGTTTGGATCAGTTGCAAGACCCTTTCCTATAAAATTCCACCTAGCTTATTATTAGGGGTTGTACTTGTGGAATCTCCCAAACATGGATAACAAAACCTTGGAATTCATTTTTAGTGGTTGAAATAATTTCCAAATTTTGTTTTGCATACATGAACACTAAAATTTTCATTTTGTTATGCTTTAATATCTTTTTTGTTTACGAGAAAAATGGGAGAGTGAAAACTCATGGTTGGATCTGGAAACAAATTTGAGGATCCAAGATGGAAATGCACAAATGCTGAGAGAGATTGTTCCAAAAATTATCTGTGATTTTTAAGGATAGGCAAAAAGTGGGTAGTTTAACTCTGGTAAATATCCAACCACATGAGAATTTGATTTTTTCCACTCCTTGAAATTTTTGGATCCTTAGGTCCACTTGCATCCTCAACATATTTCTGGCATGCATATCCACCACATTTAAAGCATGTTAGGATCAGTTACAACTCCCTTTCCTACAAAATTCCACCCAGCTTATTATTAGGGGTTGTACTAGTGGAATCTCCTAAACATGGATAACAAAACCTTGGAGTTCATTTTTAGTGCGTGACATAATTTTCAAATTTTTTTTTGCATACATGAACTCTAAAATCTTCATTTTGTTATGCCTGAATATCTTTTTTGTTTACGAGAAAAATGAGAGAGTGAAAACTCAAGTTTGGATCAGAAAACAAATTTCAGCATCCAAGATGGAAATGCACAAATGCTGAGAGAGATAGTTCCAAAAAGTATCTATGATTTTTAAGGATAGGCAAAATGAGGGTTGTTTGGCTCTGGTAAATATCCAACCACTTGAGAATTTGATTTTTTCCACTCCTTGAAATTTTTGGATCATTAGGTCCACTTGTATCCTCAACATGTTTCTGGCATGCGCATCCACCACATTTAAAGCATATTGGGATCAGTTACAAGTCCCTTTCCTATAAAATTCCTCCTAGCTTATTATTAGTGGTTGTACTTGTGCAATCTCCCAAACATGGATAACAAAACCTTGGAGTTCATTATTAGTGCGTGAAATAATTTTCAAATTTTTTTTGCATACAAGAACTCTAAAATTTTAATTTTGTTATGCCTTAATATCTTTTTTATTTACGAGAAAAAATGGGAGAGTGAAAGCTCAAGTTTGGATCTGAAAACATATTTGACCAACCAAGATGGAAATGCACAAATGCTGAGAGAGATAGTTCCAAAAAGTAGCTGTGATTTTTAAGGATAGGCAAAAAGTGGGTTGTTTGGCTCTGGTAAATACCCAACCACTTGAGTATTTGATTTTTTCCACTCCTTGAAATTATTGGATCATTACGTCCACTTGCATCCTCAACATGTTTCTTGCATGCATATCCACCACATTTAAAGCATGTTAGGATCAGTTTCAAGTCCCTTTCCTATAAAATTCCACCTAGCTTATTATTAGGGGTTGTACTAGTGGAATCTCCCAAACATGGATAATAAAACCTTGGATTTCATTTTTAGTGCGTGAAATAATTTTCAATTTTTTTTGCATACATGAACTCTAAAATCTTCATTTTGTTATGCCTTAATATCTTTTTTTTTTTACGAGAAAAATGGGAGAGTGAAAACTCAAGTTTGGATCTGAAAACAAATTTCAGCATCCAAGATGGAAGTGCACAAATGCTGAGAGAGATAGTTCCAAAAAGTATCTGTGATTTTTAAGGATAGGCAAAATGTGGGTTGTTTGGCTTCGGTAAATATCCAACAACTTGAGAATTTGATTTTTTCCACTCCTTGAAATTTTTGGATCATTAGGTCCACTTGCATCCTCAACATGTTTCTGGCAAGCATATCCACCACATTTAAAGCATGTTAAGATCAGTTACAAGTCCCTTTCCTATAAAATTCCACCAAGTTTATTATTAGGGGTTGTACTAGTGGAATCTCCCAAACAAGGATAACAAAACCTTGGAGTTCATTTTTAGAAAGTGAAATAAATTTAAAATTTTTTTTTTTGCATACATGAACTCTAAAATTTTCATTTTGTTATGCCTTAATATCTTTTTTGTTTACGTGAAAAAATGGGAGAGTGAAAGCTCATGTTTGCGTCTGAAAAAAAATTTTACCATCAGAGATGGAAATGCACAAATGCTGAGAGAGATAGTTCCAAAAAGTATCTGTGATTTTTCAGGATAGGCAAAAAGTGGGTTGTTTAGCTCTGGTAAATATCCAACCACTTGAGAATTTGAGTTTTTCCACTCCTTGAAATTTTTGGATCATTAGGTCCACTTGCATCCTCAACATGTTTCTGGCATGCATATCCACCACATTTAAAGCATGTTTGGATCAGTTACAAGTCCCTTTCCTATAAAATTCCACCAAGTTTATTATTAGGGGTTGTACTAGTGGAATCTCCCAAACATGGATAACAAAACCTTGGAGTTCATTTTTAGTACGTGAAATAATTTTAAAATTTTTTTTTACATACGTGAACTCTAAAATTTTCATTTTGTTATTCCGTAATATCTTTTTTGTTTACGTGAAAAAATGGAAGAGTGAAAGCTCAAGTTTGGATCTGAAAAACAAATTTGACCATCAGAGATGGAAATGCACAAATGCTGAGGGAGATAGTTCCAAAAGTATCTGTGATTTTTAAGGATAGGCAAAAAGTGGGTTGTTTAACTCTGGTAATTATGCAACCACTTGAGAATTTGAGTTTTTCCACTCCTTGAAATTTTTGGATCATTAGGTCCACTTGTATCCTCAACATGTTTCTGGCATGCATATCAACCACATTTAAAGCATGTTTGGATCAGTTGCAAGACCCTTTCCTATAAAATTCCACCTAGCTTATTATTAGGGGTTGTACTTGTGGAATCTCCCAAACATGGATAACAAAACCTTGGAATTCATTTTTAGTGGTTGAAATAATTTCCAAATTTTGTTTTGCATACATGAACACTAAAATTTTCATTTTGTTATGCTTTAATATCTTTTTTGTTTACGAGAAAAATGGGAGAGTGAAAACTCATGGTTGGATCTGGAAACAAATTTGAGGATCCAAGATGGAAATGCACAAATGCTGAGAGAGATTGTTCCAAAAATTATCTGTGATTTTTAAGGATAGGCAAAAAGTGGGTAGTTTAACTCTGGTAAATATCCAACCACATGAGAATTTGATTTTTTCCACTCCTTGAAATTTTTGGATCCTTAGGTCCACTTGCATCCTCAACATATTTCTGGCATGCATATCCACCACATTTAAAGCATGTTAGGATCAGTTACAAGTCCCTTTCCTACAAAATTCCACCCAGCTTATTATTAGGGGTTGTACTAGTGGAATCTCCTAAACATGGATAACAAAACCTTGGAGTTCATTTTTAGTGCGTGAAATAATTTTCAAATTTTTTTTTGCATACATGAACTCTAAAATCTTCATTTTGTTATGCCTGAATATCTTTTTTGTTTACGAGAAAAATGAGAGAGTGAAAACTCAAGTTTGGATCAGAAAACAAATTTCAGCATCCAAGATGGAAATGCACAAATGCTGAGAGAGATAGTTCCAAAAAGTATCTATGATTTTTAAGGATAGGCAAAATGAGGGTTGTTTGGCTCTGGTAAATATCCAACCACTTGAGAATTTGATTTTTTCCACTCCTTGAAATTTTTGGATCATTAGGTCCACTTGTATCCTCAACATGTTTCTGGCATGCGCATCCACCACATTTAAAGCATATTGGGATCAGTTACAAGTCCCTTTCCTATAAAATTCCTCCTAGCTTATTATTAGTGGTTGTACTTGTGCAATCTCCCAAACATGGATAACAAAACCTTGGAGTTCATTATTAGTGCGTGAAATAATTTTCAAATTTTTTTTGCATACAAGAACTCTAAAATTTTAATTTTGTTATGCCTTAATATCTTTTTTATTTACGAGAAAAAATGGGAGAGTGAAAGCTCAAGTTTGGATCTGAAAACATATTTGACCAACCAAGATGGAAATGCACAAATGCTGAGAGAGATAGTTCCAAAAAGTAGCTGTGATTTTTAAGGATAGGCAAAAAGTGGGTTGTTTGGCTCTGGTAAATACCCAACCACTTGAGTATTTGATTTTTTCCACTCCTTGAAATTATTGGATCATTACGTCCACTTGCATCCTCAACATGTTTCTTGCATGCATATCCACCACATTTAAAGCATGTTAGGATCAGTTTCAAGTCCCTTTCCTATAAAATTCCACCTAGCTTATTATTAGGGGTTGTACTAGTGGAATCTCCCAAACATGGATAATAAAACCTTGGATTTCATTTTTAGTGCGTGAAATAATTTTCAATTTTTTTTGCATACATGAACTCTAAAATCTTCATTTTGTTATGCCTTAATATCTTTTTTTTTTTACGAGAAAAATGGGAGAGTGAAAACTCAAGTTTGGATCTGAAAACAAATTTCAGCATCCAAGATGGAAGTGCACAAATGCTGAGAGAGATAGTTCCAAAAAGTATCTGTGATTTTTAAGGATAGGCAAAATGTGGGTTGTTTGGCTTCGGTAAATATCCAACAACTTGAGAATTTGATTTTTTCCACTCCTTGAAATTTTTGGATCATTAGGTCCACTTGCATCCTCAACATGTTTCTGGCAAGCATATCCACCACATTTAAAGCATGTTAAGATCAGTTACAAGTCCCTTTCCTATAAAATTCCACCAAGTTTATTATTAGGGGTTGTACTAGTGGAATCTCCCAAACAAGGATAACAAAACCTTGGAGTTCATTTTTAGAAAGTGAAATAATTTTAAAATTTTTTTTTACATACGTGAACTCTAAAATTTTCATTTTGTTATTCCGTAATATCTTTTTTGTTTACGTGAAAAAATGGAAGAGTGAAAGCTCAAGTTTGGATCTGAAAAACAAATTTGACCATCAGAGATGGAAATGCACAAATGCTGAGGGAGATAGTTCCAAAAGTATCTGTGATTTTTAAGGATAGGCAAAAAGTGGGTTGTTTAACTCTGGTAATTATGCAACCACTTGAGAATTTGAGTTTTTCCACTCCTTGAAATTTTTGGATCATTAGGTCCACTTGTATCCTCAACATGTTTCTGGCATGCATATCAACCACATTTAAAGCATGTTTGGATCAGTTGCAAGACCCTTTCCTATAAAATTCCACCTAGCTTATTATTAGGGGTTGTACTTGTGGAATCTCCCAAACATGGATAACAAAACCTTGGAATTCATTTTTAGTGGTTGAAATAATTTCCAAATTTTGTTTTGCATACATGAACACTAAAATTTTCATTTTGTTATGCTTTAATATCTTTTTTGTTTACGAGAAAAATGGGAGAGTGAAAACTCATGGTTGGATCTGGAAACAAATTTGAGGATCCAAGATGGAAATGCACAAATGCTGAGAGAGATTGTTCCAAAAATTATCTGTGATTTTTAAGGATAGGCAAAAAGTGGGTAGTTTAACTCTGGTAAATATCCAACCACATGAGAATTTGATTTTTTCCACTCCTTGAAATTTTTGGATCCTTAGGTCCACTTGCATCCTCAACATATTTCTGGCATGCATATCCACCACATTTAAAGCATGTTAGGATCAGTTACAACTCCCTTTCCTACAAAATTCCACCCAGCTTATTATTAGGGGTTGTACTAGTGGAATCTCCTAAACATGGATAACAAAACCTTGGAGTTCATTTTTAGTGCGTGACATAATTTTCAAATTTTTTTTTGCATACATGAACTCTAAAATCTTCATTTTGTTATGCCTGAATATCTTTTTTGTTTACGAGAAAAATGAGAGAGTGAAAACTCAAGTTTGGATCAGAAAACAAATTTCAGCATCCAAGATGGAAATGCACAAATGCTGAGAGAGATAGTTCCAAAAAGTATCTATGATTTTTAAGGATAGGCAAAATGAGGGTTGTTTGGCTCTGGTAAATATCCAACCACTTGAGAATTTGATTTTTTCCACTCCTTGAAATTTTTGGATCATTAGGTCCACTTGTATCCTCAACATGTTTCTGGCATGCGCATCCACCACATTTAAAGCATATTGGGATCAGTTACAAGTCCCTTTCCTATAAAATTCCTCCTAGCTTATTATTAGTGGTTGTACTTGTGCAATCTCCCAAACATGGATAACAAAACCTTGGAGTTCATTATTAGTGCGTGAAATAATTTTCAAATTTTTTTTGCATACAAGAACTCTAAAATTTTAATTTTGTTATGCCTTAATATCTTTTTTATTTACGAGAAAAAATGGGAGAGTGAAAGCTCAAGTTTGGATCTGAAAACATATTTGACCAACCAAGATGGAAATGCACAAATGCTGAGAGAGATAGTTCCAAAAAGTAGCTGTGATTTTTAAGGATAGGCAAAAAGTGGGTTGTTTGGCTCTGGTAAATACCCAACCACTTGAGTATTTGATTTTTTCCACTCCTTGAAATTATTGGATCATTACGTCCACTTGCATCCTCAACATGTTTCTTGCATGCATATCCACCACATTTAAAGCATGTTAGGATCAGTTTCAAGTCCCTTTCCTATAAAATTCCACCTAGCTTATTATTAGGGGTTGTACTAGTGGAATCTCCCAAACATGGATAATAAAACCTTGGATTTCATTTTTAGTGCGTGAAATAATTTTCAATTTTTTTTGCATACATGAACTCTAAAATCTTCATTTTGTTATGCCTTAATATCTTTTTTTTTTTTACGAGAAAAATGGGAGAGTGAAAACTCAAGTTTGGATCTGAAAACAAATTTCAGCATCCAAGATGGAAGTGCACAAATGCTGAGAGAGATAGTTCCAAAAAGTATCTGTGATTTTTAAGGATAGGCAAAATGTGGGTTGTTTGGCTTCGGTAAATATCCAACAACTTGAGAATTTGATTTTTTCCACTCCTTGAAATTTTTGGATCATTAGGTCCACTTGCATCCTCAACATGTTTCTGGCAAGCATATCCACCACATTTAAAGCATGTTAAGATCAGTTACAAGTCCCTTTCCTATAAAATTCCACCAAGTTTATTATTAGGGGTTGTACTAGTGGAATCTCCCAAACAAGGATAACAAAACCTTGGAGTTCATTTTTAGAACGTGAAATAAATTTAAAATTTTTTTTTTGCATACATGAACTCTAAAATTTTCATTTTGTTATGCCTTAATATCTTTTTTGTTTACGTGAAAAAATGGGAGAGTGAAAGCTCATGTTTGCGTCTGAAAAAAAATTTTACCATCAGAGATGGAAATGCACAAATGCTGAGAGAGATAGTTCCAAAAAGTATCTGTGATTTTTCAGGATAGGCAAAAAGTGGGTTGTTTAGCTCTGGTAAATATCCAACCACTTGAGAATTTGAGTTTTTCCACTCCTTGAAATTTTTGGATCATTAGGTCCACTTGCATCTTCAACATGTTTCTGGCATGCATATCCACCACATTTAAAGCATGTTTGGATCAGTTACAAGTCCCTTTCCTATAAAATTCCACCAAGTTTATTATTAGGGGTTGTACTAGTGGAATCTCCCAAACATGGATAACAAAACCTTGGAGTTCATTTTTAGTACGTGAAATAATTTTAAAATTTTTTTTTACATACGTGAACTCTAAAATTTTCATTTTGTTATTCCGTAATATCTTTTTTGTTTACGTGAAAAAATGGAAGAGTGAAAGCTCAAGTTTGGATCTGAAAAACAAATTTGACCATCAGAGATGGAAATGCACAAATGCTGAGGGAGATAGTTCCAAAAGTATCTGTGATTTTTAAGGATAGGCAAAAAGTGGGTTGTTTAACTCTGGTAATTATGCAACCACTTGAGAATTTGAGTTTTTCCACTCCTTGAAATTTTTGGATCATTAGGTCCACTTGTATCCTCAACATGTTTCTGGCATGCATATCAACCACATTTATAGCATGTTTGGATCAGTTGCAAGACCCTTTCCTATAAAATTCCACCTAGCTTATTATTAGGGGTTGTACTTGTGGAATCTCCCAAACATGGATAACAAAACCTTGGAATTCATTTTTAGTGGTTGAAATAATTTCCAAATTTTGTTTTGCATACATGAACACTAAAATTTTCATTTTGTTATGCTTTAATATCTTTTTTGTTTACGAGAAAAATGGGAGAGTGAAAACTCATGGTTGGATCTGGAAACAAATTTGAGGATCCAAGATGGAAATGCACAAATGCTGAGAGAGATTGTTCCAAAAATTATCTGTGATTTTTAAGGATAGGCAAAAAGTGGGTAGTTTAACTCTGGTAAATATCCAACCACATGAGAATTTGATTTTTTCCACTCCTTGAAATTTTTGGATCCTTAGGTCCACTTGCATCCTCAACATATTTCTGGCATGCATATCCACCACATTTAGAGCATGTTAGGATCAGTTACAAGTCCCTTTCCTACAAAATTCCACCCAGCTTATTATTAGGGGTTGTACTAGTGGAATCTCCTAAACATGGATAACAAAACCTTGGAGTTCATTTTTAGTGCGTGAAATAATTTTCAAATTTTTTTTTGCATACATGAACTCTAAAATCTTCATTTTGTTATGCCTGAATATCTTTTTTGTTTACGAGAAAAATGAGAGAGTGAAAACTCAAGTTTGGATCAGAAAACAAATTTCAGCATCCAAGATGGAAATGCACAAATGCTGAGAGAGATAGTTCCAAAAAGTATCTATGATTTTTAAGGATAGGCAAAATGAGGGTTGTTTGGCTCTGGTAAATATCCAACCACTTGAGAATTTGATTTTTTCCACTCCTTGAAATTTTTGGATCATTAGGTCCACTTGTATCCTCAACATGTTTCTGGCATGCGCATCCACCACATTTAAAGCATATTGGGATCAGTTACAAGTCCCTTTCCTATAAAATTCCTCCTAGCTTATTATTAGTGGTTGTACTTGTGCAATCTCCCAAACATGGATAACAAAACCTTGGAGTTCATTATTAGTGCGTGAAATAATTTTCAAATTTTTTTTGCATACAAGAACTCTAAAATTTTAATTTTGTTATGCCTTAATATCTTTTTTATTTACGAGAAAAAATGGGAGAGTGAAAGCTCAAGTTTGGATCTGAAAACATATTTGACCAACCAAGATGGAAATGCACAAATGCTGAGAGAGATAGTTCCAAAAAGTATCTGTGATTTTTAAGGATAGGCAAAAAGTGGGTTGTTTGGCTCTGGTAAATACCCAACCACTTGAGTATTTGATTTTTTCCACTCCTTGAAATTATTGGATCATTACGTCCACTTGCATCCTCAACATGTTTCTTGCATGCATATCCACCACATTTAAAGCATGTTAGGATCAGTTTCAAGTCCCTTTCCTATAAAATTCCACCTAGCTTATTATTAGGGGTTGTACTAGTGGAATCTCCCAAACATGGATAATAAAACCTTGGATTTCATTTTTAGTGCGTGAAATAATTTTCAATTTTTTTTGCATACATGAACTCTAAAATCTTCATTTTGTTATGCCTTAATATCTTTTTTTTTTTTACGAGAAAAATGGGAGAGTGAAAACTCAAGTTTGGATCTGAAAACAAATTTCAGCATCCAAGATGGAAGTGCACAAATGCTGAGAGAGATAGTTCCAAAAAGTATCTGTGATTTTTAAGGATAGGCAAAATGTGGGTTGTTTGGCTTCGGTAAATATCCAACAACTTGAGAATTTGATTTTTTCCACTCCTTGAAATTTTTGGATCATTAGGTCCACTTGCATCCTCAACATGTTTCTGGCAAGCATATCCACCACATTTAAAGCATGTTAAGATCAGTTACAAGTCCCTTTCCTATAAAATTCCACCAAGTTTATTATTAGGGGTTGTACTAGTGGAATCTCCCAAACAAGGATAACAAAACCTTGGAGTTCATTTTTAGAACGTGAAATAAATTTAAAATTTTTTTTTTGCATACATGAACTCTAAAATTTTCATTTTGTTATGCCTTAATATCTTTTTTGTTTACGTGAAAAAATGGGAGAGTGAAAGCTCATGTTTGCGTCTGAAAAAAAATTTTACCATCAGAGATGGAAATGCACAAATGCTGAGAGAGATAGTTCCAAAAAGTATCTGTGATTTTTCAGGATAGGCAAAAAGTGGGTTGTTTAGCTCTGGTAAATATCCAACCACTTGAGAATTTGAGTTTTTCCACTCCTTGAAATTTTTGGATCATTAGGTCCACTTGCATCCTCAACATGTTTCTGGCATGCATATCCACCACATTTAAAGCATGTTTGGATCAGTTACAAGTCCCTTTCCTATAAAATTCCACCAAGTTTATTATTAGGGGTTGTACTAGTGGAATCTCCCAAACATGGATAACAAAACCTTGGAGTTCATTTTTAGTACGTGAAATAATTTTAAAATTTTTTTTTACATACGTGAACTCTAAAATTTTCATTTTGTTATTCCGTAATATCTTTTTTGTTTACGTGAAAAAATGGAAGAGTGAAAGCTCAAGTTTGGATCTGAAAAACAAATTTGACCATCAGAGATGGAAATGCACAAATGCTGAGGGAGATAGTTCCAAAAGTATCTGTGATTTTTAAGGATAGGCAAAAAGTGGGTTGTTTAACTCTGGTAATTATGCAACCACTTGAGAATTTGAGTTTTTCCACTCCTTGAAATTTTTGGATCATTAGGTCCACTTGTATCCTCAACATGTTTCTGGCATGCGTATCAACCACATTTAAAGCATGTTTGGATCAGTTGCAAGACCCTTTCCTATAAAATTCCACCTAGCTTATTATTAGGGGTTGTACTTGTGGAATCTCCCAAACATGGATAACAAAACCTTGGAATTCATTTTTAGTGGTTGAAATAATTTCCAAATTTTGTTTTGCATACATGAACACTAAAATTTTCATTTTGTTATGCTTTAATATCTTTTTTGTTTACGAGAAAAATGGGAGAGTGAAAACTCATGGTTGGATCTGGAAACAAATTTGAGGATCCAAGATGGAAATGCACAAATGCTGAGAGAGATTGTTCCAAAAATTATCTGTGATTTTTAAGGATAGGCAAAAAGTGGGTAGTTTAACTCTGGTAAATATCCAACCACATGAGAATTTGATTTTTTCCACTCCTTGAAATTTTTGGATCCTTAGGTCCACTTGCATCCTCAACATATTTCTGGCATGCATATCCACCACATTTAAAGCATGTTAGGATCAGTTACAAGTCCCTTTCCTACAAAATTCCACCCAGCTTATTATTAGGGGTTGTACTAGTGGAATCTCCTAAACATGGATAACAAAACCTTGGAGTTCATTTTTAGTGCGTGAAATAATTTTCAAATTTTTTTTTGCATACATGAACTCTAAAATCTTCATTTTGTTATGCCTGAATATCTTTTTTGTTTACGAGAAAAATGAGAGAGTGAAAACTCATGTTTGGATCAGAAAACAAATTTCAGCATCCAAGATGGAAATGCACAAATGCTGAGAGAGATAGTTCCAAAAAGTATCTATGATTTTTAAGGATAGGCAAAATGAGGGTTGTTTGGCTCTGGTAAATATCCAACCACTTGAGAATTTGATTTTTTCCACTCCTTGAAATTTTTGGATCATTAGGTCCACTTGTATCCTCAACATGTTTCTGGCATGCGCATCCACCACATTTAAAGCATATTGGGATCAGTTACAAGTCCCTTTCCTATAAAATTCCTCCTAGCTTATTATTAGTGGTTGTACTTGTGCAATCTCCCAAACATGGATAACAAAACCTTGGAGTTCATTATTAGTGCGTGAAATAATTTTCAAATTTTTTTTGCATACAAGAACTCTAAAATTTTAATTTTGTTATGCCTTAATATCTTTTTTATTTACGAGAAAAAATGGGAGAGTGAAAGCTCAAGTTTGGATCTGAAAACATATTTGACCAACCAAGATGGAAATGCACAAATGCTGAGAGAGATAGTTCCAAAAAGTATCTGTGATTTTTAAGGATAGGCAAAAAGTGGGTTGTTTGGCTCTGGTAAATACCCAACCACTTGAGTATTTGATTTTTTCCACTCCTTGAAATTATTGGATCATTACGTCCACTTGCATCCTCAACATGTTTCTTGCATGCATATCCACCACATTTAAAGCATGTTAGGATCAGTTTCAAGTCCCTTTCCTATAAAATTCCACCTAGCTTATTATTAGGGGTTGTACTAGTGGAATCTCCCAAACATGGATAATAAAACCTTGGATTTCATTTTTAGTGCGTGAAATAATTTTCAATTTTTTTTGCATACATGAACTCTAAAATCTTCATTTTGTTATGCCTTAATATCTTTTTTTTTTTACGAGAAAAATGGGAGAGTGAAAACTCAAGTTTGGATCTGAAAACAAATTTCAGCATCCAAGATGGAAGTGCACAAATGCTGAGAGAGATAGTTCCAAAAAGTATCTGTGATTTTTAAGGATAGGCAAAATGTGGGTTGTTTGGCTTCGGTAAATATCCAACAACTTGAGAATTTGATTTTTTCCACTCCTTGAAATTTTTGGATCATTAGGTCCACTTGCATCCTCAACATGTTTCTGGCAAGCATATCCACCACATTTAAAGCATGTTAAGATCAGTTACAAGTCCCTTTCCTATAAAATTCCACCAAGTTTATTATTAGGGGTTGTACTAGTGGAATCTCCCAAACAAGGATAACAAAACCTTGGAGTTCATTTTTAGAACGTGAAATAAATTTAAAATTTTTTTTTTGCATACATGAACTCTAAAATTTTCATTTTGTTATGCCTTAATATCTTTTTTGTTTACGTGAAAAAATGGGAGAGTGAAAGCTCATGTTTGCGTCTGAAAAAAAATTTTACCATCAGAGATGGAAATGCACAAATGCTGAGAGAGATAGTTCCAAAAAGTATCTGTGATTTTTCAGGATAGGCAAAAAGTGGGTTGTTTAGCTCTGGTAAATATCCAACCACTTGAGAATTTGAGTTTTTCCACTCCTTGAAATTTTTGGATCATTAGGTCCACTTGCATCCTCAACATGTTTCTGGCATGCATATCCACCACATTTAAAGCATGTTTGGATCAGTTACAAGTCCCTTTCCTATAAAATTCCACCAAGTTTATTATTAGGGGTTGTACTAGTGGAATCTCCCAAACATGGATAACAAAACCTTGGAGTTCATTTTTAGTACGTGAAATAATTTTAAAATTTTTTTTTACATACGTGAACTCTAAAATTTTCATTTTGTTATTCCGTAATATCTTTTTTGTTTACGTGAAAAAATGGAAGAGTGAAAGCTCAAGTTTGGATCTGAAAAACAAATTTGACCATCAGAGATGGAAATGCACAAATGCTGAGGGAGATAGTTCCAAAAGTATCTGTGATTTTTAAGGATAGGCAAAAAGTGGGTTGTTTAACTCTGGTAATTATGCAACCACTTGAGAATTTGAGTTTTTCCACTCCTTGAAATTTTTGGATCATTAGGTCCACTTGTATCCTCAACATGTTTCTGGCATGCGTATCAACCACATTTAAAGCATGTTTGGATCAGTTGCAAGACCCTTTCCTATAAAATTCCACCTAGCTTATTATTAGGGGTTGTACTTGTGGAATCTCCCAAACATGGATAACAAAACCTTGGAATTCATTTTTAGTGGTTGAAATAATTTCCAAATTTTGTTTTGCATACATGAACACTAAAATTTTCATTTTGTTATGCTTTAATATCTTTTTTGTTTACGAGAAAAATGGGAGAGTGAAAACTCATGGTTGGATCTGGAAACAAATTTGAGGATCCAAGATGGAAATGCACAAATGCTGAGAGAGATTGTTCCAAAAATTATCTGTGATTTTTAAGGATAGGCAAAAAGTGGGTAGTTTAACTCTGGTAAATATCCAACCACATGAGAATTTGATTTTTTCCACTCCTTGAAATTTTTGGATCCTTAGGTCCACTTGCATCCTCAACATATTTCTGGCATGCATATCCACCACATTTAAAGCATGTTAGGATCAGTTACAAGTCCCTTTCCTACAAAATTCCACCCAGCTTATTATTAGGGGTTGTACTAGTGGAATCTCCTAAACATGGATAACAAAACCTTGGAGTTCATTTTTAGTGCGTGAAATAATTTTCAAATTTTTTTTTGCATACATGAACTCTAAAATCTTCATTTTGTTATGCCTGAATATCTTTTTTGTTTACGAGAAAAATGAGAGAGTGAAAACTCAAGTTTGGATCAGAAAACAAATTTCAGCATCCAAGATGGAAATGCACAAATGCTGAGAGAGATAGTTCCAAAAAGTATCTATGATTTTTAAGGATAGGCAAAATGAGGGTTGTTTGGCTCTGGTAAATATCCAACCACTTGAGAATTTGATTTTTTCCACTCCTTGAAATTTTTGGATCATTAGGTCCACTTGTATCCTCAACATGTTTCTGGCATGCGCATCCACCACATTTAAAGCATATTGGGATCAGTTACAAGTCCCTTTCCTATAAAATTCCTCCTAGCTTATTATTAGTGGTTGTACTTGTGCAATCTCCCAAACATGGATAACAAAACCTTGGAGTTCATTATTAGTGCGTGAAATAATTTTCAAATTTTTTTTGCATACAAGAACTCTAAAATTTTAATTTTGTTATGCCTTAATATCTTTTTTATTTACGAGAAAAAATGGGAGAGTGAAAGCTCAAGTTTGGATCTGAAAACATATTTGACCAACCAAGATGGAAATGCACAAATGCTGAGAGAGATAGTTCCAAAAAGTATCTGTGATTTTTAAGGATAGGCAAAAAGTGGGTTGTTTGGCTCTGGTAAATACCCAACCACTTGAGTATTTGATTTTTTCCACTCCTTGAAATTATTGGATCATTACGTCCACTTGCATCCTCAACATGTTTCTTGCATGCATATCCACCACATTTAAAGCATGTTAGGATCAGTTTCAAGTCCCTTTCCTATAAAATTCCACCTAGCTTATTATTAGGGGTTGTACTAGTGGAATCTCCCAAACATGGATAATAAAACCTTGGATTTCATTTTTAGTGCGTGAAATAATTTTCAATTTTTTTTGCATACATGAACTCTAAAATCTTCATTTTGTTATGCCTTAATATCTTTTTTTTTTTACGAGAAAAATGGGAGAGTGAAAACTCAAGTTTGGATCTGAAAACAAATTTCAGCATCCAAGATGGAAGTGCACAAATGCTGAGAGAGATAGTTCCAAAAAGTATCTGTGATTTTTAAGGATAGGCAAAATGTGGGTTGTTTGGCTTCGGTAAATATCCAACAACTTGAGAATTTGATTTTTTCCACTCCTTGAAATTTTTGGATCATTAGGTCCACTTGCATCCTCAACATGTTTCTGGCATGCATATCCACCACATTTAAAGCATATTGGGATCAGTTACAAGTCCCTTTCCGACAAAATTCCTCCTAGCTTATTATTAGTGGTTGTACTTGTGCAATCTCCCAAACATGGATAACAAAACCTTGGAGTTCATTATTAGTGCGTGAAATAATTTTCAAATTTTTTTTGCATACAAGAACTCTAAAATTTTAATTTTGTTATGCCTTAATATCTTTTTTATTTACGAGAAAAAATGGGAGAGTGAAAGCTCAAGTTTGGATCTGAAAACATATTTGACCAACCAAGATGGAAATGCACAAATGCTGAGAGAGATAGTTCCAAAAAGTATCTGTGATTTTTAAGGATAGGCAAAAAGTGGGTTGTTTGGCTCTGGTAAATACCCAACCACTTGAGTATTTGATTTTTTCCACTCCTTGAAATTATTGGATCATTACGTCCACTTGCATCCTCAACATGTTTCTGGCATGCATATCCACCACATTTAAAGCTTGTTTGGATCAGTTACAAGTCCCTTTCCTATAAAATTCCACCAAGTTTATTATTAGGGGTTGTACTAGTGGAATCTCCCAAACATGGATAACAAAACCTTGGAGTTCATTTTTAGTACGTGAAATAATTTTAAAATTTTTTTTTACATACGTGAACTCTAAAATTTTCATTTTGTTATTCCGTAATATCTTTTTTGTTTACGTGAAAAAATGGAAGAGTGAAAGCTCAAGTTTGGATCTGAAAAACAAATTTGACCATCAGAGATGGAAATGCACAAATGCTGAGGGAGATAGTTCCAAAAGTATCTGTGATTTTTAAGGATAGGCAAAAAGTGGGTTGTTTAACTCTGGTAATTATGCAACCACTTGAGAATTTGAGTTTTTCCACTCCTTGAAATTTTTGGATCATTAGGTCCACTTGTATCCTCAACATGTTTCTGGCATGCATATCAACCACATTTAAAGCATGTTTGGATCAGTTGCAAGACCCTTTCCTATAAAATTCCACCTAGCTTATTATTAGGGGTTGTACTTGTGGAATCTCCCAAACATGGATAACAAAACCTTGGAATTCATTTTTAGTGGTTGAAATAATTTCCAAATTTTGTTTTGCATACATGAACACTAAAATTTTCATTTTGTTATGCTTTAATATCTTTTTTGTTTACGAGAAAAATGGGAGAGTGAAAACTCATGGTTGGATCTGGAAACAAATTTGAGGATCCAAGATGGAAATGCACAAATGCTGAGAGAGATTGTTCCAAAAATTATCTGTGATTTTTAAGGATAGGCAAAAAGTGGGTAGTTTAACTCTGGTAAATATCCAACCACATGAGAATTTGATTTTTTCCACTCCTTGAAATTTTTGGATCCTTAGGTCCACTTGCATCCTCAACATATTTCTGGCATGCATATCCACCACATTTAAAGCATGTTAGGATCAGTTACAAGTCCCTTTCCTACAAAATTCCACCCAGCTTATTATTAGGGGTTGTACTAGTGGAATCTCCTAAACATGGATAAAAAAACCTTGGAGTTCATTTTTAGTGCGTGAAATAATTTTCAAATTTTTTTTTGCATACATGAACTCTAAAATCTTCATTTTGTTATGCCTGAATATCTTTTTTGTTTACGAGAAAAATGAGAGAGTGAAAACTCAAGTTTGGATCAGAAAACAAATTTCAGCATCCAAGATGGAAATGCACAAATGCTGAGAGAGATAGTTCCAAAAAGTATCTATGATTTTTAAGGATAGGCAAAATGAGGGTTGTTTGGCTCTGGTAAATATCCAACCACTTGAGAATTTGATTTTTTCCACTCCTTGAAATTTTTGGATCATTAGGTCCACTTGTATCCTCAACATGTTTCTGGCATGCGTATCCACCACATTTAAAGCATATTGGGATCAGTTACAAGTCCCTTTCCGACAAAATTCCTCCTAGCTTATTATTAGTGGTTGTACTTGTGCAATCTCCCAAACATGGATAACAAAACCTTGGAGTTCATTATTAGTGCGTGAAATAATTTTCAAATTTTTTTTGCATACAAGAACTCTAAAATTTTAATTTTGTTATGCCTTAATATCTTTTTTATTTACGAGAAAAAATGGGAGAGTGAAAGCTCAAGTTTGAATCTGAAAACATATTTGACCAACCAAGATGGAAATGCACAAATGCTGAGAGAGATAGTTCCAAAAAGTATCTGTGATTTTTAAGGATAGGCAAAAAGTGGGTTGTTTGGCTCTGGTAAATACCCAACCACTTGAGTATTTGATTTTTTCCACTCCTTGAAATTATTGGATCATTACGTCCACTTGCATCCTCAACATGTTTCTTGCATGCATATCCACCACATTTAAAGCATGTTAGGATCAGTTTCAAGTCCCTTTCCTATAAAATTCCACCAAGTTTATTATTAGGGGTTGTACTAGTGGAATCTCCCAAACATGGATAACAAAACCTTGGAGTTCTTTTTTAGTACGTGAAATAATTTTAAAATTTTTTTTTACATACGTGAACTCTAAAATTTTCATTTTGTTATTCCGTAATATCTTTTTTGTTTACGTGAAAAAATGGAAGAGTGAAAGCTCAAGTTTGGATCTGAAAAACAAATTTGACCATTAGAGATGGAAATGCACAAATGCTGAGGGTGATAGTTCCAAAAGTATCTGTGATTTTTAAGGATAGGCAAAAAGTGGGTTGTTTAACTCTGGTAATTATGCAACCACTTGAGAATTTGAGTTTTTCCACTCCTTGAAATTTTTGGATCATTAGGTCCACTTGTATCCTCAACATGTTTCTGGCATGCATATCAACCACATTTAAAGCATGTTTGGATCAGTTGCAAGACCCTTTCCTATAAAATTCCACCTAGCTTATTATTAGGGGTTGTACTTGTGGAATCTCCCAAACATGGATAACAAAACCTTGGAATTCATTTTTAGGGTTGAAATAATTTCCAAATTTTGTTTTGCATACATGAACACTAAAATTTTCATTTTGTTATGCTTTAATATCTTTTTTGTTTACGAGAAAAATGGGAGAGTGAAAACTCATGGTTGGATCTGGAAACAAATTTGAGGATCCAAGATGGAAATGCACAAATGCTGAGAGAGATAGTTCCAAAAAGTATCTGTGATTTTTAAGGATAGGCAAAAAGTGGGTTGTTTGGCTCTGGTAAATACCCAACCACTTGAGTATTTGATTTTTTCCACTCCTTGAAATTATTGGATCATTACGTCCACTTGCATCCTCAACATGTTTCTTGCATGCATATCCACCACATTTAAAGCATGTTAGGATCAGTTTCAAGTCCCTTTCCTATAAAATTCCACCCAGCTTATTATTAGGGGTTGTACTAGTGGAATCTCCCAAACATGGATAATAAAACCTTGGATTTCATTTTTAGTGCGTGAAATAATTTTCAATTTTTTTTGCATACATGAACTCTAAAATCTTCATTTTGTTATGCCTTAATATCTTTTTTTTTTTACGAGAAAAATGGGAGAGTGAAAACTCAAGTTTGGATCTGAAAACAAATTTCAGCATCCAAGATGGAAGTGCACAAATGCTGAGAGAGATAGTTCCAAAAAGTATCTGTGATTTTTAAGGGTAGGCAAAATGTGGGTGGTTTGGCTTCGGTAAATATCCAACAACTTGAGAATTTGATTTTTTCCACTCCTTGAAATTTTTGGATCATTAGGTCCACTTGCATCCTCAACATGTTTCTGGCAAGCATATCCACCACATTTAAAGCATGTTAAGATCAGTTACAAGTCCCTTTCCTATAAAATTCCACCAAGTTTATTATTAGGGGTTGTACTAGTGGAATCTCCCAAACAAGGATAACAAAACCTTGGAGTTCATTTTTAGAACGTGAAATAAATTTAAAATTTTTTTTTTGCATACATGAACTCTAAAATTTTCATTTTGTTATGCCTTAATATCTTTTTTGTTTACGTGAAAAAATGGGAGAGTGAAAGCTCATGTTTGCGTCTGAAAAAAAATTTTACCATCAGAGATGGAAATGCACAAATGCTGAGAGAGATAGTTCCAAAAAGTATCTGTGATTTTTCAGGATAGGCAAAAAGTGGGTTGTTTAGCTCTGGTAAATATCCAACCACTTGAGAATTTGAGTTTTTCCACTCCTTGAAATTTTTGGATCATTAGGTCCACTTGCATCCTCAACATGTTTCTGGCATGCATATCCACCACATTTAAAGCATGTTTGGATCAGTTACAAGTCCCTTTCCTATAAAATTCCACCAAGTTTATTATTAGGGGTTGTACTAGTGGAATCTCCCAAACATGGATAACAAAACCTTGGAGTTCATTTTTAGTACGTGAAATAATTTTAAAATTTTTTTTTACATACGTGAACTCTAAAATTTTCATTTTGTTATTCCGTAATATCTTTTTTGTTTACGTGAAAAAATGGAAGAGTGAAAGCTCAAGTTTGGATCTGAAAAACAAATTTGACCATCAGAGATGGAAATGCACAAATGCTGAGGGAGATAGTTCCAAAAGTATCTGTGATTTTTAAGGATAGGCAAAAAGTGGGTTGTTTAACTCTGGTAATTATGCAACCACTTGAGAATTTGAGTTTTTCCACTCCTTGAAATTTTTGGATCATTAGGTCCACTTGTATCCTCAACATGTTTCTGGCATGCATATCAACCACATTTAAAGCATGTTTGGATCAGTTGCAAGACCCTTTCCTATAAAATTCCACCTAGCTTATTATTAGGGGTTGTACTTGTGGAATCTCCCAAACATGGATAACAAAACCTTGGAATTCATTTTTAGTGGTTGAAATAATTTCCAAATTTTGTTTTGCATACATGAACACTAAAATTTTCATTTTGTTATGCTTTAATATCTTTTTTGTTTACGAGAAAAATGGGAGAGTGAAAACTCATGGTTGGATCTGGAAACAAATTTGAGGATCCAAGATGGAAATGCACAAATGCTGAGAGAGATTGTTCCAAAAATTATCTGTGATTTTTAAGGATAGGCAAAAAGTGGGTAGTTTAACTCTGGTAAATATCCAACCACATGAGAATTTGATTTTTTCCACTCCTTGAAATTTTTGGATCCTTAGGTCCACTTGCATCCTCAACATATTTCTGGCATGCATATCCACCACATTTAAAGCATGTTAGGATCAGTTACAACTCCCTTTCCTACAAAATTCCACCCAGCTTATTATTAGGGGTTGTACTAGTGGAATCTCCTAAACATGGATAACAAAACCTTGGAGTTCATTTTTAGTGCGTGAAATAATTTTCAAATTTTTTTTTGCATACATGAACTCTAAAATCTTCATTTTGTTATGCCTGAATATCTTTTTTGTTTACGAGAAAAATGAGAGAGTGAAAACTCAAGTTTGGATCAGAAAACAAATTTCAGCATCCAAGATGGAAATGCACAAATGCTGAGAGAGATAGTTCCAAAAAGTATCTATGATTTTTCAGGATAGGCAAAATGAGGGTTGTTTGGCTCTGGTAAATATCCAACCACTTGAGAATTTGATTTTTTCCACTCCTTGAAATTTTTGGATCATTAGGTCCACTTGTATCCTCAACATGTTTCTGGCTTGCGTATCCACCACATTTAAAGCATATTGGGATCAGTTACAAGTCCCTTTCCTATAAAATTCCTCCTAGCTTATTATTAGTGGTTGTACTTGTGCAATCTCCCAAACAAGGATAACAAAACCTTGGAGTTCATTATTAGTGCGTGAAATAATTTTCAAATTTTTTTTGCATACAAGAACTCTAAAATTTTAATTTTGTTATGCCTTAATATCTTTTTTATTTACGAGAAAAAATGGGAGAGTGAAAGATCAAGTTTGGATCTGAAAACATATTTGACCAACCAAGATGGAAATGCACAAATGCTGAGAGAGATAGTTCCAAAAAGTATCTGTGATTTTTAAGGATAGGCAAAAAGTGGGTTGTTTGGCTCTGGTAAATACCCAACCACTTGAGTATTTGATTTTTTCCACTCCTTGAAATTATTGGATCATTACGTCCACTTGCATCCTCAACATGTTTCTTGCATGCATATCCACCACATTTAAAGCATGTTAGGATCAGTTTCAAGTCCCTTTCCTATAAAATTCCACCCAGCTTATTATTAGGGGTTGTACTAGTGGAATCTCCCAAACATGGATAATAAAACCTTGGATTTCATTTTTAGTGCGTGAAATAATTTTCAATTTTTTTTGCATACATGAACTCTAAAATCTTCATTTTGTTATGCCTTAATATCTTTTTTTTTTTACGAGAAAAATGGGAGAGTGAAAACTCAAGTTTGGATCTGAAAACAAATTTCAGCATCCAAGATGGAAGTGCACAAATGCTGAGAGAGATAGTTCCAAAAAGTATCTGTGATTTTTAAGGGTAGGCAAAATGTGGGTTGTTTGGCTTCGGTAAATATCCAACAACTTGAGAATTTGATTTTTTCCACTCCTTGAAATTTTTGGATCATTAGGTCCACTTGCATCCTCAACATGTTTCTGGCAAGCATATCCACCACATTTAAAGCATGTTAAGATCAGTTACAAGTCCCTTTCCTATAAAATTCCACCAAGTTTATTATTAGGGGTTGTACTAGTGGAATCTCCCAAACAAGGATAACAAAACCTTGGAGTTCATTTTTAGAACGTGAAATAAATTTAAAATTTTTTTTTTGCATACATGAACTCTAAAATTTTCATTTTGTTATGCCTTAATATCTTTTTTGTTTACGTGAAAAAATGGGAGAGTGAAAGCTCATGTTTGCGTCTGAAAAAAAATTTTACCATCAGAGATGGAAATGCACAAATGCTGAGAGAGATAGTTCCAAAAAGTATCTGTGATTTTTCAGGATAGGCAAAAAGTGGGTTGTTTAGCTCTGGTAAATATCCAACCACTTGAGAATTTGAGTTTTTCCACTCCTTGAAATTTTTGGATCATTAGGTCCACTTGCATCCTCAACATGTTTCTGGCATGCATATCCACCACATTTAAAGCATGTTTGGATCAGTTACAAGTCCCTTTCCTATAAAATTCCACCAAGTTTATTATTAGGGGTTGTACTAGTGGAATCTCCCAAACATGGATAACAAAACCTTGGAGTTCATTTTTAGTACGTGAAATAATTTTAAAATTTTTTTTTACATACGTGAACTCTAAAATTTTCATTTTGTTATTCCGTAATATCTTTTTTGTTTACGTGAAAAAATGGAAGAGTGAAAGCTCAAGTTTGGAATCTGAAAAACAAATTTGACCATCAGAGATGGAAATGCACAAATGCTGAGGGAGATAGTTCCAAAAGTATCTGTGATTTTTAAGGATAGGCAAAAAGTGGGTTGTTTAACTCTGGTAATTATGCAACCACTTGAGAATTTGAGTTTTTCCACTCCTTGAAATTTTTGGATCATTAGGTCCACTTGTATCCTCAACATGTTTCTGGCATGCATATCAACCACATTTAAAGCATGTTTGGATCAGTTGCAAGACCCTTTCCTATAAAATTCCACCTAGCTTATTATTAGGGGTTGTACTTGTGGAATCTCCCAAACATGGATAACAAAACCTTGGAATTCATTTTTAGTGGTTGAAATAATTTCCAAATTTTGTTTTGCATACATGAACACTAAAATTTTCATTTTGTTATGCTTTAATATCTTTTTTGTTTACGAGAAAAATGGGAGAGTGAAAACTCATGGTTGGATCTGGAAACAAATTTGAGGATCCAAGATGGAAATGCACAAATGCTGAGAGAGATTGTTCCAAAAATTATCTGTGATTTTTAAGGATAGGCAAAAAGTGGGTAGTTTAACTCTGGTAAATATCCAACCACATGAGAATTTGATTTTTTCCACTCCTTGAAATTTTTGGATCCTTAGGTCCACTTGCATCCTCAACATATTTCTGGCATGCATATCCACCACATTTAAAGCATGTTAGGATCAGTTACAACTCCCTTTCCTACAAAATTCCACCCAGCTTATTATTAGGGGTTGTACTAGTGGAATCTCCTAAACATGGATAACAAAACCTTGGAGTTCATTTTTAGTGCGTGAAATAATTTTCAAATTTTTTTTTGCATACATGAACTCTAAAATCTTCATTTTGTTATGCCTGAATATCTTTTTTGTTTACGAGAAAAATGAGAGAGTGAAAACTCAAGTTTGGATCAGAAAACAAATTTCAGCATCCAAGATGGAAATGCACAAATGCTGAGAGAGATAGTTCCAAAAAGTATCTATGATTTTTAAGGATAGGCAAAATGAGGGTTGTTTGGCTCTGGTAAATATCCAACCACTTGAGAATTTGATTTTTTCCACTCCTTGAAATTTTTGGATCATTAGGTCCACTTGTATCCTCAACATGTTTCTGGCATGCGTATCCACCACATTTAAAGCATATTGGGATCAGTTACAAGTCCCTTTCCTATAAAATTCCTCCTAGCTTATTATTAGTGGTTGTACTTGTGCAATCTCCCAAACATGGATAACAAAACCTTGGAGTTCATTATTAGTGCGTGAAATAATTTTCAAATTTTTTTTGGATACAAGAACTCTAAAATTTTAATTTTGTTATGCCTTAATATCTTTTTTATTTACGAGAAAAAATGGGAGAGTGAAAGCTCAAGTTTGGATCTGAAAACATATTTGACCAACCAAGATGGAAATGCACAAATGCTGAGAGAGATAGTTCCAAAAAGTATCTGTGATTTTTAAGGATAGGCAAAAAGTGGGTTGTTTGGCTCTGGTAAATACCCAACCACTTGAGTATTTGATTTTTTCCACTCCTTGAAATTATTGGATCATTACGTCCACTTGCATCCTCAACATGTTTCTTGCATGCATATCCACCACATTTAAAGCATGTTAGGATCAGTTTCAAGTCCCTTTCCTATAAAATTCCACCCAGCTTATTATTAGGGGTTGTACTAGTGGAATCTCCCAAACATGGATAATAAAACCTTGGATTTCATTTTTAGTGCGTGAAATAATTTTCAATTTTTTTTGCATGCATGAACTCTAAAATCTTCATTTTGTTATGCCTTAATATCTTTTTTTTTTTACGAGAAAAATGGGAGAGTGAAAACTCAAGTTTGGATCTGAAAACAAATTTCAGCATCCAAGATGGAAGTGCACAAATGCTGAGAGAGATAGTTCCAAAAAGTATCTGTGATTTTTAAGGGTAGGCAAAATGTGGGTTGTTTGGCTTCGGTAAATATCCAACAACTTGAGAATTTGATTTTTTCCACTCCTTGAAATTTTTGGATCATTAGGTCCACTTGCATCCTCAACATGTTTCTGGCAAGCATATCCACCACATTTAAAGCATGTTAAGATCAGTTACAAGTCCCTTTCCTATAAAATTCCACCAAGTTTATTATTAGGGGTTGTACTAGTGGAATCTCCCAAACAAGGATAACAAAACCTTGGAGTTCATTTTTAGAACGTGAAATAAATTTAAAATTTTTTTTTTGCATACATGAACTCTAAAATTTTCATTTTGTTATGCCTTAATATCTTTTTTGTTTACGTGAAAAAATGGGAGAGTGAAAGCTCATGTTTGCGTCTGAAAAAAAATTTTACCATCAGAGATGGAAATGCACAAATGCTGAGAGAGATAGTTCCAAAAAGTATCTGTGATTTTTCAGGATAGGCAAAAAGTGGGTTGTTTAGCTCTGGTAAATATCCAACCACTTGAGAATTTGAGTTTTTCCACTCCTTGAAATTTTTGGATCATTAGGTCCACTTGCATCCTCAACATGTTTCTGGCATGCATATCCACCACATTTAAAGCATGTTTGGATCAGTTACAAGTCCCTTTCCTATAAAATTCCACCAAGTTTATTATTAGGGGTTGTACTAGTGGAATCTCCCAAACATGGATAACAAAACCTTGGAGTTCATTTTTAGTACGTGAAATAATTTTAAAATTTTTTTTTACATACGTGAACTCTAAAATTTTCATTTTGTTATTCCGTAATATCTTTTTTGTTTACGTGAAAAAATGGAAGAGTGAAAGCTCAAGTTTGGAATCTGAAAAACAAATTTGACCATCAGAGATGGAAATGCACAAATGCTGAGGGAGATAGTTCCAAAAGTATCTGTGATTTTTAAGGATAGGCAAAAAGTGGGTTGTTTAACTCTGGTAATTATGCAACCACTTGAGAATTTGAGTTTTTCCACTCCTTGAAATTTTTGGATCATTAGGTCCACTTGTATCCTCAACATGTTTCTGGCATGCATATCAACCACATTTAAAGCATGTTTGGATCAGTTGCAAGACCCTTTCCTATAAAATTCCACCTAGCTTATTATTAGGGGTTGTACTTGTGGAATCTCCCAAACATGGATAACAAAACCTTGGAATTCATTTTTAGTGGTTGAAATAATTTCCAAATTTTGTTTTGCATACATGAACACTAAAATTTTCATTTTGTTATGCTTTAATATCTTTTTTGTTTACGAGAAAAATGGGAGAGTGAAAACTCATGGTTGGATCTGGAAACAAATTTGAGGATCCAAGATGGAAATGCACAAATGCTGAGAGAGATTGTTCCAAAAATTATCTGTGATTTTTAAGGATAGGCAAAAAGTGGGTAGTTTAACTCTGGTAAATATCCAACCACATGAGAATTTGATTTTTTCCACTCCTTGAAATTTTTGGATCCTTAGGTCCACTTGCATCCTCAACATATTTCTGGCATGCATATCCACCACATTTAAAGCATGTTAGGATCAGTTACAACTCCCTTTCCTACAAAATTCCACCCAGCTTATTATTAGGGGTTGTACTAGTGGAATCTCCTAAACATGGATAACAAAACCTTGGAGTTCATTTTTAGTGCGTGAAATAATTTTCAAATTTTTTTTTGCATACATGAACTCTAAAATCTTCATTTTGTTATGCCTGAATATCTTTTTTGTTTACGAGAAAAATGAGAGAGTGAAAACTCAAGTTTGGATCAGAAAACAAATTTCAGCATCCAAGATGGAAATGCACAAATGCTGAGAGAGATAGTTCCAAAAAGTATCTATGATTTTTAAGGATAGGCAAAATGAGGGTTGTTTGGCTCTGGTAAATATCCAACCACTTGAGAATTTGATTTTTTCCACTCCTTGAAATTTTTGGATCATTAGGTCCACTTGTATCCTCAACATGTTTCTGGCATGCGTATCCACCACATTTAAAGCATATTGGGATTAGTTACAAGTCCCTTTCCTATAAAATTCCTCCTAGCTTATTATTAGTGGTTGTACTTGTGCAATCTCCCAAACACGGATAACAAAACCTTGGAGTTCATTATTAGTGCGTGAAATAATTTTCAAATTTTTTTTGCATACAAGAACTCTAAAATTTTAATTTTGTTATGCCTTAATATCTTTTTTATTTACGAGAAAAAATGGGAGAGTGAAAGCTCAAGTTTGGATCTGAAAACATATTTGACCAACCAAGATGGAAATGCACAAATGCTGAGAGAGATAGTTCCAAAAAGTATCTGTGATTTTTAAGGATAGGCAAAAAGTGGGTTGTTTGGCTCTGGTAAATACCCAACCACTTGAGTATTTGATTTTTTCCACTCCTTGAAATTATTGGATCATTACGTCCACTTGCATCCTCAACATGTTTCTTGCATGCATATCCACCACATTTAAAGCATGTTAGGATCAGTTTCAAGTCCCTTTCCTATAAAATTCCACCCAGCTTATTATTAGGGGTTGTACTAGTGGAATCTCCCAAACATGGATAATAAAACCTTGGATTTCATTTTTAGTGCGTGAAATAATTTTCAATTTTTTTTGCATGCATGAACTCTAAAATCTTCATTTTGTTATGCCTTAATATCTTTTTTTTTTTACGAGAAAAATGGGAGAGTGAAAACTCAAGTTTGGATCTGAAAACAAATTTCAGCATCCAAGATGGAAGTGCACAAATGCTGAGAGAGATAGTTCCAAAAAGTATCTGTGATTTTTAAGGGTAGGCAAAATGTGGGTTGTTTGGCTTCGGTAAATATCCAACAACTTGAGAATTTGATTTTTTCCACTCCTTGAAATTTTTGGATCATTAGGTCCACTTGCATCCTCAACATGTTTCTGGCAAGCATATCCACCACATTTAAAGCATGTTAAGATCAGTTACAAGTCCCTTTCCTACAAAATTCCACCAAGTTTATTATTAGGGGTTGTACTAGTGGAATCTCCCAAACAAGGATAACAAAACCTTGGAGTTCATTTTTAGAACGTGAAATAAATTTAAAATTTTTTTTTTGCATACATGAACTCTAAAATTTTCATTTTGTTATGCCTTAATATCTTTTTTGTTTACGTGAAAAAATGGGAGAGTGAAAGCTCATGTTTGCGTCTGAAAAAAAATTTTACCATCAGAGATGGAAATGCACAAATGCTGAGAGAGATAGTTCCAAAAAGTATCTGTGATTTTTCAGGATAGGCAAAAAGTGGGTTGTTTAGCTCTGGTAAATATCCAACCACTTGAGAATTTGAGTTTTTCCACTCCTTGAAATTTTTGGATCATTAGGTCCACTTGCATCCTCAACATGTTTCTGGCATGCATATCCACCACATTTAAAGCATGTTTGGATCAGTTACAAGTCCCTTTCCTATAAAATTCCACCAAGTTTATTATTAGGGGTTGTACTAGTGGAATCTCCCAAACATGGATAACAAAACCTTGGAGTTCATTTTTAGTACGTGAAATAATTTTAAAATTTTTTTTTACATACGTGAACTCTAAAATTTTCATTTTGTTATTCCGTAATATCTTTTTTGTTTACGTGAAAAAATGGAAGAGTGAAAGCTCAAGTTTGGAATCTGAAAAACAAATTTGACCATCAGAGATGGAAATGCACAAATGCTGAGGGAGATAGTTCCAAAAGTATCTGTGATTTTTAAGGATAGGCAAAAAGTGGGTTGTTTAACTCTGGTAATTATGCAACCACTTGAGAATTTGAGTTTTTCCACTCCTTGAAATTTTTGGATCATTAGGTCCACTTGTATCCTCAACATGTTTCTGGCATGCATATCAACCACATTTAAAGCATGTTTGGATCAGTTGCAAGACCCTTTCCTATAAAATTCCACCTAGCTTATTATTAGGGGTTGTACTTGTGGAATCTCCCAAACATGGATAACAAAACCTTGGAATTCATTTTTAGTGGTTGAAATAATTTCCAAATTTTGTTTTGCATACATGAACACTAAAATTTTCATTTTGTTATGCTTTAATATCTTTTTTGTTTACGAGAAAAATGGGAGAGTGAAAACTCATGGTTGGATCTGGAAACAAATTTGAGGATCCAAGATGGAAATGCACAAATGCTGAGAGAGATTGTTCCAAAAATTATCTGTGATTTTTAAGGATAGGCAAAAAGTGGGTAGTTTAACTCTGGTAAATATCCAACCACATGAGAATTTGATTTTTTCCACTCCTTGAAATTTTTGGATCCTTAGGTCCACTTGCATCCTCAACATATTTCTGGCATGCATATCCACCACATTTAAAGCATGTTAGGATCAGTTACAACTCCCTTTCCTACAAAATTCCACCCAGCTTATTATTAGGGGTTGTACTAGTGGAATCTCCTAAACATGGATAACAAAACCTTGGAGTTCATTTTTAGTGCGTGAAATAATTTTCAAATTTTTTTTTGCATACATGAACTCTAAAATCTTCATTTTGTTATGCCTGAATATCTTTTTTGTTTACGAGAAAAATGAGAGAGTGAAAACTCAAGTTTGGATCAGAAAACAAATTTCAGCATCCAAGATGGAAATGCACAAATGCTGAGAGAGATAGTTCCAAAAAGTATCTATGATTTTTAAGGATAGGCAAAATGAGGGTTGTTTGGCTCTGGTAAATATCCAACCACTTGAGAATTTGATTTTTTCCACTCCTTGAAATTTTTGGATCATTAGGTCCACTTGTATCCTCAACATGTTTCTGGCATGCGTATCCACCACATTTAAAGCATATTGGGATCAGTTACAAGTCCCTTTCCTATAAAATTCCTCCTAGCTTATTATTAGTGGTTGTACTTGTGCAATCTCCCAAACATGGATAACAAAACCTTGGAGTTCATTATTAGTGCGTGAAATAATTTTCAAATTTTTTTTGCATACAAGAACTCTAAAATTTTAATTTTGTTATGCCTTAATATCTTTTTTATTTACGAGAAAAAATGGGAGAGTGAAAGCTCAAGTTTGGATCTGAAAACATATTTGACCAACCAAGATGGAAATGCACAAATGCTGAGAGAGATAGTTCCAAAAAGTATCTGTGATTTTTAAGGATAGGCAAAAAGTGGGTTGTTTGGCTCTGGTAAATACCCAACCACTTGAGTATTTGATTTTTTCCACTCCTTGAAATTATTGGATCATTACGTCCACTTGCATCCTCAACATGTTTCTTGCATGCATATCCACCACATTTAAAGCATGTTAGGATCAGTTTCAAGTCCCTTTCCTATAAAATTCCACCTAGCTTATTATTAGGGGTTGTACTAGTGGAATCTCCCAAACATGGATAATAAAACCTTGGATTTCATTTTTAGTGCGTGAAATAATTTTCAATTTTTTTTGCATACATGAACTCTAAAATCTTCATTTTGTTATGCCTTAATATCTTTTTTTTTTTACGAGAAAAATGGGAGAGTGAAAACTCAAGTTTGGATCTGAAAACAAATTTCAGCATCCAAGATGGAAGTGCACAAATGCTGAGAGAGATAGTTCCAAAAAGTATCTGTGATTTTTAAGGGTAGGCAAAATGTGGGTTGTTTGGCTTCGGTAAATATCCAACAACTTGAGAATTTGATTTTTTCCACTCCTTGAAATTTTTGGATCATTAGGTCCACTTGCATCCTCAACATGTTTCTGGCAAGCATATCCACCACATTTAAAGCATGTTAAGATCAGTTACAAGTCCCTTTCCTACAAAATTCCACCAAGTTTATTATTAGGGGTTGTACTAGTGGAATCTCCCAAACAAGGATAACAAAACCTTGGAGTTCATTTTTAGAACGTGAAATAAATTTAAAATTTTTTTTTTGCATACATGAACTCTAAAATTTTCATTTTGTTATGCCTTAATATCTTTTTTGTTTACGTGAAAAAATGGGAGAGTGAAAGCTCATGTTTGCGTCTGAAAAAAAATTTTACCATCAGAGATGGAAATGCACAAATGCTGAGAGAGATAGTTCCAAAAAGTATCTGTGATTTTTCAGGATAGGCAAAAAGTGGGTTGTTTAGCTCTGGTAAATATCCAACCACTTGAGAATTTGAGTTTTTCCACTCCTTGAAATTTTTGGATCATTAGGTCCACTTGCATCCTCAACATGTTTCTGGCATGCATATCCACCACATTTAAAGCATGTTTGGATCAGTTACAAGTCCCTTTCCTATAAAATTCCACCAAGTTTATTATTAGGGGTTGTACTAGTGGAATCTCCCAAACATGGATAACAAAACCTTGGAGTTCATTTTTAGTACGTGAAATAATTTTAAAATTTTTTTTTACATACGTGAACTCTAAAATTTTCATTTTGTTATTCCGTAATATCTTTTTTGTTTACGTGAAAAAATGGAAGAGTGAAAGCTCAAGTTTGGATCTGAAAAACAAATTTGACCATCAGAGATGGAAATGCACAAATGCTGAGGGAGATAGTTCCAAAAGTATCTGTGATTTTTAAGGATAGGCAAAAAGTGGGTTGTTTAACTCTGGTAATTATGCAACCACTTGAGAATTTGAGTTTTTCCACTCCTTGAAATTTTTGGATCATTAGGTCCACTTGTATCCTCAACATGTTTCTGGCATGCATATCAACCACATTTAAAGCATGTTTGGATCAGTTGCAAGACCCTTTCCTATAAAATTCCACCTAGCTTATTATTAGGGGTTGTACTTGTGGAATCTCCCAAACATGGATAACAAAACCTTGGAATTCATTTTTAGTGGTTGAAATAATTTCCAAATTTTGTTTTGCATACATGAACACTAAAATTTTCATTTTGTTATGCTTTAATATCTTTTTTGTTTACGAGAAAAATGGGAGAGTGAAAACTCATGGTTGGATCTGGAAACAAATTTGAGGGTCCAAGATGGAAATGCACAAATGCTGAGAGAGATTGTTCCAAAAATTATCTGTGATTTTTAAGGATAGGCAAAAAGTGGGTAGTTTAACTCTGGTAAATATCCAACCACATGAGAATTTGATTTTTTCCACTCCTTGAAATTTTTGGATCCTTAGGTCCACTTGCATCCTCAACATATTTCTGGCATGCATATCCACCACATTTAAAGCATGTTAGGATCAGTTACAACTCCCTTTCCTACAAAATTCCACCCAGCTTATTATTAGCGGTTGTACTAGTGGAATCTCCTAAACATGGATAACAAAACCTTGGAGTTCATTTTTAGTGCGTGAAATAATTTTCAAATTTTTTTTTGCATACATGAACTCTAAAATCTTCATTTTGTTATGCCTGAATATCTTTTTTGTTTACGAGAAAAATGAGAGAGTGAAAACTCAAGTTTGGATCAGAAAACAAATTTCAGCATCCAAGATGGAAATGCACAAATGCTGAGAGAGATAGTTCCAAAAAGTATCTATGATTTTTAAGGATAGGCAAAATGAGGGTTGTTTGGCTCTGGTAAATATCCAACCACTTGAGAATTTGATTTTTTCCACTCCTTGAAATTTTTGGATCATTAGGTCCACTTGCATCCTCAACATGTTTCTGGCATGCGTATCCACCACATTTAAAGCATATTGGGATCAGTTACAAGTCCCTTTCCTATAAAATTCCTCCTAGCTTATTATTAGTGGTTGTACTTGTGCAATCTCCCAAACATGGATAACAAAACCTTGGAGTTCATTATTAGTGCGTGAAATAATTTTCAAATTTTTTTTGCATACAAGAACTCTAAAATTTTAATTTTGTTATGCCTTAATATCTTTTTTATTTACGAGAAAAAATGGGAGAGTGAAAGCTCAAGTTTGGATCTGAAAACATATTTGACCAACCAAGATGGAAATGCACAAATGCTGAGAGAGATAGTTCCAAAAAGTATCTGTGATTTTTAAGGATAGGCAAAAAGTGGGTTGTTTGGCTCTGGTAAATACCCAACCACTTGAGTATTTGATTTTTTCCACTCCTTGAAATTATTGGATCATTACGTCCACTTGCATCCTCAACATGTTTCTTGCATGCATATCCACCACATTTAAAGCATGTTAGGATCAGTTTCAAGTCCCTTTCCTATAAAATTCCACCTAGCTTATTATTAGGGGTTGTACTAGTGGAATCTCCCAAACATGGATAATAAAACCTTGGATTTCATTTTTAGTGCGTGAAATAATTTTCAATTTTTTTTGCATACATGAACTCTAAAATCTTCATTTTGTTATGCCTTAATATCTTATTTTTTTTACGAGAAAAATGGGAGAGTGAAAACTCAAGTTTGGATCTGAAAACAAATTTCAGCATCCAAGATGGAAGTGCACAAATGCTGAGAGAGATAGTTCCAAAAAGTATCTGTGATTTTTAAGGGTAGGCAAAATGTGGGTTGTTTGGCTTCGGTAAATATCCAACAACTTGAGAATTTGATTTTTTCCACTCCTTGAAATTTTTGGATCATTAGGTCCACTTGCATCCTCAACATGTTTCTGGCAAGCATATCCACCACATTTAAAGCATGTTAAGATCAGTTACAAGTCCCTTTCCTACAAAATTCCACCAAGTTTATTATTAGGGGTTGTACTAGTGGAATCTCCCAAACAAGGATAACAAAACCTTGGAGTTCATTTTTAGAACGTGAAATAAATTTAAAATTTTTTTTTTGCATACATGAACTCTAAAATTTTCATTTTGTTATGCCTTAATATCTTTTTTGTTTACGTGAAAAAATGGGAGAGTGAAAGCTCATGTTTGCGTCTGAAAAAAAATTTTACCATCAGAGATGGAAATGCACAAATGCTGAGAGAGATAGTTCCAAAAAGTATCTGTGATTTTTCAGGATAGGCAAAAAGTGGGTTGTTTAGCTCTGGTAAATATCCAACCACTTGAGAATTTGAGTTTTTCCACTCCTTGAAATTTTTGGATCATTAGGTCCACTTGCATCCTCAACATGTTTCTGGCATGCATATCCACCACATTTAAAGCATGTTTGGATCAGTTACAAGTCCCTTTCCTATAAAATTCCACCAAGTTTATTATTAGGGGTTGTACTAGTGGAATCTCCCAAACATGGATAACAAAACCTTGGAGTTCATTTTTAGTACGTGAAATAATTTTAAAATTTTTTTTTACATACGTGAACTCTAAAATTTTCATTTTGTTATTCCGTAATATCTTTTTTGTTTACGTGAAAAAATGGAAGAGTGAAAGCTCAAGTTTGGATCTGAAAAACAAATTTGACCATCAGAGATGGAAATGCACAAATGCTGAGGGAGATAGTTCCAAAAGTATCTGTGATTTTTAAGGATAGGCAAAAAGTGGGTTGTTTAACTCTGGTAATTATGCAACCACTTGAGAATTTGAGTTTTTCCACTCCTTGAAATTTTTGGATCATTAGGTCCACTTGTATCCTCAACATGTTTCTGGCATGCATATCAACCACATTTAAAGCATGTTTGGATCAGTTGCAAGACCCTTTCCTATAAAATTCCACCTAGCTTATTATTAGGGGTTGTACTTGTGGAATCTCCCAAACATGGATAACAAAACCTTGGAATTCATTTTTAGTGGTTGAAATAATTTCCAAATTTTGTTTTGCATACATGAACACTAAAATTTTCATTTTGTTATGCTTTAATATCTTTTTTGTTTACGAGAAAAATGGGAGAGTGAAAACTCATGGTTGGATCTGGAAACAAATTTGAGGATCCAAGATGGAAATGCACAAATGCTGAGAGAGATTGTTCCAAAAATTATCTGTGATTTTTAAGGATAGGCAAAAAGTGGGTAGTTTAACTCTGGTAAATATCCAACCACATGAGAATTTGATTTTTTCCACTCCTTGAAATTTTTGGATCCTTAGGTCCACTTGCATCCTCAACATATTTCTGGCATGCATATCCACCACATTTAAAGCATGTTAGGATCAGTTACAACTCCCTTTCCTACAAAATTCCACCCAGCTTATTATTAGGGGTTGTACTAGTGGAATCTCCTAAACATGGATAACAAAACCTTGGAGTTCATTTTTAGTGCGTGAAATAATTTTCAAATTTTTTTTTGCATACATGAACTCTAAAATCTTCATTTTGTTATGCCTGAATATCTTTTTTGTTTACGAGAAAAATGAGAGAGTGAAAACTCAAGTTTGGATCAGAAAACAAATTTCAGCATCCAAGATGGAAATGCACAAATGCTGAGAGAGATAGTTCCAAAAAGTATCTATGATTTTTAAGGATAGGCAAAATGAGGGTTGTTTGGCTCTGGTAAATATCCAACCACTTGAGAATTTGATTTTTTTCCACTCCTTGAAATTTTTGGATCATTAGGTCCACTTGTATCCTCAACATGTTTCTGGCATGCGTATCCACCACATTTAAAGCATATTGGGATCAGTTACAAGTCCCTTTCCTATAAAATTCCTCCTAGCTTATTATTAGTGGTTGTACTTGTGCAATCTCCCAAACATGGATAACAAAACCTTGGAGTTCATTATTAGTGCGTGAAATAATTTTCAAATTTTTTTTGCATACAAGAACTCTAAAATTTTAATTTTGTTATGCCTTAATATCTTTTTTATTTACGAGAAAAAATGGGAGAGTGAAAGCTCAAGTTTGGATCTGAAAACATATTTGACCAACCAAGATGGAAATGCACAAATGCTGAGAGAGATAGTTCCAAAAAGTATCTGTGATTTTTAAGGATAGGCAAAAAGTGGGTTGTTTGGCTCTGGTAAATACCCAACCACTTGAGTA
This sequence comes from Aristolochia californica, assembly GCF_029961685.1. Lineage (NCBI taxonomy): Eukaryota > Viridiplantae > Streptophyta > Magnoliopsida > Piperales > Aristolochiaceae > Aristolochia > Aristolochia californica. Next base: position 8,753,921 of record NW_027181837.1, read on the forward strand.
TTTGATTTTTTCCACTCCTTGAAATTATTGGATCATTACGTCCACTTGCATCCTCAACATGTTTCTTGCATGCATATCCACCACATTTAAAGCATGTTAGGATCAGTTTCAAGTCCCTTTCCTATAAAATTCCACCTAGCTTATTATTAGGGGTTGTACTAGTGGAATCTCCCAAACATGGATAATAAAACCTTGGATTTCATTTTTAGTGCGTGAAATAATTTTCAATTTTTTTTGCATACATGAACTCTAAAATCTTCATTTTGTTATGCCTTAATATCTTATTTTTTTTACGAGAAAAATGGGAGAGTGAAAACTCAAGTTTGGATCTGAAAACAAATTTCAGCATCCAAGATGGAAGTGCACAAATGCTGAGAGAGATAGTTCCAAAAAGTATCTGTGATTTTTAAGGGTAGGCAAAATGTGGGTTGTTTGGCTTCGGTAAATATCCAACAACTTGAGAATTTGATTTTTTCCACTCCTTGAAATTTTTGGATCATTAGGTCCACTTGCATCCTCAACATGTTTCTGGCAAGCATATCCACCACATTTAAAGCATGTTAAGATCAGTTACAAGTCCCTTTCCTACAAAATTCCACCAAGTTTATTATTAGGGGTTGTACTAGTGGAATCTCCCAAACAAGGATAACAAAACCTTGGAGTTCATTTTTAGAACGTGAAATAAATTTAAAATTTTTTTTTTGCATACATGAACTCTAAAATTTTCATTTTGTTATGCCTTAATATCTTTTTTGTTTACGTGAAAAAATGGGAGAGTGAAAGCTCATGTTTGCGTCTGAAAAAAAATTTTACCATCAGAGATGGAAATGCACAAATGCTGAGAGAGATAGTTCCAAAAAGTATCTGTGATTTTTCAGGATAGGCAAAAAGTGGGTTGTTTAGCTCTGGTAAATATCCAACCACTTGAGAATTTGAGTTTTTCCACTCCTTGAAATTTTTGGATCATTAGGTCCACTTGCATCCTCAACATGTTTCTGGCATGCATATCCACCACATTTAAAGCATGTTTGGATCAGTTACAAGTCCCTTTCCTATAAAATTCCACCAAGTTTATTATTAGGGGTTGTACTAGTGGAATCTCCCAAACATGGATAACAAAACCTTGGAGTTCATTTTTAGTACGTGAAATAATTTTAAAATTTTTTTTTACATACGTGAACTCTAAAATTTTCATTTTGTTATTCCGTAATATCTTTTTTGTTTACGTGAAAAAATGGAAGAGTGAAAGCTCAAGTTTGGATCTGAAAAACAAATTTGACCATCAGAGATGGAAATGCACAAATGCTGAGGGAGATAGTTCCAAAAGTATCTGTGATTTTTAAGGATAGGCAAAAAGTGGGTTGTTTAACTCTGGTAATTATGCAACCACTTGAGAATTTGAGTTTTTCCACTCCTTGAAATTTTTGGATCATTAGGTCCACTTGTATCCTCAACATGTTTCTGGCATGCATATCAACCACATTTAAAGCATGTTTGGATCAGTTGCAAGACCCTTTCCTATAAAATTCCACCTAGCTTATTATTAGGGGTTGTACTTGTGGAATCTCCCAAACATGGATAACAAAACCTTGGAATTCATTTTTAGTGGTTGAAATAATTTCCAAATTTTGTTTTGCATACATGAACACTAAAATTTTCATTTTGTTATGCTTTAATATCTTTTTTGTTTACGAGAAAAATGGGAGAGTGAAAACTCATGGTTGGATCTGGAAACAAATTTGAGGATCCAAGATGGAAATGCACAAATGCTGAGAGAGATTGTTCCAAAAATTATCTGTGATTTTTAAGGATAGGCAAAAAGTGGGTAGTTTAACTCTGGTAAATATCCAACCACATGAGAATTTGATTTTTTCCACTCCTTGAAATTTTTGGATCCTTAGGTCCACTTGCATCCTCAACATATTTCTGGCATGCATATCCACCACATTTAAAGCATGTTAGGATCAGTTACAACTCCCTTTCCTACAAAATTCCACCCAGCTTATTATTAGGGGTTGTACTAGTGGAATCTCCTAAACATGGATAACAAAACCTTGGAGTTCATTTTTAGTGCGTGAAATAATTTTCAAATTTTTTTTTGCATACATGAACTCTAAAATCTTCATTTTGTTATGCCTGAATATCTTTTTTGTTTACGAGAAAAATGAGAGAGTGAAAACTCAAGTTTGGATCAGAAAACAAATTTCAGCATCCAAGATGGAAATGCACAAATGCTGAGAGAGATAGTTCCAAAAAGTATCTATGATTTTTAAGGATAGGCAAAATGAGGGTTGTTTGGCTCTGGTAAATATCCAACCACTTGAGAATTTGATTTTTTCCACTCCTTGAAATTTTTGGATCATTAGGTCCACTTGTATCCTCAACATGTTTCTGGCATGCGTATCCACCACATTTAAAGCATATTGGGATCAGTTACAAGTCCCTTTCCTATAAAATTCCTCCTAGCTTATTATTAGTGGTTGTACTTGTGCAATCTCCCAAACATGGATAACAAAACCTTGGAGTTCATTATTAGTGCGTGAAATAATTTTCAAATTTTTTTTGCATACAAGAACTCTAAAATTTTAATTTTGTTATGCCTTAATATCTTTTTTATTTACGAGAAAAAATGGGAGAGTGAAAGCTCAAGTTTGGATCTGAAAACATATTTGACCAACCAAGATGGAAATGCACAAATGCTGAGAGAGATAGTTCCAAAAAGTATCTGTGATTTTTAAGGATAGGCAAAAAGTGGGTTGTTTGGCTCTGGTAAATACCCAACCACTTGAGTATTTGATTTTTTCCACTCCTTGAAATTATTGGATCATTACGTCCACTTGCATCCTCAACATGTTTCTTGCATGCATATCCACCACATTTAAAGCATGTTAGGATCAGTTTCAAGTCCCTTTCCTATAAAATTCCACCCAGCTTATTATTAGGGGTTGTACTAGTGGAATCTCCCAAACATGGATAATAAAACCTTGGATTTCATTTTTAGTGCGTGAAATAATTTTCAATTTTTTTTGCATGCATGAACTCTAAAATCTTCATTTTGTTATGCCTTAATATCTTTTTTTTTTTACGAGAAAAATGGGAGAGTGAAAACTCAAGTTTGGATCTGAAAACAAATTTCAGCATCCAAGATGGAAGTGCACAAATGCTGAGAGAGATAGTTCCAAAAAGTATCTGTGATTTTTAAGGGTAGGCAAAATGTGGGTTGTTTGGCTTCGGTAAATATCCAACAACTTGAGAATTTGATTTTTTCCACTCCTTGAAATTTTTGGATCATTAGGTCCACTTGCATCCTCAACATGTTTCTGGCAAGCATATCCACCACATTTAAAGCATGTTAAGATCAGTTACAAGTCCCTTTCCTACAAAATTCCACCAAGTTTATTATTAGGGGTTGTACTAGTGGAATCTCCCAAACAAGGATAACAAAACCTTGGAGTTCATTTTTAGAACGTGAAATAAATTTAAAATTTTTTTTTTGCATACATGAACTCTAAAATTTTCATTTTGTTATGCCTTAATATCTTTTTTGTTTACGTGAAAAAATGGGAGAGTGAAAGCTCATGTTTGCGTCTGAAAAAAAATTTTACCATCAGAGATGGAAATGCACAAATGCTGAGAGAGATAGTTCCAAAAAGTATCTGTGATTTTTCAGGATAGGCAAAAAGTGGGTTGTTTAGCTCTGGTAAATATCCAACCACTTGAGAATTTGAGTTTTTCCACTCCTTGAAATTTTTGGATCATTAGGTCCACTTGCATCCTCAACATGTTTCTGGCATGCATATCCACCACATTTAAAGCATGTTTGGATCAGTTACAAGTCCCTTTCCTATAAAATTCCACCAAGTTTATTATTAGGGGTTGTACTAGTGGAATCTCCCAAACATGGATAACAAAACCTTGGAGTTCATTTTTAGTACGTGAAATAATTTTAAAATTTTTTTTTACATACGTGAACTCTAAAATTTTCATTTTGTTATTCCGTAATATCTTTTTTGTTTACGTGAAAAAATGGAAGAGTGAAAGCTCAAGTTTGGAATCTGAAAAACAAATTTGACCATCAGAGATGGAAATGCACAAATGCTGAGGGAGATAGTTCCAAAAGTATCTGTGATTTTTAAGGATAGGCAAAAAGTGGGTTGTTTAACTCTGGTAATTATGCAACCACTTGAGAATTTGAGTTTTTCCACTCCTTGAAATTTTTGGATCATTAGGTCCACTTGTATCCTCAACATGTTTCTGGCATGCATATCAACCACATTTAAAGCATGTTTGGATCAGTTGCAAGACCCTTTCCTATAAAATTCCACCTAGCTTATTATTAGGGGTTGTACTTGTGGAATCTCCCAAACATGGATAACAAAACCTTGGAATTCATTTTTAGTGGTTGAAATAATTTCCAAATTTTGTTTTGCATACATGAACACTAAAATTTTCATTTTGTTATGCTTTAATATCTTTTTTGTTTACGAGAAAAATGGGAGAGTGAAAACTCATGGTTGGATCTGGAAACAAATTTGAGGATCCAAGATGGAAATGCACAAATGCTGAGAGAGATTGTTCCAAAAATTATCTGTGATTTTTAAGGATAGGCAAAAAGTGGGTAGTTTAACTCTGGTAAATATCCAACCACATGAGAATTTGATTTTTTCCACTCCTTGAAATTTTTGGATCCTTAGGTCCACTTGCATCCTCAACATATTTCTGGCATGCATATCCACCACATTTAAAGCATGTTAGGATCAGTTACAACTCCCTTTCCTACAAAATTCCACCCAGCTTATTATTAGGGGTTGTACTAGTGGAATCTCCTAAACATGGATAACAAAACCTTGGAGTTCATTTTTAGTGCGTGAAATAATTTTCAAATTTTTTTTTGCATACATGAACTCTAAAATCTTCATTTTGTTATGCCTGAATATCTTTTTTGTTTACGAGAAAAATGAGAGAGTGAAAACTCAAGTTTGGATCAGAAAACAAATTTCAGCATCCAAGATGGAAATGCACAAATGCTGAGAGAGATAGTTCCAAAAAGTATCTATGATTTTTAAGGATAGGCAAAATGAGGGTTGTTTGGCTCTGGTAAATATCCAACCACTTGAGAATTTGATTTTTTCCACTCCTTGAAATTTTTGGATCATTAGGTCCACTTGTATCCTCAACATGTTTCTGGCATGCGTATCCACCACATTTAAAGCATATTGGGATCAGTTACAAGTCCCTTTCCTATAAAATTCCTCCTAGCTTATTATTAGTGGTTGTACTTGTGCAATCTCCCAAACATGGATAACAAAACCTTGGAGTTCATTATTAGTGCGTGAAATAATTTTCAAATTTTTTTTGCATACAAGAACTCTAAAATTTTAATTTTGTTATGCCTTAATATCTTTTTTATTTACGAGAAAAAATGGGAGAGTGAAAGCTCAAGTTTGGATCTGAAAACATATTTGACCAACCAAGATGGAAATGCACAAATGCTGAGAGAGATAGTTCCAAAAAGTATCTGTGATTTTTAAGGATAGGCAAAAAGTGGGTTGTTTGGCTCTGGTAAATACCCAACCACTTGAGTATTTGATTTTTTCCACTCCTTGAAATTATTGGATCATTACGTCCACTTGCATCCTCAACATGTTTCTTGCATGCATATCCACCACATTTAAAGCATGTTAGGATCAGTTTCAAGTCCCTTTCCTATAAAATTCCACCCAGCTTATTATTAGGGGTTGTACTAGTGGAATCTCCCAAACATGGATAATAAAACCTTGGATTTCATTTTTAGTGCGTGAAATAATTTTCAATTTTTTTTGCATGCATGAACTCTAAAATCTTCATTTTGTTATGCCTTAATATCTTTTTTTTTTTACGAGAAAAATGGGAGAGTGAAAACTCAAGTTTGGATCTGAAAACAAATTTCAGCATCCAAGATGGAAGTGCACAAATGCTGAGAGAGATAGTTCCAAAAAGTATCTGTGATTTTTAAGGGTAGGCAAAATGTGGGTTGTTTGGCTTCGGTAAATATCCAACAACTTGAGAATTTGATTTTTTCCACTCCTTGAAATTTTTGGATCATTAGGTCCACTTGCATCCTCAACATGTTTCTGGCAAGCATATCCACCACATTTAAAGCATGTTAAGATCAGTTACAAGTCCCTTTCCTACAAAATTCCACCAAGTTTATTATTAGGGGTTGTACTAGTGGAATCTCCCAAACAAGGATAACAAAACCTTGGAGTTCATTTTTAGAACGTGAAATAAATTTAAAATTTTTTTTTTGCATACATGAACTCTAAAATTTTCATTTTGTTATGCCTTAATATCTTTTTTGTTTACGTGAAAAAATGGGAGAGTGAAAGCTCATGTTTGCGTCTGAAAAAAAATTTTACCATCAGAGATGGAAATGCACAAATGCTGAGAGAGATAGTTCCAAAAAGTATCTGTGATTTTTCAGGATAGGCAAAAAGTGGGTTGTTTAGCTCTGGTAAATATCCAACCACTTGAGAATTTGAGTTTTTCCACTCCTTGAAATTTTTGGATCATTAGGTCCACTTGCATCCTCAACATGTTTCTGGCATGCATATCCACCACATTTAAAGCATGTTTGGATCAGTTACAAGTCCCTTTCCTATAAAATTCCACCAAGTTTATTATTAGGGGTTGTACTAGTGGAATCTCCCAAACATGGATAACAAAACCTTGGAGTTCATTTTTAGTACGTGAAATAATTTTAAAATTTTTTTTTACATACGTGAACTCTAAAATTTTCATTTTGTTATTCCGTAATATCTTTTTTGTTTACGTGAAAAAATGGAAGAGTGAAAGCTCAAGTTTGGAATCTGAAAAACAAATTTGACCATCAGAGATGGAAATGCACAAATGCTGAGGGAGATAGTTCCAAAAGTATCTGTGATTTTTAAGGATAGGCAAAAAGTGGGTTGTTTAACTCTGGTAATTATGCAACCACTTGAGAATTTGAGTTTTTCCACTCCTTGAAATTTTTGGATCATTAGGTCCACTTGTATCCTCAACATGTTTCTGGCATGCATATCAACCACATTTAAAGCATGTTTGGATCAGTTGCAAGACCCTTTCCTATAAAATTCCACCTAGCTTATTATTAGGGGTTGTACTTGTGGAATCTCCCAAACATGGATAACAAAACCTTGGAATTCATTTTTAGTGGTTGAAATAATTTCCAAATTTTGTTTTGCATACATGAACACTAAAATTTTCATTTTGTTATGCTTTAATATCTTTTTTGTTTACGAGAAAAATGGGAGAGTGAAAACTCATGGTTGGATCTGGAAACAAATTTGAGGATCCAAGATGGAAATGCACAAATGCTGAGAGAGATTGTTCCAAAAATTATCTGTGATTTTTAAGGATAGGCAAAAAGTGGGTAGTTTAACTCTGGTAAATATCCAACCACATGAGAATTTGATTTTTTCCACTCCTTGAAATTTTTGGATCCTTAGGTCCACTTGCATCCTCAACATATTTCTGGCATGCATATCCACCACATTTAAAGCATGTTAGGATCAGTTACAACTCCCTTTCCTACAAAATTCCACCCAGCTTATTATTAGGGGTTGTACTAGTGGAATCTCCTAAACATGGATAACAAAACCTTGGAGTTCATTTTTAGTGCGTGAAATAATTTTCAAATTTTTTTTTGCATACATGAACTCTAAAATCTTCATTTTGTTATGCCTGAATATCTTTTTTGTTTACGAGAAAAATGAGAGAGTGAAAACTCAAGTTTGGATCAGAAAACAAATTTCAGCATCCAAGATGGAAATGCACAAATGCTGAGAGAGATAGTTCCAAAAAGTATCTATGATTTTTAAGGATAGGCAAAATGAGGGTTGTTTGGCTCTGGTAAATATCCAACCACTTGAGAATTTGATTTTTTCCACTCCTTGAAATTTTTGGATCATTAGGTCCACTTGTATCCTCAACATGTTTCTGGCATGCGTATCCACCACATTTAAAGCATATTGGGATCAGTTACAAGTCCCTTTCCTATAAAATTCCTCCTAGCTTATTATTAGTGGTTGTACTTGTGCAATCTCCCAAACATGGATAACAAAACCTTGGAGTTCATTATTAGTGCGTGAAATAATTTTCAAATTTTTTTTGCATACAAGAACTCTAAAATTTTAATTTTGTTATGCCTTAATATCTTTTTTATTTACGAGAAAAAATGGGAGAGTGAAAGCTCAAGTTTGGATCTGAAAACATATTTGACCAACCAAGATGGAAATGCACAAATGCTGAGAGAGATAGTTCCAAAAAGTATCTGTGATTTTTAAGGATAGGCAAAAAGTGGGTTGTTTGGCTCTGGTAAATACCCAACCACTTGAGTATTTGATTTTTTCCACTCCTTGAAATTATTGGATCATTACGTCCACTTGCATCCTCAACATGTTTCTTGCATGCATATCCACCACATTTAAAGCATGTTAGGATCAGTTTCAAGTCCCTTTCCTATAAAATTCCACCTAGCTTATTATTAGGGGTTGTACTAGTGGAATCTCCCAAACATGGATAATAAAACCTTGGATTTCATTTTTAGTTCGTGAAATAATTTTCAATTTTTTTTGCATACATGAACTCTAAAATCTTCATTTTGTTATGCCTTAATATCTTATTTTTTTTACGAGAAAAATGGGAGAGTGAAAACTCAAGTTTGGATCTGAAAACAAATTTCAGCATCCAAGATGGAAGTGCACAAATGCTGAGAGAGATAGTTCCAAAAAGTATCTGTGATTTTTAAGGGTAGGCAAAATGTGGGTTGTTTGGCTTCGGTAAATATCCAACAACTTGAGAATTTGATTTTTTCCACTCCTTGAAATTTTTGGATCATTAGGTCCACTTGCATCCTCAACATGTTTCTGGCAAGCATATCCACCACATTTAAAGCATGTTAAGATCAGTTACAAGTCCCTTTCCTACAAAATTCCACCAAGTTTATTATTAGGGGTTGTACTAGTGGAATCTCCCAAACAAGGATAACAAAACCTTGGAGTTCATTTTTAGAACGTGAAATAAATTTAAAATTTTTTTTTTGCATACATGAACTCTAAAATTTTCATTTTGTTATGCCTTAATATCTTTTTTGTTTACGTGAAAAAATGGGAGAGTGAAAGCTCATGTTTGCGTCTGAAAAAAAATTTTACCATCAGAGATGGAAATGCACAAATGCTGAGAGAGATAGTTCCAAAAAGTATCTGTGATTTTTCAGGATAGGCAAAAAGTGGGTTGTTTAGCTCTGGTAAATATCCAACCACTTGAGAATTTGAGTTTTTCCACTCCTTGAAATTTTTGGATCATTAGGTCCACTTGCATCCTCAACATGTTTCTGGCATGCATATCCACCACATTTAAAGCATGTTTGGATCAGTTACAAGTCCCTTTCCTATAAAATTCCACCAAGTTTATTATTAGGGGTTGTACTAGTGGAATCTCCCAAACATGGATAACAAAACCTTGGAGTTCATTTTTAGTACGTGAAATAATTTTAAAATTTTTTTTTACATACGTGAACTCTAAAATTTTCATTTTGTTATTCCGTAATATCTTTTTTGTTTACGTGAAAAAATGGAAGAGTGAAAGCTCAAGTTTGGATCTGAAAAACAAATTTGACCATCAGAGATGGAAATGCACAAATGCTGAGGGAGATAGTTCCAAAAGTATCTGTGATTTTTAAGGATAGGCAAAAAGTGGGTTGTTTAACTCTGGTAATTATGCAACCACTTGAGAATTTGAGTTTTTCCACTCCTTGAAATTTTTGGATCATTAGGTCCACTTGTATCCTCAACATGTTTCTGGCATGCATATCAACCACATTTAAAGCATGTTTGGATCAGTTGCAAGACCCTTTCCTATAAAATTCCACCTAGCTTATTATTAGGGGTTGTACTTGTGGAATCTCCCAAACATGGATAACAAAACCTTGGAATTCATTTTTAGTGGTTGAAATAATTTCCAAATTTTGTTTTGCATACATGAACACTAAAATTTTCATTTTGTTATGCTTTAATATCTTTTTTGTTTACGAGAAAAATGGGAGAGTGAAAACTCATGGTTGGATCTGGAAACAAATTTGAGGATCCAAGATGGAAATGCACAAATGCTGAGAGAGATTGTTCCAAAAATTATCTGTGATTTTTAAGGATAGGCAAAAAGTGGGTAGTTTAACTCTGGTAAATATCCAACCACATGAGAATTTGATTTTTTCCACTCCTTGAAATTTTTGGATCCTTAGGTCCACTTGCATCCTCAACATATTTCTGGCATGCATATCCACCACATTTAAAGCATGTTAGGATCAGTTACAACTCCCTTTCCTACAAAATTCCACCCAGCTTATTATTAGGGGTTGTACTAGTGGAATCTCCTAAACATGGATAACAAAACCTTGGAGTTCATTTTTAGTGCGTGAAATAATTTTCAAATTTTTTTTTGCATACATGAACTCTAAAATCTTCATTTTGTTATGCCTGAATATCTTTTTTGTTTACGAGAAAAATGAGAGAGTGAAAACTCAAGTTTGGATCAGAAAACAAATTTCAGCATCCAAGATGGAAATGCACAAATGCTGAGAGAGATAGTTCCAAAAAGTATCTATGATTTTTAAGGATAGGCAAAATGAGGGTTGTTTGGCTCTGGTAAATATCCAACCACTTGAGAATTTGATTTTTTCCACTCCTTGAAATTTTTGGATCATTAGGTCCACTTGTATCCTCAACATGTTTCTGGCATGCGTATCCACCACATTTAAAGCATATTGGGATCAGTTACAAGTCCCTTTCCTATAAAATTCCTCCTAGCTTATTATTAGTGGTTGTACTTGTGCAATCTCCCAAACATGGATAACAAAACCTTGGAGTTCATTATTAGTGCGTGAAATAATTTTCAAATTTTTTTTGCATACAAGAACTCTAAAATTTTAATTTTGTTATGCCTTAATATCTTTTTTATTTACGAGAAAAAATGGGAGAGTGAAAGCTCAAGTTTGGATCTGAAAACATATTTGACCAACCAAGATGGAAATGCACAAATGCTGAGAGAGATAGTTCCAAAAAGTATCTGTGATTTTTAAGGATAGGCAAAAAGTGGGTTGTTTGGCTCTGGTAAATACCCAACCACTTGAGTATTTGATTTTTTCCACTCCTTGAAATTATTGGATCATTACGTCCACTTGCATCCTCAACATGTTTCTTGCATGCATATCCACCACATTTAAAGCATGTTAGGATCAGTTTCAAGTCCCTTTCCTATAAAATTCCACCCAGCTTATTATTAGGGGTTGTACTAGTGGAATCTCCCAAACATGGATAATAAAACCTTGGATTTCATTTTTAGTGCGTGAAATAATTTTCAATTTTTTTTGCATGCATGAACTCTAAAATCTTCATTTTGTTATGCCTTAATATCTTTTTTTTTTTACGAGAAAAATGGGAGAGTGAAAACTCAAGTTTGGATCTGAAAACAAATTTCAGCATCCAAGATGGAAGTGCACAAATGCTGAGAGAGATAGTTCCAAAAAGTATCTGTGATTTTTAAGGGTAGGCAAAATGTGGGTTGTTTGGCTTCGGTAAATATCCAACAACTTGAGAATTTGATTTTTTCCACTCCTTGAAATTTTTGGATCATTAGGTCCACTTGCATCCTCAACATGTTTCTGGCAAGCATATCCACCACATTTAAAGCATGTTAAGATCAGTTACAAGTCCCTTTCCTACAAAATTCCACCAAGTTTATTATTAGGGGTTGTACTAGTGGAATCTCCCAAACAAGGATAACAAAACCTTGGAGTTCATTTTTAGAACGTGAAATAAATTTAAAATTTTTTTTTTGCATACATGAACTCTAAAATTTTCATTTTGTTATGCCTTAATATCTTTTTTGTTTACGTGAAAAAATGGGAGAGTGAAAGCTCATGTTTGCGTCTGAAAAAAAATTTTACCATCAGAGATGGAAATGCACAAATGCTGAGAGAGATAGTTCCAAAAAGTATCTGTGATTTTTCAGGATAGGCAAAAAGTGGGTTGTTTAGCTCTGGTAAATATCCAACCACTTGAGAATTTGAGTTTTTCCACTCCTTGAAATTTTTGGATCATTAGGTCCACTTGCATCCTCAACATGTTTCTGGCATGCATATCCACCACATTTAAAGCATGTTTGGATCAGTTACAAGTCCCTTTCCTATAAAATTCCACCAAGTTTATTATTAGGGGTTGTACTAGTGGAATCTCCCAAACATGGATAACAAAACCTTGGAGTTCATTTTTAGTACGTGAAATAATTTTAAAATTTTTTTTTACATACGTGAACTCTAAAATTTTCATTTTGTTATTCCGTAATATCTTTTTTGTTTACGTGAAAAAATGGAAGAGTGAAAGCTCAAGTTTGGAATCTGAAAAACAAATTTGACCATCAGAGATGGAAATGCACAAATGCTGAGGGAGATAGTTCCAAAAGTATCTGTGATTTTTAAGGATAGGCAAAAAGTGGGTTGTTTAACTCTGGTAATTATGCAACCACTTGAGAATTTGAGTTTTTCCACTCCTTGAAATTTTTGGATCATTAGGTCCACTTGTATCCTCAACATGTTTCTGGCATGCATATCAACCACATTTAAAGCATGTTTGGATCAGTTGCAAGACCCTTTCCTATAAAATTCCACCTAGCTTATTATTAGGGGTTGTACTTGTGGAATCTCCCAAACATGGATAACAAAACCTTGGAATTCATTTTTAGTGGTTGAAATAATTTCCAAATTTTGTTTTGCATACATGAACACTAAAATTTTCATTTTGTTATGCTTTAATATCTTTTTTGTTTACGAGAAAAATGGGAGAGTGAAAACTCATGGTTGGATCTGGAAACAAATTTGAGGATCCAAGATGGAAATGCACAAATGCTGAGAGAGATTGTTCCAAAAATTATCTGTGATTTTTAAGGATAGGCAAAAAGTGGGTAGTTTAACTCTGGTAAATATCCAACCACATGAGAATTTGATTTTTTCCACTCCTTGAAATTTTTGGATCCTTAGGTCCACTTGCATCCTCAACATATTTCTGGCATGCATATCCACCACATTTAAAGCATGTTAGGATCAGTTACAACTCCCTTTCCTACAAAATTCCACCCAGCTTATTATTAGGGGTTGTACTAGTGGAATCTCCTAAACATGGATAACAAAACCTTGGAGTTCATTTTTAGTGCGTGAAATAATTTTCAAATTTTTTTTTGCATACATGAACTCTAAAATCTTCATTTTGTTATGCCTGAATATCTTTTTTGTTTACGAGAAAAATGAGAGAGTGAAAACTCAAGTTTGGATCAGAAAACAAATTTCAGCATCCAAGATGGAAATGCACAAATGCTGAGAGAGATAGTTCCAAAAAGTATCTATGATTTTTAAGGATAGGCAAAATGAGGGTTGTTTGGCTCTGGTAAATATCCAACCACTTGAGAATTTGATTTTTTCCACTCCTTGAAATTTTTGGATCATTAGGTCCACTTGTATCCTCAACATGTTTCTGGCATGCGTATCCACCACATTTAAAGCATATTGGGATCAGTTACAAGTCCCTTTCCTATAAAATTCCTCCTAGCTTATTATTAGTGGTTGTACTTGTGCAATCTCCCAAACATGGATAACAAAACCTTGGAGTTCATTATTAGTGCGTGAAATAATTTTCAAATTTTTTTTGCATACAAGAACTCTAAAATTTTAATTTTGTTATGCCTTAATATCTTTTTTATTTACGAGAAAAAATGGGAGAGTGAAAGCTCAAGTTTGGATCTGAAAACATATTTGACCAACCAAGATGGAAATGCACAAATGCTGAGAGAGATAGTTCCAAAAAGTATCTGTGATTTTTAAGGATAGGCAAAAAGTGGGTTGTTTGGCTCTGGTAAATACCCAACCACTTGAGTATTTGATTTTTTCCACTCCTTGAAATTATTGGATCATTACGTCCACTTGCATCCTCAACATGTTTCTTGCATGCATATCCACCACATTTAAAGCATGTTAGGATCAGTTTCAAGTCCCTTTCCTATAAAATTCCACCCAGCTTATTATTAGGGGTTGTACTAGTGGAATCTCCCAAACATGGATAATAAAACCTTGGATTTCATTTTTAGTGCGTGAAATAATTTTCAATTTTTTTTGCATGCATGAACTCTAAAATCTTCATTTTGTTATGCCTTAATATCTTTTTTTTTTTACGAGAAAAATGGGAGAGTGAAAACTCAAGTTTGGATCTGAAAACAAATTTCAGCATCCAAGATGGAAGTGCACAAATGCTGAGAGAGATAGTTCCAAAAAGTATCTGTGATTTTTAAGGGTAGGCAAAATGTGGGTTGTTTGGCTTCGGTAAATATCCAACAACTTGAGAATTTGATTTTTTCCACTCCTTGAAATTTTTGGATCATTAGGTCCACTTGCATCCTCAACATGTTTCTGGCAAGCATATCCACCACATTTAAAGCATGTTAAGATCAGTTACAAGTCCCTTTCCTACAAAATTCCACCAAGTTTATTATTAGGGGTTGTACTAGTGGAATCTCCCAAACAAGGATAACAAAACCTTGGAGTTCATTTTTAGAACGTGAAATAAATTTAAAATTTTTTTTTTGCATACATGAACTCTAAAATTTTCATTTTGTTATGCCTTAATATCTTTTTTGTTTACGTGAAAAAATGGGAGAGTGAAAGCTCATGTTTGCGTCTGAAAAAAAATTTTACCATCAGAGATGGAAATGCACAAATGCTGAGAGAGATAGTTCCAAAAAGTATCTGTGATTTTTCAGGATAGGCAAAAAGTGGGTTGTTTAGCTCTGGTAAATATCCAACCACTTGAGAATTTGAGTTTTTCCACTCCTTGAAATTTTTGGATCATTAGGTCCACTTGCATCCTCAACATGTTTCTGGCATGCATATCCACCACATTTAAAGCATGTTTGGATCAGTTACAAGTCCCTTTCCTATAAAATTCCACCAAGTTTATTATTAGGGGTTGTACTAGTGGAATCTCCCAAACATGGATAACAAAACCTTGGAGTTCATTTTTAGTACGTGAAATAATTTTAAAATTTTTTTTTACATACGTGAACTCTAAAATTTTCATTTTGTTATTCCGTAATATCTTTTTTGTTTACGTGAAAAAATGGAAGAGTGAAAGCTCAAGTTTGGAATCTGAAAAACAAATTTGACCATCAGAGATGGAAATGCACAAATGCTGAGGGAGATAGTTCCAAAAGTATCTGTGATTTTTAAGGATAGGCAAAAAGTGGGTTGTTTAACTCTGGTAATTATGCAACCACTTGAGAATTTGAGTTTTTCCACTCCTTGAAATTTTTGGATCATTAGGTCCACTTGTATCCTCAACATGTTTCTGGCATGCATATCAACCACATTTAAAGCATGTTTGGATCAGTTGCAAGACCCTTTCCTATAAAATTCCACCTAGCTTATTATTAGGGGTTGTACTTGTGGAATCTCCCAAACATGGATAACAAAACCTTGGAATTCATTTTTAGTGGTTGAAATAATTTCCAAATTTTGTTTTGCATACATGAACACTAAAATTTTCATTTTGTTATGCTTTAATATCTTTTTTGTTTACGAGAAAAATGGGAGAGTGAAAACTCATGGTTGGATCTGGAAACAAATTTGAGGATCCAAGATGGAAATGCACAAATGCTGAGAGAGATTGTTCCAAAAATTATCTGTGATTTTTAAGGATAGGCAAAAAGTGGGTAGTTTAACTCTGGTAAATATCCAACCACATGAGAATTTGATTTTTTCCACTCCTTGAAATTTTTGGATCCTTAGGTCCACTTGCATCCTCAACATATTTCTGGCATGCATATCCACCACATTTAAAGCATGTTAGGATCAGTTACAACTCCCTTTCCTACAAAATTCCACCCAGCTTATTATTAGGGGTTGTACTAGTGGAATCTCCTAAACATGGATAACAAAACCTTGGAGTTCATTTTTAGTGCGTGAAATAATTTTCAAATTTTTTTTTGCATACATGAACTCTAAAATCTTCATTTTGTTATGCCTGAATATCTTTTTTGTTTACGAGAAAAATGAGAGAGTGAAAACTCAAGTTTGGATCAGAAAACAAATTTCAGCATCCAAGATGGAAATGCACAAATGCTGAGAGAGATAGTTCCAAAAAGTATCTATGATTTTTAAGGATAGGCAAAATGAGGGTTGTTTGGCTCTGGTAAATATCCAACCACTTGAGAATTTGATTTTTTCCACTCCTTGAAATTTTTGGATCATTAGGTCCACTTGTATCCTCAACATGTTTCTGGCATGCGTATCCACCACATTTAAAGCATATTGGGATCAGTTACAAGTCCCTTTCCTATAAAATTCCTCCTAGCTTATTATTAGTGGTTGTACTTGTGCAATCTCCCAAACATGGATAACAAAACCTTGGAGTTCATTATTAGTGCGTGAAATAATTTTCAAATTTTTTTTGCATACAAGAACTCTAAAATTTTAATTTTGTTATGCCTTAATATCTTTTTTATTTACGAGAAAAAATGGGAGAGTGAAAGCTCAAGTTTGGATCTGAAAACATATTTGACCAACCAAGATGGAAATGCACAAATGCTGAGAGAGATAGTTCCAAAAAGTATCTGTGATTTTTAAGGATAGGCAAAAAGTGGGTTGTTTGGCTCTGGTAAATACCCAACCACTTGAGTATTTGATTTTTTCCACTCCTTGAAATTATTGGATCATTACGTCCACTTGCATCCTCAACATGTTTCTTGCATGCATATCCACCACATTTAAAGCATGTTAGGATCAGTTTCAAGTCCCTTTCCTATAAAATTCCACCTAGCTTATTATTAGGGGTTGTACTAGTGGAATCTCCCAAACATGGATAATAAAACCTTGGATTTCATTTTTAGTGCGTGAAATAATTTTCAATTTTTTTTGCATACATGAACTCTAAAATCTTCATTTTGTTATGCCTTAATATCTTTTTTTTTTTACGAGAAAAATGGGAGAGTGAAAACTCAAGTTTGGATCTGAAAACAAATTTCAGCATCCAAGATGGAAGTGCACAAATGCTGAGAGAGATAGTTCCAAAAAGTATCTGTGATTTTTAAGGGTAGGCAAAATGTGGGTTGTTTGGCTTCGGTAAATATCCAACAACTTGAGAATTTGATTTTTTCCACTCCTTGAAATTTTTGGATCATTAGGTCCACTTGCATCCTCAACATGTTTCTGGCAAGCATATCCACCACATTTAAAGCATGTTAAGATCAGTTACAAGTCCCTTTCCTACAAAATTCCACCAAGTTTATTATTAGGGGTTGTACTAGTGGAATCTCCCAAACAAGGATAACAAAACCTTGGAGTTCATTTTTAGAACGTGAAATAAATTTAAAATTTTTTTTTTGCATACATGAACTCTAAAATTTTCATTTTGTTATGCCTTAATATCTTTTTTGTTTACGTGAAAAAATGGGAGAGTGAAAGCTCATGTTTGCGTCTGAAAAAAAATTTTACCATCAGAGATGGAAATGCACAAATGCTGAGAGAGATAGTTCCAAAAAGTATCTGTGATTTTTCAGGATAGGCAAAAAGTGGGTTGTTTAGCTCTGGTAAATATCCAACCACTTGAGAATTTGAGTTTTTCCACTCCTTGAAATTTTTGGATCATTAGGTCCACTCGCATCCTCAACATGTTTCTGGCATGCATATCCACCACATTTAAAGCATGTTTGGATCAGTTACAAGTCCCTTTCCTATAAAATTCCACCAAGTTTATTATTAGGGGTTGTACTAGTGGAATCTCCCAAACATGGATAACAAAACCTTGGAGTTCATTTTTAGTACGTGAAATAATTTTAAAATTTTTTTTTACATACGTGAACTCTAAAATTTTCATTTTGTTATTCCGTAATATCTTTTTTGTTTACGTGAAAAAATGGAAGAGTGAAAGCTCAAGTTTGGATCTGAAAAACAAATTTGACCATCAGAGATGGAAATGCACAAATGCTGAGGGAGATAGTTCCAAAAGTATCTGTGATTTTTAAGGATAGGCAAAAAGTGGGTTGTTTAACTCTGGTAATTATGCAACCACTTGAGAATTTGAGTTTTTCCACTCCTTGAAATTTTTGGATCATTAGGTCCACTTGTATCCTCAACATGTTTCTGGCATGCATATCAACCACATTTAAAGCATGTTTGGATCAGTTGCAAGACCCTTTCCTATAAAATTCCACCTAGCTTATTATTAGGGGTTGTACTTGTGGAATCTCCCAAACATGGATAACAAAACCTTGGAATTCATTTTTAGTGGTTGAAATAATTTCCAAATTTTGTTTTGCATACATGAACACTAAAATTTTCATTTTGTTATGCTTTAATATCTTTTTTGTTTACGAGAAAAATGGGAGAGTGAAAACTCATGGTTGGATCTGGAAACAAATTTGAGGATCCAAGATGGAAATGCACAAATGCTGAGAGAGATTGTTCCAAAAATTATCTGTGATTTTTAAGGATAGGCAAAAAGTGGGTAGTTTAACTCTGGTAAATATCCAACCACATGAGAATTTGATTTTTTCCACTCCTTGAAATTTTTGGATCCTTAGGTCCACTTGCATCCTCAACATATTTCTGGCATGCATATCCACCACATTTAAAGCATGTTAGGATCAGTTACAACTCCCTTTCCTACAAAATTCCACCCAGCTTATTATTAGGGGTTGTACTAGTGGAATCTCCTAAACATGGATAACAAAACCTTGGAGTTCATTTTTAGTGCGTGAAATAATTTTCAAATTTTTTTTTGCATACATGAACTCTAAAATCTTCATTTTGTTATGCCTGAATATCTTTTTTGTTTACGAGAAAAATGAGAGAGTGAAAACTCAAGTTTGGATCAGAAAACAAATTTCAGCATCCAAGATGGAAATGCACAAATGCTGAGAGAGATAGTTCCAAAAAGTATCTATGATTTTTAAGGATAGGCAAAATGAGGGTTGTTTGGCTCTGGTAAATATCCAACCACTTGAGAATTTGATTTTTTCCACTCCTTGAAATTTTTGGATCATTAGGTCCACTTGTATCCTCAACATGTTTCTGGCATGCGTATCCACCACATTTAAAGCATATTGGGATCAGTTACAAGTCCCTTTCCTATAAAATTCCTCCTAGCTTATTATTAGTGGTTGTACTTGTGCAATCTCCCAAACATGGATAACAAAACCTTGGAGTTCATTATTAGTGCGTGAAATAATTTTCAAATTTTTTTTGCATACAAGAACTCTAAAATTTTAATTTTGTTATGCCTTAATATCTTTTTTATTTACGAGAAAAAATGGGAGAGTGAAAGCTCAAGTTTGGATCTGAAAACATATTTGACCAACCAAGATGGAAATGCACAAATGCTGAGAGAGATAGTTCCAAAAAGTATCTGTGATTTTTAAGGATAGGCAAAAAGTGGGTTGTTTGGCTCTGGTAAATACCCAACCACTTGAGTATTTGATTTTTTCCACTCCTTGAAATTATTGGATCATTACGTCCACTTGCATCCTCAACATGTTTCTTGCATGCATATCCACCACATTTAAAGCATGTTAGGATCAGTTTCAAGTCCCTTTCCTATAAAATTCCACCTAGCTTATTATTAGGGGTTGTACTAGTGGAATCTCCCAAACATGGATAATAAAACCTTGGATTTCATTTTTAGTGCGTGAAATAATTTTCAATTTTTTTTGCATACATGAACTCTAAAATCTTCATTTTGTTATGCCTTAATATCTTATTTTTTTTACGAGAAAAATGGGAGAGTGAAAACTCAAGTTTGGATCTGAAAACAAATTTCAGCATCCAAGATGGAAGTGCACAAATGCTGAGAGAGATAGTTCCAAAAAGTATCTGTGATTTTTAAGGGTAGGCAAAATGTGGGTTGTTTGGCTTCGGTAAATATCCAACAACTTGAGAATTTGATTTTTTCCACTCCTTGAAATTTTTGGATCATTAGGTCCACTTGCATCCTCAACATGTTTCTGGCAAGCATATCCACCACATTTAAAGCATGTTAAGATCAGTTACAAGTCCCTTTCCTACAAAATTCCACCAAGTTTATTATTAGGGGTTGTACTAGTGGAATCTCCCAAACAAGGATAACAAAACCTTGGAGTTCATTTTTAGAACGTGAAATAAATTTAAAATTTTTTTTTTGCATACATGAACTCTAAAATTTTCATTTTGTTATGCCTTAATATCTTTTTTGTTTACGTGAAAAAATGGGAGAGTGAAAGCTCATGTTTGCGTCTGAAAAAAAATTTTACCATCAGAGATGGAAATGCACAAATGCTGAGAGAGATAGTTCCAAAAAGTATCTGTGATTTTTCAGGATAGGCAAAAAGTGGGTTGTTTAGCTCTGGTAAATATCCAACCACTTGAGAATTTGAGTTTTTCCACTCCTTGAAATTTTTGGATCATTAGGTCCACTTGCATCCTCAACATGTTTCTGGCATGCATATCCACCTCATTTAAAGCATGTTTGGATCAGTTACAAGTCCCTTTCCTATAAAATTCCACCAAGTTTATTATTAGGGGTTGTACTAGTGGAATCTCCCAAACATGGATAACAAAACCTTGGAGTTCATTTTTAGTACGTGAAATAATTTTAAAATTTTTTTTTACATACGTGAACTCTAAAATTTTCATTTTGTTATTCCGTAATATCTTTTTTGTTTACGTGAAAAAATGGAAGAGTGAAAGCTCAAGTTTGGATCTGAAAAACAAATTTGACCATCAGAGATGGAAATGCACAAATGCTGAGGGAGATAGTTCCAAAAGTATCTGTGATTTTTAAGGATAGGCAAAAAGTGGGTTGTTTAACTCTGGTAATTATGCAACCACTTGAGAATTTGAGTTTTTCCACTCCTTGAAATTTTTGGATCATTAGGTCCGCTTGTATCCTCAACATGTTTCTGGCATGCATATCAACCACATTTAAAGCATGTTTGGATCAGTTGCAAGACCCTTTCCTATAAAATTCCACCTAGCTTATTATTAGGGGTTGTACTTGTGGAATCTCCCAAACATGGATAACAAAACCTTGGAATTCATTTTTAGTGGTTGAAATAATTTCCAAATTTTGTTTTGCATACATGAACACTAAAATTTTCATTTTGTTATGCTTTAATATCTTTTTTGTTTACGAGAAAAATGGGAGAGTGAAAACTCATGGTTGGATCTGGAAACAAATTTGAGGATCCAAGATGGAAATGCACAAATGCTGAGAGAGATTGTTCCAAAAATTATCTGTGATTTTTAAGGATAGGCAAAAAGTGGGTAGTTTAACTCTGGTAAATATCCAACCACATGAGAATTTGATTTTTTCCACTCCTTGAAATTTTTGGATCCTTAGGTCCACTTGCATCCTCAACATATTTCTGGCATGCATATCCACCACATTTAAAGCATGTTAGGATCAGTTACAACTCCCTTTCCTACAAAATTCCACCCAGCTTATTATTAGGGGTTGTACTAGTGGAATCTCCTAAACATGGATAACAAAACCTTGGAGTTCATTTTTAGTGCGTGAAATAATTTTCAAATTTTTTTTTGCATACATGAACTCTAAAATCTTCATTTTGTTATGCCTGAATATCTTTTTTGTTTACGAGAAAAATGAGAGAGTGAAAACTCAAGTTTGGATCAGAAAACAAATTTCAGCATCCAAGATGGAAATGCACAAATGCTGAGAGAGATAGTTCCAAAAAGTATCTATGATTTTTAAGGATAGGCAAAATGAGGGTTGTTTGGCTCTGGTAAATATCCAACCACTTGAGAATTTGATTTTTTCCACTCCTTGAAATTTTTGGATCATTAGGTCCACTTGTATCCTCAACATGTTTCTGGCATGCGTATCCACCACATTTAAAGCATATTGGGATCAGTTACAAGTCCCTTTCCTATAAAATTCCTCCTAGCTTATTATTAGTGGTTGTACTTGTGCAATCTCCCAAACATGGATAACAAAACCTTGGAGTTCATTATTAGTGCGTGAAATAATTTTCAAATTTTTTTTGCATACAAGAACTCTAAAATTTTAATTTTGTTATGCCTTAATATCTTTTTTATTTACGAGAAAAAATGGGAGAGTGAAAGCTCAAGTTTGGATCTGAAAACATATTTGACCAACCAAGATGGAAATGCACAAATGCTGAGAGAGATAGTTCCAAAAAGTATCTGTGATTTTTAAGGATAGGCAAAAAGTGGGTTGTTTGGCTCTGGTAAATACCCAACCACTTGAGTATTTGATTTTTTCCACTCCTTGAAATTATTGGATCATTACGTCCACTTGCATCCTCAACATGTTTCTTGCATGCATATCCACCACATTTAAAGCATGTTAGGATCAGTTTCAAGTCCCTTTCCTATAAAATTCCACCTAGCTTATTATTAGGGGTTGTACTAGTGGAATCTCCCAAACATGGATAATAAAACCTTGGATTTCATTTTTAGTGCGTGAAATAATTTTCAATTTTTTTTGCATACATGAACTCTAAAATCTTCATTTTGTTATGCCTTAATATCTTTTTTTTTTTACGAGAAAAATGGGAGAGTGAAAACTCAAGTTTGGATCTGAAAACAAATTTCAGCATCCAAGATGGAAGTGCACAAATGCTGAGAGAGATAGTTCCAAAAAGTATCTGTGATTTTTAAGGGTAGGCAAAATGTGGGTTGTTTGGCTTCGGTAAATATCCAACAACTTGAGAATTTGATTTTTTCCACTCCTTGAAATTTTTGGATCATTAGGTCCACTTGCATCCTCAACATGTTTCTGGCAAGCATATCCACCACATTTAAAGCATGTTAAGATCAGTTACAAGTCCCTTTCCTACAAAATTCCACCAAGTTTATTATTAGGGGTTGTACTAGTGGAATCTCCCAAACAAGGATAACAAAACCTTGGAGTTCATTTTTAGAACGTGAAATAAATTTAAAATTTTTTTTTTGCATACATGAACTCTAAAATTTTCATTTTGTTATGCCTTAATATCTTTTTTGTTTACGTGAAAAAATGGGAGAGTGAAAGCTCATGTTTGCGTCTGAAAAAAAAATTTACCATCAGAGATGGAAATGCACAAATGCTGAGAGAGATAGTTCCAAAAAGTATCTGTGATTTTTCAGGATAGGCAAAAAGTGGGTTGTTTAGCTCTGGTAAATATCCAACCACTTGAGAATTTGAGTTTTTCCACTCCTTGAAATTTTTGGATCATTAGGTCCACTTGCATCCTCAACATGTTTCTGGCATGCATATCCACCACATTTAAAGCATGTTTGGATCAGTTACAAGTCCCTTTCCTATAAAATTCCACCAAGTTTATTATTAGGGGTTGTACTAGTGGAATCTCCCAAACATGGATAACAAAACCTTGGAGTTCATTTTTAGTACGTGAAATAATTTTAAAATTTTTTTTTACATACGTGAACTCTAAAATTTTCATTTTGTTATTCCGTAATATCTTTTTTGTTTACGTGAAAAAATGGAAGAGTGAAAGCTCAAGTTTGGATCTGAAAAACAAATTTGACCATCAGAGATGGGAATGCACAAATGCTGAGGGAGATAGTTCCAAAAGTATCTGTGATTTTTAAGGATAGGCAAAAAGTGGGTTGTTTAACTCTGGTAATTATGCAACCACTTGAGAATTTGAGTTTTTCCACTCCTTGAAATTTTTGGATCATTAGGTCCACTTGTATCCTCAACATGTTTCTGGCATGCATATCAACCACATTTAAAGCATGTGTTGGATCAGTTGCAAGACCCTTTCCTATAAAATTCCACCTAGCTTATTATTAGGGGTTGTACTTGTGGAATCTCCCAAACATGGATAACAAAACCTTGGAATTCATTTTTAGTGGTTGAAATAATTTCCAAATTTTGTTTTGCATACATGAACACTAAAATTTTCATTTTGTTATGCTTTAATATCTTTTTTGTTTACGAGAAAAATGGGAGAGTGAAAACTCATGGTTGGATCTGGAAACAAATTTGAGGATCCAAGATGGAAATGCACAAATGCTGAGAGAGATTGTTCCAAAAATTATCTGTGATTTTTAAGGATAGGCAAAAAGTGGGTAGTTTAACTCTGGTAAATATCCAACCACATGAGAATTTGATTTTTTCCACTCCTTGAAATTTTTGGATCCTTAGGTCCACTTGCATCCTCAACATATTTCTGGCATGCATATCCACCACATTTAAAGCATGTTAGGATCAGTTACAACTCCCTTTCCTACAAAATTCCACCCAGCTTATTATTAGGGGTTGTACTAGTGGAATCTCCTAAACATGGATAACAAAACCTTGGAGTTCATTTTTAGTGCGTGAAATAATTTTCAAATTTTTTTTTGCATACATGAACTCTAAAATCTTCATTTTGTTATGCCTGAATATCTTTTTTGTTTACGAGAAAAATGAGAGAGTGAAAACTCAAGTTTGGATCAGAAAACAAATTTCAGCATCCAAGATGGAAATGCACAAATGCTGAGAGAGATAGTTCCAAAAAGTATCTATGATTTTTAAGGATAGGCAAAATGAGGGTTGTTTGGCTCTGGTAAATATCCAACCACTTGAGAATTTGATTTTTTCCACTCCTTGAAATTTTTGGATCATTAGGTCCACTTGTATCCTCAACATGTTTCTGGCATGCGTATCCACCACATTTAAAGCATATTGGGATCAGTTACAAGTCCCTTTCCTATAAAATTCCTCCTAGCTTATTATTAGTGGTTGTACTTGTGCAATCTCCCAAACATGGATAACAAAACCTTGGAGTTCATTATTAGTGCGTGAAATAATTTTCAAATTTTTTTTGCATACAAGAACTCTAAAATTTTAATTTTGTTATGCCTTAATATCTTTTTTATTTACGAGAAAAAATGGGAGAGTGAAAGCTCAAGTTTGGATCTGAAAACATATTTGACCAACCAAGATGGAAATGCACAAATGCTGAGAGAGATAGTTCCAAAAAGTATCTGTGATTTTTAAGGATAGGCAAAAAGTGGGTTGTTTGGCTCTGGTAAATACCCAACCACTTGAGTATTTGATTTTTTCCACTCCTTGAAATTATTGGATCATTACGTCCACTTGCATCCTCAACATGTTTCTTGCATGCATATCCACCACATTTAAAGCATGTTAGGATCAGTTTCAAGTCCCTTTCCTATAAAATTCCACCTAGCTTATTATTAGGGGTTGTACTAGTGGAATCTCCCAAACATGGATAATAAAACCTTGGATTTCATTTTTAGTGCGTGAAATAATTTTCAATTTTTTTTGCATACATGAACTCTAAAATCTTCATTTTGTTATGCCTTAATATCTTTTTTTTTTTACGAGAAAAATGGGAGAGTGAAAACTCAAGTTTGGATCTGAAAACAAATTTCAGCATCCAAGATGGAAGTGCACAAATGCTGAGAGAGATAGTTCCAAAAAGTATCTGTGATTTTTAAGGGTAGGCAAAATGTGGGTTGTTTGGCTTCGGTAAATATCCAACAACTTGAGAATTTGATTTTTTCCACTCCTTGAAATTTTTGGATCATTAGGTCCACTTGCATCCTCAACATGTTTCTGGCAAGCATATCCACCACATTTAAAGCATGTTAAGATCAGTTACAAGTCCCTTTCCTACAAAATTCCACCAAGTTTATTATTAGGGGTTGTACTAGTGGAATCTCCCAAACAAGGATAACAAAACCTTGGAGTTCATTTTTAGAACGTGAAATAAATTTAAAATTTTTTTTTTGCATACATGAACTCTAAAATTTTCATTTTGTTATGCCTTAATATCTTTTTTGTTTACGTGAAAAAATGGGAGAGTGAAAGCTCATGTTTGCGTCTGAAAAAAAAATTTACCATCAGAGATGGAAATGCACAAATGCTGAGAGAGATAGTTCCAAAAAGTATCTGTGATTTTTCAGGATAGGCAAAAAGTGGGTTGTTTAGCTCTGGTAAATATCCAACCACTTGAGAATTTGAGTTTTTCCACTCCTTGAAATTTTTGGATCATTAGGTCCACTTGCATCCTCAACATGTTTCTGGCATGCATATCCACCACATTTAAAGCATGTTTGGATCAGTTACAAGTCCCTTTCCTATAAAATTCCACCAAGTTTATTATTAGGGGTTGTACTAGTGGAATCTCCCAAACATGGATAACAAAACCTTGGAGTTCATTTTTAGTACGTGAAATAATTTTAAAATTTTTTTTTACATACGTGAACTCTAAAATTTTCATTTTGTTATTCCGTAATATCTTTTTTGTTTACGTGAAAAAATGGAAGAGTGAAAGCTCAAGTTTGGATCTGAAAAACAAATTTGACCATCAGACATGGGAATGCACAAATGCTGAGGGAGATAGTTCCAAAAGTATCTGTGATTTTTAAGGATAGGCAAAAAGTGGGTTGTTTAACTCTGGTAATTATGCAACCACTCGAGAATTTGAGTTTTTCCACTCCTTGAAATTTTTGGATCATTAGGTCCACTTGTATCCTCAACATGTTTCTGGCATGCATATCAACCACATTTAAAGCATGTGTTGGATCAGTTGCAAGACCCTTTCCTATAAAATTCCACCTAGCTTATTATTAGGGGTTGTACTTGTGGAATCTCCCAAACATGGATAACAAAACCTTGGAATTCATTTTTAGTGGTTGAAATAATTTCCAAATTTTGTTTTGCATACATGAACACTAAAATTTTCATTTTGTTATGCTTTAATATCTTTTTTGTTTACGAGAAAAATGGG
Source organism: Aristolochia californica (assembly GCF_029961685.1). Lineage (NCBI taxonomy): Eukaryota > Viridiplantae > Streptophyta > Magnoliopsida > Piperales > Aristolochiaceae > Aristolochia > Aristolochia californica. The sequence goes on from NW_027181837.1 coordinate 8,780,759, forward strand.
AGAGTGAAAACTCATGGTTGGATCTGGAAACAAATTTGAGGATCCAAGATGGAAATGCACAAATGCTGAGAGAGATTGTTCCAAAAATTATCTGTGATTTTTAAGGATAGGCAAAAAGTGGGTAGTTTAACTCTGGTAAATATCCAACCACATGAGAATTTGATTTTTTCCACTCCTTGAAATTTTTGGATCCTTAGGTCCACTTGCATCCTCAACATATTTCTGGCATGCATATCCACCACATTTAAAGCATGTTAGGATCAGTTACAACTCCCTTTCCTACAAAATTCCACCCAGCTTATTATTAGGGGTTGTACTAGTGGAATCTCCTAAACATGGATAACAAAACCTTGGAGTTCATTTTTAGTGCGTGAAATAATTTTCAAATTTTTTTTTGCATACATGAACTCTAAAATCTTCATTTTGTTATGCCTGAATATCTTTTTTGTTTACGAGAAAAATGAGAGAGTGAAAACTCAAGTTTGGATCAGAAAACAAATTTCAGCATCCAAGATGGAAATGCACAAATGCTGAGAGAGATAGTTCCAAAAAGTATCTATGATTTTTAAGGATAGGCAAAATGAGGGTTGTTTGGCTCTGGTAAATATCCAACCACTTGAGAATTTGATTTTTTCCACTCCTTGAAATTTTTGGATCATTAGGTCCACTTGTATCCTCAACATGTTTCTGGCATGCGTATCCACCACATTTAAAGCATATTGGGATCAGTTACAAGTCCCTTTCCTATAAAATTCCTCCTAGCTTATTATTAGTGGTTGTACTTGTGCAATCTCCCAAACATGGATAACAAAACCTTGGAGTTCATTATTAGTGCGTGAAATAATTTTCAAATTTTTTTTGCATACAAGAACTCTAAAATTTTAATTTTGTTATGCCTTAATATCTTTTTTATTTACGAGAAAAAATGGGAGAGTGAAAGCTCAGGTTTGGATCTGAAAACATATTTGACCAACCAAGATGGAAATGCACAAATGCTGAGAGAGATAGTTCCAAAAAGTATCTGTGATTTTTAAGGATAGGCAAAAAGTGGGTTGTTTGGCTCTGGTAAATACCCAACCACTTGAGTATTTGATTTTTTCCACTCCTTGAAATTATTGGATCATTACGTCCACTTGCATCCTCAACATGTTTCTTGCATGCATATCCACCACATTTAAAGCATGTTAGGATCAGTTTCAAGTCCCTTTCCTATAAAATTCCACCTAGCTTATTATTAGGGGTTGTACTAGTGGAATCTCCCAAACATGGATAATAAAACCTTGGATTTCATTTTTAGTGCGTGAAATAATTTTCAATTTTTTTTGCATACATGAACTCTAAAATCTTCATTTTGTTATGCCTTAATATCTTTTTTTTTTTACGAGAAAAATGGGAGAGTGAAAACTCAAGTTTGGATCTGAAAACAAATTTCAGCATCCAAGATGGAAGTGCACAAATGCTGAGAGAGATAGTTCCAAAAAGTATCTGTGATTTTTAAGGGTAGGCAAAATGTGGGTTGTTTGGCTTCGGTAAATATCCAACAACTTGAGAATTTGATTTTTTCCACTCCTTGAAATTTTTGGATCATTAGGTCCACTTGCATCCTCAACATGTTTCTGGCAAGCATATCCACCACATTTAAAGCATGTTAAGATCAGTTACAAGTCCCTTTCCTACAAAATTCCACCAAGTTTATTATTAGGGGTTGTACTAGTGGAATCTCCCAAACAAGGATAACAAAACCTTGGAGTTCATTTTTAGAACGTGAAATAAATTTAAAATTTTTTTTTTGCATACATGAACTCTAAAATTTTCATTTTGTTATGCCTTAATATCTTTTTTGTTTACGTGAAAAAATGGGAGAGTGAAAGCTCATGTTTGCGTCTGAAAAAAAAATTTACCATCAGAGATGGAAATGCACAAATGCTGAGAGAGATAGTTCCAAAAAGTATCTGTGATTTTTCAGGATAGGCAAAAAGTGGGTTGTTTAGCTCTGGTAAATATCCAACCACTTGAGAATTTGAGTTTTTCCACTCCTTGAAATTTTTGGATCATTAGGTCCACTTGCATCCTCAACATGTTTCTGGCATGCATATCCACCACATTTAAAGCATGTTTGGATCAGTTACAAGTCCCTTTCCTATAAAATTCCACCAAGTTTATTATTAGGGGTTGTACTAGTGGAATCTCCCAAACATGGATAACAAAACCTTGGAGTTCATTTTTAGTACGTGAAATAATTTTAAAATTTTTTTTTACATACGTGAACTCTAAAATTTTCATTTTGTTATTCCGTAATATCTTTTTTGTTTACGTGAAAAAATGGAAGAGTGAAAGCTCAAGTTTGGATCTGAAAAACAAATTTGACCATCAGAGATGGGAATGCACAAATGCTGAGGGAGATAGTTCCAAAAGTATCTGTGATTTTTAAGGATAGGCAAAAAGTGGGTTGTTTAACTCTGGTAATTATGCAACCACTCGAGAATTTGAGTTTTTCCACTCCTTGAAATTTTTGGATCATTAGGTCCACTTGTATCCTCAACATGTTTCTGGCATGCATATCAACCACATTTAAAGCATGTGTTGGATCAGTTGCAAGACCCTTTCCTATAAAATTCCACCTAGCTTATTATTAGGGGTTGTACTTGTGGAATCTCCCAAACATGGATAACAAAACCTTGGAATTCATTTTTAGTGGTTGAAATAATTTCCAAATTTTGTTTTGCATACATGAACACTAAAATTTTCATTTTGTTATGCTTTAATATCTTTTTTGTTTACGAGAAAAATGGGAGAGTGAAAACTCATGGTTGGATCTGGAAACAAATTTGAGGATCCAAGATGGAAATGCACAAATGCTGAGAGAGATTGTTCCAAAAATTATCTGTGATTTTTAAGGATAGGCAAAAAGTGGGTAGTTTAACTCTGGTAAATATCCAACCACATGAGAATTTGATTTTTTCCACTCCTTGAAATTTTTGGATCCTTAGGTCCACTTGCATCCTCAACATATTTCTGGCATGCATATCCACCACATTTAAAGCATGTTAGGATCAGTTACAACTCCCTTTCCTACAAAATTCCACCCAGCTTATTATTAGGGGTTGTACTAGTGGAATCTCCTAAACATGGATAACAAAACCTTGGAGTTCATTTTTAGTGCGTGAAATAATTTTCAAATTTTTTTTTGCATACATGAACTCTAAAATCTTCATTTTGCTATGCCTGAATATCTTTTTTGTTTACGAGAAAAATGAGAGAGTGAAAACTCAAGTTTGGATCAGAAAACAAATTTCAGCATCCAAGATGGAAATGCACAAATGCTGAGAGAGATAGTTCCAAAAAGTATCTATGATTTTTAAGGATAGGCAAAATGAGGGTTGTTTGGCTCTGGTAAATATCCAACCACTTGAGAATTTGATTTTTTCCACTCCTTGAAATTTTTGGATCATTAGGTCCACTTGTATCCTCAACATGTTTCTGGCATGCGTATCCACCACATTTAAAGCATATTGGGATCAGTTACAAGTCCCTTTCCTATAAAATTCCTCCTAGCTTATTATTAGTGGTTGTACTTGTGCAATCTCCCAAACATGGATAACAAAACCTTGGAGTTCATTATTAGTGCGTGAAATAATTTTCAAATTTTTTTTGCATACAAGAACTCTAAAATTTTAATTTTGTTATGCCTTAATATCTTTTTTATTTACGAGAAAAAATGGGAGAGTGAAAGCTCAAGTTTGGATCTGAAAACATATTTGACCAACCAAGATGGAAATGCACAAATGCTGAGAGAGATAGTTCCAAAAAGTATCTGTGATTTTTAAGGATAGGCAAAAAGTGGGTTGTTTGGCTCTGGTAAATACCCAACCACTTGAGTATTTGATTTTTTCCACTCCTTGAAATTATTGGATCATTACGTCCACTTGCATCCTCAACATGTTTCTTGCATGCATATCCACCACATTTAAAGCATGTTAGGATCAGTTTCAAGTCCCTTTCCTATAAAATTCCACCCAGCTTATTATTAGGGGTTGTACTAGTGGAATCTCCCAAACATGGATAATAAAACCTTGGATTTCATTTTTAGTGCGTGAAATAATTTTCAATTTTTTTTGCATGCATGAACTCTAAAATCTTCATTTTGTTATGCCTTAATATCTTTTTTTTTTTACGAGAAAAATGGGAGAGTGAAAACTCAAGTTTGGATCTGAAAACAAATTTCAGCATCCAAGATGGAAGTGCACAAATGCTGAGAGAGATAGTTCCAAAAAGTATCTGTGATTTTTAAGGGTAGGCAAAATGTGGGTTGTTTGGCTTCGGTAAATATCCAACAACTTGAGAATTTGATTTTTTCCACTCCTTGAAATTTTTGGATCATTAGGTCCACTTGCATCCTCAACATGTTTCTGGCAAGCATATCCACCACATTTAAAGCATGTTAAGATCAGTTACAAGTCCCTTTCCTACAAAATTCCACCAAGTTTATTATTAGGGGTTGTACTAGTGGAATCTCCCAAACAAGGATAACAAAACCTTGGAGTTCATTTTTAGAACGTGAAATAAATTTAAAATTTTTTTTTTGCATACATGAACTCTAAAATTTTCATTTTGTTATGCCTTAATATCTTTTTTGTTTACGTGAAAAAATGGGAGAGTGAAAGCTCATGTTTGCGTCTGAAAAAAAATTTTACCATCAGAGATGGAAATGCACAAATGCTGAGAGAGATAGTTCCAAAAAGTATCTGTGATTTTTCAGGATAGGCAAAAAGTGGGTTGTTTAGCTCTGGTAAATATCCAACCACTTGAGAATTTGAGTTTTTCCACTCCTTGAAATTTTTGGATCATTAGGTCCACTTGCATCCTCAACATGTTTCTGGCATGCATATCCACCACATTTAAAGCATGTTTGGATCAGTTACAAGTCCCTTTCCTATAAAATTCCACCAAGTTTATTATTAGGGGTTGTACTAGTGGAATCTCCCAAACATGGATAACAAAACCTTGGAGTTCATTTTTAGTACGTGAAATAATTTTAAAATTTTTTTTTACATACGTGAACTCTAAAATTTTCATTTTGTTATTCCGTAATATCTTTTTTGTTTACGTGAAAAAATGGAAGAGTGAAAGCTCAAGTTTGGAATCTGAAAAACAAATTTGACCATCAGAGATGGAAATGCACAAATGCTGAGGGAGATAGTTCCAAAAGTATCTGTGATTTTTAAGGATAGGCAAAAAGTGGGTTGTTTAACTCTGGTAATTATGCAACCACTTGAGAATTTGAGTTTTTCCACTCCTTGAAATTTTTGGATCATTAGGTCCACTTGTATCCTCAACATGTTTCTGGCATGCATATCAACCACATTTAAAGCATGTTTGGATCAGTTGCAAGACCCTTTCCTATAAAATTCCACCTAGCTTATTATTAGGGGTTGTACTTGTGGAATCTCCCAAACATGGATAACAAAACCTTGGAATTCATTTTTAGTGGTTGAAATAATTTCCAAATTTTGTTTTGCATACATGAACACTAAAATTTTCATTTTGTTATGCTTTAATATCTTTTTTGTTTACGAGAAAAATGGGAGAGTGAAAACTCATGGTTGGATCTGGAAACAAATTTGAGGATCCAAGATGGAAATGCACAAATGCTGAGAGAGATTGTTCCAAAAATTATCTGTGATTTTTAAGGATAGGCAAAAAGTGGGTAGTTTAACTCTGGTAAATATCCAACCACATGAGAATTTGATTTTTTCCACTCCTTGAAATTTTTGGATCCTTAGGTCCACTTGCATCCTCAACATATTTCTGGCATGCATATCCACCACATTTAAAGCATGTTAGGATCAGTTACAACTCCCTTTCCTACAAAATTCCACCCAGCTTATTATTAGGGGTTGTACTAGTGGAATCTCCTAAACATGGATAACAAAACCTTGGAGTTCATTTTTAGTGCGTGAAATAATTTTCAAATTTTTTTTTGCATACATGAACTCTAAAATCTTCATTTTGTTATGCCTGAATATCTTTTTTGTTTACGAGAAAAATGAGAGAGTGAAAACTCAAGTTTGGATCAGAAAACAAATTTCAGCATCCAAGATGGAAATGCACAAATGCTGAGAGAGATAGTTCCAAAAAGTATCTATGATTTTTAAGGATAGGCAAAATGAGGGTTGTTTGGCTCTGGTAAATATCCAACCACTTGAGAATTTGATTTTTTCCACTCCTTGAAATTTTTGGATCATTAGGTCCACTTGTATCCTCAACATGTTTCTGGCATGCGTATCCACCACATTTAAAGCATATTGGGATCAGTTACAAGTCCCTTTCCTATAAAATTCCTCCTAGCTTATTATTAGTGGTTGTACTTGTGCAATCTCCCAAACATGGATAACAAAACCTTGGAGTTCATTATTAGTGCGTGAAATAATTTTCAAATTTTTTTTGCATACAAGAACTCTAAAATTTTAATTTTGTTATGCCTTAATATCTTTTTTATTTACGAGAAAAAATGGGAGAGTGAAAGCTCAAGTTTGGATCTGAAAACATATTTGACCAACCAAGATGGAAATGCACAAATGCTGAGAGAGATAGTTCCAAAAAGTATCTGTGATTTTTAAGGATAGGCAAAAAGTGGGTTGTTTGGCTCTGGTAAATACCCAACCACTTGAGTATTTGATTTTTTCCACTCCTTGAAATTATTGGATCATTACGTCCACTTGCATCCTCAACATGTTTCTTGCATGCATATCCACCACATTTAAAGCATGTTAGGATCAGTTTCAAGTCCCTTTCCTATAAAATTCCACCTAGCTTATTATTAGGGGTTGTACTAGTGGAATCTCCCAAACATGGATAATAAAACCTTGGATTTCATTTTTAGTGCGTGAAATAATTTTCAATTTTTTTTGCATACATGAACTCTAAAATCTTCATTTTGTTATGCCTTAATATCTTATTTTTTTTACGAGAAAAATGGGAGAGTGAAAACTCAAGTTTGGATCTGAAAACAAATTTCAGCATCCAAGATGGAAGTGCACAAATGCTGAGAGAGATAGTTCCAAAAAGTATCTGTGATTTTTAAGGGTAGGCAAAATGTGGGTTGTTTGGCTTCGGTAAATATCCAACAACTTGAGAATTTGATTTTTTCCACTCCTTGAAATTTTTGGATCATTAGGTCCACTTGCATCCTCAACATGTTTCTGGCAAGCATATCCACCACATTTAAAGCATGTTAAGATCAGTTACAAGTCCCTTTCCTACAAAATTCCACCAAGTTTATTATTAGGGGTTGTACTAGTGGAATCTCCCAAACAAGGATAACAAAACCTTGGAGTTCATTTTTAGAACGTGAAATAAATTTAAAATTTTTTTTTTGCATACATGAACTCTAAAATTTTCATTTTGTTATGCCTTAATATCTTTTTTGTTTACGTGAAAAAATGGGAGAGTGAAAGCTCATGTTTGCGTCTGAAAAAAAATTTTACCATCAGAGATGGAAATGCACAAATGCTGAGAGAGATAGTTCCAAAAAGTATCTGTGATTTTTCAGGATAGGCAAAAAGTGGGTTGTTTAGCTCTGGTAAATATCCAACCACTTGAGAATTTGAGTTTTTCCACTCCTTGAAATTTTTGGATCATTAGGTCCACTCGCATCCTCAACATGTTTCTGGCATGCATATCCACCACATTTAAAGCATGTTTGGATCAGTTACAAGTCCCTTTCCTATAAAATTCCACCAAGTTTATTATTAGGGGTTGTACTAGTGGAATCTCCCAAACATGGATAACAAAACCTTGGAGTTCATTTTTAGTACGTGAAATAATTTTAAAATTTTTTTTTACATACGTGAACTCTAAAATTTTCATTTTGTTATTCCGTAATATCTTTTTTGTTTACGTGAAAAAATGGAAGAGTGAAAGCTCAAGTTTGGATCTGAAAAACAAATTTGACCATCAGAGATGGAAATGCACAAATGCTGAGGGAGATAGTTCCAAAAGTATCTGTGATTTTTAAGGATAGGCAAAAAGTGGGTTGTTTAACTCTGGTAATTATGCAACCACTTGAGAATTTGAGTTTTTCCACTCCTTGAAATTTTTGGATCATTAGGTCCACTTGTATCCTCAACATGTTTCTGGCATGCATATCAACCACATTTAAAGCATGTTTGGATCAGTTGCAAGACCCTTTCCTATAAAATTCCACCTAGCTTATTATTAGGGGTTGTACTTGTGGAATCTCCCAAACATGGATAACAAAACCTTGGAATTCATTTTTAGTGGTTGAAATAATTTCCAAATTTTGTTTTGCATACATGAACACTAAAATTTTCATTTTGTTATGCTTTAATATCTTTTTTGTTTACGAGAAAAATGGGAGAGTGAAAACTCATGGTTGGATCTGGAAACAAATTTGAGGATCCAAGATGGAAATGCACAAATGCTGAGAGAGATTGTTCCAAAAATTATCTGTGATTTTTAAGGATAGGCAAAAAGTGGGTAGTTTAACTCTGGTAAATATCCAACCACATGAGAATTTGATTTTTTCCACTCCTTGAAATTTTTGGATCCTTAGGTCCACTTGCATCCTCAACATATTTCTGGCATGCATATCCACCACATTTAAAGCATGTTAGGATCAGTTACAACTCCCTTTCCTACAAAATTCCACCCAGCTTATTATTAGGGGTTGTACTAGTGGAATCTCCTAAACATGGATAACAAAACCTTGGAGTTCATTTTTAGTGCGTGAAATAATTTTCAAATTTTTTTTTGCATACATGAACTCTAAAATCTTCATTTTGTTATGCCTGAATATCTTTTTTGTTTACGAGAAAAATGAGAGAGTGAAAACTCAAGTTTGGATCAGAAAACAAATTTCAGCATCCAAGATGGAAATGCACAAATGCTGAGAGAGATAGTTCCAAAAAGTATCTATGATTTTTAAGGATAGGCAAAATGAGGGTTGTTTGGCTCTGGTAAATATCCAACCACTTGAGAATTTGATTTTTTCCACTCCTTGAAATTTTTGGATCATTAGGTCCACTTGTATCCTCAACATGTTTCTGGCATGCGTATCCACCACATTTAAAGCATATTGGGATCAGTTACAAGTCCCATTCCTATAAAATTCCTCCTAGCTTATTATTAGTGGTTGTACTTGTGCAATCTCCCAAACATGGATAACAAAACCTTGGAGTTCATTATTAGTGCGTGAAATAATTTTCAAATTTTTTTTGCATACAAGAACTCTAAAATTTTAATTTTGTTATGCCTTAATATCTTTTTTATTTACGAGAAAAAATGGGAGAGTGAAAGCTCAAGTTTGGATCTGAAAACATATTTGACCAACCAAGATGGAAATGCACAAATGCTGAGAGAGATAGTTCCAAAAAGTATCTGTGATTTTTAAGGATAGGCAAAAAGTGGGTTGTTTGGCTCTGGTAAATACCCAACCACTTGAGTATTTGATTTTTTCCACTCCTTGAAATTATTGGATCATTACGTCCACTTGCATCCTCAACATGTTTCTTGCATGCATATCCACCACATTTAAAGCATGTTAGGATCAGTTTCAAGTCCCTTTCCTATAAAATTCCACCTAGCTTATTATTAGGGGTTGTACTAGTGGAATCTCCCAAACATGGATAATAAAACCTTGGATTTCATTTTTAGTGCGTGAAATAATTTTCAATTTTTTTTGCATACATGAACTCTAAAATCTTCATTTTGTTATGCCTTAATATCTTATTTTTTTTACGAGAAAAATGGGAGAGTGAAAACTCAAGTTTGGATCTGAAAACAAATTTCAGCATCCAAGATGGAAGTGCACAAATGCTGAGAGAGATAGTTCCAAAAAGTATCTGTGATTTTTAAGGGTAGGCAAAATGTGGGTTGTTTGGCTTCGGTAAATATCCAACAACTTGAGAATTTGATTTTTTCCACTCCTTGAAATTTTTGGATCATTAGGTCCACTTGCATCCTCAACATGTTTCTGGCAAGCATATCCACCACATTTAAAGCATGTTAAGATCAGTTACAAGTCCCTTTCCTACAAAATTCCACCAAGTTTATTATTAGGGGTTGTACTAGTGGAATCTCCCAAACAAGGATAACAAAACCTTGGAGTTCATTTTTAGAACGTGAAATAAATTTAAAATTTTTTTTTTGCATACATGAACTCTAAAATTTTCATTTTGTTATGCCTTAATATCTTTTTTGTTTACGTGAAAAAATGGGAGAGTGAAAGCTCATGTTTGCGTCTGAAAAAAAATTTTACCATCAGAGATGGAAATGCACAAATGCTGAGAGAGATAGTTCCAAAAAGTATCTGTGATTTTTCAGGATAGGCAAAAAGTGGGTTGTTTAGCTCTGGTAAATATCCAACCACTTGAGAATTTGAGTTTTTCCACTCCTTGAAATTTTTGGATCATTAGGTCCACTTGCATCCTCAACATGTTTCTGGCATGCATATCCACCTCATTTAAAGCATGTTTGGATCAGTTACAAGTCCCTTTCCTATAAAATTCCACCAAGTTTATTATTAGGGGTTGTACTAGTGGAATCTCCCAAACATGGATAACAAAACCTTGGAGTTCATTTTTAGTACGTGAAATAATTTTAAAATTTTTTTTTACATACGTGAACTCTAAAATTTTCATTTTGTTATTCCGTAATATCTTTTTTGTTTACGTGAAAAAATGGAAGAGTGAAAGCTCAAGTTTGGATCTGAAAAACAAATTTGACCATCAGAGATGGAAATGCACAAATGCTGAGGGAGATAGTTCCAAAAGTATCTGTGATTTTTAAGGATAGGCAAAAAGTGGGTTGTTTAACTCTGGTAATTATGCAACCACTTGAGAATTTGAGTTTTTCCACTCCTTGAAATTTTTGGATCATTAGGTCCGCTTGTATCCTCAACATGTTTCTGGCATGCATATCAACCACATTTAAAGCATGTTTGGATCAGTTGCAAGACCCTTTCCTATAAAATTCCACCTAGCTTATTATTAGGGGTTGTACTTGTGGAATCTCCCAAACATGGATAACAAAACCTTGGAATTCATTTTTAGTGGTTGAAATAATTTCCAAATTTTGTTTTGCATACATGAACACTAAAATTTTCATTTTGTTATGCTTTAATATCTTTTTTGTTTACGAGAAAAATGGGAGAGTGAAAACTCATGGTTGGATCTGGAAACAAATTTGAGGATCCAAGATGGAAATGCACAAATGCTGAGAGAGATTGTTCCAAAAATTATCTGTGATTTTTAAGGATAGGCAAAAAGTGGGTAGTTTAACTCTGGTAAATATCCAACCACATGAGAATTTGATTTTTTCCACTCCTTGAAATTTTTGGATCCTTAGGTCCACTTGCATCCTCAACATATTTCTGGCATGCATATCCACCACATTTAAAGCATGTTAGGATCAGTTACAACTCCCTTTCCTACAAAATTCCACCCAGCTTATTATTAGGGGTTGTACTAGTGGAATCTCCTAAACATGGATAACAAAACCTTGGAGTTCATTTTTAGTGCGTGAAATAATTTTCAAATTTTTTTTTGCATACATGAACTCTAAAATCTTCATTTTGTTATGCCTGAATATCTTTTTTGTTTACGAGAAAAATGAGAGAGTGAAAACTCAAGTTTGGATCAGAAAACAAATTTCAGCATCCAAGATGGAAATGCACAAATGCTGAGAGAGATAGTTCCAAAAAGTATCTATGATTTTTAAGGATAGGCAAAATGAGGGTTGTTTGGCTCTGGTAAATATCCAACCACTTGAGAATTTGATTTTTTCCACTCCTTGAAATTTTTGGATCATTAGGTCCACTTGTATCCTCAACATGTTTCTGGCATGCGTATCCACCACATTTAAAGCATATTGGGATCAGTTACAAGTCCCTTTCCTATAAAATTCCTCCTAGCTTATTATTAGTGGTTGTACTTGTGCAATCTCCCAAACATGGATAACAAAACCTTGGAGTTCATTATTAGTGCGTGAAATAATTTTCAAATTTTTTTTGCATACAAGAACTCTAAAATTTTAATTTTGTTATGCCTTAATATCTTTTTTATTTACGAGAAAAAATGGGAGAGTGAAAGCTCAAGTTTGGATCTGAAAACATATTTGACCAACCAAGATGGAAATGCACAAATGCTGAGAGAGATAGTTCCAAAAAGTATCTGTGATTTTTAAGGATAGGCAAAAAGTGGGTTGTTTGGCTCTGGTAAATACCCAACCACTTGAGTATTTGATTTTTTCCACTCCTTGAAATTATTGGATCATTACGTCCACTTGCATCCTCAACATGTTTCTTGCATGCATATCCACCACATTTAAAGCATGTTAGGATCAGTTTCAAGTCCCTTTCCTATAAAATTCCACCTAGCTTATTATTAGGGGTTGTACTAGTGGAATCTCCCAAACATGGATAATAAAACCTTGGATTTCATTTTTAGTGCGTGAAATAATTTTCAATTTTTTTTGCATACATGAACTCTAAAATCTTCATTTTGTTATGCCTTAATATCTTTTTTTTTTTACGAGAAAAATGGGAGAGTGAAAACTCAAGTTTGGATCTGAAAACAAATTTCAGCATCCAAGATGGAAGTGCACAAATGCTGAGAGAGATAGTTCCAAAAAGTATCTGTGATTTTTAAGGGTAGGCAAAATGTGGGTTGTTTGGCTTCGGTAAATATCCAACAACTTGAGAATTTGATTTTTTCCACTCCTTGAAATTTTTGGATCATTAGGTCCACTTGCATCCTCAACATGTTTCTGGCAAGCATATCCACCACATTTAAAGCATGTTAAGATCAGTTACAAGTCCCTTTCCTACAAAATTCCACCAAGTTTATTATTAGGGGTTGTACTAGTGGAATCTCCCAAACAAGGATAACAAAACCTTGGAGTTCATTTTTAGAACGTGAAATAAATTTAAAATTTTTTTTTTGCATACATGAACTCTAAAATTTTCATTTTGTTATGCCTTAATATCTTTTTTGTTTACGTGAAAAAATGGGAGAGTGAAAGCTCATGTTTGCGTCTGAAAAAAAAATTTACCATCAGAGATGGAAATGCACAAATGCTGAGAGAGATAGTTCCAAAAAGTATCTGTGATTTTTCAGGATAGGCAAAAAGTGGGTTGTTTAGCTCTGGTAAATATCCAACCACTTGAGAATTTGAGTTTTTCCACTCCTTGAAATTTTTGGATCATTAGGTCCACTTGCATCCTCAACATGTTTCTGGCATGCATATCCACCACATTTAAAGCATGTTTGGATCAGTTACAAGTCCCTTTCCTATAAAATTCCACCAAGTTTATTATTAGGGGTTGTACTAGTGGAATCTCCCAAACATGGATAACAAAACCTTGGAGTTCATTTTTAGTACGTGAAATAATTTTAAAATTTTTTTTTACATACGTGAACTCTAAAATTTTCATTTTGTTATTCCGTAATATCTTTTTTGTTTACGTGAAAAAATGGAAGAGTGAAAGCTCAAGTTTGGATCTGAAAAACAAATTTGACCATCAGAGATGGGAATGCACAAATGCTGAGGGAGATAGTTCCAAAAGTATCTGTGATTTTTAAGGATAGGCAAAAAGTGGGTTGTTTAACTCTGGTAATTATGCAACCACTCGAGAATTTGAGTTTTTCCACTCCTTGAAATTTTTGGATCATTAGGTCCACTTGTATCCTCAACATGTTTCTGGCATGCATATCAACCACATTTAAAGCATGTGTTGGATCAGTTGCAAGACCCTTTCCTATAAAATTCCACCTAGCTTATTATTAGGGGTTGTACTTGTGGAATCTCCCAAACATGGATAACAAAACCTTGGAATTCATTTTTAGTGGTTGAAATAATTTCCAAATTTTGTTTTGCATACATGAACACTAAAATTTTCATTTTGTTATGCTTTAATATCTTTTTTGTTTACGAGAAAAATGGGAGAGTGAAAACTCATGGTTGGATCTGGAAACAAATTTGAGGATCCAAGATGGAAATGCACAAATGCTGAGAGAGATTGTTCCAAAAATTATCTGTGATTTTTAAGGATAGGCAAAAAGTGGGTAGTTTAACTCTGGTAAATATCCAACCACATGAGAATTTGATTTTTTCCACTCCTTGAAATTTTTGGATCCTTAGGTCCACTTGCATCCTCAACATATTTCTGGCATGCATATCCACCACATTTAAAGCATGTTAGGATCAGTTACAACTCCCTTTCCTACAAAATTCCACCCAGCTTATTATTAGGGGTTGTACTAGTGGAATCTCCTAAACATGGATAACAAAACCTTGGAGTTCATTTTTAGTGCGTGAAATAATTTTCAAATTTTTTTTTGCATACATGAACTCTAAAATCTTCATTTTGTTATGCCTGAATATCTTTTTTGTTTACGAGAAAAATGAGAGAGTGAAAACTCAAGTTTGGATCAGAAAACAAATTTCAGCATCCAAGATGGAAATGCACAAATGCTGAGAGAGATAGTTCCAAAAAGTATCTATGATTTTTAAGGATAGGCAAAATGAGGGTTGTTTGGCTCTGGTAAATATCCAACCACTTGAGAATTTGATTTTTTCCACTCCTTGAAATTTTTGGATCATTAGGTCCACTTGTATCCTCAACATGTTTCTGGCATGCGTATCCACCACATTTAAAGCATATTGGGATCAGTTACAAGTCCCTTTCCTATAAAATTCCTCCTAGCTTATTATTAGTGGTTGTACTTGTGCAATCTCCCAAACATGGATAACAAAACCTTGGAGTTCATTATTAGTGCGTGAAATAATTTTCAAATTTTTTTTGCATACAAGAACTCTAAAATTTTAATTTTGTTATGCCTTAATATCTTTTTTATTTACGAGAAAAAATGGGAGAGTGAAAGCTCAAGTTTGGATCTGAAAACATATTTGACCAACCAAGATGGAAATGCACAAATGCTGAGAGAGATAGTTCCAAAAAGTATCTGTGATTTTTAAGGATAGGCAAAAAGTGGGTTGTTTGGCTCTGGTAAATACCCAACCACTTGAGTATTTGATTTTTTCCACTCCTTGAAATTATTGGATCATTACGTCCACTTGCATCCTCAACATGTTTCTTGCATGCATATTCCACCACATTTAAAGCATGTTAGGATCAGTTTCAAGTCCCTTTCCTATAAAATTCCACCTAGCTTATTATTAGGGGTTGTACTAGTGGAATCTCCCAAACATGGATAATAAAACCTTGGATTTCATTTTTAGTGCGTGAAATAATTTTCAATTTTTTTTGCATACATGAACTCTAAAATCTTCATTTTGTTATGCCTTAATATCTTTTTTTTTTTACGAGAAAAATGGGAGAGTGAAAACTCAAGTTTGGATCTGAAAACAAATTTCAGCATCCAAGATGGAAGTGCACAAATGCTGAGAGAGATAGTTCCAAAAAGTATCTGTGATTTTTAAGGGTAGGCAAAATGTGGGTTGTTTGGCTTCGGTAAATATCCAACAACTTGAGAATTTGATTTTTTCCACTCCTTGAAATTTTTGGATCATTAGGTCCACTTGCATCCTCAACATGTTTCTGGCAAGCATATCCACCACATTTAAAGCATGTTAAGATCAGTTACAAGTCCCTTTCCTACAAAATTCCACCAAGTTTATTATTAGGGGTTGTACTAGTGGAATCTCCCAAACAAGGATAACAAAACCTTGGAGTTCATTTTTAGAACGTGAAATAAATTTAAAATTTTTTTTTTGCATACATGAACTCTAAAATTTTCATTTTGTTATGCCTTAATATCTTTTTTGTTTACGTGAAAAAATGGGAGAGTGAAAGCTCATGTTTGCGTCTGAAAAAAAATTTTACCATCAGAGATGGAAATGCACAAATGCTGAGAGAGATAGTTCCAAAAAGTATCTGTGATTTTTCAGGATAGGCAAAAAGTGGGTTGTTTAGCTCTGGTAAATATCCAACCACTTGAGAATTTGAGTTTTTCCACTCCTTGAAATTTTTGGATCATTAGGTCCACTTGCATCCTCAACATGTTTCTGGCATGCATATCCACCACATTTAAAGCATGTTTGGATCAGTTACAAGTCCCTTTCCTATAAAATTCCACCAAGTTTATTATTAGGGGTTGTACTAGTGGAATCTCCCAAACATGGATAACAAAACCTTGGAGTTCATTTTTAGTACGTGAAATAATTTTAAAATTTTTTTTTACATACGTGAACTCTAAAATTTTCATTTTGTTATTCCGTAATATCTTTTTTGTTTACGTGAAAAAATGGAAGAGTGAAAGCTCAAGTTTGGATCTGAAAAACAAATTTGACCATCAGAGATGGGAATGCACAAATGCTGAGGGAGATAGTTCCAAAAGTATCTGTGATTTTTAAGGATAGGCAAAAAGTGGGTTGTTTAACTCTGGTAATTATGCAACCACTCGAGAATTTGAGTTTTTCCACTCCTTGAAATTTTTGGATCATTAGGTCCACTTGTATCCTCAACATGTTTCTGGCATGCATATCAACCACATTTAAAGCATGTGTTGGATCAGTTGCAAGACCCTTTCCTATAAAATTCCACCTAGCTTATTATTAGGGGTTGTACTTGTGGAATCTCCCAAACATGGATAACAAAACCTTGGAATTCATTTTTAGTGGTTGAAATAATTTCCAAATTTTGTTTTGCATACATGAACACTAAAATTTTCATTTTGTTATGCTTTAATATCTTTTTTGTTTACGAGAAAAATGGGAGAGTGAAAACTCATGGTTGGATCTGGAAACAAATTTGAGGATCCAAGATGGAAATGCACAAATGCTGAGAGAGATTGTTCCAAAAATTATCTGTGATTTTTAAGGATAGGCAAAAAGTGGGTAGTTTAACTCTGGTAAATATCCAACCACATGAGAATTTGATTTTTTCCACTCCTTGAAATTTTTGGATCCTTAGGTCCACTTGCATCCTCAACATATTTCTGGCATGCATATCCACCACATTTAAAGCATGTTAGGATCAGTTACAACTCCCTTTCCTACAAAATTCCACCCAGCTTATTATTAGGGGTTGTACTAGTGGAATCTCCTAAACATGGATAACAAAACCTTGGAGTTCATTTTTAGTGCGTGAAATAATTTTCAAATTTTTTTTTGCATACATGAACTCTAAAATCTTCATTTTGTTATGCCTGAATATCTTTTTTGTTTACGAGAAAAATGAGAGAGTGAAAACTCAAGTTTGGATCAGAAAACAAATTTCAGCATCCAAGATGGAAATGCACAAATGCTGAGAGAGATAGTTCCAAAAAGTATCTATGATTTTTAAGGATAGGCAAAATGAGGGTTGTTTGGCTCTGGTAAATATCCAACCACTTGAGAATTTGATTTTTTCCACTCCTTGAAATTTTTGGATCATTAGGTCCACTTGTATCCTCAACATGTTTCTGGCATGCGTATCCACCACATTTAAAGCATATTGGGATCAGTTACAAGTCCCTTTCCTATAAAATTCCTCCTAGCTTATTATTAGTGGTTGTACTTGTGCAATCTCCCAAACATGGATAACAAAACCTTGGAGTTCATTATTAGTGCGTGAAATAATTTTCAAATTTTTTTTGCATACAAGAACTCTAAAATTTTAATTTTGTTATGCCTTAATATCTTTTTTATTTACGAGAAAAAATGGGAGAGTGAAAGCTCAAGTTTGGATCTGAAAACATATTTGACCAACCAAGATGGAAATGCACAAATGCTGAGAGAGATAGTTCCAAAAAGTATCTGTGATTTTTAAGGATAGGCAAAAAGTGGGTTGTTTGGCTCTGGTAAATACCCAACCACTTGAGTATTTGATTTTTTCCACTCCTTGAAATTATTGGATCATTACGTCCACTTGCATCCTCAACATGTTTCTTGCATGCATATTCCACCACATTTAAAGCATGTTAGGATCAGTTTCAAGTCCCTTTCCTATAAAATTCCACCTAGCTTATTATTAGGGGTTGTACTAGTGGAATCTCCCAAACATGGATAATAAAACCTTGGATTTCATTTTTAGTGCGTGAAATAATTTTCAATTTTTTTTGCATACATGAACTCTAAAATCTTCATTTTGTTATGCCTTAATATCTTTTTTTTTTTACGAGAAAAATGGGAGAGTGAAAACTCAAGTTTGGATCTGAAAACAAATTTCAGCATCCAAGATGGAAGTGCACAAATGCTGAGAGAGATAGTTCCAAAAAGTATCTGTGATTTTTAAGGGTAGGCAAAATGTGGGTTGTTTGGCTTCGGTAAATATCCAACAACTTGAGAATTTGATTTTTTCCACTCCTTGAAATTTTTGGATCATTAGGTCCACTTGCATCCTCAACATGTTTCTGGCAAGCATATCCACCACATTTAAAGCATGTTAAGATCAGTTACAAGTCCCTTTCCTACAAAATTCCACCAAGTTTATTATTAGGGGTTGTACTAGTGGAATCTCCCAAACAAGGATAACAAAACCTTGGAGTTCATTTTTAGAACGTGAAATAAATTTAAAATTTTTTTTTTGCATACATGAACTCTAAAATTTTCATTTTGTTATGCCTTAATATCTTTTTTGTTTACGTGAAAAAATGGGAGAGTGAAAGCTCATGTTTGCGTCTGAAAAAAAATTTTACCATCAGAGATGGAAATGCACAAATGCTGAGAGAGATAGTTCCAAAAAGTATCTGTGATTTTTCAGGATAGGCAAAAAGTGGGTTGTTTAGCTCTGGTAAATATCCAACCACTTGAGAATTTGAGTTTTTCCACTCCTTGAAATTTTTGGATCATTAGGTCCACTTGCATCCTCAACATGTTTCTGGCATGCATATCCACCACATTTAAAGCATGTTTGGATCAGTTACAAGTCCCTTTCCTATAAAATTCCACCAAGTTTATTATTAGGGGTTGTACTAGTGGAATCTCCCAAACATGGATAACAAAACCTTGGAGTTCATTTTTAGTACGTGAAATAATTTTAAAATTTTTTTTTACATACGTGAACTCTAAAATTTTCATTTTGTTATTCCGTAATATCTTTTTTGTTTACGTGAAAAAATGGAAGAGTGAAAGCTCAAGTTTGGATCTGAAAAACAAATTTGACCATCAGAGATGGGAATGCACAAATGCTGAGGGAGATAGTTCCAAAAGTATCTGTGATTTTTAAGGATAGGCAAAAAGTGGGTTGTTTAACTCTGGTAATTATGCAACCACTCGAGAATTTGAGTTTTTCCACTCCTTGAAATTTTTGGATCATTAGGTCCACTTGTATCCTCAACATGTTTCTGGCATGCATATCAACCACATTTAAAGCATGTGTTGGATCAGTTGCAAGACCCTTTCCTATAAAATTCCACCTAGCTTATTATTAGGGGTTGTACTTGTGGAATCTCCCAAACATGGATAACAAAACCTTGGAATTCATTTTTAGTGGTTGAAATAATTTCCAAATTTTGTTTTGCATACATGAACACTAAAATTTTCATTTTGTTATGCTTTAATATCTTTTTTGTTTACGAGAAAAATGGGAGAGTGAAAACTCATGGTTGGATCTGGAAACAAATTTGAGGATCCAAGATGGAAATGCACAAATGCTGAGAGAGATTGTTCCAAAAATTATCTGTGATTTTTAAGGATAGGCAAAAAGTGGGTAGTTTAACTCTGGTAAATATCCAACCACATGAGAATTTGATTTTTTCCACTCCTTGAAATTTTTGGATCCTTAGGTCCACTTGCATCCTCAACATATTTCTGGCATGCATATCCACCACATTTAAAGCATGTTAGGATCAGTTACAACTCCCTTTCCTACAAAATTCCACCCAGCTTATTATTAGGGGTTGTACTAGTGGAATCTCCTAAACATGGATAACAAAACCTTGGAGTTCATTTTTAGTGCGTGAAATAATTTTCAAATTTTTTTTTGCATACATGAACTCTAAAATCTTCATTTTGTTATGCCTGAATATCTTTTTTGTTTACGAGAAAAATGAGAGAGTGAAAACTCAAGTTTGGATCAGAAAACAAATTTCAGCATCCAAGATGGAAATGCACAAATGCTGAGAGAGATAGTTCCAAAAAGTATCTATGATTTTTAAGGATAGGCAAAATGAGGGTTGTTTGGCTCTGGTAAATATCCAACCACTTGAGAATTTGATTTTTTCCACTCCTTGAAATTTTTGGATCATTAGGTCCACTTGTATCCTCAACATGTTTCTGGCATGCGTATCCACCACATTTAAAGCATATTGGGATCAGTTACAAGTCCCTTTCCTATAAAATTCCTCCTAGCTTATTATTAGTGGTTGTACTTGTGCAATCTCCCAAACATGGATAACAAAACCTTGGAGTTCATTATTAGTGCGTGAAATAATTTTCAAATTTTTTTTGCATACAAGAACTCTAAAATTTTAATTTTGTTATGCCTTAATATCTTTTTTATTTACGAGAAAAAATGGGAGAGTGAAAGCTCAAGTTTGGATCTGAAAACATATTTGACCAACCAAGATGGAAATGCACAAATGCTGAGAGAGATAGTTCCAAAAAGTATCTGTGATTTTTAAGGATAGGCAAAAAGTGGGTTGTTTGGCTCTGGTAAATACCCAACCACTTGAGTATTTGATTTTTTCCACTCCTTGAAATTATTGGATCATTACGTCCACTTGCATCCTCAACATGTTTCTTGCATGCATATTCCACCACATTTAAAGCATGTTAGGATCAGTTTCAAGTCCCTTTCCTATAAAATTCCACCTAGCTTATTATTAGGGGTTGTACTAGTGGAATCTCCCAAACATGGATAATAAAACCTTGGATTTCATTTTTAGTGCGTGAAATAATTTTCAATTTTTTTTGCATACATGAACTCTAAAATCTTCATTTTGTTATGCCTTAATATCTTTTTTTTTTTACGAGAAAAATGGGAGAGTGAAAACTCAAGTTTGGATCTGAAAACAAATTTCAGCATCCAAGATGGAAGTGCACAAATGCTGAGAGAGATAGTTCCAAAAAGTATCTGTGATTTTTAAGGGTAGGCAAAATGTGGGTTGTTTGGCTTCGGTAAATATCCAACAACTTGAGAATTTGATTTTTTCCACTCCTTGAAATTTTTGGATCATTAGGTCCACTTGCATCCTCAACATGTTTCTGGCAAGCATATCCACCACATTTAAAGCATGTTAAGATCAGTTACAAGTCCCTTTCCTACAAAATTCCACCAAGTTTATTATTAGGGGTTGTACTAGTGGAATCTCCCAAACAAGGATAACAAAACCTTGGAGTTCATTTTTAGAACGTGAAATAAATTTAAAATTTTTTTTTTGCATACATGAACTCTAAAATTTTCATTTTGTTATGCCTTAATATCTTTTTTGTTTACGTGAAAAAATGGGAGAGTGAAAGCTCATGTTTGCGTCTGAAAAAAAATTTTACCATCAGAGATGGAAATGCACAAATGCTGAGAGAGATAGTTCCAAAAAGTATCTGTGATTTTTCAGGATAGGCAAAAAGTGGGTTGTTTAGCTCTGGTAAATATCCAACCACTTGAGAATTTGAGTTTTTCCACTCCTTGAAATTTTTGGATCATTAGGTCCACTTGCATCCTCAACATGTTTCTGGCATGCATATCCACCACATTTAAAGCATGTTTGGATCAGTTACAAGTCCCTTTCCTATAAAATTCCACCAAGTTTATTATTAGGGGTTGTACTAGTGGAATCTCCCAAACATGGATAACAAAACCTTGGAGTTCATTTTTAGTACGTGAAATAATTTTAAAATTTTTTTTTACATACGTGAACTCTAAAATTTTCATTTTGTTATTCCGTAATATCTTTTTTGTTTACGTGAAAAAATGGAAGAGTGAAAGCTCAAGTTTGGATCTGAAAAAAAAATTTGACCATCAGAGATGGGAATGCACAAATGCTGAGGGAGATAGTTCCAAAAGTATCTGTGATTTTTAAGGATAGGCAAAAAGTGGGTTGTTTAACTCTGGTAATTATGCAACCACTCGAGAATTTGAGTTTTTCCACTCCTTGAAATTTTTGGATCATTAGGTCCACTTGTATCCTCAACATGTTTCTGGCATGCATATCAACCACATTTAAAGCATGTGTTGGATCAGTTGCAAGACCCTTTCCTATAAAATTCCACCTAGCTTATTATTAGGGGTTGTACTTGTGGAATCTCCCAAACATGGATAACAAAACCTTGGAATTCATTTTTAGTGGTTGAAATAATTTCCAAATTTTGTTTTGCATACATGAACACTAAAATTTTCATTTTGTTATGCTTTAATATCTTTTTTGTTTACGAGAAAAATGGGAGAGTGAAAACTCATGGTTGGATCTGGAAACAAATTTGAGGATCCAAGATGGAAATGCACAAATGCTGAGAGAGATTGTTCCAAAAATTATCTGTGATTTTTAAGGATAGGCAAAAAGTGGGTAGTTTAACTCTGGTAAATATCCAACCACATGAGAATTTGATTTTTTCCACTCCTTGAAATTTTTGGATCCTTAGGTCCACTTGCATCCTCAACATATTTCTGGCATGCATATCCACCACATTTAAAGCATGTTAGGATCAGTTACAACTCCCTTTCCTACAAAATTCCACCCAGCTTATTATTAGGGGTTGTACTAGTGGAATCTCCTAAACATGGATAACAAAACCTTGGAGTTCATTTTTAGTGCGTGAAATAATTTTCAAATTTTTTTTTGCATACATGAACTCTAAAATCTTCATTTTGTTATGCCTGAATATCTTTTTTGTTTACGAGAAAAATGAGAGAGTGAAAACTCAAGTTTGGATCAGAAAACAAATTTCAGCATCCAAGATGGAAATGCACAAATGCTGAGAGAGATAGTTCCAAAAAGTATCTATGATTTTTAAGGATAGGCAAAATGAGGGTTGTTTGGCTCTGGTAAATATCCAACCACTTGAGAATTTGATTTTTTCCACTCCTTGAAATTTTTGGATCATTAGGTCCACTTGTATCCTCAACATGTTTCTGGCATGCGTATCCACCACATTTAAAGCATATTGGGATCAGTTACAAGTCCCTTTCCTATAAAATTCCTCCTAGCTTATTATTAGTGGTTGTACTTGTGCAATCTCCCAAACATGGATAACAAAACCTTGGAGTTCATTATTAGTGCGTGAAATAATTTTCAAATTTTTTTTGCATACAAGAACTCTAAAATTTTAATTTTGTTATGCCTTAATATCTTTTTTATTTACGAGAAAAAATGGGAGAGTGAAAGCTCAAGTTTGGATCTGAAAACATATTTGACCAACCAAGATGGAAATGCACAAATGCTGAGAGAGATAGTTCCAAAAAGTATCTGTGATTTTTAAGGATAGGCAAAAAGTGGGTTGTTTGGCTCTGGTAAATACCCAACCACTTGAGTATTTGATTTTTTCCACTCCTTGAAATTATTGGATCATTACGTCCACTTGCATCCTCAACATGTTTCTTGCATGCATATTCCACCACATTTAAAGCATGTTAGGATCAGTTTCAAGTCCCTTTCCTATAAAATTCCACCTAGCTTATTATTAGGGGTTGTACTAGTGGAATCTCCCAAACATGGATAATAAAACCTTGGATTTCATTTTTAGTGCGTGAAATAATTTTCAATTTTTTTTGCATACATGAACTCTAAAATCTTCATTTTGTTATGCCTTAATATCTTTTTTTTTTTACGAGAAAAATGGGAGAGTGAAAACTCAAGTTTGGATCTGAAAACAAATTTCAGCATCCAAGATGGAAGTGCACAAATGCTGAGAGAGATAGTTCCAAAAAGTATCTGTGATTTTTAAGGGTAGGCAAAATGTGGGTTGTTTGGCTTCGGTAAATATCCAACAACTTGAGAATTTGATTTTTTCCACTCCTTGAAATTTTTGGATCATTAGGTCCACTTGCATCCTCAACATGTTTCTGGCAAGCATATCCACCACATTTAAAGCATGTTAAGATCAGTTACAAGTCCCTTTCCTACAAAATTCCACCAAGTTTATTATTAGGGGTTGTACTAGTGGAATCTCCCAAACAAGGATAACAAAACCTTGGAGTTCATTTTTAGAACGTGAAATAAATTTAAAATTTTTTTTTTGCATACATGAACTCTAAAATTTTCATTTTGTTATGCCTTAATATCTTTTTTGTTTACGTGAAAAAATGGGAGAGTGAAAGCTCATGTTTGCGTCTGAAAAAAAATTTTACCATCAGAGATGGAAATGCACAAATGCTGAGAGAGATAGTTCCAAAAAGTATCTGTGATTTTTCAGGATAGGCAAAAAGTGGGTTGTTTAGCTCTAGTAAATATCCAACCACTTGAGAATTTGAGTTTTTCCACTCCTTGAAATTTTTGGATCATTAGGTCCACTTGCATCCTCAACATGTTTCTGGCATGCATATCCACCACATTTAAAGCATGTTTGGATCAGTTACAAGTCCCTTTCCTATAAAATTCCACCAAGTTTATTATTAGGGGTTGTACTAGTGGAATCTCCCAAACATGGATAACAAAACCTTGGAGTTCATTTTTAGTACGTGAAATAATTTTAAAATTTTTTTTTACATACGTGAACTCTAAAATTTTCATTTTGTTATTCCGTAATATCTTTTTTGTTTACGTGAAAAAATGGAAGAGTGAAAGCTCAAGTTTGGATCTGAAAAACAAATTTGACCATCAGAGATGGGAATGCACAAATGCTGAGGGAGATAGTTCCAAAAGTATCTGTGATTTTTAAGGATAGGCAAAAAGTGGGTTGTTTAACTCTGGTAATTATGCAACCACTCGAGAATTTGAGTTTTTCCACTCCTTGAAATTTTTGGATCATTAGGTCCACTTGTATCCTCAACATGTTTCTGGCATGCATATCAACCACATTTAAAGCATGTGTTGGATCAGTTGCAAGACCCTTTCCTATAAAATTCCACCTAGCTTATTATTAGGGGTTGTACTTGTGGAATCTCCCAAACATGGATAACAAAACCTTGGAATTCATTTTTAGTGGTTGAAATAATTTCCAAATTTTGTTTTGCATACATGAACACTAAAATTTTCATTTTGTTATGCTTTAATATCTTTTTTGTTTACGAGAAAAATGGGAGAGTGAAAACTCATGGTTGGATCTGGAAACAAATTTGAGGATCCAAGATGGAAATGCACAAATGCTGAGAGAGATTGTTCCAAAAATTATCTGTGATTTTTAAGGATAGGCAAAAAGTGGGTAGTTTAACTCTGGTAAATATCCAACCACATGAGAATTTGATTTTTTCCACTCCTTGAAATTTTTGGATCCTTAGGTCCACTTGCATCCTCAACATATTTCTGGCATGCATATCCACCACATTTAAAGCATGTTAGGATCAGTTACAACTCCCTTTCCTACAAAATTCCACCCAGCTTATTATTAGGGGTTGTACTAGTGGAATCTCCTAAACATGGATAACAAAACCTTGGAGTTCATTTTTAGTGCGTGAAATAATTTTCAAATTTTTTTTTGCATACATGAACTCTAAAATCTTCATTTTGTTATGCCTGAATATCTTTTTTGTTTACGAGAAAAATGAGAGAGTGAAAACTCAAGTTTGGATCAGAAAACAAATTTCAGCATCCAAGATGGAAATGCACAAATGCTGAGAGAGATAGTTCCAAAAAGTATCTATGATTTTTAAGGATAGGCAAAATGAGGGTTGTTTGGCTCTGGTAAATATCCAACCACTTGAGAATTTGATTTTTTCCACTCCTTGAAATTTTTGGATCATTAGGTCCACTTGTATCCTCAACATGTTTCTGGCATGCGTATCCACCACATTTAAAGCATATTGGGATCAGTTACAAGTCCCTTTCCTATAAAATTCCTCCTAGCTTATTATTAGTGGTTGTACTTGTGCAATCTCCCAAACATGGATAACAAAACCTTGGAGTTCATTATTAGTGCGTGAAATAATTTTCAAATTTTTTTTGCATACAAGAACTCTAAAATTTTAATTTTGTTATGCCTTAATATCTTTTTTATTTACGAGAAAAAATGGGAGAGTGAAAGCTCAAGTTTGGATCTGAAAACATATTTGACCAACCAAGATGGAAATGCACAAATGCTGAGAGAGATAGTTCCAAAAAGTATCTGTGATTTTTAAGGATAGGCAAAAAGTGGGTTGTTTGGCTCTGGTAAATACCCAACCACTTGAGTATTTGATTTTTTCCACTCCTTGAAATTATTGGATCATTACGTCCACTTGCATCCTCAACATGTTTCTTGCATGCATATTCCACCACATTTAAAGCATGTTAGGATCAGTTTCAAGTCCCTTTCCTATAAAATTCCACCTAGCTTATTATTAGGGGTTGTACTAGTGGAATCTCCCAAACATGGATAATAAAACCTTGGATTTCATTTTTAGTGCGTGAAATAATTTTCAATTTTTTTTGCATACATGAACTCTAAAATCTTCATTTTGTTATGCCTTAATATCTTTTTTTTTTTACGAGAAAAATGGGAGAGTGAAAACTCAAGTTTGGATCTGAAAACAAATTTCAGCATCCAAGATGGAAGTGCACAAATGCTGAGAGAGATAGTTCCAAAAAGTATCTGTGATTTTTAAGGGTAGGCAAAATGTGGGTTGTTTGGCTTCGGTAAATATCCAACAACTTGAGAATTTGATTTTTTCCACTCCTTGAAATTTTTGGATCATTAGGTCCACTTGCATCCTCAACATGTTTCTGGCAAGCATATCCACCACATTTAAAGCATGTTAAGATCAGTTACAAGTCCCTTTCCTACAAAATTCCACCAAGTTTATTATTAGGGGTTGTACTAGTGGAATCTCCCAAACAAGGATAACAAAACCTTGGAGTTCATTTTTAGAACGTGAAATAAATTTAAAATTTTTTTTTTGCATACATGAACTCTAAAATTTTCATTTTGTTATGCCTTAATATCTTTTTTGTTTACGTGAAAAAATGGGAGAGTGAAAGCTCATGTTTGCGTCTGAAAAAAAATTTTACCATCAGAGATGGAAATGCACAAATGCTGAGAGAGATAGTTCCAAAAAGTATCTGTGATTTTTCAGGATAGGCAAAAAGTGGGTTGTTTAGCTCTGGTAAATATCCAACCACTTGAGAATTTGAGTTTTTCCACTCCTTGAAATTTTTGGATCATTAGGTCCACTTGCATCCTCAACATGTTTCTGGCATGCATATCCACCACATTTAAAGCATGTTTGGATCAGTTACAAGTCCCTTTCCTATAAAATTCCACCAAGTTTATTATTAGGGGTTGTACTAGTGGAATCTCCCAAACATGGATAACAAAACCTTGGAGTTCATTTTTAGTACGTGAAATAATTTTAAAATTTTTTTTTACATACGTGAACTCTAAAATTTTCATTTTGTTATTCCGTAATATCTTTTTTGTTTACGTGAAAAAATGGAAGAGTGAAAGCTCAAGTTTGGATCTGAAAAACAAATTTGACCATCAGAGATGGGAATGCACAAATGCTGAGGGAGATAGTTCCAAAAGTATCTGTGATTTTTAAGGATAGGCAAAAAGTGGGTTGTTTAACTCTGGTAATTATGCAACCACTTGAGAATTTGAGTTTTTCCACTCCTTGAAATTTTTGGATCATTAGGTCCACTTGTATCCTCAACATGTTTCTGGCATGCATATCAACCACATTTAAAGCATGTGTTGGATCAGTTGCAAGACCCTTTCCTATAAAATTCCACCTAGCTTATTATTAGGGGTTGTACTTGTGGAATCTCCCAAACATGGATAACAAAACCTTGGAATTCATTTTTAGTGGTTGAAATAATTTCCAAATTTTGTTTTGCATACATGAACACTAAAATTTTCATTTTGTTATGCTTTAATATCTTTTTTGTTTACGAGAAAAATGGGAGAGTGAAAACTCATGGTTGGATCTGGAAACAAATTTGAGGATCCAAGATGGAAATGCACAAATGCTGAGAGAGATTGTTCCAAAAATTATCTGTGATTTTTAAGGATAGGCAAAAAGTGGGTAGTTTAACTCTGGTAAATATCCAACCACATGAGAATTTGATTTTTTCCACTCCTTGAAATTTTTGGATCCTTAGGTCCACTTGCATCCTCAACATATTTCTGGCATGCATATCCACCACATTTAAAGCATGTTAGGATCAGTTACAACTCCCTTTCCTACAAAATTCCACCCAGCTTATTATTAGGGGTTGTACTAGTGGAATCTCCTAAACATGGATAACAAAACCTTGGAGTTCATTTTTAGTGCGTGAAATAATTTTCAAATTTTTTTTTGCATACATGAACTCTAAAATCTTCATTTTGTTATGCCTGAATATCTTTTTTGTTTACGAGAAAAATGAGAGAGTGAAAACTCAAGTTTGGATCAGAAAACAAATTTCAGCATCCAAGATGGAAATGCACAAATGCTGAGA
The DNA here is from genome assembly GCF_029961685.1 of Aristolochia californica. NCBI lineage: Eukaryota > Viridiplantae > Streptophyta > Magnoliopsida > Piperales > Aristolochiaceae > Aristolochia > Aristolochia californica. The sequence continues at coordinate 8,809,228 of NW_027181837.1, forward strand.
GAGATAGTTCCAAAAAGTATCTATGATTTTTAAGGATAGGCAAAATGAGGGTTGTTTGGCTCTGGTAAATATCCAACCACTTGAGAATTTGATTTTTTCCACTCCTTGAAATTTTTGGATCATTAGGTCCACTTGTATCCTCAACATGTTTCTGGCATGCGTATCCACCACATTTAAAGCATATTGGGATCAGTTACAAGTCCCTTTCCTATAAAATTCCTCCTAGCTTATTATTAGTGGTTGTACTTGTGCAATCTCCCAAACATGGATAACAAAACCTTGGAGTTCATTATTAGTGCGTGAAATAATTTTCAAATTTTTTTTGCATACAAGAACTCTAAAATTTTAATTTTGTTATGCCTTAATATCTTTTTTATTTACGAGAAAAAATGGGAGAGTGAAAGCTCAAGTTTGGATCTGAAAACATATTTGACCAACCAAGATGGAAATGCACAAATGCTGAGAGAGATAGTTCCAAAAAGTATCTGTGATTTTTAAGGATAGGCAAAAAGTGGGTTGTTTGGCTCTGGTAAATACCCAACCACTTGAGTATTTGATTTTTTCCACTCCTTGAAATTATTGGATCATTACGTCCACTTGCATCCTCAACATGTTTCTTGCATGCATATTCCACCACATTTAAAGCATGTTAGGATCAGTTTCAAGTCCCTTTCCTATAAAATTCCACCTAGCTTATTATTAGGGGTTGTACTAGTGGAATCTCCCAAACATGGATAATAAAACCTTGGATTTCATTTTTAGTGCGTGAAATAATTTTCAATTTTTTTTGCATACATGAACTCTAAAATCTTCATTTTGTTATGCCTTAATATCTTTTTTTTTTTACGAGAAAAATGGGAGAGTGAAAACTCAAGTTTGGATCTGAAAACAAATTTCAGCATCCAAGATGGAAGTGCACAAATGCTGAGAGAGATAGTTCCAAAAAGTATCTGTGATTTTTAAGGGTAGGCAAAATGTGGGTTGTTTGGCTTCGGTAAATATCCAACAACTTGAGAATTTGATTTTTTCCACTCCTTGAAATTTTTGGATCATTAGGTCCACTTGCATCCTCAACATGTTTCTGGCAAGCATATCCACCACATTTAAAGCATGTTAAGATCAGTTACAAGTCCCTTTCCTACAAAATTCCACCAAGTTTATTATTAGGGGTTGTACTAGTGGAATCTCCCAAACAAGGATAACAAAACCTTGGAGTTCATTTTTAGAACGTGAAATAAATTTAAAATTTTTTTTTTGCATACATGAACTCTAAAATTTTCATTTTGTTATGCCTTAATATCTTTTTTGTTTACGTGAAAAAATGGGAGAGTGAAAGCTCATGTTTGCGTCTGAAAAAAAATTTTACCATCAGAGATGGAAATGCACAAATGCTGAGAGAGATAGTTCCAAAAAGTATCTGTGATTTTTCAGGATAGGCAAAAAGTGGGTTGTTTAGCTCTGGTAAATATCCAACCACTTGAGAATTTGAGTTTTTCCACTCCTTGAAATTTTTGGATCATTAGGTCCACTTGCATCCTCAACATGTTTCTGGCATGCATATCCACCACATTTAAAGCATGTTTGGATCAGTTACAAGTCCCTTTCCTATAAAATTCCACCAAGTTTATTATTAGGGGTTGTACTAGTGGAATCTCCCAAACATGGATAACAAAACCTTGGAGTTCATTTTTAGTACGTGAAATAATTTTAAAATTTTTTTTTACATACGTGAACTCTAAAATTTTCATTTTGTTATTCCGTAATATCTTTTTTGTTTACGTGAAAAAATGGAAGAGTGAAAGCTCAAGTTTGGATCTGAAAAACAAATTTGACCATCAGAGATGGGAATGCACAAATGCTGAGGGAGATAGTTCCAAAAGTATCTGTGATTTTTAAGGATAGGCAAAAAGTGGGTTGTTTAACTCTGGTAATTATGCAACCACTTGAGAATTTGAGTTTTTCCACTCCTTGAAATTTTTGGATCATTAGGTCCACTTGTATCCTCAACATGTTTCTGGCATGCATATCAACCACATTTAAAGCATGTGTTGGATCAGTTGCAAGACCCTTTCCTATAAAATTCCACCTAGCTTATTATTAGGGGTTGTACTTGTGGAATCTCCCAAACATGGATAACAAAACCTTGGAATTCATTTTTAGTGGTTGAAATAATTTCCAAATTTTGTTTTGCATACATGAACACTAAAATTTTCATTTTGTTATGCTTTAATATCTTTTTTGTTTACGAGAAAAATGGGAGAGTGAAAACTCATGGTTGGATCTGGAAACAAATTTGAGGATCCAAGATGGAAATGCACAAATGCTGAGAGAGATTGTTCCAAAAATTATCTGTGATTTTTAAGGATAGGCAAAAAGTGGGTAGTTTAACTCTGGTAAATATCCAACCACATGAGAATTTGATTTTTTCCACTCCTTGAAATTTTTGGATCCTTAGGTCCACTTGCATCCTCAACATATTTCTGGCATGCATATCCACCACATTTAAAGCATGTTAGGATCAGTTACAACTCCCTTTCCTACAAAATTCCACCCAGCTTATTATTAGGGGTTGTACTAGTGGAATCTCCTAAACATGGATAACAAAACCTTGGAGTTCATTTTTAGTGCGTGAAATAATTTTCAAATTTTTTTTTGCATACATGAACTCTAAAATCTTCATTTTGTTATGCCTGAATATCTTTTTTGTTTACGAGAAAAATGAGAGAGTGAAAACTCAAGTTTGGATCAGAAAACAAATTTCAGCATCCAAGATGGAAATGCACAAATGCTGAGAGAGATAGTTCCAAAAAGTATCTATGATTTTTAAGGATAGGCAAAATGAGGGTTGTTTGGCTCTGGTAAATATCCAACCACTTGAGAATTTGATTTTTTCCACTCCTTGAAATTTTTGGATCATTAGGTCCACTTGTATCCTCAACATGTTTCTGGCATGCGTATCCACCACATTTAAAGCATATTGGGATCAGTTACAAGTCCCTTTCCTATAAAATTCCTCCTAGCTTATTATTAGTGGTTGTACTTGTGCAATCTCCCAAACATGGATAACAAAACCTTGGAGTTCATTATTAGTGCGTGAAATAATTTTCAAATTTTTTTTGCATACAAGAACTCTAAAATTTTAATTTTGTTATGCCTTAATATCTTTTTTATTTACGAGAAAAAATGGGAGAGTGAAAGCTCAAGTTTGGATCTGAAAACATATTTGACCAACCAAGATGGAAATGCACAAATGCTGAGAGAGATAGTTCCAAAAAGTATCTGTGATTTTTAAGGATAGGCAAAAAGTGGGTTGTTTGGCTCTGGTAAATACCCAACCACTTGAGTATTTGATTTTTTCCACTCCTTGAAATTATTGGATCATTACGTCCACTTGCATCCTCAACATGTTTCTTGCATGCATATTCCACCACATTTAAAGCATGTTAGGATCAGTTTCAAGTCCCTTTCCTATAAAATTCCACCTAGCTTATTATTAGGGGTTGTACTAGTGGAATCTCCCAAACATGGATAATAAAACCTTGGATTTCATTTTTAGTGCGTGAAATAATTTTCAATTTTTTTTGCATACATGAACTCTAAAATCTTCATTTTGTTATGCCTTAATATCTTTTTTTTTTTACGAGAAAAATGGGAGAGTGAAAACTCAAGTTTGGATCTGAAAACAAATTTCAGCATCCAAGATGGAAGTGCACAAATGCTGAGAGAGATAGTTCCAAAAAGTATCTGTGATTTTTAAGGGTAGGCAAAATGTGGGTTGTTTGGCTTCGGTAAATATCCAACAACTTGAGAATTTGATTTTTTCCACTCCTTGAAATTTTTGGATCATTAGGTCCACTTGCATCCTCAACATGTTTCTGGCAAGCATATCCACCACATTTAAAGCATGTTAAGATCAGTTACAAGTCCCTTTCCTACAAAATTCCACCAAGTTTATTATTAGGGGTTGTACTAGTGGAATCTCCCAAACAAGGATAACAAAACCTTGGAGTTCATTTTTAGAACGTGAAATAAATTTAAAATTTTTTTTTTGCATACATGAACTCTAAAATTTTCATTTTGTTATGCCTTAATATCTTTTTTGTTTACGTGAAAAAATGGGAGAGTGAAAGCTCATGTTTGCGTCTGAAAAAAAAATTTACCATCAGAGATGGAAATGCACAAATGCTGAGAGAGATAGTTCCAAAAAGTATCTGTGATTTTTCAGGATAGGCAAAAAGTGGGTTGTTTAGCTCTGGTAAATATCCAACCACTTGAGAATTTGAGTTTTTCCACTCCTTGAAATTTTTGGATCATTAGGTCCACTTGCATCCTCAACATGTTTCTGGCATGCATATCCACCACATTTAAAGCATGTTTGGATCAGTTACAAGTCCCTTTCCTATAAAATTCCACCAAGTTTATTATTAGGGGTTGTACTAGTGGAATCTCCCAAACATGGATAACAAAACCTTGGAGTTCATTTTTAGTACGTGAAATAATTTTAAAATTTTTTTTTACATACGTGAACTCTAAAATTTTCATTTTGTTATTCCGTAATATCTTTTTTGTTTACGTGAAAAAATGGAAGAGTGAAAGCTCAAGTTTGGATCTGAAAAACAAATTTGACCATCAGAGATGGGAATGCACAAATGCTGAGGGAGATAGTTCCAAAAGTATCTGTGATTTTTAAGGATAGGCAAAAAGTGGGTTGTTTAACTCTGGTAATTATGCAACCACTCGAGAATTTGAGTTTTTCCACTCCTTGAAATTTTTGGATCATTAGGTCCACTTGTATCCTCAACATGTTTCTGGCATGCATATCAACCACATTTAAAGCATGTGTTGGATCAGTTGCAAGACCCTTTCCTATAAAATTCCACCTAGCTTATTATTAGGGGTTGTACTTGTGGAATCTCCCAAACATGGATAACAAAACCTTGGAATTCATTTTTAGTGGTTGAAATAATTTCCAAATTTTGTTTTGCATACATGAACACTAAAATTTTCATTTTGTTATGCTTTAATATCTTTTTTGTTTACGAGAAAAATGGGAGAGTGAAAACTCATGGTTGGATCTGGAAACAAATTTGAGGATCCAAGATGGAAATGCACAAATGCTGAGAGAGATTGTTCCAAAAATTATCTGTGATTTTTAAGGATAGGCAAAAAGTGGGTAGTTTAACTCTGGTAAATATCCAACCACATGAGAATTTGATTTTTTCCACTCCTTGAAATTTTTGGATCCTTAGGTCCACTTGCATCCTCAACATATTTCTGGCATGCATATCCACCACATTTAAAGCATGTTAGGATCAGTTACAACTCCCTTTCCTACAAAATTCCACCCAGCTTATTATTAGGGGTTGTACTAGTGGAATCTCCTAAACATGGATAACAAAACCTTGGAGTTCATTTTTAGTGCGTGAAATAATTTTCGAATTTTTTTTTGCATACATGAACTCTAAAATCTTCATTTTGTTATGCCTGAATATCTTTTTTGTTTACGAGAAAAATGAGAGAGTGAAAACTCAAGTTTGGATCAGAAAACAAATTTCAGCATCCAAGATGGAAATGCACAAATGCTGAGAGAGATAGTTCCAAAAAGTATCTATGATTTTTAAGGATAGGCAAAATGAGGGTTGTTTGGCTCTGGTAAATATCCAACCACTTGAGAATTTGATTTTTTCCACTCCTTGAAATTTTTGGATCATTAGGTCCACTTGTATCCTCAACATGTTTCTGGCATGCGTATCCACCACATTTAAAGCATATTGGGATCAGTTACAAGTCCCTTTCCTATAAAATTCCTCCTAGCTTATTATTAGTGGTTGTACTTGTGCAATCTCCCAAACATGGATAACAAAACCTTGGAGTTCATTATTAGTGCGTGAAATAATTTTCAAATTTTTTTTGCATACAAGAACTCTAAAATTTTAATTTTGTTATGCCTTAATATCTTTTTTATTTACGAGAAAAAATGGGAGAGTGAAAGCTCAAGTTTGGATCTGAAAACATATTTGACCAACCAAGATGGAAATGCACAAATGCTGAGAGAGATAGTTCCAAAAAGTATCTGTGATTTTTAAGGATAGGCAAAAAGTGGGTTGTTTGGCTCTGGTAAATACCCAACCACTTGAGTATTTGATTTTTTCCACTCCTTGAAATTATTGGATCATTACGTCCACTTGCATCCTCAACATGTTTCTTGCATGCATATTCCACCACATTTAAAGCATGTTAGGATCAGTTTCAAGTCCCTTTCCTATAAAATTCCACCTAGCTTATTATTAGGGGTTGTACTAGTGGAATCTCCCAAACATGGATAATAAAACCTTGGATTTCATTTTTAGTGCGTGAAATAATTTTCAATTTTTTTTGCATACATGAACTCTAAAATCTTCATTTTGTTATGCCTTAATATCTTTTTTTTTTTACGAGAAAAATGGGAGAGTGAAAACTCAAGTTTGGATCTGAAAACAAATTTCAGCATCCAAGATGGAAGTGCACAAATGCTGAGAGAGATAGTTCCAAAAAGTATCTGTGATTTTTAAGGGTAGGCAAAATGTGGGTTGTTTGGCTTCGTAAATATCCAACAACTTGAGAATTTGATTTTTTCCACTCCTTGAAATTTTTGGATCATTAGGTCCACTTGCATCCTCAACATGTTTCTGGCAAGCATATCCACCACATTTAAAGCATGTTAAGATCAGTTACAAGTCCCTTTCCTACAAAATTCCACCAAGTTTATTATTAGGGGTTGTACTAGTGGAATCTCCCAAACAAGGATAACAAAACCTTGGAGTTCATTTTTAGAACGTGAAATAAATTTAAAATTTTTTTTTTGCATACATGAACTCTAAAATTTTCATTTTGTTATGCCTTAATATCTTTTTTGTTTACGTGAAAAAATGGGAGAGTGAAAGCTCATGTTTGCGTCTGAAAAAAAATTTTACCATCAGAGATGGAAATGCACAAATGCTGAGAGAGATAGTTCCAAAAAGTATCTGTGATTTTTCAGGATAGGCAAAAAGTGGGTTGTTTAGCTCTGGTAAATATCCAACCACTTGAGAATTTGAGTTTTTCCACTCCTTGAAATTTTTGGATCATTAGGTCCACTTGCATCCTCAACATGTTTCTGGCATGCATATCCACCACATTTAAAGCATGTTTGGATCAGTTACAAGTCCCTTTCCTATAAAATTCCACCAAGTTTATTATTAGGGGTTGTACTAGTGGAATCTCCCAAACATGGATAACAAAACCTTGGAGTTCATTTTTAGTACGTGAAATAATTTTAAAATTTTTTTTTACATACGTGAACTCTAAAATTTTCATTTTGTTATTCCGTAATATCTTTTTTGTTTACGTGAAAAAATGGAAGAGTGAAAGCTCAAGTTTGGATCTGAAAAACAAATTTGACCATCAGAGATGGGAATGCACAAATGCTGAGGGAGATAGTTCCAAAAGTATCTGTGATTTTTAAGGATAGGCAAAAAGTGGGTTGTTTAACTCTGGTAATTATGCAACCACTTGAGAATTTGAGTTTTTCCACTCCTTGAAATTTTTGGATCATTAGGTCCACTTGTATCCTCAACATGTTTCTGGCATGCATATCAACCACATTTAAAGCATGTGTTGGATCAGTTGCAAGACCCTTTCCTATAAAATTCCACCTAGCTTATTATTAGGGGTTGTACTTGTGGAATCTCCCAAACATGGATAACAAAACCTTGGAATTCATTTTTAGTGGTTGAAATAATTTCCAAATTTTGTTTTGCATACATGAACACTAAAATTTTCATTTTGTTATGCTTTAATATCTTTTTTGTTTACGAGAAAAATGGGAGAGTGAAAACTCATGGTTGGATCTGGAAACAAATTTGAGGATCCAAGATGGAAATGCACAAATGCTGAGAGAGATTGTTCCAAAAATTATCTGTGATTTTTAAGGATAGGCAAAAAGTGGGTAGTTTAACTCTGGTAAATATCCAACCACATGAGAATTTGATTTTTTCCACTCCTTGAAATTTTTGGATCCTTAGGTCCACTTGCATCCTCAACATATTTCTGGCATGCATATCCACCACATTTAAAGCATGTTAGGATCAGTTACAACTCCCTTTCCTACAAAATTCCACCCAGCTTATTATTAGGGGTTGTACTAGTGGAATCTCCTAAACATGGATAACAAAACCTTGGAGTTCATTTTTAGTGCGTGAAATAATTTTCAAATTTTTTTTTGCATACATGAACTCTAAAATCTTCATTTTGTTATGCCTGAATATCTTTTTTGTTTACGAGAAAAATGAGAGAGTGAAAACTCAAGTTTGGATCAGAAAACAAATTTCAGCATCCAAGATGGAAATGCACAAATGCTGAGAGAGATAGTTCCAAAAAGTATCTATGATTTTTAAGGATAGGCAAAATGAGGGTTGTTTGGCTCTGGTAAATATCCAACCACTTGAGAATTTGATTTTTTCCACTCCTTGAAATTTTTGGATCATTAGGTCCACTTGTATCCTCAACATGTTTCTGGCATGCGTATCCACCACATTTAAAGCATATTGGGATCAGTTACAAGTCCCTTTCCTATAAAATTCCTCCTAGCTTATTATTAGTGGTTGTACTTGTGCAATCTCCCAAACATGGATAACAAAACCTTGGAGTTCATTATTAGTGCGTGAAATAATTTTCAAATTTTTTTTGCATACAAGAACTCTAAAATTTTAATTTTGTTATGCCTTAATATCTTTTTTATTTACGAGAAAAAATGGGAGAGTGAAAGCTCAAGTTTGGATCTGAAAACATATTTGACCAACCAAGATGGAAATGCACAAATGCTGAGAGAGATAGTTCCAAAAAGTATCTGTGATTTTTAAGGATAGGCAAAAAGTGGGTTGTTTGGCTCTGGTAAATACCCAACCACTTGAGTATTTGATTTTTTCCACTCCTTGAAATTATTGGATCATTACGTCCACTTGCATCCTCAACATGTTTCTTGCATGCATATTCCACCACATTTAAAGCATGTTAGGATCAGTTTCAAGTCCCTTTCCTATAAAATTCCACCTAGCTTATTATTAGGGGTTGTACTAGTGGAATCTCCCAAACATGGATAATAAAACCTTGGATTTCATTTTTAGTGCGTGAAATAATTTTCAATTTTTTTTGCATACATGAACTCTAAAATCTTCATTTTGTTATGCCTTAATATCTTTTTTTTTTTACGAGAAAAATGGGAGAGTGAAAACTCAAGTTTGGATCTGAAAACAAATTTCAGCATCCAAGATGGAAGTGCACAAATGCTGAGAGAGATAGTTCCAAAAAGTATCTGTGATTTTTAAGGGTAGGCAAAATGTGGGTTGTTTGGCTTCGGTAAATATCCAACAACTTGAGAATTTGATTTTTTCCACTCCTTGAAATTTTTGGATCATTAGGTCCACTTGCATCCTCAACATGTTTCTGGCAAGCATATCCACCACATTTAAAGCATGTTAAGATCAGTTACAAGTCCCTTTCCTACAAAATTCCACCAAGTTTATTATTAGGGGTTGTACTAGTGGAATCTCCCAAACAAGGATAACAAAACCTTGGAGTTCATTTTTAGAACGTGAAATAAATTTAAAATTTTTTTTTTGCATACATGAACTCTAAAATTTTCATTTTGTTATGCCTTAATATCTTTTTTGTTTACGTGAAAAAATGGGAGAGTGAAAGCTCATGTTTGCGTCTGAAAAAAAATTTTACCATCAGAGATGGAAATGCACAAATGCTGAGAGAGATAGTTCCAAAAAGTATCTGTGATTTTTCAGGATAGGCAAAAAGTGGGTTGTTTAGCTCTGGTAAATATCCAACCACTTGAGAATTTGAGTTTTTCCACTCCTTGAAATTTTTGGATCATTAGGTCCACTTGCATCCTCAACATGTTTCTGGCATGCATATCCACCACATTTAAAGCATGTTTGGATCAGTTACAAGTCCCTTTCCTATAAAATTCCACCAAGTTTATTATTAGGGGTTGTACTAGTGGAATCTCCCAAACATGGATAACAAAACCTTGGAGTTCATTTTTAGTACGTGAAATAATTTTAAAATTTTTTTTTACATACGTGAACTCTAAAATTTTCATTTTGTTATTCCGTAATATCTTTTTTGTTTACGTGAAAAAATGGAAGAGTGAAAGCTCAAGTTTGGATCTGAAAAACAAATTTGACCATCAGAGATGGGAATGCACAAATGCTGAGGGAGATAGTTCCAAAAGTATCTGTGATTTTTAAGGATAGGCAAAAAGTGGGTTGTTTAACTCTGGTAATTATGCAACCACTTGAGAATTTGAGTTTTTCCACTCCTTGAAATTTTTGGATCATTAGGTCCACTTGTATCCTCAACATGTTTCTGGCATGCATATCAACCACATTTAAAGCATGTGTTGGATCAGTTGCAAGACCCTTTCCTATAAAATTCCACCTAGCTTATTATTAGGGGTTGTACTTGTGGAATCTCCCAAACATGGATAACAAAACCTTGGAATTCATTTTTAGTGGTTGAAATAATTTCCAAATTTTGTTTTGCATACATGAACACTAAAATTTTCATTTTGTTATGCTTTAATATCTTTTTTGTTTACGAGAAAAATGGGAGAGTGAAAACTCATGGTTGGATCTGGAAACAAATTTGAGGATCCAAGATGGAAATGCACAAATGCTGAGAGAGATTGTTCCAAAAATTATCTGTGATTTTTAAGGATAGGCAAAAAGTGGGTAGTTTAACTCTGGTAAATATCCAACCACATGAGAATTTGATTTTTTCCACTCCTTGAAATTTTTGGATCCTTAGGTCCACTTGCATCCTCAACATATTTCTGGCATGCATATCCACCACATTTAAAGCATGTTAGGATCAGTTACAACTCCCTTTCCTACAAAATTCCACCCAGCTTATTATTAGGGGTTGTACTAGTGGAATCTCCTAAACATGGATAACAAAACCTTGGAGTTCATTTTTAGTGCGTGAAATAATTTTCAAATTTTTTTTTGCATACATGAACTCTAAAATCTTCATTTTGTTATGCCTGAATATCTTTTTTGTTTACGAGAAAAATGAGAGAGTGAAAACTCAAGTTTGGATCAGAAAACAAATTTCAGCATCCAAGATGGAAATGCACAAATGCTGAGAGAGATAGTTCCAAAAAGTATCTATGATTTTTAAGGATAGGCAAAATGAGGGTTGTTTGGCTCTGGTAAATATCCAACCACTTGAGAATTTGATTTTTTCCACTCCTTGAAATTTTTGGATCATTAGGTCCACTTGTATCCTCAACATGTTTCTGGCATGCGTATCCACCACATTTAAAGCATATTGGGATCAGTTACAAGTCCCTTTCCTATAAAATTCCTCCTAGCTTATTATTAGTGGTTGTACTTGTGCAATCTCCCAAACATGGATAACAAAACCTTGGAGTTCATTATTAGTGCGTGAAATAATTTTCAAATTTTTTTTGCATACAAGAACTCTAAAATTTTAATTTTGTTATGCCTTAATATCTTTTTTATTTACGAGAAAAAATGGGAGAGTGAAAGCTCAAGTTTGGATCTGAAAACATATTTGACCAACCAAGATGGAAATGCACAAATGCTGAGAGAGATAGTTCCAAAAAGTATCTGTGATTTTTAAGGATAGGCAAAAAGTGGGTTGTTTGGCTCTGGTAAATACCCAACCACTTGAGTATTTGATTTTTTCCACTCCTTGAAATTATTGGATCATTACGTCCACTTGCATCCTCAACATGTTTCTTGCATGCATATTCCACCACATTTAAAGCATGTTAGGATCAGTTTCAAGTCCCTTTCCTATAAAATTCCACCTAGCTTATTATTAGGGGTTGTACTAGTGGAATCTCCCAAACATGGATAATAAAACCTTGGATTTCATTTTTAGTGCGTGAAATAATTTTCAATTTTTTTTGCATACATGAACTCTAAAATCTTCATTTTGTTATGCCTTAATATCTTTTTTTTTTTACGAGAAAAATGGGAGAGTGAAAACTCAAGTTTGGATCTGAAAACAAATTTCAGCATCCAAGATGGAAGTGCACAAATGCTGAGAGAGATAGTTCCAAAAAGTATCTGTGATTTTTAAGGGTAGGCAAAATGTGGGTTGTTTGGCTTCGGTAAATATCCAACAACTTGAGAATTTGATTTTTTCCACTCCTTGAAATTTTTGGATCATTAGGTCCACTTGCATCCTCAACATGTTTCTGGCAAGCATATCCACCACATTTAAAGCATGTTAAGATCAGTTACAAGTCCCTTTCCTACAAAATTCCACCAAGTTTATTATTAGGGGTTGTACTAGTGGAATCTCCCAAACAAGGATAACAAAACCTTGGAGTTCATTTTTAGAACGTGAAATAAATTTAAAATTTTTTTTTTGCATACATGAACTCTAAAATTTTCATTTTGTTATGCCTTAATATCTTTTTTGTTTACGTGAAAAAATGGGAGAGTGAAAGCTCATGTTTGCGTCTGAAAAAAAATTTTACCATCAGAGATGGAAATGCACAAATGCTGAGAGAGATAGTTCCAAAAAGTATCTGTGATTTTTCAGGATAGGCAAAAAGTGGGTTGTTTAGCTCTGGTAAATATCCAACCACTTGAGAATTTGAGTTTTTCCACTCCTTGAAATTTTTGGATCATTAGGTCCACTTGCATCCTCAACATGTTTCTGGCATGCATATCCACCACATTTAAAGCATGTTTGGATCAGTTACAAGTCCCTTTCCTATAAAATTCCACCAAGTTTATTATTAGGGGTTGTACTAGTGGAATCTCCCAAACATGGATAACAAAACCTTGGAGTTCATTTTTAGTACGTGAAATAATTTTAAAATTTTTTTTTACATACGTGAACTCTAAAATTTTCATTTTGTTATTCCGTAATATCTTTTTTGTTTACGTGAAAAAATGGAAGAGTGAAAGCTCAAGTTTGGATCTGAAAAACAAATTTGACCATCAGAGATGGGAATGCACAAATGCTGAGGGAGATAGTTCCAAAAGTATCTGTGATTTTTAAGGATAGGCAAAAAGTGGGTTGTTTAACTCTGGTAATTATGCAACCACTTGAGAATTTGAGTTTTTCCACTCCTTGAAATTTTTGGATCATTAGGTCCACTTGTATCCTCAACATGTTTCTGGCATGCATATCAACCACATTTAAAGCATGTGTTGGATCAGTTGCAAGACCCTTTCCTATAAAATTCCACCTAGCTTATTATTAGGGGTTGTACTTGTGGAATCTCCCAAACATGGATAACAAAACCTTGGAATTCATTTTTAGTGGTTGAAATAATTTCCAAATTTTGTTTTGCATACATGAACACTAAAATTTTCATTTTGTTATGCTTTAATATCTTTTTTGTTTACGAGAAAAATGGGAGAGTGAAAACTCATGGTTGGATCTGGAAACAAATTTGAGGATCCAAGATGGAAATGCACAAATGCTGAGAGAGATTGTTCCAAAAATTATCTGTGATTTTTAAGGATAGGCAAAAAGTGGGTAGTTTAACTCTGGTAAATATCCAACCACATGAGAATTTGATTTTTTCCACTCCTTGAAATTTTTGGATCCTTAGGTCCACTTGCATCCTCAACATATTTCTGGCATGCATATCCACCACATTTAAAGCATGTTAGGATCAGTTACAACTCCCTTTCCTACAAAATTCCACCCAGCTTATTATTAGGGGTTGTACTAGTGGAATCTCCTAAACATGGATAACAAAACCTTGGAGTTCATTTTTAGTGCGTGAAATAATTTTCAAATTTTTTTTTGCATACATGAACTCTAAAATCTTCATTTTGTTATGCCTGAATATCTTTTTTGTTTACGAGAAAAATGAGAGAGTGAAAACTCAAGTTTGGATCAGAAAACAAATTTCAGCATCCAAGATGGAAATGCACAAATGCTGAGAGAGATAGTTCCAAAAAGTATCTATGATTTTTAAGGATAGGCAAAATGAGGGTTGTTTGGCTCTGGTAAATATCCAACCACTTGAGAATTTGATTTTTTCCACTCCTTGAAATTTTTGGATCATTAGGTCCACTTGTATCCTCAACATGTTTCTGGCATGCGTATCCACCACATTTAAAGCATATTGGGATCAGTTACAAGTCCCTTTCCTATAAAATTCCTCCTAGCTTATTATTAGTGGTTGTACTTGTGCAATCTCCCAAACATGGATAACAAAACCTTGGAGTTCATTATTAGTGCGTGAAATAATTTTCAAATTTTTTTTGCATACAAGAACTCTAAAATTTTAATTTTGTTATGCCTTAATATCTTTTTTATTTACGAGAAAAAATGGGAGAGTGAAAGCTCAAGTTTGGATCTGAAAACATATTTGACCAACCAAGATGGAAATGCACAAATGCTGAGAGAGATAGTTCCAAAAAGTATCTGTGATTTTTAAGGATAGGCAAAAAGTGGGTTGTTTGGCTCTGGTAAATACCCAACCACTTGAGTATTTGATTTTTTCCACTCCTTGAAATTATTGGATCATTACGTCCACTTGCATCCTCAACATGTTTCTTGCATGCATATTCCACCACATTTAAAGCATGTTAGGATCAGTTTCAAGTCCCTTTCCTATAAAATTCCACCTAGCTTATTATTAGGGGTTGTACTAGTGGAATCTCCCAAACATGGATAATAAAACCTTGGATTTCATTTTTAGTGCGTGAAATAATTTTCAATTTTTTTTGCATACATGAACTCTAAAATCTTCATTTTGTTATGCCTTAATATCTTTTTTTTTTTACGAGAAAAATGGGAGAGTGAAAACTCAAGTTTGGATCTGAAAACAAATTTCAGCATCCAAGATGGAAGTGCACAAATGCTGAGAGAGATAGTTCCAAAAAGTATCTGTGATTTTTAAGGGTAGGCAAAATGTGGGTTGTTTGGCTTCGGTAAATATCCAACAACTTGAGAATTTGATTTTTTCCACTCCTTGAAATTTTTGGATCATTAGGTCCACTTGCATCCTCAACATGTTTCTGGCAAGCATATCCACCACATTTAAAGCATGTTAAGATCAGTTACAAGTCCCTTTCCTACAAAATTCCACCAAGTTTATTATTAGGGGTTGTACTAGTGGAATCTCCCAAACAAGGATAACAAAACCTTGGAGTTCATTTTTAGAACGTGAAATAAATTTAAAATTTTTTTTTTGCATACATGAACTCTAAAATTTTCATTTTGTTATGCCTTAATATCTTTTTTGTTTACGTGAAAAAATGGGAGAGTGAAAGCTCATGTTTGCGTCTGAAAAAAAATTTTACCATCAGAGATGGAAATGCACAAATGCTGAGAGAGATAGTTCCAAAAAGTATCTGTGATTTTTCAGGATAGGCAAAAAGTGGGTTGTTTAGCTCTGGTAAATATCCAACCACTTGAGAATTTGAGTTTTTCCACTCCTTGAAATTTTTGGATCATTAGGTCCACTTGCATCCTCAACATGTTTCTGGCATGCATATCCACCACATTTAAAGCATGTTTGGATCAGTTACAAGTCCCTTTCCTATAAAATTCCACCAAGTTTATTATTAGGGGTTGTACTAGTGGAATCTCCCAAACATGGATAACAAAACCTTGGAGTTCATTTTTAGTACGTGAAATAATTTTAAAATTTTTTTTTACATACGTGAACTCTAAAATTTTCATTTTGTTATTCCGTAATATCTTTTTTGTTTACGTGAAAAAATGGAAGAGTGAAAGCTCAAGTTTGGATCTGAAAAACAAATTTGACCATCAGAGATGGGAATGCACAAATGCTGAGGGAGATAGTTCCAAAAGTATCTGTGATTTTTAAGGATAGGCAAAAAGTGGGTTGTTTAACTCTGGTAATTATGCAACCACTTGAGAATTTGAGTTTTTCCACTCCTTGAAATTTTTGGATCATTAGGTCCACTTGTATCCTCAACATGTTTCTGGCATGCATATCAACCACATTTAAAGCATGTGTTGGATCAGTTGCAAGACCCTTTCCTATAAAATTCCACCTAGCTTATTATTAGGGGTTGTACTTGTGGAATCTCCCAAACATGGATAACAAAACCTTGGAATTCATTTTTAGTGGTTGAAATAATTTCCAAATTTTGTTTTGCATACATGAACACTAAAATTTTCATTTTGTTATGCTTTAATATCTTTTTTGTTTACGAGAAAAATGGGAGAGTGAAAACTCATGGTTGGATCTGGAAACAAATTTGAGGATCCAAGATGGAAATGCACAAATGCTGAGAGAGATTGTTCCAAAAATTATCTGTGATTTTTAAGGATAGGCAAAAAGTGGGTAGTTTAACTCTGGTAAATATCCAACCACATGAGAATTTGATTTTTTCCACTCCTTGAAATTTTTGGATCCTTAGGTCCACTTGCATCCTCAACATATTTCTGGCATGCATATCCACCACATTTAAAGCATGTTAGGATCAGTTACAACTCCCTTTCCTACAAAATTCCACCCAGCTTATTATTAGGGGTTGTACTAGTGGAATCTCCTAAACATGGATAACAAAACCTTGGAGTTCATTTTTAGTGCGTGAAATAATTTTCAAATTTTTTTTTGCATACATGAACTCTAAAATCTTCATTTTGTTATGCCTGAATATCTTTTTTGTTTACGAGAAAAATGAGAGAGTGAAAACTCAAGTTTGGATCAGAAAACAAATTTCAGCATCCAAGATGGAAATGCACAAATGCTGAGAGAGATAGTTCCAAAAAGTATCTATGATTTTTAAGGATAGGCAAAATGAGGGTTGTTTGGCTCTGGTAAATATCCAACCACTTGAGAATTTGATTTTTTCCACTCCTTGAAATTTTTGGATCATTAGGTCCACTTGTATCCTCAACATGTTTCTGGCATGCGTATCCACCACATTTAAAGCATATTGGGATCAGTTACAAGTCCCTTTCCTATAAAATTCCTCCTAGCTTATTATTAGTGGTTGTACTTGTGCAATCTCCCAAACATGGATAACAAAACCTTGGAGTTCATTATTAGTGCGTGAAATAATTTTCAAATTTTTTTTGCATACAAGAACTCTAAAATTTTAATTTTGTTATGCCTTAATATCTTTTTTATTTACGAGAAAAAATGGGAGAGTGAAAGCTCAAGTTTGGATCTGAAAACATATTTGACCAACCAAGATGGAAATGCACAAATGCTGAGAGAGATAGTTCCAAAAAGTATCTGTGATTTTTAAGGATAGGCAAAAAGTGGGTTGTTTGGCTCTGGTAAATACCCAACCACTTGAGTATTTGATTTTTTCCACTCCTTGAAATTATTGGATCATTACGTCCACTTGCATCCTCAACATGTTTCTTGCATGCATATTCCACCACATTTAAAGCATGTTAGGATCAGTTTCAAGTCCCTTTCCTATAAAATTCCACCTAGCTTATTATTAGGGGTTGTACTAGTGGAATCTCCCAAACATGGATAATAAAACCTTGGATTTCATTTTTAGTGCGTGAAATAATTTTCAATTTTTTTTGCATACATGAACTCTAAAATCTTCATTTTGTTATGCCTTAATATCTTTTTTTTTTTACGAGAAAAATGGGAGAGTGAAAACTCAAGTTTGGATCTGAAAACAAATTTCAGCATCCAAGATGGAAGTGCACAAATGCTGAGAGAGATAGTTCCAAAAAGTATCTGTGATTTTTAAGGGTAGGCAAAATGTGGGTTGTTTGGCTTCGGTAAATATCCAACAACTTGAGAATTTGATTTTTTCCACTCCTTGAAATTTTTGGATCATTAGGTCCACTTGCATCCTCAACATGTTTCTGGCAAGCATATCCACCACATTTAAAGCATGTTAAGATCAGTTACAAGTCCCTTTCCTACAAAATTCCACCAAGTTTATTATTAGGGGTTGTACTAGTGGAATCTCCCAAACAAGGATAACAAAACCTTGGAGTTCATTTTTAGAACGTGAAATAAATTTAAAATTTTTTTTTTGCATACATGAACTCTAAAATTTTCATTTTGTTATGCCTTAATATCTTTTTTGTTTACGTGAAAAAATGGGAGAGTGAAAGCTCATGTTTGCGTCTGAAAAAAAATTTTACCATCAGAGATGGAAATGCACAAATGCTGAGAGAGATAGTT
The DNA here is from genome assembly GCF_029961685.1 of Aristolochia californica. Classification (NCBI taxonomy): domain Eukaryota; kingdom Viridiplantae; phylum Streptophyta; class Magnoliopsida; order Piperales; family Aristolochiaceae; genus Aristolochia; species Aristolochia californica. The sequence goes on from NW_027181837.1 coordinate 8,827,397, forward strand.
CCAAAAAGTATCTGTGATTTTTCAGGATAGGCAAAAAGTGGGTTGTTTAGCTCTGGTAAATATCCAACCACTTGAGAATTTGAGTTTTTCCACTCCTTGAAATTTTTGGATCATTAGGTCCACTTGCATCCTCAACATGTTTCTGGCATGCATATCCACCACATTTAAAGCATGTTTGGATCAGTTACAAGTCCCTTTCCTATAAAATTCCACCAAGTTTATTATTAGGGGTTGTACTAGTGGAATCTCCCAAACATGGATAACAAAACCTTGGAGTTCATTTTTAGTACGTGAAATAATTTTAAAATTTTTTTTTACATACGTGAACTCTAAAATTTTCATTTTGTTATTCCGTAATATCTTTTTTGTTTACGTGAAAAAATGGAAGAGTGAAAGCTCAAGTTTGGATCTGAAAAACAAATTTGACCATCAGAGATGGGAATGCACAAATGCTGAGGGAGATAGTTCCAAAAGTATCTGTGATTTTTAAGGATAGGCAAAAAGTGGGTTGTTTAACTCTGGTAATTATGCAACCACTTGAGAATTTGAGTTTTTCCACTCCTTGAAATTTTTGGATCATTAGGTCCACTTGTATCCTCAACATGTTTCTGGCATGCATATCAACCACATTTAAAGCATGTGTTGGATCAGTTGCAAGACCCTTTCCTATAAAATTCCACCTAGCTTATTATTAGGGGTTGTACTTGTGGAATCTCCCAAACATGGATAACAAAACCTTGGAATTCATTTTTAGTGGTTGAAATAATTTCCAAATTTTGTTTTGCATACATGAACACTAAAATTTTCATTTTGTTATGCTTTAATATCTTTTTTGTTTACGAGAAAAATGGGAGAGTGAAAACTCATGGTTGGATCTGGAAACAAATTTGAGGATCCAAGATGGAAATGCACAAATGCTGAGAGAGATTGTTCCAAAAATTATCTGTGATTTTTAAGGATAGGCAAAAAGTGGGTAGTTTAACTCTGGTAAATATCCAACCACATGAGAATTTGATTTTTTCCACTCCTTGAAATTTTTGGATCCTTAGGTCCACTTGCATCCTCAACATATTTCTGGCATGCATATCCACCACATTTAAAGCATGTTAGGATCAGTTACAACTCCCTTTCCTACAAAATTCCACCCAGCTTATTATTAGGGGTTGTACTAGTGGAATCTCCTAAACATGGATAACAAAACCTTGGAGTTCATTTTTAGTGCGTGAAATAATTTTCAAATTTTTTTTTGCATACATGAACTCTAAAATCTTCATTTTGTTATGCCTGAATATCTTTTTTGTTTACGAGAAAAATGAGAGAGTGAAAACTCAAGTTTGGATCAGAAAACAAATTTCAGCATCCAAGATGGAAATGCACAAATGCTGAGAGAGATAGTTCCAAAAAGTATCTATGATTTTTAAGGATAGGCAAAATGAGGGTTGTTTGGCTCTGGTAAATATCCAACCACTTGAGAATTTGATTTTTTCCACTCCTTGAAATTTTTGGATCATTAGGTCCACTTGTATCCTCAACATGTTTCTGGCATGCGTATCCACCACATTTAAAGCATATTGGGATCAGTTACAAGTCCCTTTCCTATAAAATTCCTCCTAGCTTATTATTAGTGGTTGTACTTGTGCAATCTCCCAAACATGGATAACAAAACCTTGGAGTTCATTATTAGTGCGTGAAATAATTTTCAAATTTTTTTTGCATACAAGAACTCTAAAATTTTAATTTTGTTATGCCTTAATATCTTTTTTATTTACGAGAAAAAATGGGAGAGTGAAAGCTCAAGTTTGGATCTGAAAACATATTTGACCAACCAAGATGGAAATGCACAAATGCTGAGAGAGATAGTTCCAAAAAGTATCTGTGATTTTTAAGGATAGGCAAAAAGTGGGTTGTTTGGCTCTGGTAAATACCCAACCACTTGAGTATTTGATTTTTTCCACTCCTTGAAATTATTGGATCATTACGTCCACTTGCATCCTCAACATGTTTCTTGCATGCATATCCACCACATTTAAAGCATGTTAGGATCAGTTTCAAGTCCCTTTCCTATAAAATTCCACCTAGCTTATTATTAGGGGTTGTACTAGTGGAATCTCCCAAACATGGATAATAAAACCTTGGATTTCATTTTTAGTGCGTGAAATAATTTTCAATTTTTTTTGCATACATGAACTCTAAAATCTTCATTTTGTTATGCCTTAATATCTTTTTTTTTTTTACGAGAAAAATGGGAGAGTGAAAACTCAAGTTTGGATCTGAAAACAAATTTCAGCATCCAAGATGGAAGTGCACAAATGCTGAGAGAGATAGTTCCAAAAAGTATCTGTGATTTTTAAGGGTAGGCAAAATGTGGGTTGTTTGGCTTCAGTAAATATCCAACAACTTGAGAATTTGATTTTTTCCACTCCTTGAAATTTTTGGATCATTAGGTCCACTTGCATCCTCAACATGTTTCTGGCAAGCATATCCACCACATTTAAAGCATGTTAAGATCAGTTACAAGTCCCTTTCCTACAAAATTCCACCAAGTTTATTATTAGGGGTTGTACTAGTGGAATCTCCCAAACAAGGATAACAAAACCTTGGAGTTCATTTTTAGAACGTGAAATAAATTTAAAATTTTTTTTTTGCATACATGAACTCTAAAATTTTCATTTTGTTATGCCTTAATATCTTTTTTGTTTACGTGAAAAAATGGGAGAGTGAAAGCTCATGTTTGCGTCTGAAAAAAAATTTTACCATCAGAGATGGAAATGCACAAATGCTGAGAGAGATAGTTCCAAAAAGTATTTGTGATTTTTCAGGATAGGCAAAAAGTGGGTTGTTTAGCTCTGGTAAATATCCAACCACTTGAGAATTTGAGTTTTTCCACTCCTTGAAATTTTTGGATCATTAGGTCCACTTGCATCCTCAACATGTTTCTGGCATGCATATCCACCACATTTAAAGCATGTTTGGATCAGTTACAAGTCCCTTTCCTATAAAATTCCACCAAGTTTATTATTAGGGGTTGTACTAGTGGAATCTCCCAAACATGGATAACAAAACCTTGGAGTTCATTTTTAGTACGTGAAATAATTTTAAAATTTTTTTTTACATACGTGAACTCTAAAATTTTCATTTTGTTATTCCGTAATATCTTTTTTGTTTACGTGAAAAAATGGAAGAGTGAAAGCTCAAGTTTGGATCTGAAAAACAAATTTGACCATCAGAGATGGAAATGCACAAATGCTGAGGGAGATAGTTCCAAAAGTATCTGTGATTTTTAAGGATAGGCAAAAAGTGGGTTGTTTAACTCTGGTAATTATGCAACCACTTGAGAATTTGAGTTTTTCCACTCCTTGAAATTTTTGGATCATTAGGTCCACTTGTATCCTCAACATGTTTCTGGCATGCATATCAACCACATTTAAAGCATGTGTTGGATCAGTTGCAAGACCCTTTCCTATAAAATTCCACCTAGCTTATTATTAGGGGTTGTACTTGTGGAATCTCCCAAACATGGATAACAAAACCTTGGAATTCATTTTTAGTGGTTGAAATAATTTCCAAATTTTGTTTTGCATACATGAACACTAAAATTTTCATTTTGTTATGCTTTAATATCTTTTTTGTTTACGAGAAAAATGGGAGAGTGAAAACTCATGGTTGGATCTGGAAACAAATTTGAGGATCCAAGATGGAAATGCACAAATGCTGAGAGAGATTGTTCCAAAAATTATCTGTGATTTTTAAGGATAGGCAAAAAGTGGGTAGTTTAACTCTGGTAAATATCCAACCACATGAGAATTTGATTTTTTCCACTCCTTGAAATTTTTGGATCCTTAGGTCCACTTGCATCCTCAACATATTTCTGGCATGCATATCCACCACATTTAAAGCATGTTAGGATCAGTTACAACTCCCTTTCCTACAAAATTCCACCCAGCTTATTATTAGGGGTTGTACTAGTGGAATCTCCTAAACATGGATAACAAAACCTTGGAGTTCATTTTTAGTGCGTGAAATAATTTTCAAATTTTTTTTTGCATACATGAACTCTAAAATCTTCATTTTGTTATGCCTGAATATCTTTTTTGTTTACGAGAAAAATGAGAGAGTGAAAACTCAAGTTTGGATCAGAAAACAAATTTCAGCATCCAAGATGGAAATGCACAAATGCTGAGAGAGATAGTTCCAAAAAGTATCTATGATTTTTAAGGATAGGCAAAATGAGGGTTGTTTGGCTCTGGTAAATATCCAACCACTTGAGAATTTGATTTTTTCCACTCCTTGAAATTTTTGGATCATTAGGTCCACTTGTATCCTCAACATGTTTCTGGCATGCGTATCCACCACATTTAAAGCATATTGGGATCAGTTACAAGTCCCTTTCCTATAAAATTCCTCCTAGCTTATTATTAGTGGTTGTACTTGTGCAATCTCCCAAACATGGATAACAAAACCTTGGAGTTCATTATTAGTGCGTGAAATAATTTTCAAATTTTTTTTGCATACAAGAACTCTAAAATTTTAATTTTGTTATGCCTTAATATCTTTTTTATTTACGAGAAAAAATGGGAGAGTGAAAGCTCAAGTTTGGATCTGAAAACATATTTGACCAACCAAGATGGAAATGCACAAATGCTGAGAGAGATAGTTCCAAAAAGTATCTGTGATTTTTAAGGATAGGCAAAAAGTGGGTTGTTTGGCTCTGGTAAATACCCAACCACTTGAGTATTTGATTTTTTCCACTCCTTGAAATTATTGGATCATTACGTCCACTTGCATCCTCAACATGTTTCTTGCATGCATATCCACCACATTTAAAGCATGTTAGGATCAGTTTCAAGTCCCTTTCCTATAAAATTCCACCTAGCTTATTATTAGGGGTTGTACTAGTGGAATCTCCCAAACATGGATAATAAAACCTTGGATTTCATTTTTAGTGCGTGAAATAATTTTCAATTTTTTTTGCATACATGAACTCTAAAATCTTCATTTTGTTATGCCTTAATATCTTTTTTTTTTTACGAGAAAAATGGGAGAGTGAAAACTCAAGTTTGGATCTGAAAACAAATTTCAGCATCCAAGATGGAAGTGCACAAATGCTGAGAGAGATAGTTCCAAAAAGTATCTGTGATTTTTAAGGGTAGGCAAAATGTGGGTTGTTTGGCTTCGGTAAATATCCAACAACTTGAGAATTTGATTTTTTCCACTCCTTGAAATTTTTGGATCATTAGGTCCACTTGCATCCTCAACATGTTTCTGGCAAGCATATCCACCACATTTAAAGCATGTTAAGATCAGTTACAAGTCCCTTTCCTACAAAATTCCACCAAGTTTATTATTAGGGGTTGTACTAGTGGAATCTCCCAAACAAGGATAACAAAACCTTGGAGTTCATTTTTAGAACGTGAAATAAATTTAAAATTTTTTTTTTGCATACATGAACTCTAAAATTTTCATTTTGTTATGCCTTAATATCTTTTTTGTTTACGTGAAAAAATGGGAGAGTGAAAGCTCATGTTTGCGTCTGAAAAAAAATTTTACCATCAGAGATGGAAATGCACAAATGCTGAGAGAGATAGTTCCAAAAAGTATCTGTGATTTTTCAGGATAGGCAAAAAGTGGGTTGTTTAGCTCTGGTAAATATCCAACCACTTGAGAATTTGAGTTTTTCCACTCCTTGAAATTTTTGGATCATTAGGTCCACTTGCATCCTCAACATGTTTCTGGCATGCATATCCACCACATTTAAAGCATGTTTGGATCAGTTACAAGTCCCTTTCCTATAAAATTCCACCAAGTTTATTATTAGGGGTTGTACTAGTGGAATCTCCCAAACATGGATAACAAAACCTTGGAGTTCATTTTTAGTACGTGAAATAATTTTAAAATTTTTTTTTACATACGTGAACTCTAAAATTTTCATTTTGTTATTCCGTAATATCTTTTTTGTTTACGTGAAAAAATGGAAGAGTGAAAGCTCAAGTTTGGATCTGAAAAACAAATTTGACCATCAGAGATGGGAATGCACAAATGCTGAGGGAGATAGTTCCAAAAGTATCTGTGATTTTTAAGGATAGGCAAAAAGTGGGTTGTTTAACTCTGGTAATTATGCAACCACTTGAGAATTTGAGTTTTTCCACTCCTTGAAATTTTTGGATCATTAGGTCCACTTGTATCCTCAACATGTTTCTGGCATGCATATCAACCACATTTAAAGCATGTGTTGGATCAGTTACAAGACCCTTTCCTATAAAATTCCACCTAGCTTATTATTAGGGGTTGTACTTGTGGAATCTCCCAAACATGGATAACAAAACCTTGGAATTCATTTTTAGTGGTTGAAATAATTTCCAAATTTTGTTTTGCATACATGAACACTAAAATTTTCATTTTGTTATGCTTTAATATCTTTTTTGTTTACGAGAAAAATGGGAGAGTGAAAACTCATGGTTGGATCTGGAAACAAATTTGAGGATCCAAGATGGAAATGCACAAATGCTGAGAGAGATTGTTCCAAAAATTATCTGTGATTTTTAAGGATAGGCAAAAAGTGGGTAGTTTAACTCTGGTAAATATCCAACCACATGAGAATTTGATTTTTTCCACTCCTTGAAATTTTTGGATCCTTAGGTCCACTTGCATCCTCAACATATTTCTGGCATGCATATCCACCACATTTAAAGCATGTTAGGATCAGTTACAACTCCCTTTCCTACAAAATTCCACCCAGCTTATTATTAGGGGTTGTACTAGTGGAATCTCCTAAACATGGATAACAAAACCTTGGAGTTCATTTTTAGTGCGTGAAATAATTTTCAAATTTTTTTTTGCATACATGAACTCTAAAATCTTCATTTTGTTATGCCTGAATATCTTTTTTGTTTACGAGAAAAATGAGAGAGTGAAAACTCAAGTTTGGATCAGAAAACAAATTTCAGCATCCAAGATGGAAATGCACAAATGCTGAGAGAGATAGTTCCAAAAAGTATCTATGATTTTTAAGGATAGGCAAAATGAGGGTTGTTTGGCTCTGGTAAATATCCAACCACTTGAGAATTTGATTTTTTCCACTCCTTGAAATTTTTGGATCATTAGGTCCACTTGTATCCTCAACATGTTTCTGGCATGCGTATCCACCACATTTAAAGCATATTGGGATCAGTTACAAGTCCCTTTCCTATAAAATTCCTCCTAGCTTATTATTAGTGGTTGTACTTGTGCAATCTCCCAAACATGGATAACAAAACCTTGGAGTTCATTATTAGTGCGTGAAATAATTTTCAAATTTTTTTTGCATACAAGAACTCTAAAATTTTAATTTTGTTATGCCTTAATATCTTTTTTATTTACGAGAAAAAATGGGAGAGTGAAAGCTCAAGTTTGGATCTGAAAACATATTTGACCAACCAAGATGGAAATGCACAAATGCTGAGAGAGATAGTTCCAAAAAGTATCTGTGATTTTTAAGGATAGGCAAAAAGTGGGTTGTTTGGCTCTGGTAAATACCCAACCACTTGAGTATTTGATTTTTTCCACTCCTTGAAATTATTGGATCATTACGTCCACTTGCATCCTCAACATGTTTCTTGCATGCATATTCCACCACATTTAAAGCATGTTAGGATCAGTTTCAAGTCCCTTTCCTATAAAATTCCACCTAGCTTATTATTAGGGGTTGTACTAGTGGAATCTCCCAAACATGGATAATAAAACCTTGGATTTCATTTTTAGTGCGTGAAATAATTTTCAATTTTTTTTGCATACATGAACTCTAAAATCTTCATTTTGTTATGCCTTAATATCTTTTTTTTTTTACGAGAAAAATGGGAGAGTGAAAACTCAAGTTTGGATCTGAAAACAAATTTCAGCATCCAAGATGGAAGTGCACAAATGCTGAGAGAGATAGTTCCAAAAAGTATCTGTGATTTTTAAGGGTAGGCAAAATGTGGGTTGTTTGGCTTCGGTAAATATCCAACAACTTGAGAATTTGATTTTTTCCACTCCTTGAAATTTTTGGATCATTAGGTCCACTTGCATCCTCAACATGTTTCTGGCAAGCATATCCACCACATTTAAAGCATGTTAAGATCAGTTACAAGTCCCTTTCCTACAAAATTCCACCAAGTTTATTATTAGGGGTTGTACTAGTGGAATCTCCCAAACAAGGATAACAAAACCTTGGAGTTCATTTTTAGAACGTGAAATAAATTTAAAATTTTTTTTTTGCATACATGAACTCTAAAATTTTCATTTTGTTATGCCTTAATATCTTTTTTGTTTACGTGAAAAAATGGGAGAGTGAAAGCTCATGTTTGCGTCTGAAAAAAAATTTTACCATCAGAGATGGAAATGCACAAATGCTGAGAGAGATAGTTCCAAAAAGTATCTGTGATTTTTCAGGATAGGCAAAAAGTGGGTTGTTTAGCTCTGGTAAATATCCAACCACTTGAGAATTTGAGTTTTTCCACTCCTTGAAATTTTTGGATCATTAGGTCCACTTGCATCCTCAACATGTTTCTGGCATGCATATCCACCACATTTAAAGCATGTTTGGATCAGTTACAAGTCCCTTTCCTATAAAATTCCACCAAGTTTATTATTAGGGGTTGTACTAGTGGAATCTCCCAAACATGGATAACAAAACCTTGGAGTTCATTTTTAGTACGTGAAATAATTTTAAAATTTTTTTTTACATACGTGAACTCTAAAATTTTCATTTTGTTATTCCGTAATATCTTTTTTGTTTACGTGAAAAAATGGAAGAGTGAAAGCTCAAGTTTGGATCTGAAAAACAAATTTGACCATCAGAGATGGAAATGCACAAATGCTGAGGGAGATAGTTCCAAAAGTATCTGTGATTTTTAAGGATAGGCAAAAAGTGGGTTGTTTAACTCTGGTAATTATGCAACCACTTGAGAATTTGAGTTTTTCCACTCCTTGAAATTTTTGGATCATTAGGTCCACTTGTATCCTCAACATGTTTCTGGCATACATATCAACCACATTTAAAGCATGTGTTGGATCAGTTGCAAGACCCTTTCCTATAAAATTCCACCTAGCTTATTATTAGGGGTTGTACTTGTGGAATCTCCCAAACATGGATAACAAAACCTTGGAATTCATTTTTAGTGGTTGAAATAATTTCCAAATTTTGTTTTGCATACATGAACACTAAAATTTTCATTTTGTTATGCTTTAATATCTTTTTTGTTTACGAGAAAAATGGGAGAGTGAAAACTCATGGTTGGATCTGGAAACAAATTTGAGGATCCAAGATGGAAATGCACAAATGCTGAGAGAGATTGTTCCAAAAATTATCTGTGATTTTTAAGGATAGGCAAAAAGTGGGTAGTTTAACTCTGGTAAATATCCAACCACATGAGAATTTGATTTTTTCCACTCCTTGAAATTTTTGGATCCTTAGGTCCACTTGCATCCTCAACATATTTCTGGCATGCATATCCACCACATTTAAAGCATGTTAGGATCAGTTACAACTCCCTTTCCTACAAAATTCCACCCAGCTTATTATTAGGGGTTGTACTAGTGGAATCTCCTAAACATGGATAACAAAACCTTGGAGTTCATTTTTAGTGCGTGAAATAATTTTCAAATTTTTTTTTGCATACATGAACTCTAAAATCTTCATTTTGTTATGCCTGAATATCTTTTTTGTTTACGAGAAAAATGAGAGAGTGAAAACTCAAGTTTGGATCAGAAAACAAATTTCAGCATCCAAGATGGAAATGCACAAATGCTGAGAGAGATAGTTCCAAAAAGTATCTATGATTTTTAAGGATAGGCAAAATGAGGGTTGTTTGGCTCTGGTAAATATCCAACCACTTGAGAATTTGATTTTTTCCACTCCTTGAAATTTTTGGATCATTAGGTCCACTTGTATCCTCAACATGTTTCTGGCATGCGTATCCACCACATTTAAAGCATATTGGGATCAGTTACAAGTCCCTTTCCTATAAAATTCCTCCTAGCTTATTATTAGTGGTTGTACTTGTGCAATCTCCCAAACATGGATAACAAAACCTTGGAGTTCATTATTAGTGCGTGAAATAATTTTCAAATTTTTTTTGCATACAAGAACTCTAAAATTTTAATTTTGTTATGCCTTAATATCTTTTTTATTTACGAGAAAAAATGGGAGAGTGAAAGCTCAAGTTTGGATCTGAAAACATATTTGACCAACCAAGATGGAAATGCACAAATGCTGAGAGAGATAGTTCCAAAAAGTATCTGTGATTTTTAAGGATAGGCAAAAAGTGGGTTGTTTGGCTCTGGTAAATACCCAACCACTTGAGTATTTGATTTTTTCCACTCCTTGAAATTATTGGATCATTACGTCCACTTGCATCCTCAACATGTTTCTTGCATGCATATTCCACCACATTTAAAGCATGTTAGGATCAGTTTCAAGTCCCTTTCCTATAAAATTCCACCTAGCTTATTATTAGGGGTTGTACTAGTGGAATCTCCCAAACATGGATAATAAAACCTTGGATTTCATTTTTAGTGCGTGAAATAATTTTCAATTTTTTTTGCATACATGAACTCTAAAATCTTCATTTTGTTATGCCTTAATATCTTTTTTTTTTTACGAGAAAAATGGGAGAGTGAAAACTCAAGTTTGGATCTGAAAACAAATTTCAGCATCCAAGATGGAAGTGCACAAATGCTGAGAGAGATAGTTCCAAAAAGTATCTGTGATTTTTAAGGGTAGGCAAAATGTGGGTTGTTTGGCTTCGGTAAATATCCAACAACTTGAGAATTTGATTTTTTCCACTCCTTGAAATTTTTGGATCATTAGGTCCACTTGCATCCTCAACATGTTTCTGGCAAGCATATCCACCACATTTAAAGCATGTTAAGATCAGTTACAAGTCCCTTTCCTACAAAATTCCACCAAGTTTATTATTAGGGGTTGTACTAGTGGAATCTCCCAAACAAGGATAACAAAACCTTGGAGTTCATTTTTAGAACGTGAAATAAATTTAAAATTTTTTTTTTGCATACATGAACTCTAAAATTTTCATTTTGTTATGCCTTAATATCTTTTTTGTTTACGTGAAAAAATGGGAGAGTGAAAGCTCATGTTTGCGTCTGAAAAAAAATTTTACCATCAGAGATGGAAATGCACAAATGCTGAGAGAGATAGTTCCAAAAAGTATCTGTGATTTTTCAGGATAGGCAAAAAGTGGGTTGTTTAGCTCTGGTAAATATCCAACCACTTGAGAATTTGAGTTTTTCCACTCCTTGAAATTTTTGGATCATTAGGTCCACTTGCATCCTCAACATGTTTCTGGCATGCATATCCACCACATTTAAAGCATGTTTGGATCAGTTACAAGTCCCTTTCCTATAAAATTCCACCAAGTTTATTATTAGGGGTTGTACTAGTGGAATCTCCCAAACATGGATAACAAAACCTTGGAGTTCATTTTTAGTACGTGAAATAATTTTAAAATTTTTTTTTACATACGTGAACTCTAAAATTTTCATTTTGTTATTCCGTAATATCTTTTTTGTTTACGTGAAAAAATGGAAGAGTGAAAGCTCAAGTTTGGATCTGAAAAACAAATTTGACCATCAGAGATGGAAATGCACAAATGCTGAGGGAGATAGTTCCAAAAGTATCTGTGATTTTTAAGGATAGGCAAAAAGTGGGTTGTTTAACTCTGGTAATTATGCAACCACTTGAGAATTTGAGTTTTTCCACTCCTTGAAATTTTTGGATCATTAGGTCCACTTGTATCCTCAACATGTTTCTGGCATACATATCAACCACATTTAAAGCATGTGTTGGATCAGTTGCAAGACCCTTTCCTATAAAATTCCACCTAGCTTATTATTAGGGGTTGTACTTGTGGAATCTCCCAAACATGGATAACAAAACCTTGGAATTCATTTTTAGTGGTTGAAATAATTTCCAAATTTTGTTTTGCATACATGAACACTAAAATTTTCATTTTGTTATGCTTTAATATCTTTTTTGTTTACGAGAAAAATGGGAGAGTGAAAACTCATGGTTGGATCTGGAAACAAATTTGAGGATCCAAGATGGAAATGCACAAATGCTGAGAGAGATTGTTCCAAAAATTATCTGTGATTTTTAAGGATAGGCAAAAAGTGGGTAGTTTAACTCTGGTAAATATCCAACCACATGAGAATTTGATTTTTTCCACTCCTTGAAATTTTTGGATCCTTAGGTCCACTTGCATCCTCAACATATTTCTGGCATGCATATCCACCACATTTAAAGCATGTTAGGATCAGTTACAACTCCCTTTCCTACAAAATTCCACCCAGCTTATTATTAGGGGTTGTACTAGTGGAATCTCCTAAACATGGATAACAAAACCTTGGAGTTCATTTTTAGTGCGTGAAATAATTTTCAAATTTTTTTTTGCATACATGAACTCTAAAATCTTCATTTTGTTATGCCTGAATATCTTTTTTGTTTACGAGAAAAATGAGAGAGTGAAAACTCAAGTTTGGATCAGAAAACAAATTTCAGCATCCAAGATGGAAATGCACAAATGCTGAGAGAGATAGTTCCAAAAAGTATCTATGATTTTTAAGGATAGGCAAAATGAGGGTTGTTTGGCTCTGGTAAATATCCAACCACTTGAGAATTTGATTTTTTCCACTCCTTGAAATTTTTGGATCATTAGGTCCACTTGTATCCTCAACATGTTTCTGGCATGCGTATCCACCACATTTAAAGCATATTGGGATCAGTTACAAGTCCCTTTCCTATAAAATTCCTCCTAGCTTATTATTAGTGGTTGTACTTGTGCAATCTCCCAAACATGGATAACAAAACCTTGGAGTTCATTATTAGTGCGTGAAATAATTTTCAAATTTTTTTTGCATACAAGAACTCTAAAATTTTAATTTTGTTATGCCTTAATATCTTTTTTATTTACGAGAAAAAATGGGAGAGTGAAAGCTCAAGTTTGGATCTGAAAACATATTTGACCAACCAAGATGGAAATGCACAAATGCTGAGAGAGATAGTTCCAAAAAGTATCTGTGATTTTTAAGGATAGGCAAAAAGTGGGTTGTTTGGCTCTGGTAAATACCCAACCACTTGAGTATTTGATTTTTTCCACTCCTTGAAATTATTGGATCATTACGTCCACTTGCATCCTCAACATGTTTCTTGCATGCATATCCACCACATTTAAAGCATGTTAGGATCAGTTTCAAGTCCCTTTCCTATAAAATTCCACCTAGCTTATTATTAGGGGTTGTACTAGTGGAATCTCCCAAACATGGATAATAAAACCTTGGATTTCATTTTTAGTGCGTGAAATAATTTTCAATTTTTTTTGCATACATGAACTCTAAAATCTTCATTTTGTTATGCCTTAATATCTTTTTTTTTTTACGAGAAAAATGGGAGAGTGAAAACTCAAGTTTGGATCTGAAAACAAATTTCAGCATCCAAGATGGAAGTGCACAAATGCTGAGAGAGATAGTTCCAAAAAGTATCTGTGATTTTTAAGGGTAGGCAAAATGTGGGTTGTTTGGCTTCGGTAAATATCCAACAACTTGAGAATTTGATTTTTTCCACTCCTTGAAATTTTTGGATCATTAGGTCCACTTGCATCCTCAACATGTTTCTGGCAAGCATATCCACCACATTTAAAGCATGTTAAGATCAGTTACAAGTCCCTTTCCTACAAAATTCCACCAAGTTTATTATTAGGGGTTGTACTAGTGGAATCTCCCAAACAAGGATAACAAAACCTTGGAGTTCATTTTTAGAACGTGGAATAAATTTAAAATTTTTTTTTTGCATACATGAACTCTAAAATTTTCATTTTGTTATGCCTTAATATCTTTTTTGTTTACGTGAAAAAATGGGAGAGTGAAAGCTCATGTTTGCGTCTGAAAAAAAATTTTACCATCAGAGATGGAAATGCACAAATGCTGAGAGAGATAGTTCCAAAAAGTATCTGTGATTTTTCAGGATAGGCAAAAAGTGGGTTGTTTAGCTCTGGTAAATATCCAACCACTTGAGAATTTGAGTTTTTCCACTCCTTGAAATTTTTGGATCATTAGGTCCACTTGCATCCTCAACATGTTTCTGGCATGCATATCCACCACATTTAAAGCATGTTTGGATCAGTTACAAGTCCCTTTCCTATAAAATTCCACCAAGTTTATTATTAGGGGTTGTACTAGTGGAATCTCCCAAACATGGATAACAAAACCTTGGAGTTCATTTTTAGTACGTGAAATAATTTAAAATTTTTTTTTTACATACGTGAACTCTAAAATTTTCATTTTGTTATTCCGTAATATCTTTTTTGTTTACGTGAAAAAATGGAAGAGTGAAAGCTCAAGTTTGGATCTGAAAAACAAATTTGACCATCAGAGATGGAAATGCACAAATGCTGAGGGAGATAGTTCCAAAAGTATCTGTGATTTTTAAGGATAGGCAAAAAGTGGGTTGTTTAACTCTGGTAATTATGCAACCACTTGAGAATTTGAGTTTTTCCACTCCTTGAAATTTTTGGATCATTAGGTCCACTTGTATCCTCAACATGTTTCTGGCATGCATATCAACCACATTTAAAGCATGTTTGGATCAGTTGCAAGACCCTTTCCTATAAAATTCCACCTAGCTTATTATTAGGGGTTGTACTTGTGGAATCTCCCAAACATGGATAACAAAACCTTGGAATTCATTTTTAGTGGTTGAAATAATTTCCAAATTTTGTTTTGCATACATGAACACTAAAATTTTCATTTTGTTATGCTTTAATATCTTTTTTGTTTACGAGAAAAATGGGAGAGTGAAAACTCATGGTTGGATCTGGAAACAAATTTGAGGATCCAAGATGGAAATGCACAAATGCTGAGAGAGATTGTTCCAAAAATTATCTGTGATTTTTAAGGATAGGCAAAAAGTGGGTAGTTTAACTCTGGTAAATATCCAACCACATGAGAATTTGATTTTTTCCACTCCTTGAAATTTTTGGATCCTTAGGTCCACTTGCATCCTCAACATATTTCTGGCATGCATATCCACCACATTTAAAGCATGTTAGGATCAGTTACAACTCCCTTTCCTACAAAATTCCACCCAGCTTATTATTAGGGGTTGTACTAGTGGAATCTCCTAAACATGGATAACAAAACCTTGGAGTTCATTTTTAGTGCGTGAAATAATTTTCAAATTTTTTTTTGCATACATGAACTCTAAAATCTTCATTTTGTTATGCCTGAATATCTTTTTTGTTTACGAGAAAAATGAGAGAGTGAAAACTCAAGTTTGGATCAGAAAACAAATTTCAGCATCCAAGATGGAAATGCACAAATGCTGAGAGAGATAGTTCCAAAAAGTATCTATGATTTTTAAGGATAGGCAAAATGAGGGTTGTTTGGCTCTGGTAAATATCCAACCACTTGAGAATTTGATTTTTTCCACTCCTTGAAATTTTTGGATCATTAGGTCCACTTGTATCCTCAACATGTTTCTGGCATGCGTATCCACCACATTTAAAGCATATTGGGATCAGTTACAAGTCCCTTTCCTATAAAATTCCTCCTAGCTTATTATTAGTGGTTGTACTTGTGCAATCTCCCAAACATGGATAACAAAACCTTGGAGTTCATTATTAGTGCGTGAAATAATTTTCAAATTTTTTTTGCATACAAGAACTCTAAAATTTTAATTTTGTTATGCCTTAATATCTTTTTTATTTACGAGAAAAAATGGGAGAGTGAAAGCTCAAGTTTGGATCTGAAAACATATTTGACCAACCAAGATGGAAATGCACAAATGCTGAGAGAGATAGTTCCAAAAAGTATCTGTGATTTTTAAGGATAGGCAAAAAGTGGGTTGTTTGGCTCTGGTAAATACCCAACCACTTGAGTATTTGATTTTTTCCACTCCTTGAAATTATTGGATCATTACGTCCACTTGCATCCTCAACATGTTTCTTGCATGCATATCCACCACATTTAAAGCATGTTAGGATCAGTTTCAAGTCCCTTTCCTATAAAATTCCACCTAGCTTATTATTAGGGGTTGTACTAGTGGAATCTCCCAAACATGGATAATAAAACCTTGGATTTCATTTTTAGTGCGTGAAATAATTTTCAATTTTTTTTGCATACATGAACTCTAAAATCTTCATTTTGTTATGCCTTAATATCTTTTTTTTTTTTACGAGAAAAATGGGAGAGTGAAAACTCAAGTTTGGATCTGAAAACAAATTTCAGCATCCAAGATGGAAGTGCACAAATGCTGAGAGAGATAGTTCCAAAAAGTATCTGTGATTTTTAAGGGTAGGCAAAATGTGGGTTGTTTGGCTTCGGTAAATATCCAACAACTTGAGAATTTGATTTTTTCCACTCCTTGAAATTTTTGGATCATTAGGTCCACTTGCATCCTCAACATGTTTCTGGCAAGCATATCCACCACATTTAAAGCATGTTAAGATCAGTTACAAGTCCCTTTCCTACAAAATTCCACCAAGTTTATTATTAGGGGTTGTACTAGTGGAATCTCCCAAACAAGGATAACAAAACCTTGGAGTTCATTTTTAGAACGTGAAATAAATTTAAAATTTTTTTTTTGCATACATGAACTCTAAAATTTTCATTTTGTTATGCCTTAATATCTTTTTTGTTTACGTGAAAAAATGGGAGAGTGAAAGCTCATGTTTGCGTCTGAAAAAAAATTTTACCATCAGAGATGGAAATGCACAAATGCTGAGAGAGATAGTTCCAAAAAGTATCTGTGATTTTTCAGGATAGGCAAAAAGTGGGTTGTTTAGCTCTGGTAAATATCCAACCACTTGAGAATTTGAGTTTTTCCACTCCTTGAAATTTTTGGATCATTAGGTCCACTTGCATCCTCAACATGTTTCTGGCATGCATATCCACCACATTTAAAGCATGTTTGGATCAGTTACAAGTCCCTTTCCTATAAAATTCCACCAAGTTTATTATTAGGGGTTGTACTAGTGGAATCTCCCAAACATGGATAACAAAACCTTGGAGTTCATTTTTAGTACGTGAAATAATTTAAAATTTTTTTTTTACATACGTGAACTCTAAAATTTTCATTTTGTTATTCCGTAATATCTTTTTTGTTTACGTGAAAAAATGGAAGAGTGAAAGCTCAAGTTTGGATCTGAAAAACAAATTTGACCATCAGAGATGGAAATGCACAAATGCTGAGGGAGATAGTTCCAAAAGTATCTGTGATTTTTAAGGATAGGCAAAAAGTGGGTTGTTTAACTCTGGTAATTATGCAACCACTTGAGAATTTGAGTTTTTCCACTCCTTGAAATTTTTGGATCATTAGGTCCACTTGTATCCTCAACATGTTTCTGGCATGCATATCAACCACATTTAAAGCATGTTTGGATCAGTTGCAAGACCCTTTCCTATAAAATTCCACCTAGCTTATTATTAGGGGTTGTACTTGTGGAATCTCCCAAACATGGATAACAAAACCTTGGAATTCATTTTTAGTGGTTGAAATAATTTCCAAATTTTGTTTTGCATACATGAACACTAAAATTTTCATTTTGTTATGCTTTAATATCTTTTTTGTTTACGAGAAAAATGGGAGAGTGAAAACTCATGGTTGGATCTGGAAACAAATTTGAGGATCCAAGATGGAAATGCACAAATGCTGAGAGAGATTGTTCCAAAAATTATCTGTGATTTTTAAGGATAGGCAAAAAGTGGGTAGTTTAACTCTGGTAAATATCCAACCACATGAGAATTTGATTTTTTCCACTCCTTGAAATTTTTGGATCCTTAGGTCCACTTGCATCCTCAACATATTTCTGGCATGCATATCCACCACATTTAAAGCATGTTAGGATCAGTTACAACTCCCTTTCCTACAAAATTCCACCCAGCTTATTATTAGGGGTTGTACTAGTGGAATCTCCTAAACATGGATAACAAAACCTTGGAGTTCATTTTTAGTGCGTGAAATAATTTTCAAATTTTTTTTTGCATACATGAACTCTAAAATCTTCATTTTGTTATGCCTGAATATCTTTTTTGTTTACGAGAAAAATGAGAGAGTGAAAACTCAAGTTTGGATCAGAAAACAAATTTCAGCATCCAAGATGGAAATGCACAAATGCTGAGAGAGATAGTTCCAAAAAGTATCTATGATTTTTAAGGATAGGCAAAATGAGGGTTGTTTGGCTCTGGTAAATATCCAACCACTTGAGAATTTGATTTTTTCCACTCCTTGAAATTTTTGGATCATTAGGTCCACTTGTATCCTCAACATCTTTCTGGCATGCGTATCCACCACATTTAAAGCATATTGGGATCAGTTACAAGTCCCTTTCCTATAAAATTCCTCCTAGCTTATTATTAGTGGTTGTACTTGTGCAATCTCCCAAACATGGATAACAAAACCTTGGAGTTCATTATTAGTGCGTGAAATAATTTTCAAATTTTTTTTGCATACAAGAACTCTAAAATTTTAATTTTGTTATGCCTTAATATCTTTTTTATTTACGAGAAAAAATGGGAGAGTGAAAGCTCAAGTTTGGATCTGAAAACATATTTGACCAACCAAGATGGAAATGCACAAATGCTGAGAGAGATAGTTCCAAAAAGTATCTGTGATTTTTAAGGATAGGCAAAAAGTGGGTTGTTTGGCTCTGGTAAATACCCAACCACTTGAGTATTTGATTTTTTCCACTCCTTGAAATTATTGGATCATTACGTCCACTTGCATCCTCAACATGTTTCTTGCATGCATATCCACCACATTTAAAGCATGTTAGGATCAGTTTCAAGTCCCTTTCCTATAAAATTCCACCTAGCTTATTATTAGGGGTTGTACTAGTGGAATCTCCCAAACATGGATAATAAAACCTTGGATTTCATTTTTAGTGCGTGAAATAATTTTCAATTTTTTTTGCATACATGAACTCTAAAATCTTCATTTTGTTATGCCTTAATATCTTTTTTTTTTTTACGAGAAAAATGGGAGAGTGAAAACTCAAGTTTGGATCTGAAAACAAATTTCAGCATCCAAGATGGAAGTGCACAAATGCTGAGAGAGATAGTTCCAAAAAGTATCTGTGATTTTTAAGGGTAGGCAAAATGTGGGTTGTTTGGCTTCGGTAAATATCCAACAACTTGAGAATTTGATTTTTTCCACTCCTTGAAATTTTTGGATCATTAGGTCCACTTGCATCCTCAACATGTTTCTGGCAAGCATATCCACCACATTTAAAGCATGTTAAGATCAGTTACAAGTCCCTTTCCTACAAAATTCCACCAAGTTTATTATTAGGGGTTGTACTAGTGGAATCTCCCAAACAAGGATAACAAAACCTTGGAGTTCATTTTTAGAACGTGGAATAAATTTAAAATTTTTTTTTTGCATACATGAACTCTAAAATTTTCATTTTGTTATGCCTTAATATCTTTTTTGTTTACGTGAAAAAATGGGAGAGTGAAAGCTCATGTTTGCGTCTGAAAAAAAATTTTACCATCAGAGATGGAAATGCACAAATGCTGAGAGAGATAGTTCCAAAAAGTATCTGTGATTTTTCAGGATAGGCAAAAAGTGGGTTGTTTAGCTCTGGTAAATATCCAACCACTTGAGAATTTGAGTTTTTCCACTCCTTGAAATTTTTGGATCATTAGGTCCACTTGCATCCTCAACATGTTTCTGGCATGCATATCCACCACATTTAAAGCATGTTTGGATCAGTTACAAGTCCCTTTCCTATAAAATTCCACCAAGTTTATTATTAGGGGTTGTACTAGTGGAATCTCCCAAACATGGATAACAAAACCTTGGAGTTCATTTTTAGTACGTGAAATAATTTTAAAATTTTTTTTTACATACGTGAACTCTAAAATTTTCATTTTGTTATTCCGTAATATCTTTTTTGTTTACGTGAAAAAATGGAAGAGTGAAAGCTCAAGTTTGGATCTGAAAAACAAATTTGACCATCAGAGATGGAAATGCACAAATGCTGAGGGAGATAGTTCCAAAAGTATCTGTGATTTTTAAGGATAGGCAAAAAGTGGGTTGTTTAACTCTGGTAATTATGCAACCACTTGAGAATTTGAGTTTTTCCACTCCTTGAAATTTTTGGATCATTAGGTCCACTTGTATCCTCAACATGTTTCTGGCATGCATATCAACCACATTTAAAGCATGTTTGGATCAGTTGCAAGACCCTTTCCTATAAAATTCCACCTAGCTTATTATTAGGGGTTGTACTTGTGGAATCTCCCAAACATGGATAACAAAACCTTGGAATTCATTTTTAGTGGTTGAAATAATTTCCAAATTTTGTTTTGCATACATGAACACTAAAATTTTCATTTTGTTATGCTTTAATATCTTTTTTGTTTACGAGAAAAATGGGAGAGTGAAAACTCATGGTTGGATCTGGAAACAAATTTGAGGATCCAAGATGGAAATGCACAAATGCTGAGAGAGATTGTTCCAAAAATTATCTGTGATTTTTAAGGATAGGCAAAAAGTGGGTAGTTTAACTCTGGTAAATATCCAACCACATGAGAATTTGATTTTTTCCACTCCTTGAAATTTTTGGATCCTTAGGTCCACTTGCATCCTCAACATATTTCTGGCATGCATATCCACCACATTTAAAGCATGTTAGGATCAGTTACAACTCCCTTTCCTACAAAATTCCACCCAGCTTATTATTAGGGGTTGTACTAGTGGAATCTCCTAAACATGGATAACAAAACCTTGGAGTTCATTTTTAGTGCGTGAAATAATTTTCAAATTTTTTTTTGCATACATGAACTCTAAAATCTTCATTTTGTTATGCCTGAATATCTTTTTTGTTTACGAGAAAAATGAGAGAGTGAAAACTCAAGTTTGGATCAGAAAACAAATTTCAGCATCCAAGATGGAAATGCACAAATGCTGAGAGAGATAGTTCCAAAAAGTATCTATGATTTTTAAGGATAGGCAAAATGAGGGTTGTTTGGCTCTGGTAAATATCCAACCACTTGAGAATTTGATTTTTTCCACTCCTTGAAATTTTTGGATCATTAGGTCCACTTGTATCCTCAACATCTTTCTGGCATGCGTATCCACCACATTTAAAGCATATTGGGATCAGTTACAAGTCCCTTTCCTATAAAATTCCTCCTAGCTTATTATTAGTGGTTGTACTTGTGCAATCTCCCAAACATGGATAACAAAACCTTGGAGTTCATTATTAGTGCGTGAAATAATTTTCAAATTTTTTTTGCATACAAGAACTCTAAAATTTTAATTTTGTTATGCCTTAATATCTTTTTTATTTACGAGAAAAAATGGGAGAGTGAAAGCTCAAGTTTGGATCTGAAAACATATTTGACCAACCAAGATGGAAATGCACAAATGCTGAGAGAGATAGTTCCAAAAAGTATCTGTGATTTTTAAGGATAGGCAAAAAGTGGGTTGTTTGGCTCTGGTAAATACCCAACCACTTGAGTATTTGATTTTTTCCACTCCTTGAAATTATTGGATCATTACGTCCACTTGCATCCTCAACATGTTTCTTGCATGCATATCCACCACATTTAAAGCATGTTAGGATCAGTTTCAAGTCCCTTTCCTATAAAATTCCACCTAGCTTATTATTAGGGGTTGTACTAGTGGAATCTCCCAAACATGGATAATAAAACCTTGGATTTCATTTTTAGTGCGTGAAATAATTTTCAATTTTTTTTGCATACATGAACTCTAAAATCTTCATTTTGTTATGCCTTAATATCTTTTTTTTTTTTACGAGAAAAATGGGAGAGTGAAAACTCAAGTTTGGATCTGAAAACAAATTTCAGCATCCAAGATGGAAGTGCACAAATGCTGAGAGAGATAGTTCCAAAAAGTATCTGTGATTTTTAAGGGTAGGCAAAATGTGGGTTGTTTGGCTTCGGTAAATATCCAACAACTTGAGAATTTGATTTTTTCCACTCCTTGAAATTTTTGGATCATTAGGTCCACTTGCATCCTCAACATGTTTCTGGCAAGCATATCCACCACATTTAAAGCATGTTAAGATCAGTTACAAGTCCCTTTCCTACAAAATTCCACCAAGTTTATTATTAGGGGTTGTACTAGTGGAATCTCCCAAACAAGGATAACAAAACCTTGGAGTTCATTTTTAGAACGTGAAATAAATTTAAAATTTTTTTTTTGCATACATGAACTCTAAAATTTTCATTTTGTTATGCCTTAATATCTTTTTTGTTTACGTGAAAAAATGGGAGAGTGAAAGCTCATGTTTGCGTCTGAAAAAAAATTTTACCATCAGAGATGGAAATGCACAAATGCTGAGAGAGATAGTTCCAAAAAGTATCTGTGATTTTTCAGGATAGGCAAAAAGTGGGTTGTTTAGCTCTGGTAAATATCCAACCACTTGAGAATTTGAGTTTTTCCACTCCTTGAAATTTTTGGATCATTAGGTCCACTTGCATCCTCAACATGTTTCTGGCATGCATATCCACCACATTTAAAGCATGTTTGGATCAGTTACAAGTCCCTTTCCTATAAAATTCCACCAAGTTTATTATTAGGGGTTGTACTAGTGGAATCTCCCAAACATGGATAACAAAACCTTGGAGTTCATTTTTAGTACGTGAAATAATTTTAAAATTTTTTTTTACATACGTGAACTCTAAAATTTTCATTTTGTTATTCCGTAATATCTTTTTTGTTTACGTGAAAAAATGGAAGAGTGAAAGCTCAAGTTTGGATCTGAAAAACAAATTTGACCATCAGAGATGGAAATGCACAAATGCTGAGGGAGATAGTTCCAAAAGTATCTGTGATTTTTAAGGATAGGCAAAAAGTGGGTTGTTTAACTCTGGTAATTATGCAACCACTTGAGAATTTGAGTTTTTCCACTCCTTGAAATTTTTGGATCATTAGGTCCACTTGTATCCTCAACATGTTTCTGGCATGCATATCAACCACATTTAAAGCATGTTTGGATCAGTTGCAAGACCCTTTCCTATAAAATTCCACCTAGCTTATTATTAGGGGTTGTACTTGTGGAATCTCCCAAACATGGATAACAAAACCTTGGAATTCATTTTTAGTGGTTGAAATAATTTCCAAATTTTGTTTTGCATACATGAACACTAAAATTTTCATTTTGTTATGCTTTAATATCTTTTTTGTTTACGAGAAAAATGGGAGAGTGAAAACTCATGGTTGGATCTGGAAACAAATTTGAGGATCCAAGATGGAAATGCACAAATGCTGAGAGAGATTGTTCCAAAAATTATCTGTGATTTTTAAGGATAGGCAAAAAGTGGGTAGTTTAACTCTGGTAAATATCCAACCACATGAGAATTTGATTTTTTCCACTCCTTGAAATTTTTGGATCCTTAGGTCCACTTGCATCCTCAACATATTTCTGGCATGCATATCCACCACATTTAAAGCATGTTAGGATCAGTTACAACTCCCTTTCCTACAAAATTCCACCCAGCTTATTATTAGGGGTTGTACTAGTGGAATCTCCTAAACATGGATAACAAAACCTTGGAGTTCATTTTTAGTGCGTGAAATAATTTTCAAATTTTTTTTTGCATACATGAACTCTAAAATCTTCATTTTGTTATGCCTGAATATCTTTTTTGTTTACGAGAAAAATGAGAGAGTGAAAACTCAAGTTTGGATCAGAAAACAAATTTCAGCATCCAAGATGGAAATGCACAAATGCTGAGAGAGATAGTTCCAAAAAGTATCTATGATTTTTAAGGATAGGCAAAATGAGGGTTGTTTGGCTCTGGTAAATATCCAACCACTTGAGAATTTGATTTTTTCCACTCCTTGAAATTTTTGGATCATTAGGTCCTCTTGTATCCTCAACATGTTTCTGGCATGCGTATCCACCACATTTAAAGCATATTGGGATCAGTTACAAGTCCCTTTCCTATAAAATTCCTCCTAGCTTATTATTAGTGGTTGTACTTGTGCAATCTCCCAAACATGGATAACAAAACCTTGGAGTTCATTATTAGTGCGTGAAATAATTTTCAAATTTTTTTTGCATACAAGAACTCTAAAATTTTAATTTTGTTATGCCTTAATATCTTTTTTATTTACGAGAAAAAATGGGAGAGTGAAAGCTCAAGTTTGGATCTGAAAACATATTTGACCAACCAAGATGGAAATGCACAAATGCTGAGAGAGATAGTTCCAAAAAGTATCTGTGATTTTTAAGGATAGGCAAAAAGTGGGTTGTTTGGCTCTGGTAAATACCCAACCACTTGAGTATTTGATTTTTTCCACTCCTTGAAATTATTGGATCATTACGTCCACTTGCATCCTCAACATGTTTCTTGCATGCATATCCACCACATTTAAAGCATGTTAGGATCAGTTTCAAGTCCCTTTCCTATAAAATTCCACCTAGCTTATTATTAGGGGTTGTACTAGTGGAATCTCCCAAACATGGATAATAAAACCTTGGATTTCATTTTTAGTGCGTGAAATAATTTTCAATTTTTTTTGCATACATGAACTCTAAAATCTTCATTTTGTTATGCCTTAATATCTTTTTTTTTTTTACGAGAAAAATGGGAGAGTGAAAACTCAAGTTTGGATCTGAAAACAAATTTCAGCATCCAAGATGGAAGTGCACAAATGCTGAGAGAGATAGTTCCAAAAAGTATCTGTGATTTTTAAGGGTAGGCAAAATGTGGGTTGTTTGGCTTCGGTAAATATCCAACAACTTGAGAATTTGATTTTTTCCACTCCTTGAAATTTTTGGATCATTAGGTCCACTTGCATCCTCAACATGTTTCTGGCAAGCATATCCACCACATTTAAAGCATGTTAAGATCAGTTACAAGTCCCTTTCCTACAAAATTCCACCAAGTTTATTATTAGGGGTTGTACTAGTGGAATCTCCCAAACAAGGATAACAAAACCTTGGAGTTCATTTTTAGAACGTGAAATAAATTTAAAATTTTTTTTTTGCATACATGAACTCTAAAATTTTCATTTTGTTATGCCTTAATATCTTTTTTGTTTACGTGAAAAAATGGGAGAGTGAAAGCTCATGTTTGCGTCTGAAAAAAAATTTTACCATCAGAGATGGAAATGCACAAATGCTGAGAGAGATAGTTCCAAAAAGTATCTGTGATTTTTCAGGATAGGCAAAAAGTGGGTTGTTTAGCTCTGGTAAATATCCAACCACTTGAGAATTTGAGTTTTTCCACTCCTTGAAATTTTTGGATCATTAGGTCCACTTGCATCCTCAACATGTTTCTGGCATGCATATCCACCACATTTAAAGCATGTTTGGATCAGTTACAAGTCCCTTTCCTATAAAATTCCACCAAGTTTATTATTAGGGGTTGTACTAGTGGAATCTCCCAAACATGGATAACAAAACCTTGGAGTTCATTTTTAGTACGTGAAATAATTTTAAAATTTTTTTTTACATACGTGAACTCTAAAATTTTCATTTTGTTATTCCGTAATATCTTTTTTGTTTACGTGAAAAAATGGAAGAGTGAAAGCTCAAGTTTGGATCTGAAAAACAAATTTGACCATCAGAGATGGAAATGCACAAATGCTGAGGGAGATAGTTCCAAAAGTATCTGTGATTTTTAAGGATAGGCAAAAAGTGGGTTGTTTAACTCTGGTAATTATGCAACCACTTGAGAATTTGAGTTTTTCCACTCCTTGAAATTTTTGGATCATTAGGTCCACTTGTATCCTCAACATGTTTCTGGCATGCATATCAACCACATTTAAAGCATGTTTGGATCAGTTGCAAGACCCTTTCCTATAAAATTCCACCTAGCTTATTATTAGGGGTTGTACTTGTGGAATCTCCCAAACATGGATAACAAAACCTTGGAATTCATTTTTAGTGGTTGAAATAATTTCCAAATTTTGTTTTGCATACATGAACACTAAAATTTTCATTTTGTTATGCTTTAATATCTTTTTTGTTTACGAGAAAAATGGGAGAGTGAAAACTCATGGTTGGATCTGGAAACAAATTTGAGGATCCAAGATGGAAATGCACAAATGCTGAGAGAGATTGTTCCAAAAATTATCTGTGATTTTTAAGGATAGGCAAAAAGTGGGTAGTTTAACTCTGGTAAATATCCAACCACATGAGAATTTGATTTTTTCCACTCCTTGAAATTTTTGGATCCTTAGGTCCACTTGCATCCTCAACATATTTCTGGCATGCATATCCACCACATTTAAAGCATGTTAGGATCAGTTACAACTCCCTTTCCTACAAAATTCCACCCAGCTTATTATTAGGGGTTGTACTAGTGGAATCTCCTAAACATGGATAACAAAACCTTGGAGTTCATTTTTAGTGCGTGAAATAATTTTCAAATTTTTTTTTGCATACATGAACTCTAAAATCTTCATTTTGTTATGCCTGAATATCTTTTTTGTTTACGAGAAAAATGAGAGAGTGAAAACTCAAGTTTGGATCAGAAAACAAATTTCAGCATCCAAGATGGAAATGCACAAATGCTGAGAGAGATAGTTCCAAAAAGTATCTATGATTTTTAAGGATAGGCAAAATGAGGGTTGTTTGGCTCTGGTAAATATCCAACCACTTGAGAATTTGATTTTTTCCACTCCTTGAAATTTTTGGATCATTAGGTCCTCTTGTATCCTCAACATGTTTCTGGCATGCGTATCCACCACATTTAAAGCATATTGGGATCAGTTACAAGTCCCTTTCCTATAAAATTCCTCCTAGCTTATTATTAGTGGTTGTACTTGTGCAATCTCCCAAACATGGATAACAAAACCTTGGAGTTCATTATTAGTGCGTGAAATAATTTTCAAATTTTTTTTGCATACAAGAACTCTAAAATTTTAATTTTGTTATGCCTTAATATCTTTTTTATTTACGAGAAAAAATGGGAGAGTGAAAGCTCAAGTTTGGATCTGAAAACATATTTGACCAACCAAGATGGAAATGCACAAATGCTGAGAGAGATAGTTCCAAAAAGTATCTGTGATTTTTAAGGATAGGCAAAAAGTGGGTTGTTTGGCTCTGGTAAATACCCAACCACTTGAGTATTTGATTTTTTCCACTCCTTGAAATTATTGGATCATTACGTCCACTTGCATCCTCAACATGTTTCTTGCATGCATATCCACCACATTTAAAGCATGTTAGGATCAGTTTCAAGTCCCTTTCCTATAAAATTCCACCTAGCTTATTATTAGGGGTTGTACTAGTGGAATCTCCCAAACATGGATAATAAAACCTTGGATTTCATTTTTAGTGCGTGAAATAATTTTCAATTTTTTTTGCATACATGAACTCTAAAATCTTCATTTTGTTATGCCTTAATATCTTTTTTTTTTTTACGAGAAAAATGGGAGAGTGAAAACTCAAGTTTGGATCTGAAAACAAATTTCAGCATCCAAGATGGAAGTGCACAAATGCTGAGAGAGATAGTTCCAAAAAGTATCTGTGATTTTTAAGGGTAGGCAAAATGTGGGTTGTTTGGCTTCGGTAAATATCCAACAACTTGAGAATTTGATTTTTTCCACTCCTTGAAATTTTTGGATCATTAGGTCCACTTGCATCCTCAACATGTTTCTGGCAAGCATATCCACCACATTTAAAGCATGTTAAGATCAGTTACAAGTCCCTTTCCTACAAAATTCCACCAAGTTTATTATTAGGGGTTGTACTAGTGGAATCTCCCAAACAAGGATAACAAAACCTTGGAGTTCATTTTTAGAACGTGAAATAAATTTAAAATTTTTTTTTTGCATACATGAACTCTAAAATTTTCATTTTGTTATGCCTTAATATCTTTTTTGTTTACGTGAAAAAATGGGAGAGTGAAAGCTCATGTTTGCGTCTGAAAAAAAATTTTACCATCAGAGATGGAAATGCACAAATGCTGAGAGAGATAGTTCCAAAAAGTATCTGTGATTTTTCAGGATAGGCAAAAAGTGGGTTGTTTAGCTCTGGTAAATATCCAACCACTTGAGAATTTGAGTTTTTCCACTCCTTGAAATTTTTGGATCATTAGGTCCACTTGCATCCTCAACATGTTTCTGGCATGCATATCCACCACATTTAAAGCATGTTTGGATCAGTTACAAGTCCCTTTCCTATAAAATTCCACCAAGTTTATTATTAGGGGTTGTACTAGTGGAATCTCCCAAACATGGATAACAAAACCTTGGAGTTCATTTTTAGTACGTGAAATAATTTTAAAATTTTTTTTTACATACGTGAACTCTAAAATTTTCATTTTGTTATTCCGTAATATCTTTTTTGTTTACGTGAAAAAATGGAAGAGTGAAAGCTCAAGTTTGGATCTGAAAAACAAATTTGACCATCAGAGATGGAAATGCACAAATGCTGAGGGAGATAGTTCCAAAAGTATCTGTGATTTTTAAGGATAGGCAAAAAGTGGGTTGTTTAACTCTGGTAATTATGCAACCACTTGAGAATTTGAGTTTTTCCACTCCTTGAAATTTTTGGATCATTAGGTCCACTTGTATCCTCAACATGTTTCTGGCATGCATATCAACCACATTTAAAGCATGTTTGGATCAGTTGCAAGACCCTTTCCTATAAAATTCCACCTAGCTTATTATTAGGGGTTGTACTTGTGGAATCTCCCAAACATGGATAACAAAACCTTGGAATTCATTTTTAGTGGTTGAAATAATTTCCAAATTTTGTTTTGCATACATGAACACTAAAATTTTCATTTTGTTATGCTTTAATATCTTTTTTGTTTACGAGAAAAATGGGAGAGTGAAAACTCATGGTTGGATCTGGAAACAAATTTGAGGATCCAAGATGGAAATGCACAAATGCTGAGAGAGATTGTTCCAAAAATTATCTGTGATTTTTAAGGATAGGCAAAAAGTGGGTAGTTTAACTCTGGTAAATATCCAACCACATGAGAATTTGATTTTTTCCACTCCTTGAAATTTTTGGATCCTTAGGTCCACTTGCATCCTCAACATATTTCTGGCATGCATATCCACCACATTTAAAGCATGTTAGGATCAGTTACAACTCCCTTTCCTACAAAATTCCACCCAGCTTATTATTAGGGGTTGTACTAGTGGAATCTCCTAAACATGGATAACAAAACCTTGGAGTTCATTTTTAGTGCGTGAAATAATTTTCAAATTTTTTTTTGCATACATGAACTCTAAAATCTTCATTTTGTTATGCCTGAATATCTTTTTTGTTTACGAGAAAAATGAGAGAGTGAAAACTCAAGTTTGGATCAGAAAACAAATTTCAGCATCCAAGATGGAAATGCACAAATGCTGAGAGAGATAGTTCCAAAAAGTATCTATGATTTTTAAGGATAGGCAAAATGAGGGTTGTTTGGCTCTGGTAAATATCCAACCACTTGAGAATTTGATTTTTTCCACTCCTTGAAATTTTTGGATCATTAGGTCCTCTTGTATCCTCAACATGTTTCTGGCATGCGTATCCACCACATTTAAAGCATATTGGGATCAGTTACAAGTCCCTTTCCTATAAAATTCCTCCTAGCTTATTATTAGTGGTTGTACTTGTGCAATCTCCCAAACATGGATAACAAAACCTTGGAGTTCATTATTAGTGCGTGAAATAATTTTCAAATTTTTTTTGCATACAAGAACTCTAAAATTTTAATTTTGTTATGCCTTAATATCTTTTTTATTTACGAGAAAAAATGGGAGAGTGAAAGCTCAAGTTTGGATCTGAAAACATATTTGACCAACCAAGATGGAAATGCACAAATGCTGAGAGAGATAGTTCCAAAAAGTATCTGTGATTTTTAAGGATAGGCAAAAAGTGGGTTGTTTGGCTCTGGTAAATACCCAACCACTTGAGTATTTGATTTTTTCCACTCCTTGAAATTATTGGATCATTACGTCCACTTGCATCCTCAACATGTTTCTTGCATGCATATCCACCACATTTAAAGCATGTTAGGATCAGTTTCAAGTCCCTTTCCTATAAAATTCCACCTAGCTTATTATTAGGGGTTGTACTAGTGGAATCTCCCAAACATGGATAATAAAACCTTGGATTTCATTTTTAGTGCGTGAAATAATTTTCAATTTTTTTTGCATACATGAACTCTAAAATCTTCATTTTGTTATGCCTTAATATCTTTTTTTTTTTTACGAGAAAAATGGGAGAGTGAAAACTCAAGTTTGGATCTGAAAACAAATTTCAGCATCCAAGATGGAAGTGCACAAATGCTGAGAGAGATAGTTCCAAAAAGTATCTGTGATTTTTAAGGGTAGGCAAAATGTGGGTTGTTTGGCTTCGGTAAATATCCAACAACTTGAGAATTTGATTTTTTCCACTCCTTGAAATTTTTGGATCATTAGGTCCACTTGCATCCTCAACATGTTTCTGGCAAGCATATCCACCACATTTAAAGCATGTTAAGATCAGTTACAAGTCCCTTTCCTACAAAATTCCACCAAGTTTATTATTAGGGGTTGTACTAGTGGAATCTCCCAAACAAGGATAACAAAACCTTGGAGTTCATTTTTAGAACGTGAAATAAATTTAAAATTTTTTTTTTGCATACATGAACTCTAAAATTTTCATTTTGTTATGCCTTAATATCTTTTTTGTTTACGTGAAAAAATGGGAGAGTGAAAGCTCATGTTTGCGTCTGAAAAAAAATTTTACCATCAGAGATGGAAATGCACAAATGCTGAGAGAGATAGTTCCAAAAAGTATCTGTGATTTTTCAGGATAGGCAAAAAGTGGGTTGTTTAGCTCTGGTAAATATCCAACCACTTGAGAATTTGAGTTTTTCCACTCCTTGAAATTTTTGGATCATTAGGTCCACTTGCATCCTCAACATGTTTCTGGCATGCATATCCACCACATTTAAAGCATGTTTGGATCAGTTACAAGTCCCTTTCCTATAAAATTCCACCAAGTTTATTATTAGGGGTTGTACTAGTGGAATCTCCCAAACATGGATAACAAAACCTTGGAGTTCATTTTTAGTACGTGAAATAATTTTAAAATTTTTTTTTACATACGTGAACTCTAAAATTTTCATTTTGTTATTCCGTAATATCTTTTTTGTTTACGTGAAAAAATGGAAGAGTGAAAGCTCAAGTTTGGATCTGAAAAACAAATTTGACCATCAGAGATGGAAATGCACAAATGCTGAGGGAGATAGTTCCAAAAGTATCTGTGATTTTTAAGGATAGGCAAAAAGTGGGTTGTTTAACTCTGGTAATTATGCAACCACTTGAGAATTTGAGTTTTTCCACTCCTTGAAATTTTTGGATCATTAGGTCCACTTGTATCCTCAACATGTTTCTGGCATGCATATCAACCACATTTAAAGCATGTTTGGATCAGTTGCAAGACCCTTTCCTATAAAATTCCACCTAGCTTATTATTAGGGGTTGTACTTGTGGAATCTCCCAAACATGGATAACAAAACCTTGGAATTCATTTTTAGTGGTTGAAATAATTTCCAAATTTTGTTTTGCATACATGAACACTAAAATTTTCATTTTGTTATGCTTTAATATCTTTTTTGTTTACGAGAAAAATGGGAGAGTGAAAACTCATGGTTGGATCTGGAAACAAATTTGAGGATCCAAGATGGAAATGCACAAATGCTGAGAGAGATTGTTCCAAAAATTATCTGTGATTTTTAAGGATAGGCAAAAAGTGGGTAGTTTAACTCTGGTAAATATCCAACCACATGAGAATTTGATTTTTTCCACTCCTTGAAATTTTTGGATCCTTAGGTCCACTTGCATCCTCAACATATTTCTGGCATGCATATCCACCACATTTAAAGCATGTTAGGATCAGTTACAACTCCCTTTCCTACAAAATTCCACCCAGCTTATTATTAGGGGTTGTACTAGTGGAATCTCCTAAACATGGATAACAAAACCTTGGAGTTCATTTTTAGTGCGTGAAATAATTTTCAAATTTTTTTTTGCATACATGAACTCTAAAATCTTCATTTTGTTATGCCTGAATATCTTTTTTGTTTACGAGAAAAATGAGAGAGTGAAAACTCAAGTTTGGATCAGAAAACAAATTTCAGCATCCAAGATGGAAATGCACAAATGCTGAGAGAGATAGTTCCAAAAAGTATCTATGATTTTTAAGGATAGGCAAAATGAGGGTTGTTTGGCTCTGGTAAATATCCAACCACTTGAGAATTTGATTTTTTCCACTCCTTGAAATTTTTGGATCATTAGGTCCTCTTGTATCCTCAACATGTTTCTGGCATGCGTATCCACCACATTTAAAGCATATTGGGATCAGTTACAAGTCCCTTTCCTATAAAATTCCTCCTAGCTTATTATTAGTGGTTGTACTTGTGCAATCTCCCAAACATGGATAACAAAACCTTGGAGTTCATTATTAGTGCGTGAAATAATTTTCAAATTTTTTTTGCATACAAGAACTCTAAAATTTTAATTTTGTTATGCCTTAATATCTTTTTTATTTACGAGAAAAAATGGGAGAGTGAAAGCTCAAGTTTGGATCTGAAAACATATTTGACCAACCAAGATGGAAATGCACAAATGCTGAGAGAGATAGTTCCAAAAAGTATCTGTGATTTTTAAGGATAGGCAAAAAGTGGGTTGTTTGGCTCTGGTAAATACCCAACCACTTGAGTATTTGATTTTTTCCACTCCTTGAAATTATTGGATCATTACGTCCACTTGCATCCTCAACATGTTTCTTGCATGCATATCCACCACATTTAAAGCATGTTAGGATCAGTTTCAAGTCCCTTTCCTATAAAATTCCACCTAGCTTATTATTAGGGGTTGTACTAGTGGAATCTCCCAAACATGGATAATAAAACCTTGGATTTCATTTTTAGTGCGTGAAATAATTTTCAATTTTTTTTGCATACATGAACTCTAAAATCTTCATTTTGTTATGCCTTAATATCTTTTTTTTTTTTACGAGAAAAATGGGAGAGTGAAAACTCAAGTTTGGATCTGAAAACAAATTTCAGCATCCAAGATGGAAGTGCACAAATGCTGAGAGAGATAGTTCCAAAAAGTATCTGTGATTTTTAAGGGTAGGCAAAATGTGGGTTGTTTGGCTTCGGTAAATATCCAACAACTTGAGAATTTGATTTTTTCCACTCCTTGAAATTTTTGGATCATTAGGTCCACTTGCATCCTCAACATGTTTCTGGCAAGCATATCCACCACATTTAAAGCATGTTAAGATCAGTTACAAGTCCCTTTCCTACAAAATTCCACCAAGTTTATTATTAGGGGTTGTACTAGTGGAATCTCCCAAACAAGGATAACAAAACCTTGGAGTTCATTTTTAGAACGTGAAATAAATTTAAAATTTTTTTTTTGCATACATGAACTCTAAAATTTTCATTTTGTTATGCCTTAATATCTTTTTTGTTTACGTGAAAAAATGGGAGAGTGAAAGCTCATGTTTGCGTCTGAAAAAAAATTTTACCATCAGAGATGGAAATGCACAAATGCTGAGAGAGATAGTTCCAAAAAGTATCTGTGATTTTTCAGGATAGGCAAAAAGTGGGTTGTTTAGCTCTGGTAAATATCCAACCACTTGAGAATTTGAGTTTTTCCACTCCTTGAAATTTTTGGATCATTAGGTCCACTTGCATCCTCAACATGTTTCTGGCATGCATATCCACCACATTTAAAGCATGTTTGGATCAGTTACAAGTCCCTTTCCTATAAAATTCCACCAAGTTTATTATTAGGGGTTGTACTAGTGGAATCTCCCAAACATGGATAACAAAACCTTGGAGTTCATTTTTAGTACGTGAAATAATTTTAAAATTTTTTTTTACATACGTGAACTCTAAAATTTTCATTTTGTTATTCCGTAATATCTTTTTTGTTTACGTGAAAAAATGGAAGAGTGAAAGCTCAAGTTTGGATCTGAAAAACAAATTTGACCATCAGAGATGGAAATGCACAAATGCTGAGGGAGATAGTTCCAAAAGTATCTGTGATTTTTAAGGATAGGCAAAAAGTGGGTTGTTTAACTCTGGTAATTATGCAACCACTTGAGAATTTGAGTTTTTCCACTCCTTGAAATTTTTGGATCATTAGGTCCACTTGTATCCTCAACATGTTTCTGGCATGCATATCAACCACATTTAAAGCATGTTTGGATCAGTTGCAAGACCCTTTCCTATAAAATTCCACCTAGCTTATTATTAGGGGTTGTACTTGTGGAATCTCCCAAACATGGATAACAAAACCTTGGAATTCATTTTTAGTGGTTGAAATAATTTCCAAATTTTGTTTTGCATACATGAACACTAAAATTTTCATTTTGTTATGCTTTAATATCTTTTTTGTTTACGAGAAAAATGGGAGAGTGAAAACTCATGGTTGGATCTGGAAACAAATTTGAGGATCCAAGATGGAAATGCACAAATGCTGAGAGAGATTGTTCCAAAAATTATCTGTGATTTTTAAGGATAGGCAAAAAGTGGGTAGTTTAACTCTGGTAAATATCCAACCACATGAGAATTTGATTTTTTCCACTCCTTGAAATTTTTGGATCCTTAGGTCCACTTGCATCCTCAACATATTTCTGGCATGCATATCCACCACATTTAAAGCATGTTAGGATCAGTTACAACTCCCTTTCCTACAAAATTCCACCCAGCTTATTATTAGGGGTTGTACTAGTGGAATCTCCTAAACATGGATAACAAAACCTTGGAGTTCATTTTTAGTGCGTGAAATAATTTTCAAATTTTTTTTTGCATACATGAACTCTAAAATCTTCATTTTGTTATGCCTGAATATCTTTTTTGTTTACGAGAAAAATGAGAGAGTGAAAACTCAAGTTTGGATCAGAAAACAAATTTCAGCATCCAAGATGGAAATGCACAAATGCTGAGAGAGATAGTTCCAAAAAGTATCTATGATTTTTAAGGATAGGCAAAATGAGGGTTGTTTGGCTCTGGTAAATATCCAACCACTTGAGAATTTGATTTTTTCCACTCCTTGAAATTTTTGGATCATTAGGTCCACTTGTATCCTCAACATCTTTCTGGCATGCGTATCCACCACATTTAAAGCATATTGGGATCAGTTACAAGTCCCTTTCCTATAAAATTCCTCCTAGCTTATTATTAGTGGTTGTACTTGTGCAATCTCCCAAACATGGATAACAAAACCTTGGAGTTCATTATTAGTGCGTGAAATAATTTTCAAATTTTTTTTGCATACAAGAACTCTAAAATTTTAATTTTGTTATGCCTTAATATCTTTTTTATTTACGAGAAAAAATGGGAGAGTGAAAGCTCAAGTTTGGATCTGAAAACATATTTGACCAACCAAGATGGAAATGCACAAATGCTGAGAGAGATAGTTCCAAAAAGTATCTGTGATTTTTAAGGATAGGCAAAAAGTGGGTTGTTTGGCTCTGGTAAATACCCAACCACTTGAGTATTTGATTTTTTCCACTCCTTGAAATTATTGGATCATTACGTCCACTTGCATCCTCAACATGTTTCTTGCATGCATATCCACCACATTTAAAGCATGTTAGGATCAGTTTCAAGTCCCTTTCCTATAAAATTCCACCTAGCTTATTATTAGGGGTTGTACTAGTGGAATCTCCCAAACATGGATAATAAAACCTTGGATTTCATTTTTAGTGCGTGAAATAATTTTCAATTTTTTTTGCATACATGAACTCTAAAATCTTCATTTTGTTATGCCTTAATATCTTTTTTTTTTTTACGAGAAAAATGGGAGAGTGAAAACTCAAGTTTGGATCTGAAAACAAATTTCAGCATCCAAGATGGAAGTGCACAAATGCTGAGAGAGATAGTTCCAAAAAGTATCTGTGATTTTTAAGGGTAGGCAAAATGTGGGTTGTTTGGCTTCGGTAAATATCCAACAACTTGAGAATTTGATTTTTTCCACTCCTTGAAATTTTTGGATCATTAGGTCCACTTGCATCCTCAACATGTTTCTGGCAAGCATATCCACCACATTTAAAGCATGTTAAGATCAGTTACAAGTCCCTTTCCTACAAAATTCCACCAAGTTTATTATTAGGGGTTGTACTAGTGGAATCTCCCAAACAAGGATAACAAAACCTTGGAGTTCATTTTTAGAACGTGAAATAAATTTAAAATTTTTTTTTTGCATACATGAACTCTAAAATTTTCATTTTGTTATGCCTTAATATCTTTTTTGTTTACGTGAAA
This sequence comes from Aristolochia californica, assembly GCF_029961685.1. Classification (NCBI taxonomy): domain Eukaryota; kingdom Viridiplantae; phylum Streptophyta; class Magnoliopsida; order Piperales; family Aristolochiaceae; genus Aristolochia; species Aristolochia californica. Next base: position 8,863,622 of record NW_027181837.1, read on the forward strand.
AAATGGGAGAGTGAAAGCTCATGTTTGCGTCTGAAAAAAATTTTTACCATCAGAGATGGAAATGCGCACAAATGCTGAGAGAGATAGTTCCAAAAAGTATCTGTGATTTTTCAGGATAGGCAAAAAGTGGGTTGTTTAGCTCTGGTAAATATCCAACCACTTGAGAATTTGAGTTTTTCCACTCCTTGAAATTTTTGGATCATTAGGTCCACTTGCATCCTCAACATGTTTCTGGCATGCATATCCACCACATTTAAAGCATGTTTGGATCAGTTACAAGTCCCTTTCCTATAAAATTCCACCAAGTTTATTATTAGGGGTTGTACTAGTGGAATCTCCCAAACATGGATAACAAAACCTTGGAGTTCATTTTTAGTACGTGAAATAATTTTAAAATTTTTTTTTACATACGTGAACTCTAAAATTTTCATTTTGTTATTCCGTAATATCTTTTTTGTTTACGTGAAAAAATGGAAGAGTGAAAGCTCAAGTTTGGATCTGAAAAACAAATTTGACCATCAGAGATGGAAATGCACAAATGCTGAGGGAGATAGTTCCAAAAGTATCTGTGATTTTTAAGGATAGGCAAAAAGTGGGTTGTTTAACTCTGGTAATTATGCAACCACTTGAGAATTTGAGTTTTTCCACTCCTTGAAATTTTTGGATCATTAGGTCCACTTGTATCCTCAACATGTTTCTGGCATGCATATCAACCACATTTAAAGCATGTTTGGATCAGTTGCAAGACCCTTTCCTATAAAATTCCACCTAGCTTATTATTAGGGGTTGTACTTGTGGAATCTCCCAAACATGGATAACAAAACCTTGGAATTCATTTTTAGTGGTTGAAATAATTTCCAAATTTTGTTTTGCATACATGAACACTAAAATTTTCATTTTGTTATGCTTTAATATCTTTTTTGTTTACGAGAAAAATGGGAGAGTGAAAACTCATGGTTGGATCTGGAAACAAATTTGAGGATCCAAGATGGAAATGCACAAATGCTGAGAGAGATTGTTCCAAAAATTATCTGTGATTTTTAAGGATAGGCAAAAAGTGGGTAGTTTAACTCTGGTAAATATCCAACCACATGAGAATTTGATTTTTTCCACTCCTTGAAATTTTTGGATCCTTAGGTCCACTTGCATCCTCAACATATTTCTGGCATGCATATCCACCACATTTAAAGCATGTTAGGATCAGTTACAACTCCCTTTCCTACAAAATTCCACCCAGCTTATTATTAGGGGTTGTACTAGTGGAATCTCCTAAACATGGATAACAAAACCTTGGAGTTCATTTTTAGTGCGTGAAATAATTTTCAAATTTTTTTTTGCATACATGAACTCTAAAATCTTCATTTTGTTATGCCTGAATATCTTTTTTGTTTACGAGAAAAATGAGAGAGTGAAAACTCAAGTTTGGATCAGAAAACAAATTTCAGCATCCAAGATGGAAATGCACAAATGCTGAGAGAGATAGTTCCAAAAAGTATCTATGATTTTTAAGGATAGGCAAAATGAGGGTTGTTTGGCTCTGGTAAATATCCAACCACTTGAGAATTTGATTTTTTCCACTCCTTGAAATTTTTGGATCATTAGGTCCACTTGTATCCTCAACATCTTTCTGGCATGCGTATCCACCACATTTAAAGCATATTGGGATCAGTTACAAGTCCCTTTCCTATAAAATTCCTCCTAGCTTATTATTAGTGGTTGTACTTGTGCAATCTCCCAAACATGGATAACAAAACCTTGGAGTTCATTATTAGTGCGTGAAATAATTTTCAAATTTTTTTTGCATACAAGAACTCTAAAATTTTAATTTTGTTATGCCTTAATATCTTTTTTATTTACGAGAAAAAATGGGAGAGTGAAAGCTCAAGTTTGGATCTGAAAACATATTTGACCAACCAAGATGGAAATGCACAAATGCTGAGAGAGATAGTTCCAAAAAGTATCTGTGATTTTTAAGGATAGGCAAAAAGTGGGTTGTTTGGCTCTGGTAAATACCCAACCACTTGAGTATTTGATTTTTTCCACTCCTTGAAATTATTGGATCATTACGTCCACTTGCATCCTCAACATGTTTCTTGCATGCATATCCACCACATTTAAAGCATGTTAGGATCAGTTTCAAGTCCCTTTCCTATAAAATTCCACCTAGCTTATTATTAGGGGTTGTACTAGTGGAATCTCCCAAACATGGATAATAAAACCTTGGATTTCATTTTTAGTGCGTGAAATAATTTTCAATTTTTTTTGCATACATGAACTCTAAAATCTTCATTTTGTTATGCCTTAATATCTTTTTTTTTTTACGAGAAAAATGGGAGAGTGAAAACTCAAGTTTGGATCTGAAAACAAATTTCAGCATCCAAGATGGAAGTGCACAAATGCTGAGAGAGATAGTTCCAAAAAGTATCTGTGATTTTTAAGGGTAGGCAAAATGTGGGTTGTTTGGCTTCGGTAAATATCCAACAACTTGAGAATTTGATTTTTTCCACTCCTTGAAATTTTTGGATCATTAGGTCCACTTGCATCCTCAACATGTTTCTGGCAAGCATATCCACCACATTTAAAGCATGTTAAGATCAGTTACAAGTCCCTTTCCTACAAAATTCCACCAAGTTTATTATTAGGGGTTGTACTAGTGGAATCTCCCAAACAAGGATAACAAAACCTTGGAGTTCATTTTTAGAACGTGAAATAAATTTAAAATTTTTTTTTTGCATACATGAACTCTAAAATTTTCATTTTGTTATGCCTTAATATCTTTTTTGTTTACGTGAAAAAATGGGAGAGTGAAAGCTCATGTTTGCGTCTGAAAAAAATTTTTACCATCAGAGATGGAAATGCGCACAAATGCTGAGAGAGATAGTTCCAAAAAGTATCTGTGATTTTTCAGGATAGGCAAAAAGTGGGTTGTTTAGCTCTGGTAAATATCCAACCACTTGAGAATTTGAGTTTTTCCACTCCTTGAAATTTTTGGATCATTAGGTCCACTTGCATCCTCAACATGTTTCTGGCATGCATATCCACCACATTTAAAGCATGTTTGGATCAGTTACAAGTCCCTTTCCTATAAAATTCCACCAAGTTTATTATTAGGGGTTGTACTAGTGGAATCTCCCAAACATGGATAACAAAACCTTGGAGTTCATTTTTAGTACGTGAAATAATTTTAAAATTTTTTTTTACATACGTGAACTCTAAAATTTTCATTTTGTTATTCCGTAATATCTTTTTTGTTTACGTGAAAAAATGGAAGAGTGAAAGCTCAAGTTTGGATCTGAAAAACAAATTTGACCATCAGAGATGGAAATGCACAAATGCTGAGGGAGATAGTTCCAAAAGTATCTGTGATTTTTAAGGATAGGCAAAAAGTGGGTTGTTTAACTCTGGTAATTATGCAACCACTTGAGAATTTGAGTTTTTCCACTCCTTGAAATTTTTGGATCATTAGGTCCACTTGTATCCTCAACATGTTTCTGGCATGCATATCAACCACATTTAAAGCATGTTTGGATCAGTTGCAAGACCCTTTCCTATAAAATTCCACCTAGCTTATTATTAGGGGTTGTACTTGTGGAATCTCCCAAACATGGATAACAAAACCTTGGAATTCATTTTTAGTGGTTGAAATAATTTCCAAATTTTGTTTTGCATACATGAACACTAAAATTTTCATTTTGTTATGCTTTAATATCTTTTTTGTTTACGAGAAAAATGGGAGAGTGAAAACTCATGGTTGGATCTGGAAACAAATTTGAGGATCCAAGATGGAAATGCACAAATGCTGAGAGAGATTGTTCCAAAAATTATCTGTGATTTTTAAGGATAGGCAAAAAGTGGGTAGTTTAACTCTGGTAAATATCCAACCACATGAGAATTTGATTTTTTCCACTCCTTGAAATTTTTGGATCCTTAGGTCCACTTGCATCCTCAACATATTTCTGGCATGCATATCCACCACATTTAAAGCATGTTAGGATCAGTTACAACTCCCTTTCCTACAAAATTCCACCCAGCTTATTATTAGGGGTTGTACTAGTGGAATCTCCTAAACATGGATAACAAAACCTTGGAGTTCATTTTTAGTGCGTGAAATAATTTTCAAATTTTTTTTTGCATACATGAACTCTAAAATCTTCATTTTGTTATGCCTGAATATCTTTTTTGTTTACGAGAAAAATGAGAGAGTGAAAACTCAAGTTTGGATCAGAAAACAAATTTCAGCATCCAAGATGGAAATGCACAAATGCTGAGAGAGATAGTTCCAAAAAGTATCTATGATTTTTAAGGATAGGCAAAATGAGGGTTGTTTGGCTCTGGTAAATATCCAACCACTTGAGAATTTGATTTTTTCCACTCCTTGAAATTTTTGGATCATTAGGTCCACTTGTATCCTCAACATCTTTCTGGCATGCGTATCCACCACATTTAAAGCATATTGGGATCAGTTACAAGTCCCTTTCCTATAAAATTCCTCCTAGCTTATTATTAGTGGTTGTACTTGTGCAATCTCCCAAACATGGATAACAAAACCTTGGAGTTCATTATTAGTGCGTGAAATAATTTTCAAATTTTTTTTGCATACAAGAACTCTAAAATTTTAATTTTGTTATGCCTTAATATCTTTTTTATTTACGAGAAAAAATGGGAGAGTGAAAGCTCAAGTTTGGATCTGAAAACATATTTGACCAACCAAGATGGAAATGCACAAATGCTGAGAGAGATAGTTCCAAAAAGTATCTGTGATTTTTAAGGATAGGCAAAAAGTGGGTTGTTTGGCTCTGGTAAATACCCAACCACTTGAGTATTTGATTTTTTCCACTCCTTGAAATTATTGGATCATTACGTCCACTTGCATCCTCAACATGTTTCTTGCATGCATATCCACCACATTTAAAGCATGTTAGGATCAGTTTCAAGCCCCTTTCCTATAAAATTCCACCTAGCTTATTATTAGGGGTTGTACTAGTGGAATCTCCCAAACATGGATAATAAAACCTTGGATTTCATTTTTAGTGCGTGAAATAATTTTCAATTTTTTTTGCATACATGAACTCTAAAATCTTCATTTTGTTATGCCTTAATATCTTTTTTTTTTTTACGAGAAAAATGGGAGAGTGAAAACTCAAGTTTGGATCTGAAAACAAATTTCAGCATCCAAGATGGAAGTGCACAAATGCTGAGAGAGATAGTTCCAAAAAGTATCTGTGATTTTTAAGGGTAGGCAAAATGTGGGTTGTTTGGCTTCGGTAAATATCCAACAACTTGAGAATTTGATTTTTTCCACTCCTTGAAATTTTTGGATCATTAGGTCCACTTGCATCCTCAACATGTTTCTGGCAAGCATATCCACCACATTTAAAGCATGTTAAGATCAGTTACAAGTCCCTTTCCTACAAAATTCCACCAAGTTTATTATTAGGGGTTGTACTAGTGGAATCTCCCAAACAAGGATAACAAAACCTTGGAGTTCATTTTTAGAACGTGAAATAAATTTAAAATTTTTTTTTTGCATACATGAACTCTAAAATTTTCATTTTGTTATGCCTTAATATCTTTTTTGTTTACGTGAAAAAATGGGAGAGTGAAAGCTCATGTTTGCGTCTGAAAAAAATTTTTACCATCAGAGATGGAAATGCGCACAAATGCTGAGAGAGATAGTTCCAAAAAGTATCTGTGATTTTTCAGGATAGGCAAAAAGTGGGTTGTTTAGCTCTGGTAAATATCCAACCACTTGAGAATTTGAGTTTTTCCACTCCTTGAAATTTTTGGATCATTAGGTCCACTTGCATCCTCAACATGTTTCTGGCATGCATATCCACCACATTTAAAGCATGTTTGGATCAGTTACAAGTCCCTTTCCTATAAAATTCCACCAAGTTTATTATTAGGGGTTGTACTAGTGGAATCTCCCAAACATGGATAACAAAACCTTGGAGTTCATTTTTAGTACGTGAAATAATTTTAAAATTTTTTTTTACATACGTGAACTCTAAAATTTTCATTTTGTTATTCCGTAATATCTTTTTTGTTTACGTGAAAAAATGGAAGAGTGAAAGCTCAAGTTTGGATCTGAAAAACAAATTTGACCATCAGAGATGGAAATGCACAAATGCTGAGGGAGATAGTTCCAAAAGTATCTGTGATTTTTAAGGATAGGCAAAAAGTGGGTTGTTTAACTCTGGTAATTATGCAACCACTTGAGAATTTGAGTTTTTCCACTCCTTGAAATTTTTGGATCATTAGGTCCACTTGTATCCTCAACATGTTTCTGGCATGCATATCAACCACATTTAAAGCATGTTTGGATCAGTTGCAAGACCCTTTCCTATAAAATTCCACCTAGCTTATTATTAGGGGTTGTACTTGTGGAATCTCCCAAACATGGATAACAAAACCTTGGAATTCATTTTTAGTGGTTGAAATAATTTCCAAATTTTGTTTTGCATACATGAACACTAAAATTTTCATTTTGTTATGCTTTAATATCTTTTTTGTTTACGAGAAAAATGGGAGAGTGAAAACTCATGGTTGGATCTGGAAACAAATTTGAGGATCCAAGATGGAAATGCACAAATGCTGAGAGAGATTGTTCCAAAAATTATCTGTGATTTTTAAGGATAGGCAAAAAGTGGGTAGTTTAACTCTGGTAAATATCCAACCACATGAGAATTTGATTTTTTCCACTCCTTGAAATTTTTGGATCCTTAGGTCCACTTGCATCCTCAACATATTTCTGGCATGCATATCCACCACATTTAAAGCATGTTAGGATCAGTTACAACTCCCTTTCCTACAAAATTCCACCCAGCTTATTATTAGGGGTTGTACTAGTGGAATCTCCTAAACATGGATAACAAAACCTTGGAGTTCATTTTTAGTGCGTGAAATAATTTTCAAATTTTTTTTTGCATACATGAACTCTAAAATCTTCATTTTGTTATGCCTGAATATCTTTTTTGTTTACGAGAAAAATGAGAGAGTGAAAACTCAAGTTTGGATCAGAAAACAAATTTCAGCATCCAAGATGGAAATGCACAAATGCTGAGAGAGATAGTTCCAAAAAGTATCTATGATTTTTAAGGATAGGCAAAATGAGGGTTGTTTGGCTCTGGTAAATATCCAACCACTTGAGAATTTGATTTTTTCCACTCCTTGAAATTTTTGGATCATTAGGTCCACTTGTATCCTCAACATCTTTCTGGCATGCGTATCCACCACATTTAAAGCATATTGGGATCAGTTACAAGTCCCTTTCCTATAAAATTCCTCCTAGCTTATTATTAGTGGTTGTACTTGTGCAATCTCCCAAACATGGATAACAAAACCTTGGAGTTCATTATTAGTGCGTGAAATAATTTTCAAATTTTTTTTGCATACAAGAACTCTAAAATTTTAATTTTGTTATGCCTTAATATCTTTTTTATTTACGAGAAAAAATGGGAGAGTGAAAGCTCAAGTTTGGATCTGAAAACATATTTGACCAACCAAGATGGAAATGCACAAATGCTGAGAGAGATAGTTCCAAAAAGTATCTGTGATTTTTAAGGATAGGCAAAAAGTGGGTTGTTTGGCTCTGGTAAATACCCAACCACTTGAGTATTTGATTTTTTCCACTCCTTGAAATTATTGGATCATTACGTCCACTTGCATCCTCAACATGTTTCTTGCATGCATATCCACCACATTTAAAGCATGTTAGGATCAGTTTCAAGTCCCTTTCCTATAAAATTCCACCTAGCTTATTATTAGGGGTTGTACTAGTGGAATCTCCCAAACATGGATAATAAAACCTTGGATTTCATTTTTAGTGCGTGAAATAATTTTCAATTTTTTTTGCATACATGAACTCTAAAATCTTCATTTTGTTATGCCTTAATATCTTTTTTTTTTTTACGAGAAAAATGGGAGAGTGAAAACTCAAGTTTGGATCTGAAAACAAATTTCAGCATCCAAGATGGAAGTGCACAAATGCTGAGAGAGATAGTTCCAAAAAGTATCTGTGATTTTTAAGGGTAGGCAAAATGTGGGTTGTTTGGCTTCGGTAAATATCCAACAACTTGAGAATTTGATTTTTTCCACTCCTTGAAATTTTTGGATCATTAGGTCCACTTGCATCCTCAACATGTTTCTGGCAAGCATATCCACCACATTTAAAGCATGTTAAGATCAGTTACAAGTCCCTTTCCTACAAAATTCCACCAAGTTTATTATTAGGGGTTGTACTAGTGGAATCTCCCAAACAAGGATAACAAAACCTTGGAGTTCATTTTTAGAACGTGAAATAAATTTAAAATTTTTTTTTTGCATACATGAACTCTAAAATTTTCATTTTGTTATGCCTTAATATCTTTTTTGTTTACGTGAAAAAATGGGAGAGTGAAAGCTCATGTTTGCGTCTGAAAAAAATTTTTACCATCAGAGATGGAAATGCGCACAAATGCTGAGAGAGATAGTTCCAAAAAGTATCTGTGATTTTTCAGGATAGGCAAAAAGTGGGTTGTTTAGCTCTGGTAAATATCCAACCACTTGAGAATTTGAGTTTTTCCACTCCTTGAAATTTTTGGATCATTAGGTCCACTTGCATCCTCAACATGTTTCTGGCATGCATATCCACCACATTTAAAGCATGTTTGGATCAGTTACAAGTCCCTTTCCTATAAAATTCCACCAAGTTTATTATTAGGGGTTGTACTAGTGGAATCTCCCAAACATGGATAACAAAACCTTGGAGTTCATTTTTAGTACGTGAAATAATTTTAAAATTTTTTTTTACATACGTGAACTCTAAAATTTTCATTTTGTTATTCCGTAATATCTTTTTTGTTTACGTGAAAAAATGGAAGAGTGAAAGCTCAAGTTTGGATCTGAAAAACAAATTTGACCATCAGAGATGGAAATGCACAAATGCTGAGGGAGATAGTTCCAAAAGTATCTGTGATTTTTAAGGATAGGCAAAAAGTGGGTTGTTTAACTCTGGTAATTATGCAACCACTTGAGAATTTGAGTTTTTCCACTCCTTGAAATTTTTGGATCATTAGGTCCACTTGTATCCTCAACATGTTTCTGGCATGCATATCAACCACATTTAAAGCATGTTTGGATCAGTTGCAAGACCCTTTCCTATAAAATTCCACCTAGCTTATTATTAGGGGTTGTACTTGTGGAATCTCCCAAACATGGATAACAAAACCTTGGAATTCATTTTTAGTGGTTGAAATAATTTCCAAATTTTGTTTTGCATACATGAACACTAAAATTTTCATTTTGTTATGCTTTAATATCTTTTTTGTTTACGAGAAAAATGGGAGAGTGAAAACTCATGGTTGGATCTGGAAACAAATTTGAGGATCCAAGATGGAAATGCACAAATGCTGAGAGAGATTGTTCCAAAAATTTTCTGTGATTTTTAAGGATAGGCAAAAAGTGGGTAGTTTAACTCTGGTAAATATCCAACCACATGAGAATTTGATTTTTTCCACTCCTTGAAATTTTTGGATCCTTAGGTCCACTTGCATCCTCAACATATTTCTGGCATGCATATCCACCACATTTAAAGCATGTTAGGATCAGTTACAACTCCCTTTCCTACAAAATTCCACCCAGCTTATTATTAGGGGTTGTACTAGTGGAATCTCCTAAACATGGATAACAAAACCTTGGAGTTCATTTTTAGTGCGTGAAATAATTTTCAAATTTTTTTTTGCATACATGAACTCTAAAATCTTCATTTTGTTATGCCTGAATATCTTTTTTGTTTACGAGAAAAATGAGAGAGTGAAAACTCAAGTTTGGATCAGAAAACAAATTTCAGCATCCAAGATGGAAATGCACAAATGCTGAGAGAGATAGTTCCAAAAAGTATCTATGATTTTTAAGGATAGGCAAAATGAGGGTTGTTTGGCTCTGGTAAATATCCAACCACTTGAGAATTTGATTTTTTCCACTCCTTGAAATTTTTGGATCATTAGGTCCACTTGTATCCTCAACATCTTTCTGGCATGCGTATCCACCACATTTAAAGCATATTGGGATCAGTTACAAGTCCCTTTCCTATAAAATTCCTCCTAGCTTATTATTAGTGGTTGTACTTGTGCAATCTCCCAAACATGGATAACAAAACCTTGGAGTTCATTATTAGTGCGTGAAATAATTTTCAAATTTTTTTTGCATACAAGAACTCTAAAATTTTAATTTTGTTATGCCTTAATATCTTTTTTATTTACGAGAAAAAATGGGAGAGTGAAAGCTCAAGTTTGGATCTGAAAACATATTTGACCAACCAAGATGGAAATGCACAAATGCTGAGAGAGATAGTTCCAAAAAGTATCTGTGATTTTTAAGGATAGGCAAAAAGTGGGTTGTTTGGCTCTGGTAAATACCCAACCACTTGAGTATTTGATTTTTTCCACTCCTTGAAATTATTGGATCATTACGTCCACTTGCATCCTCAACATGTTTCTTGCATGCATATCCACCACATTTAAAGCATGTTAGGATCAGTTTCAAGTCCCTTTCCTATAAAATTCCACCTAGCTTATTATTAGGGGTTGTACTAGTGGAATCTCCCAAACATGGATAATAAAACCTTGGATTTCATTTTTAGTGCGTGAAATAATTTTCAATTTTTTTTGCATACATGAACTCTAAAATCTTCATTTTGTTATGCCTTAATATCTTTTTTTTTTTTACGAGAAAAATGGGAGAGTGAAAACTCAAGTTTGGATCTGAAAACAAATTTCAGCATCCAAGATGGAAGTGCACAAATGCTGAGAGAGATAGTTCCAAAAAGTATCTGTGATTTTTAAGGGTAGGCAAAATGTGGGTTGTTTGGCTTCGGTAAATATCCAACAACTTGAGAATTTGATTTTTTCCACTCCTTGAAATTTTTGGATCATTAGGTCCACTTGCATCCTCAACATGTTTCTGGCAAGCATATCCACCACATTTAAAGCATGTTAAGATCAGTTACAAGTCCCTTTCCTACAAAATTCCACCAAGTTTATTATTAGGGGTTGTACTAGTGGAATCTCCCAAACAAGGATAACAAAACCTTGGAGTTCATTTTTAGAACGTGAAATAAATTTAAAATTTTTTTTTTGCATACATGAACTCTAAAATTTTCATTTTGTTATGCCTTAATATCTTTTTTGTTTACGTGAAAAAATGGGAGAGTGAAAGCTCATGTTTGCGTCTGAAAAAAATTTTTACCATCAGAGATGGAAATGCGCACAAATGCTGAGAGAGATAGTTCCAAAAAGTATCTGTGATTTTTCAGGATAGGCAAAAAGTGGGTTGTTTAGCTCTGGTAAATATCCAACCACTTGAGAATTTGAGTTTTTCCACTCCTTGAAATTTTTGGATCATTAGGTCCACTTGCATCCTCAACATGTTTCTGGCATGCATATCCACCACATTTAAAGCATGTTTGGATCAGTTACAAGTCCCTTTCCTATAAAATTCCACCAAGTTTATTATTAGGGGTTGTACTAGTGGAATCTCCCAAACATGGATAACAAAACCTTGGAGTTCATTTTTAGTACGTGAAATAATTTTAAAATTTTTTTTTACATACGTGAACTCTAAAATTTTCATTTTGTTATTCCGTAATATCTTTTTTGTTTACGTGAAAAAATGGAAGAGTGAAAGCTCAAGTTTGGATCTGAAAAACAAATTTGACCATCAGAGATGGAAATGCACAAATGCTGAGGGAGATAGTTCCAAAAGTATCTGTGATTTTTAAGGATAGGCAAAAAGTGGGTTGTTTAACTCTGGTAATTATGCAACCACTTGAGAATTTGAGTTTTTCCACTCCTTGAAATTTTTGGATCATTAGGTCCACTTGTATCCTCAACATGTTTCTGGCATGCATATCAACCACATTTAAAGCATGTTTGGATCAGTTGCAAGACCCTTTCCTATAAAATTCCACCTAGCTTATTATTAGGGGTTGTACTTGTGGAATCTCCCAAACATGGATAACAAAACCTTGGAATTCATTTTTAGTGGTTGAAATAATTTCCAAATTTTGTTTTGCATACATGAACACTAAAATTTTCATTTTGTTATGCTTTAATATCTTTTTTGTTTACGAGAAAAATGGGAGAGTGAAAACTCATGGTTGGATCTGGAAACAAATTTGAGGATCCAAGATGGAAATGCACAAATGCTGAGAGAGATTGTTCCAAAAATTATCTGTGATTTTTAAGGATAGGCAAAAAGTGGGTAGTTTAACTCTGGTAAATATCCAACCACATGAGAATTTGATTTTTTCCACTCCTTGAAATTTTTGGATCCTTAGGTCCACTTGCATCCTCAACATATTTCTGGCATGCATATCCACCACATTTAAAGCATGTTAGGATCAGTTACAACTCCCTTTCCTACAAAATTCCACCCAGCTTATTATTAGGGGTTGTACTAGTGGAATCTCCTAAACATGGATAACAAAACCTTGGAGTTCATTTTTAGTGCGTGAAATAATTTTCAAATTTTTTTTTGCATACATGAACTCTAAAATCTTCATTTTGTTATGCCTGAATATCTTTTTTGTTTACGAGAAAAATGAGAGAGTGAAAACTCAAGTTTGGATCAGAAAACAAATTTCAGCATCCAAGATGGAAATGCACAAATGCTGAGAGAGATAGTTCCAAAAAGTATCTATGATTTTTAAGGATAGGCAAAATGAGGGTTGTTTGGCTCTGGTAAATATCCAACCACTTGAGAATTTGATTTTTTCCACTCCTTGAAATTTTTGGATCATTAGGTCCACTTGTATCCTCAACATCTTTCTGGCATGCGTATCCACCACATTTAAAGCATATTGGGATCAGTTACAAGTCCCTTTCCTATAAAATTCCTCCTAGCTTATTATTAGTGGTTGTACTTGTGCAATCTCCCAAACATGGATAACAAAACCTTGGAGTTCATTATTAGTGCGTGAAATAATTTTCAAATTTTTTTTGCATACAAGAACTCTAAAATTTTAATTTTGTTATGCCTTAATATCTTTTTTATTTACGAGAAAAAATGGGAGAGTGAAAGCTCAAGTTTGGATCTGAAAACATATTTGACCAACCAAGATGGAAATGCACAAATGCTGAGAGAGATAGTTCCAAAAAGTATCTGTGATTTTTAAGGATAGGCAAAAAGTGGGTTGTTTGGCTCTGGTAAATACCCAACCACTTGAGTATTTGATTTTTTCCACTCCTTGAAATTATTGGATCATTACGTCCACTTGCATCCTCAACATGTTTCTTGCATGCATATCCACCACATTTAAAGCATGTTAGGATCAGTTTCAAGTCCCTTTCCTATAAAATTCCACCTAGCTTATTATTAGGGGTTGTACTAGTGGAATCTCCCAAACATGGATAATAAAACCTTGGATTTCATTTTTAGTGCGTGAAATAATTTTCAATTTTTTTTGCATACATGAACTCTAAAATCTTCATTTTGTTATGCCTTAATATCTTTTTTTTTTTTACGAGAAAAATGGGAGAGTGAAAACTCAAGTTTGGATCTGAAAACAAATTTCAGCATCCAAGATGGAAGTGCACAAATGCTGAGAGAGATAGTTCCAAAAAGTATCTGTGATTTTTAAGGGTAGGCAAAATGTGGGTTGTTTGGCTTCGGTAAATATCCAACAACTTGAGAATTTGATTTTTTCCACTCCTTGAAATTTTTGGATCATTAGGTCCACTTGCATCCTCAACATGTTTCTGGCAAGCATATCCACCACATTTAAAGCATGTTAAGATCAGTTACAAGTCCCTTTCCTACAAAATTCCACCAAGTTTATTATTAGGGGTTGTACTAGTGGAATCTCCCAAACAAGGATAACAAAACCTTGGAGTTCATTTTTAGAACGTGAAATAAATTTAAAATTTTTTTTTTGCATACATGAACTCTAAAATTTTCATTTTGTTATGCCTTAATATCTTTTTTGTTTACGTGAAAAAATGGTAGAGTGAAAGCTCATGTTTGCGTCTGAAAAAAATTTTTACCATCAGAGATGGAAATGCGCACAAATGCTGAGAGAGATAGTTCCAAAAAGTATCTGTGATTTTTCAGGATAGGCAAAAAGTGGGTTGTTTAGCTCTGGTAAATATCCAACCACTTGAGAATTTGAGTTTTTCCACTCCTTGAAATTTTTGGATCATTAGGTCCACTTGCATCCTCAACATGTTTCTGGCATGCATATCCACCACATTTAAAGCATGTTTGGATCAGTTACAAGTCCCTTTCCTATAAAATTCCACCAAGTTTATTATTAGGGGTTGTACTAGTGGAATCTCCCAAACATGGATAACAAAACCTTGGAGTTCATTTTTAGTACGTGAAATAATTTTAAAATTTTTTTTTACATACGTGAACTCTAAAATTTTCATTTTGTTATTCCGTAATATCTTTTTTGTTTACGTGAAAAAATGGAAGAGTGAAAGCTCAAGTTTGGATCTGAAAAACAAATTTGACCATCAGAGATGGAAATGCACAAATGCTGAGGGAGATAGTTCCAAAAGTATCTGTGATTTTTAAGGATAGGCAAAAAGTGGGTTGTTTAACTCTGGTAATTATGCAACCACTTGAGAATTTGAGTTTTTCCACTCCTTGAAATTTTTGGATCATTAGGTCCACTTGTATCCTCAACATGTTTCTGGCATGCATATCAACCACATTTAAAGCATGTTTGGATCAGTTGCAAGACCCTTTCCTATAAAATTCCACCTAGCTTATTATTAGGGGTTGTACTTGTGGAATCTCCCAAACATGGATAACAAAACCTTGGAATTCATTTTTAGTGGTTGAAATAATTTCCAAATTTTGTTTTGCATACATGAACACTAAAATTTTCATTTTGTTATGCTTTAATATCTTTTTTGTTTACGAGAAAAATGGGAGAGTGAAAACTCATGGTTGGATCTGGAAACAAATTTGAGGATCCAAGATGGAAATGCACAAATGCTGAGAGAGATTGTTCCAAAAATTATCTGTGATTTTTAAGGATAGGCAAAAAGTGGGTAGTTTAACTCTGGTAAATATCCAACCACATGAGAATTTGATTTTTTCCACTCCTTGAAATTTTTGGATCCTTAGGTCCACTTGCATCCTCAACATATTTCTGGCATGCATATCCACCACATTTAAAGCATGTTAGGATCAGTTACAACTCCCTTTCCTACAAAATTCCACCCAGCTTATTATTAGGGGTTGTACTAGTGGAATCTCCTAAACATGGATAACAAAACCTTGGAGTTCATTTTTAGTGCGTGAAATAATTTTCAAATTTTTTTTTGCATACATGAACTCTAAAATCTTCATTTTGTTATGCCTGAATATCTTTTTTGTTTACGAGAAAAATGAGAGAGTGAAAACTCAAGTTTGGATCAGAAA
Source organism: Aristolochia californica (assembly GCF_029961685.1). Taxonomy (NCBI): domain Eukaryota; kingdom Viridiplantae; phylum Streptophyta; class Magnoliopsida; order Piperales; family Aristolochiaceae; genus Aristolochia; species Aristolochia californica. Next base: position 8,879,030 of record NW_027181837.1, read on the forward strand.
ACAAATTTCAGCATCCAAGATGGAAATGCACAAATGCTGAGAGAGATAGTTCCAAAAAGTATCTATGATTTTTAAGGATAGGCAAAATGAGGGTTGTTTGGCTCTGGTAAATATCCAACCACTTGAGAATTTGATTTTTTCCACTCCTTGAAATTTTTGGATCATTAGGTCCACTTGTATCCTCAACATCTTTCTGGCATGCGTATCCACCACATTTAAAGCATATTGGGATCAGTTACAAGTCCCTTTCCTATAAAATTCCTCCTAGCTTATTATTAGTGGTTGTACTTGTGCAATCTCCCAAACATGGATAACAAAACCTTGGAGTTCATTATTAGTGCGTGAAATAATTTTCAAATTTTTTTTGCATACAAGAACTCTAAAATTTTAATTTTGTTATGCCTTAATATCTTTTTTATTTACGAGAAAAAATGGGAGAGTGAAAGCTCAAGTTTGGATCTGAAAACATATTTGACCAACCAAGATGGAAATGCACAAATGCTGAGAGAGATAGTTCCAAAAAGTATCTGTGATTTTTAAGGATAGGCAAAAAGTGGGTTGTTTGGCTCTGGTAAATACCCAACCACTTGAGTATTTGATTTTTTCCACTCCTTGAAATTATTGGATCATTACGTCCACTTGCATCCTCAACATGTTTCTTGCATGCATATCCACCACATTTAAAGCATGTTAGGATCAGTTTCAAGCCCCTTTCCTATAAAATTCCACCTAGCTTATTATTAGGGGTTGTACTAGTGGAATCTCCCAAACATGGATAATAAAACCTTGGATTTCATTTTTAGTGCGTGAAATAATTTTCAATTTTTTTTGCATACATGAACTCTAAAATCTTCATTTTGTTATGCCTTAATATCTTTTTTTTTTTTACGAGAAAAATGGGAGAGTGAAAACTCAAGTTTGGATCTGAAAACAAATTTCAGCATCCAAGATGGAAGTGCACAAATGCTGAGAGAGATAGTTCCAAAAAGTATCTGTGATTTTTAAGGGTAGGCAAAATGTGGGTTGTTTGGCTTCGGTAAATATCCAACAACTTGAGAATTTGATTTTTTCCACTCCTTGAAATTTTTGGATCATTAGGTCCACTTGCATCCTCAACATGTTTCTGGCAAGCATATCCACCACATTTAAAGCATGTTAAGATCAGTTACAAGTCCCTTTCCTACAAAATTCCACCAAGTTTATTATTAGGGGTTGTACTAGTGGAATCTCCCAAACAAGGATAACAAAACCTTGGAGTTCATTTTTAGAACGTGAAATAAATTTAAAATTTTTTTTTTGCATACATGAACTCTAAAATTTTCATTTTGTTATGCCTTAATATCTTTTTTGTTTACGTGAAAAAATGGGAGAGTGAAAGCTCATGTTTGCGTCTGAAAAAAATTTTTACCATCAGAGATGGAAATGCGCACAAATGCTGAGAGAGATAGTTCCAAAAAGTATCTGTGATTTTTCAGGATAGGCAAAAAGTGGGTTGTTTAGCTCTGGTAAATATCCAACCACTTGAGAATTTGAGTTTTTCCACTCCTTGAAATTTTTGGATCATTAGGTCCACTTGCATCCTCAACATGTTTCTGGCATGCATATCCACCACATTTAAAGCATGTTTGGATCAGTTACAAGTCCCTTTCCTATAAAATTCCACCAAGTTTATTATTAGGGGTTGTACTAGTGGAATCTCCCAAACATGGATAACAAAACCTTGGAGTTCATTTTTAGTACGTGAAATAATTTTAAAATTTTTTTTTACATACGTGAACTCTAAAATTTTCATTTTGTTATTCCGTAATATCTTTTTTGTTTACGTGAAAAAATGGAAGAGTGAAAGCTCAAGTTTGGATCTGAAAAACAAATTTGACCATCAGAGATGGAAATGCACAAATGCTGAGGGAGATAGTTCCAAAAGTATCTGTGATTTTTAAGGATAGGCAAAAAGTGGGTTGTTTAACTCTGGTAATTATGCAACCACTTGAGAATTTGAGTTTTTCCACTCCTTGAAATTTTTGGATCATTAGGTCCACTTGTATCCTCAACATGTTTCTGGCATGCATATCAACCACATTTAAAGCATGTTTGGATCAGTTGCAAGACCCTTTCCTATAAAATTCCACCTAGCTTATTATTAGGGGTTGTACTTGTGGAATCTCCCAAACATGGATAACAAAACCTTGGAATTCATTTTTAGTGGTTGAAATAATTTCCAAATTTTGTTTTGCATACATGAACACTAAAATTTTCATTTTGTTATGCTTTAATATCTTTTTTGTTTACGAGAAAAATGGGAGAGTGAAAACTCATGGTTGGATCTGGAAACAAATTTGAGGATCCAAGATGGAAATGCACAAATGCTGAGAGAGATTGTTCCAAAAATTATCTGTGATTTTTAAGGATAGGCAAAAAGTGGGTAGTTTAACTCTGGTAAATATCCAACCACATGAGAATTTGATTTTTTCCACTCCTTGAAATTTTTGGATCCTTAGGTCCACTTGCATCCTCAACATATTTCTGGCATGCATATCCACCACATTTAAAGCATGTTAGGATCAGTTACAACTCCCTTTCCTACAAAATTCCACCCAGCTTATTATTAGGGGTTGTACTAGTGGAATCTCCTAAACATGGATAACAAAACCTTGGAGTTCATTTTTAGTGCGTGAAATAATTTTCAAATTTTTTTTTGCATACATGAACTCTAAAATCTTCATTTTGTTATGCCTGAATATCTTTTTTGTTTACGAGAAAAATGAGAGAGTGAAAACTCAAGTTTGGATCAGAAAACAAATTTCAGCATCCAAGATGGAAATGCACAAATGCTGAGAGAGATAGTTCCAAAAAGTATCTATGATTTTTAAGGATAGGCAAAATGAGGGTTGTTTGGCTCTGGTAAATATCCAACCACTTGAGAATTTGATTTTTTCCACTCCTTGAAATTTTTGGATCATTAGGTCCACTTGTATCCTCAACATCTTTCTGGCATGCGTATCCACCACATTTAAAGCATATTGGGATCAGTTACAAGTCCCTTTCCTATAAAATTCCTCCTAGCTTATTATTAGTGGTTGTACTTGTGCAATCTCCCAAACATGGATAACAAAACCTTGGAGTTCATTATTAGTGCGTGAAATAATTTTCAAATTTTTTTTGCATACAAGAACTCTAAAATTTTAATTTTGTTATGCCTTAATATCTTTTTTATTTACGAGAAAAAATGGGAGAGTGAAAGCTCAAGTTTGGATCTGAAAACATATTTGACCAACCAAGATGGAAATGCACAAATGCTGAGAGAGATAGTTCCAAAAAGTATCTGTGATTTTTAAGGATAGGCAAAAAGTGGGTTGTTTGGCTCTGGTAAATACCCAACCACTTGAGTATTTGATTTTTTCCACTCCTTGAAATTATTGGATCATTACGTCCACTTGCATCCTCAACATGTTTCTTGCATGCATATCCACCACATTTAAAGCATGTTAGGATCAGTTTCAAGTCCCTTTCCTATAAAATTCCACCTAGCTTATTATTAGGGGTTGTACTAGTGGAATCTCCCAAACATGGATAATAAAACCTTGGATTTCATTTTTAGTGCGTGAAATAATTTTCAATTTTTTTTGCATACATGAACTCTAAAATCTTCATTTTGTTATGCCTTAATATCTTTTTTTTTTTTACGAGAAAAATGGGAGAGTGAAAACTCAAGTTTGGATCTGAAAACAAATTTCAGCATCCAAGATGGAAGTGCACAAATGCTGAGAGAGATAGTTCCAAAAAGTATCTGTGATTTTTAAGGGTAGGCAAAATGTGGGTTGTTTGGCTTCGGTAAATATCCAACAACTTGAGAATTTGATTTTTTCCACTCCTTGAAATTTTTGGATCATTAGGTCCACTTGCATCCTCAACATGTTTCTGGCAAGCATATCCACCACATTTAAAGCATGTTAAGATCAGTTACAAGTCCCTTTCCTACAAAATTCCACCAAGTTTATTATTAGGGGTTGTACTAGTGGAATCTCCCAAACAAGGATAACAAAACCTTGGAGTTCATTTTTAGAACGTGAAATAAATTTAAAATTTTTTTTTTGCATACATGAACTCTAAAATTTTCATTTTGTTATGCCTTAATATCTTTTTTGTTTACGTGAAAAAATGGGAGAGTGAAAGCTCATGTTTGCGTCTGAAAAAAATTTTTACCATCAGAGATGGAAATGCGCACAAATGCTGAGAGAGATAGTTCCAAAAAGTATCTGTGATTTTTCAGGATAGGCAAAAAGTGGGTTGTTTAGCTCTGGTAAATATCCAACCACTTGAGAATTTGAGTTTTTCCACTCCTTGAAATTTTTGGATCATTAGGTCCACTTGCATCCTCAACATGTTTCTGGCATGCATATCCACCACATTTAAAGCATGTTTGGATCAGTTACAAGTCCCTTTCCTATAAAATTCCACCAAGTTTATTATTAGGGGTTGTACTAGTGGAATCTCCCAAACATGGATAACAAAACCTTGGAGTTCATTTTTAGTACGTGAAATAATTTTAAAATTTTTTTTTACATACGTGAACTCTAAAATTTTCATTTTGTTATTCCGTAATATCTTTTTTGTTTACGTGAAAAAATGGAAGAGTGAAAGCTCAAGTTTGGATCTGAAAAACAAATTTGACCATCAGAGATGGAAATGCACAAATGCTGAGGGAGATAGTTCCAAAAGTATCTGTGATTTTTAAGGATAGGCAAAAAGTGGGTTGTTTAACTCTGGTAATTATGCAACCACTTGAGAATTTGAGTTTTTCCACTCCTTGAAATTTTTGGATCATTAGGTCCACTTGTATCCTCAACATGTTTCTGGCATGCATATCAACCACATTTAAAGCATGTTTGGATCAGTTGCAAGACCCTTTCCTATAAAATTCCACCTAGCTTATTATTAGGGGTTGTACTTGTGGAATCTCCCAAACATGGATAACAAAACCTTGGAATTCATTTTTAGTGGTTGAAATAATTTCCAAATTTTGTTTTGCATACATGAACACTAAAATTTTCATTTTGTTATGCTTTAATATCTTTTTTGTTTACGAGAAAAATGGGAGAGTGAAAACTCATGGTTGGATCTGGAAACAAATTTGAGGATCCAAGATGGAAATGCACAAATGCTGAGAGAGATTGTTCCAAAAATTATCTGTGATTTTTAAGGATAGGCAAAAAGTGGGTAGTTTAACTCTGGTAAATATCCAACCACATGAGAATTTGATTTTTTCCACTCCTTGAAATTTTTGGATCCTTAGGTCCACTTGCATCCTCAACATATTTCTGGCATGCATATCCACCACATTTAAAGCATGTTAGGATCAGTTACAACTCCCTTTCCTACAAAATTCCACCCAGCTTATTATTAGGGGTTGTACTAGTGGAATCTCCTAAACATGGATAACAAAACCTTGGAGTTCATTTTTAGTGCGTGAAATAATTTTCAAATTTTTTTTTGCATACATGAACTCTAAAATCTTCATTTTGTTATGCCTGAATATCTTTTTTGTTTACGAGAAAAATGAGAGAGTGAAAACTCAAGTTTGGATCAGAAAACAAATTTCAGCATCCAAGATGGAAATGCACAAATGCTGAGAGAGATAGTTCCAAAAAGTATCTATGATTTTTAAGGATAGGCAAAATGAGGGTTGTTTGGCTCTGGTAAATATCCAACCACTTGAGAATTTGATTTTTTCCACTCCTTGAAATTTTTGGATCATTAGGTCCACTTGTATCCTCAACATCTTTCTGGCATGCGTATCCACCACATTTAAAGCATATTGGGATCAGTTACAAGTCCCTTTCCTATAAAATTCCTCCTAGCTTATTATTAGTGGTTGTACTTGTGCAATCTCCCAAACATGGATAACAAAACCTTGGAGTTCATTATTAGTGCGTGAAATAATTTTCAAATTTTTTTTGCATACAAGAACTCTAAAATTTTAATTTTGTTATGCCTTAATATCTTTTTTATTTACGAGAAAAAATGGGAGAGTGAAAGCTCAAGTTTGGATCTGAAAACATATTTGACCAACCAAGATGGAAATGCACAAATGCTGAGAGAGATAGTTCCAAAAAGTATCTGTGATTTTTAAGGATAGGCAAAAAGTGGGTTGTTTGGCTCTGGTAAATACCCAACCACTTGAGTATTTGATTTTTTCCACTCCTTGAAATTATTGGATCATTACGTCCACTTGCATCCTCAACATGTTTCTTGCATGCATATCCACCACATTTAAAGCATGTTAGGATCAGTTTCAAGTCCCTTTCCTATAAAATTCCACCTAGCTTATTATTAGGGGTTGTACTAGTGGAATCTCCCAAACATGGATAATAAAACCTTGGATTTCATTTTTAGTGCGTGAAATAATTTTCAATTTTTTTTGCATACATGAACTCTAAAATCTTCATTTTGTTATGCCTTAATATCTTTTTTTTTTTTACGAGAAAAATGGGAGAGTGAAAACTCAAGTTTGGATCTGAAAACAAATTTCAGCATCCAAGATGGAAGTGCACAAATGCTGAGAGAGATAGTTCCAAAAAGTATCTGTGATTTTTAAGGGTAGGCAAAATGTGGGTTGTTTGGCTTCGGTAAATATCCAACAACTTGAGAATTTGATTTTTTCCACTCCTTGAAATTTTTGGATCATTAGGTCCACTTGCATCCTCAACATGTTTCTGGCAAGCATATCCACCACATTTAAAGCATGTTAAGATCAGTTACAAGTCCCTTTCCTACAAAATTCCACCAAGTTTATTATTAGGGGTTGTACTAGTGGAATCTCCCAAACAAGGATAACAAAACCTTGGAGTTCATTTTTAGAACGTGAAATAAATTTAAAATTTTTTTTTTGCATACATGAACTCTAAAATTTTCATTTTGTTATGCCTTAATATCTTTTTTGTTTACGTGAAAAAATGGGAGAGTGAAAGCTCATGTTTGCGTCTGAAAAAAATTTTTACCATCAGAGATGGAAATGCGCACAAATGCTGAGAGAGATAGTTCCAAAAAGTATCTGTGATTTTTCAGGATAGGCAAAAAGTGGGTTGTTTAGCTCTGGTAAATATCCAACCACTTGAGAATTTGAGTTTTTCCACTCCTTGAAATTTTTGGATCATTAGGTCCACTTGCATCCTCAACATGTTTCTGGCATGCATATCCACCACATTTAAAGCATGTTTGGATCAGTTACAAGTCCCTTTCCTATAAAATTCCACCAAGTTTATTATTAGGGGTTGTACTAGTGGAATCTCCCAAACATGGATAACAAAACCTTGGAGTTCATTTTTAGTACGTGAAATAATTTTAAAATTTTTTTTTACATACGTGAACTCTAAAATTTTCATTTTGTTATTCCGTAATATCTTTTTTGTTTACGTGAAAAAATGGAAGAGTGAAAGCTCAAGTTTGGATCTGAAAAACAAATTTGACCATCAGAGATGGAAATGCACAAATGCTGAGGGAGATAGTTCCAAAAGTATCTGTGATTTTTAAGGATAGGCAAAAAGTGGGTTGTTTAACTCTGGTAATTATGCAACCACTTGAGAATTTGAGTTTTTCCACTCCTTGAAATTTTTGGATCATTAGGTCCACTTGTATCCTCAACATGTTTCTGGCATGCATATCAACCACATTTAAAGCATGTTTGGATCAGTTGCAAGACCCTTTCCTATAAAATTCCACCTAGCTTATTATTAGGGGTTGTACTTGTGGAATCTCCCAAACATGGATAACAAAACCTTGGAATTCATTTTTAGTGGTTGAAATAATTTCCAAATTTTGTTTTGCATACATGAACACTAAAATTTTCATTTTGTTATGCTTTAATATCTTTTTTGTTTACGAGAAAAATGGGAGAGTGAAAACTCATGGTTGGATCTGGAAACAAATTTGAGGATCCAAGATGGAAATGCACAAATGCTGAGAGAGATTGTTCCAAAAATTATCTGTGATTTTTAAGGATAGGCAAAAAGTGGGTAGTTTAACTCTGGTAAATATCCAACCACATGAGAATTTGATTTTTTCCACTCCTTGAAATTTTTGGATCCTTAGGTCCACTTGCATCCTCAACATATTTCTGGCATGCATATCCACCACATTTAAAGCATGTTAGGATCAGTTACAACTCCCTTTCCTACAAAATTCCACCCAGCTTATTATTAGGGGTTGTACTAGTGGAATCTCCTAAACATGGATAACAAAACCTTGGAGTTCATTTTTAGTGCGTGAAATAATTTTCAAATTTTTTTTTGCATACATGAACTCTAAAATCTTCATTTTGTTATGCCTGAATATCTTTTTTGTTTACGAGAAAAATGAGAGAGTGAAAACTCAAGTTTGGATCAGAAAACAAATTTCAGCATCCAAGATGGAAATGCACAAATGCTGAGAGAGATAGTTCCAAAAAGTATCTATGATTTTTAAGGATAGGCAAAATGAGGGTTGTTTGGCTCTGGTAAATATCCAACCACTTGAGAATTTGATTTTTTCCACTCCTTGAAATTTTTGGATCATTAGGTCCACTTGTATCCTCAACATCTTTCTGGCATGCGTATCCACCACATTTAAAGCATATTGGGATCAGTTACAAGTCCCTTTCCTATAAAATTCCTCCTAGCTTATTATTAGTGGTTGTACTTGTGCAATCTCCCAAACATGGATAACAAAACCTTGGAGTTCATTATTAGTGCGTGAAATAATTTTCAAATTTTTTTTGCATACAAGAACTCTAAAATTTTAATTTTGTTATGCCTTAATATCTTTTTTATTTACGAGAAAAAATGGGAGAGTGAAAGCTCAAGTTTGGATCTGAAAACATATTTGACCAACCAAGATGGAAATGCACAAATGCTGAGAGAGATAGTTCCAAAAAGTATCTGTGATTTTTAAGGATAGGCAAAAAGTGGGTTGTTTGGCTCTGGTAAATACCCAACCACTTGAGTATTTGATTTTTTCCACTCCTTGAAATTATTGGATCATTACGTCCACTTGCATCCTCAACATGTTTCTTGCATGCATATCCACCACATTTAAAGCATGTTAGGATCAGTTTCAAGTCCCTTTCCTATAAAATTCCACCTAGCTTATTATTAGGGGTTGTACTAGTGGAATCTCCCAAACATGGATAATAAAACCTTGGATTTCATTTTTAGTGCGTGAAATAATTTTCAATTTTTTTTGCATACATGAACTCTAAAATCTTCATTTTGTTATGCCTTAATATCTTTTTTTTTTTTACGAGAAAAATGGGAGAGTGAAAACTCAAGTTTGGATCTGAAAACAAATTTCAGCATCCAAGATGGAAGTGCACAAATGCTGAGAGAGATAGTTCCAAAAAGTATCTGTGATTTTTAAGGGTAGGCAAAATGTGGGTTGTTTGGCTTCGGTAAATATCCAACAACTTGAGAATTTGATTTTTTCCACTCCTTGAAATTTTTGGATCATTAGGTCCACTTGCATCCTCAACATGTTTCTGGCAAGCATATCCACCACATTTAAAGCATGTTAAGATCAGTTACAAGTCCCTTTCCTACAAAATTCCACCAAGTTTATTATTAGGGGTTGTACTAGTGGAATCTCCCAAACAAGGATAACAAAACCTTGGAGTTCATTTTTAGAACGTGAAATAAATTTAAAATTTTTTTTTTGCATACATGAACTCTAAAATTTTCATTTTGTTATGCCTTAATATCTTTTTTGTTTACGTGAAAAAATGGGAGAGTGAAAGCTCATGTTTGCGTCTGAAAAAAATTTTTACCATCAGAGATGGAAATGCGCACAAATGCTGAGAGAGATAGTTCCAAAAAGTATCTGTGATTTTTCAGGATAGGCAAAAAGTGGGTTGTTTAGCTCTGGTAAATATCCAACCACTTGAGAATTTGAGTTTTTCCACTCCTTGAAATTTTTGGATCATTAGGTCCACTTGCATCCTCAACATGTTTCTGGCATGCATATCCACCACATTTAAAGCATGTTTGGATCAGTTACAAGTCCCTTTCCTATAAAATTCCACCAAGTTTATTATTAGGGGTTGTACTAGTGGAATCTCCCAAACATGGATAACAAAACCTTGGAGTTCATTTTTAGTACGTGAAATAATTTTAAAATTTTTTTTTACATACGTGAACTCTAAAATTTTCATTTTGTTATTCCGTAATATCTTTTTTGTTTACGTGAAAAAATGGAAGAGTGAAAGCTCAAGTTTGGATCTGAAAAACAAATTTGACCATCAGAGATGGAAATGCACAAATGCTGAGGGAGATAGTTCCAAAAGTATCTGTGATTTTTAAGGATAGGCAAAAAGTGGGTTGTTTAACTCTGGTAATTATGCAACCACTTGAGAATTTGAGTTTTTCCACTCCTTGAAATTTTTGGATCATTAGGTCCACTTGTATCCTCAACATGTTTCTGGCATGCATATCAACCACATTTAAAGCATGTTTGGATCAGTTGCAAGACCCTTTCCTATAAAATTCCACCTAGCTTATTATTAGGGGTTGTACTTGTGGAATCTCCCAAACATGGATAACAAAACCTTGGAATTCATTTTTAGTGGTTGAAATAATTTCCAAATTTTGTTTTGCATACATGAACACTAAAATTTTCATTTTGTTATGCTTTAATATCTTTTTTGTTTACGAGAAAAATGGGAGAGTGAAAACTCATGGTTGGATCTGGAAACAAATTTGAGGATCCAAGATGGAAATGCACAAATGCTGAGAGAGATTGTTCCAAAAATTATCTGTGATTTTTAAGGATAGGCAAAAAGTGGGTAGTTTAACTCTGGTAAATATCCAACCACATGAGAATTTGATTTTTTCCACTCCTTGAAATTTTTGGATCCTTAGGTCCACTTGCATCCTCAACATATTTCTGGCATGCATATCCACCACATTTAAAGCATGTTAGGATCAGTTACAACTCCCTTTCCTACAAAATTCCACCCAGCTTATTATTAGGGGTTGTACTAGTGGAATCTCCTAAACATGGATAACAAAACCTTGGAGTTCATTTTTAGTGCGTGAAATAATTTTCAAATTTTTTTTTGCATACATGAACTCTAAAATCTTCATTTTGTTATGCCTGAATATCTTTTTTGTTTACGAGAAAAATGAGAGAGTGAAAACTCAAGTTTGGATCAGAAAACAAATTTCAGCATCCAAGATGGAAATGCACAAATGCTGAGAGAGATAGTTCCAAAAAGTATCTATGATTTTTAAGGATAGGCAAAATGAGGGTTGTTTGGCTCTGGTAAATATCCAACCACTTGAGAATTTGATTTTTTCCACTCCTTGAAATTTTTGGATCATTAGGTCCACTTGTATCCTCAACATGTTTCTGGCATGCGTATCCACCACATTTAAAGCATATTGGGATCAGTTACAAGTCCCTTTCCTATAAAATTCCTCCTAGCTTATTATTAGTGGTTGTACTTGTGCAATCTCCCAAACATGGATAACAAAACCTTGGAGTTCATTATTAGTGCGTGAAATAATTTTCAAATTTTTTTTGCATACAAGAACTCTAAAATTTTAATTTTGTTATGCCTTAATATCTTTTTTATTTACGAGAAAAAATGGGAGAGTGAAAGCTCAAGTTTGGATCTGAAAACATATTTGACCAACCAAGATGGAAATGCACAAATGCTGAGAGAGATAGTTCCAAAAAGTATCTGTGATTTTTAAGGATAGGCAAAAAGTGGGTTGTTTGGCTCTGGTAAATACCCAACCACTTGAGTATTTGATTTTTTCCACTCCTTGAAATTATTGGATCATTACGTCCACTTGCATCCTCAACATGTTTCTTGCATGCATATCCACCACATTTAAAGCATGTTAGGATCAGTTTCAAGTCCCTTTCCTATAAAATTCCACCTAGCTTATTATTAGGGGTTGTACTAGTGGAATCTCCCAAACATGGATAATAAAACCTTGGATTTCATTTTTAGTGCGTGAAATAATTTTCAATTTTTTTTGCATACATGAACTCTAAAATCTTCATTTTGTTATGCCTTAATATCTTTTTTTTTTTTACGAGAAAAATGGGAGAGTGAAAACTCAAGTTTGGATCTGAAAACAAATTTCAGCATCCAAGATGGAAGTGCACAAATGCTGAGAGAGATAGTTCCAAAAAGTATCTGTGATTTTTAAGGGTAGGCAAAATGTGGGTTGTTTGGCTTCGGTAAATATCCAACAACTTGAGAATTTGATTTTTTCCACTCCTTGAAATTTTTGGATCATTAGGTCCACTTGCATCCTCAACATGTTTCTGGCAAGCATATCCACCACATTTAAAGCATGTTAAGATCAGTTACAAGTCCCTTTCCTACAAAATTCCACCAAGTTTATTATTAGGGGTTGTACTAGTGGAATCTCCCAAACAAGGATAACAAAACCTTGGAGTTCATTTTTAGAACGTGAAATAAATTTAAAATTTTTTTTTTGCATACATGAACTCTAAAATTTTCATTTTGTTATGCCTTAATATCTTTTTTGTTTACGTGAAAAAATGGGAGAGTGAAAGCTCATGTTTGCGTCTGAAAAAAATTTTTACCATCAGAGATGGAAATGCGCACAAATGCTGAGAGAGATAGTTCCAAAAAGTATCTGTGATTTTTCAGGATAGGCAAAAAGTGGGTTGTTTAGCTCTGGTAAATATCCAACCACTTGAGAATTTGAGTTTTTCCACTCCTTGAAATTTTTGGATCATTAGGTCCACTTGCATCCTCAACATGTTTCTGGCATGCATATCCACCACATTTAAAGCATGTTTGGATCAGTTACAAGTCCCTTTCCTATAAAATTCCACCAAGTTTATTATTAGGGGTTGTACTAGTGGAATCTCCCAAACATGGATAACAAAACCTTGGAGTTCATTTTTAGTACGTGAAATAATTTTAAAATTTTTTTTTACATACGTGAACTCTAAAATTTTCATTTTGTTATTCCGTAATATCTTTTTTGTTTACGTGAAAAAATGGAAGAGTGAAAGCTCAAGTTTGGATCTGAAAAACAAATTTGACCATCAGAGATGGAAATGCACAAATGCTGAGGGAGATAGTTCCAAAAGTATCTGTGATTTTTAAGGATAGGCAAAAAGTGGGTTGTTTAACTCTGGTAATTATGCAACCACTTGAGAATTTGAGTTTTTCCACTCCTTGAAATTTTTGGATCATTAGGTCCACTTGTATCCTCAACATGTTTCTGGCATGCATATCAACCACATTTAAAGCATGTTTGGATCAGTTGCAAGACCCTTTCCTATAAAATTCCACCTAGCTTATTATTAGGGGTTGTACTTGTGGAATCTCCCAAACATGGATAACAAAACCTTGGAATTCATTTTTAGTGGTTGAAATAATTTCCAAATTTTGTTTTGCATACATGAACACTAAAATTTTCATTTTGTTATGCTTTAATATCTTTTTTGTTTACGAGAAAAATGGGAGAGTGAAAACTCATGGTTGGATCTGGAAACAAATTTGAGGATCCAAGATGGAAATGCACAAATGCTGAGAGAGATTGTTCCAAAAATTATCTGTGATTTTTAAGGATAGGCAAAAAGTGGGTAGTTTAACTCTGGTAAATATCCAACCACATGAGAATTTGATTTTTTCCACTCCTTGAAATTTTTGGATCCTTAGGTCCACTTGCATCCTCAACATATTTCTGGCATGCATATCCACCACATTTAAAGCATGTTAGGATCAGTTACAACTCCCTTTCCTACAAAATTCCACCCAGCTTATTATTAGGGGTTGTACTAGTGGAATCTCCTAAACATGGATAACAAAACCTTGGAGTTCATTTTTAGTGCGTGAAATAATTTTCAAATTTTTTTTTGCATACATGAACTCTAAAATCTTCATTTTGTTATGCCTGAATATCTTTTTTGTTTACGAGAAAAATGAGAGAGTGAAAACTCAAGTTTGGATCAGAAAACAAATTTCAGCATCCAAGATGGAAATGCACAAATGCTGAGAGAGATAGTTCCAAAAAGTATCTATGATTTCTAAGGATAGGCAAAATGAGGGTTGTTTGGCTCTGGTAAATATCCAACCACTTGAGAATTTGATTTTTTCCACTCCTTGAAATTTTTGGATCATTAGGTCCACTTGTATCCTCAACATCTTTCTGGCATGCGTATCCACCACATTTAAAGCATATTGGGATCAGTTACAAGTCCCTTTCCTATAAAATTCCTCCTAGCTTATTATTAGTGGTTGTACTTGTGCAATCTCCCAAACATGGATAACAAAACCTTGGAGTTCATTATTAGTGCGTGAAATAATTTTCAAATTTTTTTTGCATACAAGAACTCTAAAATTTTAATTTTGTTATGCCTTAATATCTTTTTTATTTACGAGAAAAAATGGGAGAGTGAAAGCTCAAGTTTGGATCTGAAAACATATTTGACCAACCAAGATGGAAATGCACAAATGCTGAGAGAGATAGTTCCAAAAAGTATCTGTGATTTTTAAGGATAGGCAAAAAGTGGGTTGTTTGGCTCTGGTAAATACCCAACCACTTGAGTATTTGATTTTTTCCACTCCTTGAAATTATTGGATCATTACGTCCACTTGCATCCTCAACATGTTTCTTGCATGCATATCCACCACATTTAAAGCATGTTAGGATCAGTTTCAAGTCCCTTTCCTATAAAATTCCACCTAGCTTATTATTAGGGGTTGTACTAGTGGAATCTCCCAAACATGGATAATAAAACCTTGGATTTCATTTTTAGTGCGTGAAATAATTTTCAATTTTTTTGGCATACATGAACTCTAAAATCTTCATTTTGTTATGCCTTAATATCTTTTTTTTTTTTACGAGAAAAATGGGAGAGTGAAAACTCAAGTTTGGATCTGAAAACAAATTTCAGCATCCAAGATGGAAGTGCACAAATGCTGAGAGAGATAGTTCCAAAAAGTATCTGTGATTTTTAAGGGTAGGCAAAATGTGGGTTGTTTGGCTTCGGTAAATATCCAACAACTTGAGAATTTGATTTTTTCCACTCCTTGAAATTTTTGGATCATTAGGTCCACTTGCATCCTCAACATGTTTCTGGCAAGCATATCCACCACATTTAAAGCATGTTAAGATCAGTTACAAGTCCCTTTCCTACAAAATTCCACCAAGTTTATTATTAGGGGTTGTACTAGTGGAATCTCCCAAACAAGGATAACAAAACCTTGGAGTTCATTTTTAGAACGTGAAATAAATTTAAAATTTTTTTTTTGCATACATGAACTCTAAAATTTTCATTTTGTTATGCCTTAATATCTTTTTTGTTTACGTGAAAAAATGGGAGAGTGAAAGCTCATGTTTGCGTCTGAAAAAAAATTTTACCATCAGAGATGGAAATGCGCACAAATGCTGAGAGAGATAGTTCCAAAAAGTATCTGTGATTTTTCAGGATAGGCAAAAAGTGGGTTGTTTAGCTCTGGTAAATATCCAACCACTTGAGAATTTGAGTTTTTCCACTCCTTGAAATTTTTGGATCATTAGGTCCACTTGCATCCTCAACATGTTTCTGGCATGCATATCCACCACATTTAAAGCATGTTTGGATCAGTTACAAGTCCCTTTCCTATAAAATTCCACCAAGTTTATTATTAGGGGTTGTACTAGTGGAATCTCCCAAACATGGATAACAAAACCTTGGAGTTCATTTTTAGTACGTGAAATAATTTTAAAATTTTTTTTTACATACGTGAACTCTAAAATTTTCATTTTGTTATTCCGTAATATCTTTTTTGTTTACGTGAAAAAATGAAAGAGTGAAAGCTCAAGTTTGGATCTGAAAAACAAATTTGACCATCAGAGATGGAAATGCACAAATGCTGAGGGAGATAGTTCCAAAAGTATCTGTGATTTTTAAGGATAGGCAAAAAGTGGGTTGTTTAACTCTGGTAATTATGCAACCACTTGAGAATTTGAGTTTTTCCACTCCTTGAAATTTTTGGATCATTAGGTCCACTTGTATCCTCAACATGTTTCTGGCATGCATATCAACCACATTTAAAGCATGTTTGGATCAGTTGCAAGACCCTT
This sequence comes from Aristolochia californica, assembly GCF_029961685.1. Taxonomy (NCBI): domain Eukaryota; kingdom Viridiplantae; phylum Streptophyta; class Magnoliopsida; order Piperales; family Aristolochiaceae; genus Aristolochia; species Aristolochia californica. The sequence continues at coordinate 8,895,118 of NW_027181837.1, forward strand.
TCCTATAAAATTCCACCTAGCTTATTATTAGGGGTTGTACTTGTGGAATCTCCCAAACATGGATAACAAAACCTTGGAATTCATTTTTAGTGGTTGAAATAATTTCCAAATTTTGTTTTGCATACATGAACACTAAAATTTTCATTTTGTTATGCTTTAATATCTTTTTTGTTTACGAGAAAAATGGGAGAGTGAAAACTCATGGTTGGATCTGGAAACAAATTTGAGGATCCAAGATGGAAATGCACAAATGCTGAGAGAGATTGTTCCAAAAATTATCTGTGATTTTTAAGGATAGGCAAAAAGTGGGTAGTTTAACTCTGGTAAATATCCAACCACATGAGAATTTGATTTTTTCCACTCCTTGAAATTTTTGGATCCTTAGGTCCACTTGCATCCTCAACATATTTCTGGCATGCATATCCACCACATTTAAAGCATGTTAGGATCAGTTACAACTCCCTTTCCTACAAAATTCCACCCAGCTTATTATTAGGGGTTGTACTAGTGGAATCTCCTAAACATGGATAACAAAACCTTGGAGTTCATTTTTAGTGCGTGAAATAATTTTCAAATTTTTTTTTGCATACATGAACTCTAAAATCTTCATTTTGTTATGCCTGAATATCTTTTTTGTTTACGAGAAAAATGAGAGAGTGAAAACTCAAGTTTGGATCAGAAAACAAATTTCAGCATCCAAGATGGAAATGCACAAATGCTGAGAGAGATAGTTCCAAAAAGTATCTATGATTTTTAAGGATAGGCAAAATGAGGGTTGTTTGGCTCTGGTAAATATCCAACCACTTGAGAATTTGATTTTTTCCACTCCTTGAAATTTTTGGATCATTAGGTCCACTTGTATCCTCAACATCTTTCTGGCATGCGTATCCACCACATTTAAAGCATATTGGGATCAGTTACAAGTCCCTTTCCTATAAAATTCCTCCTAGCTTATTATTAGTGGTTGTACTTGTGCAATCTCCCAAACATGGATAACAAAACCTTGGAGTTCATTATTAGTGCGTGAAATAATTTTCAAATTTTTTTTGCATACAAGAACTCTAAAATTTTAATTTTGTTATGCCTTAATATCTTTTTTATTTACGAGAAAAAATGGGAGAGTGAAAGCTCAAGTTTGGATCTGAAAACATATTTGACCAACCAAGATGGAAATGCACAAATGCTGAGAGAGATAGTTCCAAAAAGTATCTGTGATTTTTAAGGATAGGCAAAAAGTGGGTTGTTTGGCTCTGGTAAATACCCAACCACTTGAGTATTTGATTTTTTCCACTCCTTGAAATTATTGGATCATTACGTCCACTTGCATCCTCAACATGTTTCTTGCATGCATATCCACCACATTTAAAGCATGTTAGGATCAGTTTCAAGTCCCTTTCCTATAAAATTCCACCTAGCTTATTATTAGGGGTTGTACTAGTGGAATCTCCCAAACATGGATAATAAAACCTTGGATTTCATTTTTAGTGCGTGAAATAATTTTCAATTTTTTTTGCATACATGAACTCTAAAATCTTCATTTTGTTATGCCTTAATATCTTTTTTTTTTTTACGAGAAAAATGGGAGAGTGAAAACTCAAGTTTGGATCTGAAAACAAATTTCAGCATCCAAGATGGAAGTGCACAAATGCTGAGAGAGATAGTTCCAAAAAGTATCTGTGATTTTTAAGGGTAGGCAAAATGTGGGTTGTTTGGCTTCGGTAAATATCCAACAACTTGAGAATTTGATTTTTTCCACTCCTTGAAATTTTTGGATCATTAGGTCCACTTGCATCCTCAACATGTTTCTGGCAAGCATATCCACCACATTTAAAGCATGTTAAGATCAGTTACAAGTCCCTTTCCTACAAAATTCCACCAAGTTTATTATTAGGGGTTGTACTAGTGGAATCTCCCAAACAAGGATAACAAAACCTTGGAGTTCATTTTTAGAACGTGAAATAAATTTAAAATTTTTTTTTTGCATACATGAACTCTAAAATTTTCATTTTGTTATGCCTTAATATCTTTTTTGTTTACGTGAAAAAATGGTAGAGTGAAAGCTCATGTTTGCGTCTGAAAAAAATTTTTACCATCAGAGATGGAAATGCGCACAAATGCTGAGAGAGATAGTTCCAAAAAGTATCTGTGATTTTTCAGGATAGGCAAAAAGTGGGTTGTTTAGCTCTGGTAAATATCCAACCACTTGAGAATTTGAGTTTTTCCACTCCTTGAAATTTTTGGATCATTAGGTCCACTTGCATCCTCAACATGTTTCTGGCATGCATATCCACCACATTTAAAGCATGTTTGGATCAGTTACAAGTCCCTTTCCTATAAAATTCCACCAAGTTTATTATTAGGGGTTGTACTAGTGGAATCTCCCAAACATGGATAACAAAACCTTGGAGTTCATTTTTAGTACGTGAAATAATTTTAAAATTTTTTTTTACATACGTGAACTCTAAAATTTTCATTTTGTTATTCCGTAATATCTTTTTTGTTTACGTGAAAAAATGGAAGAGTGAAAGCTCAAGTTTGGATCTGAAAAACAAATTTGACCATCAGAGATGGAAATGCACAAATGCTGAGGGAGATAGTTCCAAAAGTATCTGTGATTTTTAAGGATAGGCAAAAAGTGGGTTGTTTAACTCTGGTAATTATGCAACCACTTGAGAATTTGAGTTTTTCCACTCCTTGAAATTTTTGGATCATTAGGTCCACTTGTATCCTCAACATGTTTCTGGCATGCATATCAACCACATTTAAAGCATGTTTGGATCAGTTGCAAGACCCTTTCCTATAAAATTCCACCTAGCTTATTATTAGGGGTTGTACTTGTGGAATCTCCCAAACATGGATAACAAAACCTTGGAATTCATTTTTAGTGGTTGAAATAATTTCCAAATTTTGTTTTGCATACATGAACACTAAAATTTTCATTTTGTTATGCTTTAATATCTTTTTTGTTTACGAGAAAAATGGGAGAGTGAAAACTCATGGTTGGATCTGGAAACAAATTTGAGGATCCAAGATGGAAATGCACAAATGCTGAGAGAGATTGTTCCAAAAATTATCTGTGATTTTTAAGGATAGGCAAAAAGTGGGTAGTTTAACTCTGGTAAATATCCAACCACATGAGAATTTGATTTTTTCCACTCCTTGAAATTTTTGGATCCTTAGGTCCACTTGCATCCTCAACATATTTCTGGCATGCATATCCACCACATTTAAAGCATGTTAGGATCAGTTACAACTCCCTTTCCTACAAAATTCCACCCAGCTTATTATTAGGGGTTGTACTAGTGGAATCTCCTAAACATGGATAACAAAACCTTGGAGTTCATTTTTAGTGCGTGAAATAATTTTCAAATTTTTTTTTGCATACATGAACTCTAAAATCTTCATTTTGTTATGCCTGAATATCTTTTTTGTTTACGAGAAAAATGAGAGAGTGAAAACTCAAGTTTGGATCAGAAAACAAATTTCAGCATCCAAGATGGAAATGCACAAATGCTGAGAGAGATAGTTCCAAAAAGTATCTATGATTTTTAAGGATAGGCAAAATGAGGGTTGTTTGGCTCTGGTAAATATCCAACCACTTGAGAATTTGATTTTTTCCACTCCTTGAAATTTTTGGATCATTAGGTCCACTTGTATCCTCAACATCTTTCTGGCATGCGTATCCACCACATTTAAAGCATATTGGGATCAGTTACAAGTCCCTTTCCTATAAAATTCCTCCTAGCTTATTATTAGTGGTTGTACTTGTGCAATCTCCCAAACATGGATAACAAAACCTTGGAGTTCATTATTAGTGCGTGAAATAATTTTCAAATTTTTTTTGCATACAAGAACTCTAAAATTTTAATTTTGTTATGCCTTAATATCTTTTTTATTTACGAGAAAAAATGGGAGAGTGAAAGCTCAAGTTTGGATCTGAAAACATATTTGACCAACCAAGATGGAAATGCACAAATGCTGAGAGAGATAGTTCCAAAAAGTATCTGTGATTTTTAAGGATAGGCAAAAAGTGGGTTGTTTGGCTCTGGTAAATACCCAACCACTTGAGTATTTGATTTTTTCCACTCCTTGAAATTATTGGATCATTACGTCCACTTGCATCCTCAACATGTTTCTTGCATGCATATCCACCACATTTAAAGCATGTTAGGATCAGTTTCAAGTCCCTTTCCTATAAAATTCCACCTAGCTTATTATTAGGGGTTGTACTAGTGGAATCTCCCAAACATGGATAATAAAACCTTGGATTTCATTTTTAGTGCGTGAAATAATTTTCAATTTTTTTTGCATACATGAACTCTAAAATCTTCATTTTGTTATGCCTTAATATCTTTTTTTTTTTTACGAGAAAAATGGGAGAGTGAAAACTCAAGTTTGGATCTGAAAACAAATTTCAGCATCCAAGATGGAAGTGCACAAATGCTGAGAGAGATAGTTCCAAAAAGTATCTGTGATTTTTAAGGGTAGGCAAAATGTGGGTTGTTTGGCTTCGGTAAATATCCAACAACTTGAGAATTTGATTTTTTCCACTCCTTGAAATTTTTGGATCATTAGGTCCACTTGCATCCTCAACATGTTTCTGGCAAGCATATCCACCACATTTAAAGCATGTTAAGATCAGTTACAAGTCCCTTTCCTACAAAATTCCACCAAGTTTATTATTAGGGGTTGTACTAGTGGAATCTCCCAAACAAGGATAACAAAACCTTGGAGTTCATTTTTAGAACGTGAAATAAATTTAAAATTTTTTTTTTGCATACATGAACTCTAAAATTTTCATTTTGTTATGCCTTAATATCTTTTTTGTTTACGTGAAAAAATGGGAGAGTGAAAGCTCATGTTTGCGTCTGAAAAAAATTTTTACCATCAGAGATGGAAATGCGCACAAATGCTGAGAGAGATAGTTCCAAAAAGTATCTGTGATTTTTCAGGATAGGCAAAAAGTGGGTTGTTTAGCTCTGGTAAATATCCAACCACTTGAGAATTTGAGTTTTTCCACTCCTTGAAATTTTTGGATCATTAGGTCCACTTGCATCCTCAACATGTTTCTGGCATGCATATCCACCACATTTAAAGCATGTTTGGATCAGTTACAAGTCCCTTTCCTATAAAATTCCACCAAGTTTATTATTAGGGGTTGTACTAGTGGAATCTCCCAAACATGGATAACAAAACCTTGGAGTTCATTTTTAGTACGTGAAATAATTTTAAAATTTTTTTTTACATACGTGAACTCTAAAATTTTCATTTTGTTATTCCGTAATATCTTTTTTGTTTACGTGAAAAAATGGAAGAGTGAAAGCTCAAGTTTGGATCTGAAAAACAAATTTGACCATCAGAGATGGAAATGCACAAATGCTGAGGGAGATAGTTCCAAAAGTATCTGTGATTTTTAAGGATAGGCAAAAAGTGGGTTGTTTAACTCTGGTAATTATGCAACCACTTGAGAATTTGAGTTTTTCCACTCCTTGAAATTTTTGGATCATTAGGTCCACTTGTATCCTCAACATGTTTCTGGCATGCATATCAACCACATTTAAAGCATGTTTGGATCAGTTGCAAGACCCTTTCCTATAAAATTCCACCTAGCTTATTATTAGGGGTTGTACTTGTGGAATCTCCCAAACATGGATAACAAAACCTTGGAATTCATTTTTAGTGGTTGAAATAATTTCCAAATTTTGTTTTGCATACATGAACACTAAAATTTTCATTTTGTTATGCTTTAATATCTTTTTTGTTTACGAGAAAAATGGGAGAGTGAAAACTCATGGTTGGATCTGGAAACAAATTTGAGGATCCAAGATGGAAATGCACAAATGCTGAGAGAGATTGTTCCAAAAATTATCTGTGATTTTTAAGGATAGGCAAAAAGTGGGTAGTTTAACTCTGGTAAATATCCAACCACATGAGAATTTGATTTTTTCCACTCCTTGAAATTTTTGGATCCTTAGGTCCACTTGCATCCTCAACATATTTCTGGCATGCATATCCACCACATTTAAAGCATGTTAGGATCAGTTACAACTCCCTTTCCTACAAAATTCCACCCAGCTTATTATTAGGGGTTGTACTAGTGGAATCTCCTAAACATGGATAACAAAACCTTGGAGTTCATTTTTAGTGCGTGAAATAATTTTCAAATTTTTTTTTGCATACATGAACTCTAAAATCTTCATTTTGTTATGCCTGAATATCTTTTTTGTTTACGAGAAAAATGAGAGAGTGAAAACTCAAGTTTGGATCAGAAAACAAATTTCAGCATCCAAGATGGAAATGCACAAATGCTGAGAGAGATAGTTCCAAAAAGTATCTATGATTTTTAAGGATAGGCAAAATGAGGGTTGTTTGGCTCTGGTAAATATCCAACCACTTGAGAATTTGATTTTTTCCACTCCTTGAAATTTTTGGATCATTAGGTCCACTTGCATCCTCAACATGTTTCTGGCATGCGTATCCACCACATTTAAAGCATATTGGGATCAGTTACAAGTCCCTTTCCTATAAAATTCCTCCTAGCTTATTATTAGTGGTTGTACTTGTGCAATCTCCCAAACATGGATAACAAAACCTTGGAGTTCATTATTAGTGCGTGAAATAATTTTCAAATTTTTTTTGCATACAAGAACTCTAAAATTTTAATTTTGTTATGCCTTAATATCTTTTTTATTTACGAGAAAAAATGGGAGAGTGAAAGCTCAAGTTTGGATCTGAAAACATATTTGACCAACCAAGATGGAAATGCACAAATGCTGAGAGAGATAGTTCCAAAAAGTATCTGTGATTTTTAAGGATAGGCAAAAAGTGGGTTGTTTGGCTCTGGTAAATACCCAACCACTTGAGTATTTGATTTTTTCCACTCCTTGAAATTATTGGATCATTACGTCCACTTGCATCCTCAACATGTTTCTTGCATGCATATCCACCACATTTAAAGCATGTTAGGATCAGTTTCAAGTCCCTTTCCTATAAAATTCCACCTAGCTTATTATTAGGGGTTGTACTAGTGGAATCTCCCAAACATGGATAATAAAACCTTGGATTTCATTTTTAGTGCGTGAAATAATTTTCAATTTTTTTTGCATACATGAACTCTAAAATCTTCATTTTGTTATGCCTTAATATCTTTTTTTTTTACGAGAAAAATGGGAGAGTGAAAACTCAAGTTTGGATCTGAAAACAAATTTCAGCATCCAAGATGGAAGTGCACAAATGCTGAGAGAGATAGTTCCAAAAAGTATCTGTGATTTTTAAGGGTAGGCAAAATGTGGGTTGTTTGGCTTCGGTAAATATCCAACAACTTGAGAATTTGATTTTTTCCACTCCTTGAAATTTTTGGATCATTAGGTCCACTTGCATCCTCAACATGTTTCTGGCAAGCATATCCACCACATTTAAAGCATGTTAAGATCAGTTACAAGTCCCTTTCCTACAAAATTCCACCAAGTTTATTATTAGGGGTTGTACTAGTGGAATCTCCCAAACAAGGATAACAAAACCTTGGAGTTCATTTTTAGAACGTGAAATAAATTTAAAATTTTTTTTTTGCATACATGAACTCTAAAATTTTCATTTTGTTATGCCTTAATATCTTTTTTGTTTACGTGAAAAAATGGGAGAGTGAAAGCTCATGTTTGCGTCTGAAAAAAATTTTTACCATCAGAGATGGAAATGCGCACAAATGCTGAGAGAGATAGTTCCAAAAAGTATCTGTGATTTTTCAGGATAGGCAAAAAGTGGGTTGTTTAGCTCTGGTAAATATCCAACCACTTGAGAATTTGAGTTTTTCCACTCCTTGAAATTTTTGGATCATTAGGTCCACTTGCATCCTCAACATGTTTCTGGCATGCATATCCACCACATTTAAAGCATGTTTGGATCAGTTACAAGTCCCTTTCCTATAAAATTCCACCAAGTTTATTATTAGGGGTTGTACTAGTGGAATCTCCCAAACATGGATAACAAAACCTTGGAGTTCATTTTTAGTACGTGAAATAATTTTAAAATTTTTTTTTACATACGTGAACTCTAAAATTTTCATTTTGTTATTCCGTAATATCTTTTTTGTTTACGTGAAAAAATGGAAGAGTGAAAGCTCAAGTTTGGATCTGAAAAACAAATTTGACCATCAGAGATGGAAATGCACAAATGCTGAGGGAGATAGTTCCAAAAGTATCTGTGATTTTTAAGGATAGGCAAAAAGTGGGTTGTTTAACTCTGGTAATTATGCAACCACTTGAGAATTTGAGTTTTTCCACTCCTTGAAATTTTTGGATCATTAGGTCCACTTGTATCCTCAACATGTTTCTGGCATGCATATCAACCACATTTAAAGCATGTTTGGATCAGTTGCAAGACCCTTTCCTATAAAATTCCACCTAGCTTATTATTAGGGGTTGTACTTGTGGAATCTCCCAAACATGGATAACAAAACCTTGGAATTCATTTTTAGTGGTTGAAATAATTTCCAAATTTTGTTTTGCATACATGAACACTAAAATTTTCATTTTGTTATGCTTTAATATCTTTTTTGTTTACGAGAAAAATGGGAGAGTGAAAACTCATGGTTGGATCTGGAAACAAATTTGAGGATCCAAGATGGAAATGCACAAATGCTGAGAGAGATTGTTCCAAAAATTATCTGTGATTTTTAAGGATAGGCAAAAAGTGGGTAGTTTAACTCTGGTAAATATCCAACCACATGAGAATTTGATTTTTTCCACTCCTTGAAATTTTTGGATCCTTAGGTCCACTTGCATCCTCAACATATTTCTGGCATGCATATCCACCACATTTAAAGCATGTTAGGATCAGTTACAACTCCCTTTCCTACAAAATTCCACCCAGCTTATTATTAGGGGTTGTACTAGTGGAATCTCCTAAACATGGATAACAAAACCTTGGAGTTCATTTTTAGTGCGTGAAATAATTTTCAAATTTTTTTTTGCATACATGAACTCTAAAATCTTCATTTTGTTATGCCTGAATATCTTTTTTGTTTACGAGAAAAATGAGAGAGTGAAAACTCAAGTTTGGATCAGAAAACAAATTTCAGCATCCAAGATGGAAATGCACAAATGCTGAGAGAGATAGTTCCAAAAAGTATCTATGATTTTTAAGGATAGGCAAAATGAGGGTTGTTTGGCTCTGGTAAATATCCAACCACTTGAGAATTTGATTTTTTCCACTCCTTGAAATTTTTGGATCATTAGGTCCACTTGCATCCTCAACATGTTTCTGGCATGCGTATCCACCACATTTAAAGCATATTGGGATCAGTTACAAGTCCCTTTCCTATAAAATTCCTCCTAGCTTATTATTAGTGGTTGTACTTGTGCAATCTCCCAAACATGGATAACAAAACCTTGGAGTTCATTATTAGTGCGTGAAATAATTTTCAAATTTTTTTTGCATACAAGAACTCTAAAATTTTAATTTTGTTATGCCTTAATATCTTTTTTATTTACGAGAAAAAATGGGAGAGTGAAAGCTCAAGTTTGGATCTGAAAACATATTTGACCAACCAAGATGGAAATGCACAAATGCTGAGAGAGATAGTTCCAAAAAGTATCTGTGATTTTTAAGGATAGGCAAAAAGTGGGTTGTTTGGCTCTGGTAAATACCCAACCACTTGAGTATTTGATTTTTTCCACTCCTTGAAATTATTGGATCATTACGTCCACTTGCATCCTCAACATGTTTCTTGCATGCATATCCACCACATTTAAAGCATGTTAGGATCAGTTTCAAGTCCCTTTCCTATAAAATTCCACCTAGCTTATTATTAGGGGTTGTACTAGTGGAATCTCCCAAACATGGATAATAAAACCTTGGATTTCATTTTTAGTGCGTGAAATAATTTTCAATTTTTTTTGCATACATGAACTCTAAAATCTTCATTTTGTTATGCCTTAATATCTTTTTTTTTTTTACGAGAAAAATGGGAGAGTGAAAACTCAAGTTTGGATCTGAAAACAAATTTCAGCATCCAAGATGGAAGTGCACAAATGCTGAGAGAGATAGTTCCAAAAAGTATCTGTGATTTTTAAGGGTAGGCAAAATGTGGGTTGTTTGGCTTCGGTAAATATCCAACAACTTGAGAATTTGATTTTTTCCACTCCTTGAAATTTTTGGATCATTAGGTCCACTTGCATCCTCAACATGTTTCTGGCAAGCATATCCACCACATTTAAAGCATGTTAAGATCAGTTACAAGTCCCTTTCCTACAAAATTCCACCAAGTTTATTATTAGGGGTTGTACTAGTGGAATCTCCCAAACAAGGATAACAAAACCTTGGAGTTCATTTTTAGAACGTGAAATAAATTTAAAATTTTTTTTTGCATACATGAACTCTAAAATTTTCATTTTGTTATGCCTTAATATCTTTTTTGTTTACGTGAAAAAATGGGAGAGTGAAAGCTCATGTTTGCGTCTGAAAAAAATTTTTACCATCAGAGATGGAAATGCGCACAAATGCTGAGAGAGATAGTTCCAAAAAGTATCTGTGATTTTTCAGGATAGGCAAAAAGTGGGTTGTTTAGCTCTGGTAAATATCCAACCACTTGAGAATTTGAGTTTTTCCACTCCTTGAAATTTTTGGATCATTAGGTCCACTTGCATCCTCAACATGTTTCTGGCATGCATATCCACCACATTTAAAGCATGTTTGGATCAGTTACAAGTCCCTTTCCTATAAAATTCCACCAAGTTTATTATTAGGGGTTGTACTAGTGGAATCTCCCAAACATGGATAACAAAACCTTGGAGTTCATTTTTAGTATGTGAAATAATTTTAAAATTTTTTTTTACATACGTGAACTCTAAAATTTTCATTTTGTTATTCCGTAATATCTTTTTTGTTTACGTGAAAAAATGGAAGAGTGAAAGCTCAAGTTTGGATCTGAAAAACAAATTTGACCATCAGAGATGGAAATGCACAAATGCTGAGGGAGATAGTTCCAAAAGTATCTGTGATTTTTAAGGATAGGCAAAAAGTGGGTTGTTTAACTCTGGTAATTATGCAACCACTTGAGAATTTGAGTTTTTCCACTCCTTGAAATTTTTGGATCATTAGGTCCACTTGTATCCTCAACATGTTTCTGGCATGCATATCAACCACATTTAAAGCATGTTTGGATCAGTTGCAAGACCCTTTCCTATAAAATTCCACCTAGCTTATTATTAGGGGTTGTACTTGTGGAATCTCCCAAACATGGATAACAAAACCTTGGAATTCATTTTTAGTGGTTGAAATAATTTCCAAATTTTGTTTTGCATACATGAACACTAAAATTTTCATTTTGTTATGCTTTAATATCTTTTTTGTTTACGAGAAAAATGGGAGAGTGAAAACTCATGGTTGGATCTGGAAACAAATTTGAGGATCCAAGATGGAAATGCACAAATGCTGAGAGAGATTGTTCCAAAAATTATCTGTGATTTTTAAGGATAGGCAAAAAGTGGGTAGTTTAACTCTGGTAAATATCCAACCACATGAGAATTTGATTTTTTCCACTCCTTGAAATTTTTGGATCCTTAGGTCCACTTGCATCCTCAACATATTTCTGGCATGCATATCCACCACATTTAAAGCATGTTAGGATCAGTTACAACTCCCTTTCCTACAAAATTCCACCCAGCTTATTATTAGGGGTTGTACTAGTGGAATCTCCTAAACATGGATAACAAAACCTTGGAGTTCATTTTTAGTGCGTGAAATAATTTTCAAATTTTTTTTTGCATACATGAACTCTAAAATCTTCATTTTGTTATGCCTGAATATCTTTTTTGTTTACGAGAAAAATGAGAGAGTGAAAACTCAAGTTTGGATCAGAAAACAAATTTCAGCATCCAAGATGGAAATGCACAAATGCTGAGAGAGATAGTTCCAAAAAGTATCTATGATTTTTAAGGATAGGCAAAATGAGGGTTGTTTGGCTCTGGTAAATATCCAACCACTTGAGAATTTGATTTTTTCCACTCCTTGAAATTTTTGGATCATTAGGTCCACTTGTATCCTCAACATCTTTCTGGCATGCGTATCCACCACATTTAAAGCATATTGGGATCAGTTACAAGTCCCTTTCCTATAAAATTCCTCCTAGCTTATTATTAGTGGTTGTACTTGTGCAATCTCCCAAACATGGATAACAAAACCTTGGAGTTCATTATTAGTGCGTGAAATAATTTTCAAATTTTTTTTGCATACAAGAACTCTAAAATTTTAATTTTGTTATGCCTTAATATCTTTTTTATTTACGAGAAAAAATGGGAGAGTGAAAGCTCAAGTTTGGATCTGAAAACATATTTGACCAACCAAGATGGAAATGCACAAATGCTGAGAGAGATAGTTCCAAAAAGTATCTGTGATTTTTAAGGATAGGCAAAAAGTGGGTTGTTTGGCTCTGGTAAATACCCAACCACTTGAGTATTTGATTTTTTCCACTCCTTGAAATTATTGGATCATTACGTCCACTTGCATCCTCAACATGTTTCTTGCATGCATATCCACCACATTTAAAGCATGTTAGGATCAGTTTCAAGTCCCTTTCCTATAAAATTCCACCTAGCTTATTATTAGGGGTTGTACTAGTGGAATCTCCCAAACATGGATAATAAAACCTTGGATTTCATTTTTAGTGCGTGAAATAATTTTCAATTTTTTTTGCATACATGAACTCTAAAATCTTCATTTTGTTATGCCTTAATATCTTTTTTTTTTTTACGAGAAAAATGGGAGAGTGAAAACTCAAGTTTGGATCTGAAAACAAATTTCAGCATCCAAGATGGAAGTGCACAAATGCTGAGAGAGATAGTTCCAAAAAGTATCTGTGATTTTTAAGGGTAGGCAAAATGTGGGTTGTTTGGCTTCGGTAAATATCCAACAACTTGAGAATTTGATTTTTTCCACTCCTTGAAATTTTTGGATCATTAGGTCCACTTGCATCCTCAACATGTTTCTGGCAAGCATATCCACCACATTTAAAGCATGTTAAGATCAGTTACAAGTCCCTTTCCTACAAAATTCCACCAAGTTTATTATTAGGGGTTGTACTAGTGGAATCTCCCAAACAAGGATAACAAAACCTTGGAGTTCATTTTTAGAACGTGAAATAAATTTAAAATTTTTTTTTTGCATACATGAACTCTAAAATTTTCATTTTGTTATGCCTTAATATCTTTTTTGTTTACGTGAAAAAATGGGAGAGTGAAAGCTCATGTTTGCGTCTGAAAAAAATTTTTACCATCAGAGATGGAAATGCACAAATGCTGAGAGAGATAGTTCCAAAAAGTATCTGTGATTTTTCAGGATAGGCAAAAAGTGGGTTGTTTAGCTCTGGTAAATATCCAACCACTTGAGAATTTGAGTTTTTCCACTCCTTGAAATTTTTGGATCATTAGGTCCACTTGCATCCTCAACATGTTTCTGGCATGCATATCCACCACATTTAAAGCATGTTTGGATCAGTTACAAGTCCCTTTCCTATAAAATTCCACCAAGTTTATTATTAGGGGTTGTACTAGTGGAATCTCCCAAACATGGATAACAAAACCTTGGAGTTCATTTTTAGTACGTGAAATAATTTTAAAATTTTTTTTTACATACGTGAACTCTAAAATTTTCATTTTGTTATTCCGTAATATCTTTTTTGTTTACGTGAAAAAATGGAAGAGTGAAAGCTCAAGTTTGGATCTGAAAAACAAATTTGACCATCAGAGATGGAAATTCACAAATGCTGAGGGAGATAGTTCCAAAAGTATCTGTGATTTTTAAGGATAGGCAAAAAGTGGGTTGTTTAACTCTGGTAATTATGCAACCACTTGAGAATTTGAGTTTTTCCACTCCTTGAAATTTTTGGATCATTAGGTCCACTTGTATCCTCAACATGTTTCTGGCATGCATATCAACCACATTTAAAGCATGTTTGGATCAGTTGCAAGACCCTTTCCTATAAAATTCCACCTAGCTTATTATTAGGGGTTGTACTTGTGGAATCTCCCAAACATGGATAACAAAACCTTGGAATTCATTTTTAGTGGTTGAAATAATTTCCAAATTTTGTTTTGCATACATGAACACTAAAATTTTCATTTTGTTATGCTTTAATATCTTTTTTGTTTACGAGAAAAATGGGAGAGTGAAAACTCATGGTTGGATCTGGAAACAAATTTGAGGATCCAAGATGGAAATGCACAAATGCTGAGAGAGATTGTTCCAAAAATTATCTGTGATTTTTAAGGATAGGCAAAAAGTGGGTAGTTTAACTCTGGTAAATATCCAACCACATGAGAATTTGATTTTTTCCACTCCTTGAAATTTTTGGATCCTTAGGTCCACTTGCATCCTCAACATATTTCTGGCATGCATATCCACCACATTTAAAGCATGTTAGGATCAGTTACAACTCCCTTTCCTACAAAATTCCACCCAGCTTATTATTAGGGGTTGTACTAGTGGAATCTCCTAAACATGGATAACAAAACCTTGGAGTTCATTTTTAGTGCGTGAAATAATTTTCAAATTTTTTTTTGCATACATGAACTCTAAAATCTTCATTTTGTTATGCCTGAATATCTTTTTTGTTTACGAGAAAAATGAGAGAGTGAAAACTCAAGTTTGGATCAGAAAACAAATTTCAGCATCCAAGATGGAAATGCACAAATGCTGAGAGAGATAGTTCCAAAAAGTATCTATGATTTTTAAGGATAGGCAAAATGAGGGTTGTTTGGCTCTGGTAAATATCCAACCACTTGAGAATTTGATTTTTTCCACTCCTTGAAATTTTTGGATCATTAGGTCCACTTGTATCCTCAACATCTTTCTGGCATGCGTATCCACCACATTTAAAGCATATTGGGATCAGTTACAAGTCCCTTTCCTATAAAATTCCTCCTAGCTTATTATTAGTGGTTGTACTTGTGCAATCTCCCAAACATGGATAACAAAACCTTGGAGTTCATTATTAGTGCGTGAAATAATTTTCAAATTTTTTTTGCATACAAGAACTCTAAAATTTTAATTTTGTTATGCCTTAATATCTTTTTTATTTACGAGAAAAAATGGGAGAGTGAAAGCTCAAGTTTGGATCTGAAAACATATTTGACCAACCAAGATGGAAATGCACAAATGCTGAGAGAGATAGTTCCAAAAAGTATCTGTGATTTTTAAGGATAGGCAAAAAGTGGGTTGTTTGGCTCTGGTAAATACCCAACCACTTGAGTATTTGATTTTTTCCACTCCTTGAAATTATTGGATCATTACGTCCACTTGCATCCTCAACATGTTTCTTGCATGCATATCCACCACATTTAAAGCATGTTAGGATCAGTTTCAAGTCCCTTTCCTATAAAATTCCACCTAGCTTATTATTAGGGGTTGTACTAGTGGAATCTCCCAAACATGGATAATAAAACCTTGGATTTCATTTTTAGTGCGTGAAATAATTTTCAATTTTTTTTGCATACATGAACTCTAAAATCTTCATTTTGTTATGCCTTAATATCTTTTTTTTTTTTACGAGAAAAATGGGAGAGTGAAAACTCAAGTTTGGATCTGAAAACAAATTTCAGCATCCAAGATGGAAGTGCACAAATGCTGAGAGAGATAGTTCCAAAAAGTATCTGTGATTTTTAAGGGTAGGCAAAATGTGGGTTGTTTGGCTTCGGTAAATATCCAACAACTTGAGAATTTGATTTTTTCCACTCCTTGAAATTTTTGGATCATTAGGTCCACTTGCATCCTCAACATGTTTCTGGCAAGCATATCCACCACATTTAAAGCATGTTAAGATCAGTTACAAGTCCCTTTCCTACAAAATTCCACCAAGTTTATTATTAGGGGTTGTACTAGTGGAATCTCCCAAACAAGGATAACAAAACCTTGGAGTTCATTTTTAGAACGTGAAATAAATTTAAAATTTTTTTTTTGCATACATGAACTCTAAAATTTTCATTTTGTTATGCCTTAATATCTTTTTTGTTTACGTGAAAAAATGGGAGAGTGAAAGCTCATGTTTGCGTCTGAAAAAAATTTTTACCATCAGAGATGGAAATGCGCACAAATGCTGAGAGAGATAGTTCCAAAAAGTATCTGTGATTTTTCAGGATAGGCAAAAAGTGGGTTGTTTAGCTCTGGTAAATATCCAACCACTTGAGAATTTGAGTTTTTCCACTCCTTGAAATTTTTGGATCATTAGGTCCACTTGCATCCTCAACATGTTTCTGGCATGCATATCCACCACATTTAAAGCATGTTTGGATCAGTTACAAGTCCCTTTCCTATAAAATTCCACCAAGTTTATTATTAGGGGTTGTACTAGTGGAATCTCCCAAACATGGATAACAAAACCTTGGAGTTCATTTTTAGTACGTGAAATAATTTTAAAATTTTTTTTTACATACGTGAACTCTAAAATTTTCATTTTGTTATTCCGTAATATCTTTTTTGTTTACGTGAAAAAATGGAAGAGTGAAAGCTCAAGTTTGGATCTGAAAAACAAATTTGACCATCAGAGATGGAAATGCACAAATGCTGAGGGAGATAGTTCCAAAAGTATCTGTGATTTTTAAGGATAGGCAAAAAGTGGGTTGTTTAACTCTGGTAATTATGCAACCACTTGAGAATTTGAGTTTTTCCACTCCTTGAAATTTTTGGATCATTAGGTCCACTTGTATCCTCAACATGTTTCTGGCATGCATATCAACCACATTTAAAGCATGTTTGGATCAGTTGCAAGACCCTTTCCTATAAAATTCCACCTAGCTTATTATTAGGGGTTGTACTTGTGGAATCTCCCAAACATGGATAACAAAACCTTGGAATTCATTTTTAGTGGTTGAAATAATTTCCAAATTTTGTTTTGCATACATGAACACTAAAATTTTCATTTTGTTATGCTTTAATATCTTTTTTGTTTACGAGAAAAATGGGAGAGTGAAAACTCATGGTTGGATCTGGAAACAAATTTGAGGATCCAAGATGGAAATGCACAAATGCTGAGAGAGATTGTTCCAAAAATTATCTGTGATTTTTAAGGATAGGCAAAAAGTGGGTAGTTTAACTCTGGTAAATATCCAA
Organism: Aristolochia californica; assembly: GCF_029961685.1. Classification (NCBI taxonomy): domain Eukaryota; kingdom Viridiplantae; phylum Streptophyta; class Magnoliopsida; order Piperales; family Aristolochiaceae; genus Aristolochia; species Aristolochia californica. The sequence continues at coordinate 8,912,218 of NW_027181837.1, forward strand.
CCACATGAGAATTTGATTTTTTCCACTCCTTGAAATTTTTGGATCCTTAGGTCCACTTGCATCCTCAACATATTTCTGGCATGCATATCCACCACATTTAAAGCATGTTAGGATCAGTTACAACTCCCTTTCCTACAAAATTCCACCCAGCTTATTATTAGGGGTTGTACTAGTGGAATCTCCTAAACATGGATAACAAAACCTTGGAGTTCATTTTTAGTGCGTGAAATAATTTTCAAATTTTTTTTTGCATACATGAACTCTAAAATCTTCATTTTGTTATGCCTGAATATCTTTTTTGTTTACGAGAAAAATGAGAGAGTGAAAACTCAAGTTTGGATCAGAAAACAAATTTCAGCATCCAAGATGGAAATGCACAAATGCTGAGAGAGATAGTTCCAAAAAGTATCTATGATTTTTAAGGATAGGCAAAATGAGGGTTGTTTGGCTCTGGTAAATATCCAACCACTTGAGAATTTGATTTTTTCCACTCCTTGAAATTTTTGGATCATTAGGTCCACTTGCATCCTCAACATGTTTCTGGCATGCGTATCCACCACATTTAAAGCATATTGGGATCAGTTACAAGTCCCTTTCCTATAAAATTCCTCCTAGCTTATTATTAGTGGTTGTACTTGTGCAATCTCCCAAACATGGATAACAAAACCTTGGAGTTCATTATTAGTGCGTGAAATAATTTTCAAATTTTTTTTGCATACAAGAACTCTAAAATTTTAATTTTGTTATGCCTTAATATCTTTTTTATTTACGAGAAAAAATGGGAGAGTGAAAGCTCAAGTTTGGATCTGAAAACATATTTGACCAACCAAGATGGAAATGCACAAATGCTGAGAGAGATAGTTCCAAAAAGTATCTGTGATTTTTAAGGATAGGCAAAAAGTGGGTTGTTTGGCTCTGGTAAATACCCAACCACTTGAGTATTTGATTTTTTCCACTCCTTGAAATTATTGGATCATTACGTCCACTTGCATCCTCAACATGTTTCTTGCATGCATATCCACCACATTTAAAGCATGTTAGGATCAGTTTCAAGTCCCTTTCCTATAAAATTCCACCTAGCTTATTATTAGGGGTTGTACTAGTGGAATCTCCCAAACATGGATAATAAAACCTTGGATTTCATTTTTAGTGCGTGAAATAATTTTCAATTTTTTTTGCATACATGAACTCTAAAATCTTCATTTTGTTATGCCTTAATATCTTTTTTTTTTTACGAGAAAAATGGGAGAGTGAAAACTCAAGTTTGGATCTGAAAACAAATTTCAGCATCCAAGATGGAAGTGCACAAATGCTGAGAGAGATAGTTCCAAAAAGTATCTGTGATTTTTAAGGGTAGGCAAAATGTGGGTTGTTTGGCTTCGGTAAATATCCAACAACTTGAGAATTTGATTTTTTCCACTCCTTGAAATTTTTGGATCATTAGGTCCACTTGCATCCTCAACATGTTTCTGGCAAGCATATCCACCACATTTAAAGCATGTTAAGATCAGTTACAAGTCCCTTTCCTACAAAATTCCACCAAGTTTATTATTAGGGGTTGTACTAGTGGAATCTCCCAAACAAGGATAACAAAACCTTGGAGTTCATTTTTAGAACGTGAAATAAATTTAAAATTTTTTTTTTGCATACATGAACTCTAAAATTTTCATTTTGTTATGCCTTAATATCTTTTTTGTTTACGTGAAAAAATGGGAGAGTGAAAGCTCATGTTTGCGTCTGAAAAAAATTTTTACCATCAGAGATGGAAATGCGCACAAATGCTGAGAGAGATAGTTCCAAAAAGTATCTGTGATTTTTCAGGATAGGCAAAAAGTGGGTTGTTTAGCTCTGGTAAATATCCAACCACTTGAGAATTTGAGTTTTTCCACTCCTTGAAATTTTTGGATCATTAGGTCCACTTGCATCCTCAACATGTTTCTGGCATGCATATCCACCACATTTAAAGCATGTTTGGATCAGTTACAAGTCCCTTTCCTATAAAATTCCACCAAGTTTATTATTAGGGGTTGTACTAGTGGAATCTCCCAAACATGGATAACAAAACCTTGGAGTTCATTTTTAGTACGTGAAATAATTTTAAAATTTTTTTTTACATACGTGAACTCTAAAATTTTCATTTTGTTATTCCGTAATATCTTTTTTGTTTACGTGAAAAAATGGAAGAGTGAAAGCTCAAGTTTGGATCTGAAAAACAAATTTGACCATCAGAGATGGAAATGCACAAATGCTGAGGGAGATAGTTCCAAAAGTATCTGTGATTTTTAAGGATAGGCAAAAAGTGGGTTGTTTAACTCTGGTAATTATGCAACCACTTGAGAATTTGAGTTTTTCCACTCCTTGAAATTTTTGGATCATTAGGTCCACTTGTATCCTCAACATGTTTCTGGCATGCATATCAACCACATTTAAAGCATGTTTGGATCAGTTGCAAGACCCTTTCCTATAAAATTCCACCTAGCTTATTATTAGGGGTTGTACTTGTGGAATCTCCCAAACATGGATAACAAAACCTTGGAATTCATTTTTAGTGGTTGAAATAATTTCCAAATTTTGTTTTGCATACATGAACACTAAAATTTTCATTTTGTTATGCTTTAATATCTTTTTTGTTTACGAGAAAAATGGGAGAGTGAAAACTCATGGTTGGATCTGGAAACAAATTTGAGGATCCAAGATGGAAATGCACAAATGCTGAGAGAGATTGTTCCAAAAATTTTCTGTGATTTTTAAGGATAGGCAAAAAGTGGGTAGTTTAACTCTGGTAAATATCCAACCACATGAGAATTTGATTTTTTCCACTCCTTGAAATTTTTGGATCCTTAGGTCCACTTGCATCCTCAACATATTTCTGGCATGCATATCCACCACATTTAAAGCATGTTAGGATCAGTTACAACTCCCTTTCCTACAAAATTCCACCCAGCTTATTATTAGGGGTTGTACTAGTGGAATCTCCTAAACATGGATAACAAAACCTTGGAGTTCATTTTTAGTGCGTGAAATAATTTTCAAATTTTTTTTTGCATACATGAACTCTAAAATCTTCATTTTGTTATGCCTGAATATCTTTTTTGTTTACGAGAAAAATGAGAGAGTGAAAACTCAAGTTTGGATCAGAAAACAAATTTCAGCATCCAAGATGGAAATGCACAAATGCTGAGAGAGATAGTTCCAAAAAGTATCTATGATTTTTAAGGATAGGCAAAATGAGGGTTGTTTGGCTCTGGTAAATATCCAACCACTTGAGAATTTGATTTTTTCCACTCCTTGAAATTTTTGGATCATTAGGTCCACTTGTATCCTCAACATCTTTCTGGCATGCGTATCCACCACATTTAAAGCATATTGGGATCAGTTACAAGTCCCTTTCCTATAAAATTCCTCCTAGCTTATTATTAGTGGTTGTACTTGTGCAATCTCCCAAACATGGATAACAAAACCTTGGAGTTCATTATTAGTGCGTGAAATAATTTTCAAATTTTTTTTGCATACAAGAACTCTAAAATTTTAATTTTGTTATGCCTTAATATCTTTTTTATTTACGAGAAAAAATGGGAGAGTGAAAGCTCAAGTTTGGATCTGAAAACATATTTGACCAACCAAGATGGAAATGCACAAATGCTGAGAGAGATAGTTCCAAAAAGTATCTGTGATTTTTAAGGATAGGCAAAAAGTGGGTTGTTTGGCTCTGGTAAATACCCAACCACTTGAGTATTTGATTTTTTCCACTCCTTGAAATTATTGGATCATTACGTCCACTTGCATCCTCAACATGTTTCTTGCATGCATATCCACCACATTTAAAGCATGTTAGGATCAGTTTCAAGTCCCTTTCCTATAAAATTCCACCTAGCTTATTATTAGGGGTTGTACTAGTGGAATCTCCCAAACATGGATAATAAAACCTTGGATTTCATTTTTAGTGCGTGAAATAATTTTCAATTTTTTTGGCATACATGAACTCTAAAATCTTCATTTTGTTATGCCTTAATATCTTTTTTTTTTTTACGAGAAAAATGGGAGAGTGAAAACTCAAGTTTGGATCTGAAAACAAATTTCAGCATCCAAGATGGAAGTGCACAAATGCTGAGAGAGATAGTTCCAAAAAGTATCTGTGATTTTTAAGGGTAGGCAAAATGTGGGTTGTTTGGCTTCGGTAAATATCCAACAACTTGAGAATTTGATTTTTTCCACTCCTTGAAATTTTTGGATCATTAGGTCCACTTGCATCCTCAACATGTTTCTGGCAAGCATATCCACCACATTTAAAGCATGTTAAGATCAGTTACAAGTCCCTTTCCTACAAAATTCCACCAAGTTTATTATTAGGGGTTGTACTAGTGGAATCTCCCAAACAAGGATAACAAAACCTTGGAGTTCATTTTTAGAACGTGAAATAAATTTAAAATTTTTTTTTTGCATACATGAACTCTAAAATTTTCATTTTGTTATGCCTTAATATCTTTTTTGTTTACGTGAAAAAATGGGAGAGTGAAAGCTCATGTTTGCGTCTGAAAAAAAATTTTACCATCAGAGATGGAAATGCACAAATGCTGAGAGAGATAGTTCCAAAAAGTATCTGTGATTTTTCAGGATAGGCAAAAAGTGGGTTGTTTAGCTCTGGTAAATATCCAACCACTTGAGAATTTGAGTTTTTCCACTCCTTGAAATTTTTGGATCATTAGGTCCACTTGCATCCTCAACATGTTTCTGGCATGCATATCCACCACATTTAAAGCATGTTTGGATCAGTTACAAGTCCCTTTCCTATAAAATTCCACCAAGTTTATTATTAGGGGTTGTACTAGTGGAATCTCCCAAACATGGATAACAAAACCTTGGAGTTCATTTTTAGTACGTGAAATAATTTTAAAATTTTTTTTTACATACGTGAACTCTAAAATTTTCATTTTGTTATTCCGTAATATCTTTTTTGTTTACGTGAAAAAATGGAAGAGTGAAAGCTCAAGTTTGGATCTGAAAAACAAATTTGACCATCAGAGATGGAAATGCACAAATGCTGAGGGAGATAGTTCCAAAAGTATCTGTGATTTTTAAGGATAGGCAAAAAGTGGGTTGTTTAACTCTGGTAATTATGCAACCACTTGAGAATTTGAGTTTTTCCACTCCTTGAAATTTTTGGATCATTAGGTCCACTTGTATCCTCAACATGTTTCTGGCATGCATATCAACCACATTTAAAGCATGTTTGGATCAGTTGCAAGACCCTTTCCTATAAAATTCCACCTAGCTTATTATTAGGGGTTGTACTTGTGGAATCTCCCAAACATGGATAACAAAACCTTGGAATTCATTTTTAGTGGTTGAAATAATTTCCAAATTTTGTTTTGCATACATGAACACTAAAATTTTCATTTTGTTATGCTTTAATATCTTTTTTGTTTACGAGAAAAATGGGAGAGTGAAAACTCATGGTTGGATCTGGAAACAAATTTGAGGATCCAAGATGGAAATGCACAAATGCTGAGAGAGATTGTTCCAAAAATTATCTGTGATTTTTAAGGATAGGCAAAAAGTGGGTAGTTTAACTCTGGTAAATATCCAACCACATGAGAATTTGATTTTTTCCACTCCTTGAAATTTTTGGATCCTTAGGTCCACTTGCATCCTCAACATATTTCTGGCATGCATATCCACCACATTTAAAGCATGTTAGGATCAGTTACAACTCCCTTTCCTACAAAATTCCACCCAGCTTATTATTAGGGGTTGTACTAGTGGAATCTCCTAAACATGGATAACAAAACCTTGGAGTTCATTTTTAGTGCGTGAAATAATTTTCAAATTTTTTTTTGCATACATGAACTCTAAAATCTTCATTTTGTTATGCCTGAATATCTTTTTTGTTTACGAGAAAAATGAGAGAGTGAAAACTCAAGTTTGGATCAGAAAACAAATTTCAGCATCCAAGATGGAAATGCACAAATGCTGAGAGAGATAGTTCCAAAAAGTATCTATGATTTTTAAGGATAGGCAAAATGAGGGTTGTTTGGCTCTGGTAAATATCCAACCACTTGAGAATTTGATTTTTTCCACTCCTTGAAATTTTTGGATCATTAGGTCCACTTGTATCCTCAACATGTTTCTGGCATGCGTATCCACCACATTTAAAGCATATTGGGATCAGTTACAAGTCCCTTTCCTATAAAATTCCTCCTAGCTTATTATTAGTGGTTGTACTTGTGCAATCTCCCAAACATGGATAACAAAACCTTGGAGTTCATTATTAGTGCGTGAAATAATTTTCAAATTTTTTTTGCATACAAGAACTCTAAAATTTTAATTTTGTTATGCCTTAATATCTTTTTTATTTACGAGAAAAAATGGGAGAGTGAAAGCTCAAGTTTGGATCTGAAAACATATTTGACCAACCAAGATGGAAATGCACAAATGCTGAGAGAGATAGTTCCAAAAAGTATCTGTGATTTTTAAGGATAGGCAAAAAGTGGGTTGTTTGGCTCTGGTAAATACCCAACCACTTGAGTATTTGATTTTTTCCACTCCTTGAAATTATTGGATCATTACGTCCACTTGCATCCTCAACATGTTTCTTGCATGCATATCCACCACATTTAAAGCATGTTAGGATCAGTTTCAAGTCCCTTTCCTATAAAATTCCACCTAGCTTATTATTAGGGGTTGTACTAGTGGAATCTCCCAAACATGGATAATAAAACCTTGGATTTCATTTTTAGTGCGTGAAATAATTTTCAATTTTTTTTGCATACATGAACTCTAAAATCTTCATTTTGTTATGCCTTAATATCTTTTTTTTTTTTACGAGAAAAATGGGAGAGTGAAAACTCAAGTTTGGATCTGAAAACAAATTTCAGCATCCAAGATGGAAGTGCACAAATGCTGAGAGAGATAGTTCCAAAAAGTATCTGTGATTTTTAAGGGTAGGCAAAATGTGGGTTGTTTGGCTTCGGTAAATATCCAACAACTTGAGAATTTGATTTTTTCCACTCCTTGAAATTTTTGGATCATTAGGTCCACTTGCATCCTCAACATGTTTCTGGCAAGCATATCCACCACATTTAAAGCATGTTAAGATCAGTTACAAGTCCCTTTCCTACAAAATTCCACCAAGTTTATTATTAGGGGTTGTACTAGTGGAATCTCCCAAACAAGGATAACAAAACCTTGGAGTTCATTTTTAGAACGTGAAATAAATTTAAAATTTTTTTTTTGCATACATGAACTCTAAAATTTTCATTTTGTTATGCCTTAATATCTTTTTTGTTTACGTGAAAAAATGGGAGAGTGAAAGCTCATGTTTGCGTCTGAAAAAAATTTTTACCATCAGAGATGGAAATGCACAAATGCTGAGAGAGATAGTTCCAAAAAGTATCTGTGATTTTTCAGGATAGGCAAAAAGTGGGTTGTTTAGCTCTGGTAAATATCCAACCACTTGAGAATTTGAGTTTTTCCACTCCTTGAAATTTTTGGATCATTAGGTCCACTTGCATCCTCAACATGTTTCTGGCATGCATATCCACCACATTTAAAGCATGTTTGGATCAGTTACAAGTCCCTTTCCTATAAAATTCCACCAAGTTTATTATTAGGGGTTGTACTAGTGGAATCTCCCAAACATGGATAACAAAACCTTGGAGTTCATTTTTAGTACGTGAAATAATTTTAAAATTTTTTTTTACATACGTGAACTCTAAAATTTTCATTTTGTTATTCCGTAATATCTTTTTTGTTTACGTGAAAAAATGGAAGAGTGAAAGCTCAAGTTTGGATCTGAAAAACAAATTTGACCATCAGAGATGGAAATGCACAAATGCTGAGGGAGATAGTTCCAAAAGTATCTGTGATTTTTAAGGATAGGCAAAAAGTGGGTTGTTTAACTCTGGTAATTATGCAACCACTTGAGAATTTGAGTTTTTCCACTCCTTGAAATTTTTGGATCATTAGGTCCACTTGTATCCTCAACATGTTTCTGGCATGCATATCAACCACATTTAAAGCATGTTTGGATCAGTTGCAAGACCCTTTCCTATAAAATTCCACCTAGCTTATTATTAGGGGTTGTACTTGTGGAATCTCCCAAACATGGATAACAAAACCTTGGAATTCATTTTTAGTGGTTGAAATAATTTCCAAATTTTGTTTTGCATACATGAACACTAAAATTTTCATTTTGTTATGCTTTAATATCTTTTTTGTTTACGAGAAAAATGGGAGAGTGAAAACTCATGGTTGGATCTGGAAACAAATTTGAGGATCCAAGATGGAAATGCACAAATGCTGAGAGAGATTGTTCCAAAAATTATCTGTGATTTTTAAGGATAGGCAAAAAGTGGGTAGTTTAACTCTGGTAAATATCCAACCACATGAGAATTTGATTTTTTCCACTCCTTGAAATTTTTGGATCCTTAGGTCCACTTGCATCCTCAACATATTTCTGGCATGCATATCCACCACATTTAAAGCATGTTAGGATCAGTTACAACTCCCTTTCCTACAAAATTCCACCCAGCTTATTATTAGGGGTTGTACTAGTGGAATCTCCTAAACATGGATAACAAAACCTTGGAGTTCATTTTTAGTGCGTGAAATAATTTTCAAATTTTTTTTTGCATACATGAACTCTAAAATCTTCATTTTGTTATGCCTGAATATCTTTTTTGTTTACGAGAAAAATGAGAGAGTGAAAACTCAAGTTTGGATCAGAAAACAAATTTCAGCATCCAAGATGGAAATGCACAAATGCTGAGAGAGATAGTTCCAAAAAGTATCTATGATTTTTAAGGATAGGCAAAATGAGGGTTGTTTGGCTCTGGTAAATATCCAACCACTTGAGAATTTGATTTTTTCCACTCCTTGAAATTTTTGGATCATTAGGTCCACTTGTATCCTCAACATGTTTCTGGCATGCGTATCCACCACATTTAAAGCATATTGGGATCAGTTACAAGTCCCTTTCCTATAAAATTCCTCCTAGCTTATTATTAGTGGTTGTACTTGTGCAATCTCCCAAACATGGATAACAAAACCTTGGAGTTCATTATTAGTGCGTGAAATAATTTTCAAATTTTTTTTGCATACAAGAACTCTAAAATTTTAATTTTGTTATGCCTTAATATCTTTTTTATTTACGAGAAAAAATGGGAGAGTGAAAGCTCAAGTTTGGATCTGAAAACATATTTGACCAACCAAGATGGAAATGCACAAATGCTGAGAGAGATAGTTCCAAAAAGTATCTGTGATTTTTAAGGATAGGCAAAAAGTGGGTTGTTTGGCTCTGGTAAATACCCAACCACTTGAGTATTTGATTTTTTCCACTCCTTGAAATTATTGGATCATTACGTCCACTTGCATCCTCAACATGTTTCTTGCATGCATATCCACCACATTTAAAGCATGTTAGGATCAGTTTCAAGTCCCTTTCCTATAAAATTCCACCTAGCTTATTATTAGGGGTTGTACTAGTGGAATCTCCCAAACATGGATAATAAAACCTTGGATTTCATTTTTAGTGCGTGAAATAATTTTCAATTTTTTTTGCATACATGAACTCTAAAATCTTCATTTTGTTATGCCTTAATATCTTTTTTTTTTTACGAGAAAAATGGGAGAGTGAAAACTCAAGTTTGGATCTGAAAACAAATTTCAGCATCCAAGATGGAAGTGCACAAATGCTGAGAGAGATAGTTCCAAAAAGTATCTGTGATTTTTAAGGGTAGGCAAAATGTGGGTTGTTTGGCTTCGGTAAATATCCAACAACTTGAGAATTTGATTTTTTCCACTCCTTGAAATTTTTGGATCATTAGGTCCACTTGCATCCTCAACATGTTTCTGGCAAGCATATCCACCACATTTAAAGCATGTTAAGATCAGTTACAAGTCCCTTTCCTACAAAATTCCACCAAGTTTATTATTAGGGGTTGTACTAGTGGAATCTCCCAAACAAGGATAACAAAACCTTGGAGTTCATTTTTAGAACGTGAAATAAATTTAAAATTTTTTTTTTGCATACATGAACTCTAAAATTTTCATTTTGTTATGCCTTAATATCTTTTTTGTTTACGTGAAAAAATGGGAGAGTGAAAGCTCATGTTTGCGTCTGAAAAAAAATTTTACCATCAGAGATGGAAATGCACAAATGCTGAGAGAGATAGTTCCAAAAAGTATCTGTGATTTTTCAGGATAGGCAAAAAGTGGGTTGTTTAGCTCTGGTAAATATCCAACCACTTGAGAATTTGAGTTTTTCCACTCCTTGAAATTTTTGGATCATTAGGTCCACTTGCATCCTCAACATGTTTCTGGCATGCATATCCACCACATTTAAAGCATGTTTGGATCAGTTACAAGTCCCTTTCCTATAAAATTCCACCAAGTTTATTATTAGGGGTTGTACTAGTGGAATCTCCCAAACATGGATAACAAAACCTTGGAGTTCATTTTTAGTACGTGAAATAATTTTAAAATTTTTTTTTACATACGTGAACTCTAAAATTTTCATTTTGTTATTCCGTAATATCTTTTTTGTTTACGTGAAAAAATGGAAGAGTGAAAGCTCAAGTTTGGATCTGAAAAACAAATTTGACCATCAGAGATGGAAATGCACAAATGCTGAGGGAGATAGTTCCAAAAGTATCTGTGATTTTTAAGGATAGGCAAAAAGTGGGTTGTTTAACTCTGGTAATTATGCAACCACTTGAGAATTTGAGTTTTTCCACTCCTTGAAATTTTTGGATCATTAGGTCCACTTGTATCCTCAACATGTTTCTGGCATGCATATCAACCACATTTAAAGCATGTTTGGATCAGTTGCAAGACCCTTTCCTATAAAATTCCACCTAGCTTATTATTAGGGGTTGTACTTGTGGAATCTCCCAAACATGGATAACAAAACCTTGGAATTCATTTTTAGTGGTTGAAATAATTTCCAAATTTTGTTTTGCATACATGAACACTAAAATTTTCATTTTGTTATGCTTTAATATCTTTTTTGTTTACGAGAAAAATGGGAGAGTGAAAACTCATGGTTGGATCTGGAAACAAATTTGAGGATCCAAGATGGAAATGCACAAATGCTGAGAGAGATTGTTCCAAAAATTATCTGTGATTTTTAAGGATAGGCAAAAAGTGGGTAGTTTAACTCTGGTAAATATCCAACCACATGAGAATTTGATTTTTTCCACTCCTTGAAATTTTTGGATCCTTAGGTCCACTTGCATCCTCAACATATTTCTGGCATGCATATCCACCACATTTAAAGCATGTTAGGATCAGTTACAACTCCCTTTCCTACAAAATTCCACCCAGCTTATTATTAGGGGTTGTACTAGTGGAATCTCCTAAACATGGATAACAAAACCTTGGAGTTCATTTTTAGTGCGTGAAATAATTTTCAAATTTTTTTTTGCATACATGAACTCTAAAATCTTCATTTTGTTATGCCTGAATATCTTTTTTGTTTACGAGAAAAATGAGAGAGTGAAAACTCAAGTTTGGATCAGAAAACAAATTTCAGCATCCAAGATGGAAATGCACAAATGCTGAGAGAGATAGTTCCAAAAAGTATCTATGATTTTTAAGGATAGGCAAAATGAGGGTTGTTTGGCTCTGGTAAATATCCAACCACTTGAGAATTTGATTTTTTCCACTCCTTGAAATTTTTGGATCATTAGGTCCACTTGTATCCTCAACATCTTTCTGGCATGCGTATCCACCACATTTAAAGCATATTGGGATAAGTTACAAGTCCCTTTCCTATAAAATTCCTCCTAGCTTATTATTAGTGGTTGTACTTGTGCAATCTCCCAAACATGGATAACAAAACCTTGGAGTTCATTATTAGTGCGTGAAATAATTTTCAAATTTTTTTTGCATACAAGAACTCTAAAATTTTAATTTTGTTATGCCTTAATATCTTTTTTATTTACGAGAAAAAATGGGAGAGTGAAAGCTCAAGTTTGGATCTGAAAACATATTTGACCAACCAAGATGGAAATGCACAAATGCTGAGAGAGATAGTTCCAAAAAGTATCTGTGATTTTTAAGGATAGGCAAAAAGTGGGTTGTTTGGCTCTGGTAAATACCCAACCACTTGAGTATTTGATTTTTTCCACTCCTTGAAATTATTGGATCATTACGTCTACTTGCATCCTCAACATGTTTCTTGCATGCATATCCACCACATTTAAAGCATGTTAGGATCAGTTTCAAGTCCCTTTCCTATAAAATTCCACCTAGCTTATTATTAGGGGTTGTACTAGTGGAATCTCCCAAACATGGATAATAAAACCTTGGATTTCATTTTTAGTGCGTGAAATAATTTTCAATTTTTTTTGCATACATGAACTCTAAAATCTTCATTTTGTTATGCCTTAATATCTTTTTTTTTTTACGAGAAAAATGGGAGAGTGAAAACTCAAGTTTGGATCTGAAAACAAATTTCAGCATCCAAGATGGAAGTGCACAAATGCTGAGAGAGATAGTTCCAAAAAGTATCTGTGATTTTTAAGGGTAGGCAAAATGTGGGTTGTTTGGCTTCGGTAAATATCCAACAACTTGAGAATTTGATTTTTTCCACTCCTTGAAATTTTTGGATCATTAGGTCCACTTGCATCCTCAACATGTTTCTGGCAAGCATATCCACCACATTTAAAGCATGTTAAGATCAGTTACAAGTCCCTTTCCTACAAAATTCCACCAAGTTTATTATTAGGGGTTGTACTAGTGGAATCTCCCAAACAAGGATAACAAAACCTTGGAGTTCATTTTTAGAACGTGAAATAAATTTAAAATTTTTTTTTTGCATACATGAACTCTAAAATTTTTATTTTGTTATGCCTTAATATCTTTTTTGTTTACGTGAAAAAATGGGAGAGTGAAAGCTCATGTTTGTGTCTGAAAAAAAATTTTACCATCAGAGATGGAAATGCACAAATGCTGAGAGAGATAGTTCCAAAAAGTATCAGTGATTTTTCAGGATAGGCAAAAAGTGGGTTGTTTAGCTCTGGTAAATATCCAACCACTTGAGAATTTGAGTTTTTCCACTCCTTGAAATTTTTGGATCATTAGGTCCACTTGCATCCTCAACATGTTTCTGGCATGCATATCCACCACATTTAAAGCATGTTTGGATCAGTTACAAGTCCCTTTCCTATAAAATTCCACCAAGTTTATTATTAGGGGTTGTACTAGTGGAATCTCCCAAACATGGATAACAAAACCTTGGAGTTCATTTTTAGTACGTGAAATAATTTTAAAATTTTTTTTTACATACGTGAACTCTAAAATTTTCATTTTGTTATTCCGTAATATCTTTTTTGTTTACGTGAAAAAATGGAAGAGTGAAAGCTCAAGTTTGGATCTGAAAAACAAATTTGACCATCAGAGATGGAAATGCACAAATGCTGAGGGAGATAGTTCCAAAAGTATCTGTGATTTTTAAGGATAGGCAAAAAGTGGGTTGTTTAACTCTGGTAATTATGCAACCACTTGAGAATTTGAGTTTTTCCACTCCTTGAAATTTTTGGATCATTAGGTCCACTTGTATCCTCAACATGTTTCTGGCATGCATATCAACCACATTTAAAGCATGTTTGGATCAGTTGCAAGACCCTTTCCTATAAAATTCCACCTAGCTTATTATTAGGGGTTGTACTTGTGGAATCTCCCAAACATGGATAACAAAACCTTGGAATTCATTTTTAGTGGTTGAAATAATTTCCAAATTTTGTTTTGCATACATGAACACTAAAATTTTCATTTTGTTATGCTTTAATATCTTTTTTGTTTACGAGAAAAATGGGAGAGTGAAAACTCATGGTTGGATCTGGAAACAAATTTGAGGATCCAAGATGGAAATGCACAAATGCTGAGAGAGATTGTTCCAAAAATTATCTGTGATTTTTAAGGATAGGCAAAAAGTGGGTAGTTTAACTCTGGTAAATATCCAACCACATGAGAATTTGATTTTTTCCACTCCTTGAAATTTTTGGATCCTTAGGTCCACTTGCATCCTCAACATATTTCTGGCATGCATATCCACCACATTTAAAGCATGTTAGGATCAGTTACAACTCCCTTTCCTACAAAATTCCACCCAGCTTATTATTAGGGGTTGTACTAGTGGAATCTCCTAAACATGGATAACAAAACCTTGGAGTTCATTTTTAGTGCGTGAAATAATTTTCAAATTTTTTTTTGCATACATGAACTCTAAAATCTTCATTTTGTTATGCCTGAATATCTTTTTTGTTTACGAGAAAAATGAGAGAGTGAAAACTCAAGTTTGGATCAGAAAACAAATTTCAGCATCCAAGATGGAAATGCACAAATGCTGAGAGAGATAGTTCAAAAAAGTATCTATGATTTTTCAGGATAGGCAAAATGAGGGTTGTTTGGCTCTGGTAAATATCCAACCACTTGAGAATTTGATTTTTTCCACTCCTTGAAATTTTTGGATCATTAGGTCCACTTGTATCCTCAACATGTTTCTGGCATGCGTATCCACCACATTTAAAGCATATTGGGATCAGTTACAAGTCCCTTTCCTATAAAATTCCTCCTAGCTTATTATTAGTGGTTGTACTTGTGCAATCTCCCAAACATGGATAACAAAACCTTGGAGTTCATTATTAGTGCGTGAAATAATTTTCAAATTTTTTTTGCATACAAGAACTCTAAAATTTTAATTTTGTTATGCCATAATATCTTTTTTATTTACGAGAAAAAATGGGAGAGTGAAAGCTCAAGTTTGGATCTGAAAACATATTTGACCAACCAAGATGGAAATGCACAAATGCTGAGAGAGATAGTTCCAAAAAGTATCTGTGATTTTTAAGGATAGGCAAAAAGTGGGTTGTTTGGCTCTGGTAAATACCCAACCACTTGAGTATTTGATTTTTTCCACTCCTTGAAATTATTGGATCATTACGTCCACTTGCATCCTCAACATGTTTCTTGCATGCATATCCACCACATTTAAAGCATGTTAGGATCAGTTTCAAGTCCCTTTCCTATAAAATTCCACCTAGCTTATTATTAGGGGTTGTACTAGTGGAATCTCCCAAACATGGATAATAAAACCTTGGATTTCATTTTTAGTGCGTGAAATAATTTTCAATTTTTTTTGCATACATGAACTCTAAAATCTTCATTTTGTTATGCCTTAATATCTTTTTTTTTTTACGAGAAAAATGGGAGAGTGAAAACTCAAGTTTGGATCTGAAAACAAATTTCAGCATCCAAGATGGAAGTGCACAAATGCTGAGAGAGATAGTTCCAAAAAGTATCTGTGATTTTTAAGGGTAGGCAAAATGTGGGTTGTTTGGCTTCGGTAAATATCCAACAACTTGAGAATTTGATTTTTTCCACTCCTTGAAATTTTTGGATCATTAGGTCCACTTGCATCCTCAACATGTTTCCGGCAAGCATATCCACCACATTTAAAGCATGTTAAGATCAGTTACAAGTCCCTTTCCTACAAAATTCCACCAAGTTTATTATTAGGGGTTGTACTAGTGGAATCTCCCAAACAAGGATAACAAAACCTTGGAGTTCATTTTTAGAACGTGAAATAAATTTAAAATTTTTTTTTTGCATACATGAACTCTAAAATTTTCATTTTGTTATGCCTTAATATCTTTTTTGTTTACGTGAAAAAATGGGAGAGTGAAAGCTCATGTTTGCGTCTGAAAAAAAATTTTACCATCAGAGATGGAAATGCACAAATGCTGAGAGAGATAGTTCCAAAAAGTATCTGTGATTTTTCAGGATAGGCAAAAAGTGGGTTGTTTAGCTCTGGTAAATATCCAACCACTTGAGAATTTGAGTTTTTCCACTCCTTGAAATTTTTGGATCATTAGGTCCACTTGCATCCTCAACATGTTTCTGGCATGCATATCCACCACATTTAAAGCATGTTTGGATCAGTTACAAGTCCCTTTCCTATAAAATTCCACCAAGTTTATTATTAGGGGTTGTACTAGTGGAATCTCCCAAACATGGATAACAAAACCTTGGAGTTCATTTTTAGTACGTGAAATAATTTTAAAATTTTTTTTTACATACGTGAACTCTAAAATTTTCATTTTGTTATTCCGTAATATCTTTTTTGTTTACGTGAAAAAATGGAAGAGTGAAAGCTCAAGTTTGGATCTGAAAAACAAATTTGACCATCAGAGATGGAAATGCACAAATGCTGAGGGAGATAGTTCCAAAAGTATCTGTGATTTTTAAGGATAGGCAAAAAGTGGGTTGTTTAACTCTGGTAATTATGCAACCACTTGAGAATTTGAGTTTTTCCACTCCTTGAAATTTTTGGATCATTAGGTCCACTTGTATCCTCAACATGTTTCTGGCATGCATATCAACCACATTTAAAGCATGTTTGGATCAGTTGCAAGACCCTTTCCTATAAAATTCCACCTAGCTTATTATTAGGGGTTGTACTTGTGGAATCTCCCAAACATGGATAACAAAACCTTGGAATTCATTTTTAGTGGTTGAAATAATTTCCAAATTTTGTTTTGCATACATGAACACTAAAATTTTCATTTTGTTATGCTTTAATATCTTTTTTGTTTACGAGAAAAATGGGAGAGTGAAAACTCATGGTTGGATCTGGAAACAAATTTGAGGATCCAAGATGGAAATGCACAAATGCTGAGAGAGATTGTTCCAAAAATTATCTGTGATTTTTAAGGATAGGCAAAAAGTGGGTAGTTTAACTCTGGTAAATATCCAACCACATGAGAATTTGATTTTTTCCACTCCTTGAAATTTTTGGATCCTTAGGTCCACTTGCATCCTCAACATATTTCTGGCATGCATATCCACCACATTTAAAGCATGTTAGGATCAGTTACAACTCCCTTTCCTACAAAATTCCACCCAGCTTATTATTAGGGGTTGTACTAGTGGAATCTCCTAAACATGGATAACAAAACCTTGGAGTTCATTTTTAGTGCGTGAAATAATTTTCAAATTTTTTTTTGCATACATGAACTCTAAAATCTTCATTTTGTTATGCCTGAATATCTTTTTTGTTTACGAGAAAAATGAGAGAGTGAAAACTCAAGTTTGGATCAGAAAACAAATTTCAGCATCCAAGATGGAAATGCACAAATGCTGAGAGAGATAGTTCAAAAAAGTATCTATGATTTTTCAGGATAGGCAAAATGAGGGTTGTTTGGCTCTGGTAAATATCCAACCACTTGAGAATTTGATTTTTTCCACTCCTTGAAATTTTTGGATCATTAGGTCCACTTGTATCCTCAACATGTTTCTGGCATGCGTATCCACCACATTTAAAGCATATTGGGATCAGTTACAAGTCCCTTTCCTATAAAATTCCTCCTAGCTTATTATTAGTGGTTGTACTTGTGCAATCTCCCAAACATGGATAACAAAACCTTGGAGTTCATTATTAGTGCGTGAAATAATTTTCAAATTTTTTTTGCATACAAGAACTCTAAAATTTTAATTTTGTTATGCCATAATATCTTTTTTATTTACGAGAAAAAATGGGAGAGTGAAAGCTCAAGTTTGGATCTGAAAACATATTTGACCAACCAAGATGGAAATGCACAAATGCTGAGAGAGATAGTTCCAAAAAGTATCTGTGATTTTTAAGGATAGGCAAAAAGTGGGTTGTTTGGCTCTGGTAAATACCCAACCACTTGAGTATTTGATTTTTTCCACTCCTTGAAATTATTGGATCATTACGTCCACTTGCATCCTCAACATGTTTCTTGCATGCATATCCACCACATTTAAAGCATGTTAGGATCAGTTTCAAGTCCCTTTCCTATAAAATTCCACCTAGCTTATTATTAGGGGTTGTACTAGTGGAATCTCCCAAACATGGATAATAAAACCTTGGATTTCATTTTTAGTGCGTGAAATAATTTTCAATTTTTTTTGCATACATGAACTCTAAAATCTTCATTTTGTTATGCCTTAATATCTTTTTTTTTTTTACGAGAAAAATGGGAGAGTGAAAACTCAAGTTTGGATCTGAAAACAAATTTCAGCATCCAAGATGGAAGTGCACAAATGCTGAGAGAGATAGTTCCAAAAAGTATCTGTGATTTTTAAGGGTAGGCAAAATGTGGGTTGTTTGGCTTCGGTAAATATCCAACAACTTGAGAATTTGATTTTTTCCACTCCTTGAAATTTTTGGATCATTAGGTCCACTTGCATCCTCAACATGTTTCTGGCAAGCATATCCACCACATTTAAAGCATGTTAAGATCAGTTACAAGTCCCTTTCCTACAAAATTCCACCAAGTTTATTATTAGGGGTTGTACTAGTGGAATCTCCCAAACAAGGATAACAAAACCTTGGAGTTCATTTTTAGAACGTGAAATAAATTTAAAATTTTTTTTTTGCATACATGAACTCTAAAATTTTCATTTTGTTATGCCTTAATATCTTTTTTGTTTACGTGAAAAAATGGGAGAGTGAAAGCTCATGTTTGCGTCTGAAAAAAAATTTTACCATCAGAGATGGAAATGCACAAATGCTGAGAGAGATAGTTCCAAAAAGTATCTGTGATTTTTCAGGATAGGCAAAAAGTGGGTTGTTTAGCTCTGGTAAATATCCAACCACTTGAGAATTTGAGTTTTTCCACTCCTTGAAATTTTTGGATCATTAGGTCCACTTGCATCCTCAACATGTTTCTGGCATGCATATCCACCACATTTAAAGCATGTTTGGATCAGTTACAAGTCCCTTTCCTATAAAATTCCACCAAGTTTATTATTAGGGGTTGTACTAGTGGAATCTCCCAAACATGGATAACAAAACCTTGGAGTTCATTTTTAGTACGTGAAATAATTTTAAAATTTTTTTTTACATACGTGAACTCTAAAATTTTCATTTTGTTATTCCGTAATATCTTTTTTGTTTACGTGAAAAAATGGAAGAGTGAAAGCTCAAGTTTGGATCTGAAAAACAAATTTGACCATCAGAGATGGAAATGCACAAATGCTGAGGGAGATAGTTCCAAAAGTATCTGTGATTTTTAAGGATAGGCAAAAAGTGGGTTGTTTAACTCTGGTAATTATGCAACCACTTGAGAATTTGAGTTTTTCCACTCCTTGAAATTTTTGGATCATTAGGTCCACTTGTATCCTCAACATGTTTCTGGCATGCATATCAACCACATTTAAAGCATGTTTGGATCAGTTGCAAGACCCTTTCCTATAAAATTCCACCTAGCTTATTATTAGGGGTTGTACTTGTGGAATCTCCCAAACATGGATAACAAAACCTTGGAATTCATTTTTAGTGGTTGAAATAATTTCCAAATTTTGTTTTGCATACATGAACACTAAAATTTTCATTTTGTTATGCTTTAATATCTTTTTTGTTTACGAGAAAAATGGGAGAGTGAAAACTCATGGTTGGATCTGGAAACAAATTTGAGGATCCAAGATGGAAATGCACAAATGCTGAGAGAGATTGTTCCAAAAATTATCTGTGATTTTTAAGGATAGGCAAAAAGTGGGTAGTTTAACTCTGGTAAATATCCAACCACATGAGAATTTGATTTTTTCCACTCCTTGAAATTTTTGGATCCTTAGGTCCACTTGCATCCTCAACATATTTCTGGCATGCATATCCACCACATTTAAAGCATGTTAGGATCAGTTACAACTCCCTTTCCTACAAAATTCCACCCAGCTTATTATTAGGGGTTGTACTAGTGGAATCTCCTAAACATGGATAACAAAACCTTGGAGTTCATTTTTAGTGCGTGAAATAATTTTCAAATTTTTTTTTGCATACATGAACTCTAAAATCTTCATTTTGTTATGCCTGAATATCTTTTTTGTTTACGAGAAAAATGAGAGAGTGAAAACTCAAGTTTGGATCAGAAAACAAATTTCAGCATCCAAGATGGAAATGCACAAATGCTGAGAGAGATAGTTCAAAAAAGTATCTATGATTTTTCAGGATAGGCAAAATGAGGGTTGTTTGGCTCTGGTAAATATCCAACCACTTGAGAATTTGATTTTTTCCACTCCTTGAAATTTTTGGATCATTAGGTCCACTTGTATCCTCAACATGTTTCTGGCATGCGTATCCACCACATTTAAAGCATATTGGGATCAGTTACAAGTCCCTTTCCTATAAAATTCCTCCTAGCTTATTATTAGTGGTTGTACTTGTGCAATCTCCCAAACATGGATAACAAAACCTTGGAGTTCATTATTAGTGCGTGAAATAATTTTCAAATTTTTTTTGCATACAAGAACTCTAAAATTTTAATTTTGTTATGCCATAATATCTTTTTTATTTACGAGAAAAAATGGGAGAGTGAAAGCTCAAGTTTGGATCTGAAAACATATTTGACCAACCAAGATGGAAATGCACAAATGCTGAGAGAGATAGTTCCAAAAAGTATCTGTGATTTTTAAGGATAGGCAAAAAGTGGGTTGTTTGGCTCTGGTAAATACCCAACCACTTGAGTATTTGATTTTTTCCACTCCTTGAAATTATTGGATCATTACGTCCACTTGCATCCTCAACATGTTTCTTGCATGCATATCCACCACATTTAAAGCATGTTAGGATCAGTTTCAAGTCCCTTTCCTATAAAATTCCACCTAGCTTATTATTAGGGGTTGTACTAGTGGAATCTCCCAAACATGGATAATAAAACCTTGGATTTCATTTTTAGTGCGTGAAATAATTTTCAATTTTTTTTGCATACATGAACTCTAAAATCTTCATTTTGTTATGCCTTAATATCTTTTTTTTTTTTACGAGAAAAATGGGAGAGTGAAAACTCAAGTTTGGATCTGAAAACAAATTTCAGCATCCAAGATGGAAGTGCACAAATGCTGAGAGAGATAGTTCCAAAAAGTATCTGTGATTTTTAAGGGTAGGCAAAATGTGGGTTGTTTGGCTTCGGTAAATATCCAACAACTTGAGAATTTGATTTTTTCCACTCCTTGAAATTTTTGGATCATTAGGTCCACTTGCATCCTCAACATGTTTCTGGCAAGCATATCCACCACATTTAAAGCATGTTAAGATCAGTTACAAGTCCCTTTCCTACAAAATTCCACCAAGTTTATTATTAGGGGTTGTACTAGTGGAATCTCCCAAACAAGGATAACAAAACCTTGGAGTTCATTTTTAGAACGTGAAATAAATTTAAAATTTTTTTTTTGCATACATGAACTCTAAAATTTTCATTTTGTTATGCCTTAATATCTTTTTTGTTTACGTGAAAAAATGGGAGAGTGAAAGCTCATGTTTGCGTCTGAAAAAAAATTTTACCATCAGAGATGGAAATGCACAAATGCTGAGAGAGATAGTTCCAAAAAGTATCTGTGATTTTTCAGGATAGGCAAAAAGTGGGTTGTTTAGCTCTGGTAAATATCCAACCACTTGAGAATTTGAGTTTTTCCACTCCTTGAAATTTTTGGATCATTA
Source organism: Aristolochia californica (assembly GCF_029961685.1). Taxonomy (NCBI): domain Eukaryota; kingdom Viridiplantae; phylum Streptophyta; class Magnoliopsida; order Piperales; family Aristolochiaceae; genus Aristolochia; species Aristolochia californica. The sequence goes on from NW_027181837.1 coordinate 8,933,678, forward strand.
GGTCCACTTGCATCCTCAACATGTTTCTGGCATGCATATCCACCACATTTAAAGCATGTTTGGATCAGTTACAAGTCCCTTTCCTATAAAATTCCACCAAGTTTATTATTAGGGGTTGTACTAGTGGAATCTCCCAAACATGGATAACAAAACCTTGGAGTTCATTTTTAGTACGTGAAATAATTTTAAAATTTTTTTTTACATACGTGAACTCTAAAATTTTCATTTTGTTATTCCGTAATATCTTTTTTGTTTACGTGAAAAAATGGAAGAGTGAAAGCTCAAGTTTGGATCTGAAAAACAAATTTGACCATCAGAGATGGAAATGCACAAATGCTGAGGGAGATAGTTCCAAAAGTATCTGTGATTTTTAAGGATAGGCAAAAAGTGGGTTGTTTAACTCTGGTAATTATGCAACCACTTGAGAATTTGAGTTTTTCCACTCCTTGAAATTTTTGGATCATTAGGTCCACTTGTATCCTCAACATGTTTCTGGCATGCATATCAACCACATTTAAAGCATGTTTGGATCAGTTGCAAGACCCTTTCCTATAAAATTCCACCTAGCTTATTATTAGGGGTTGTACTTGTGGAATCTCCCAAACATGGATAACAAAACCTTGGAATTCATTTTTAGTGGTTGAAATAATTTCCAAATTTTGTTTTGCATACATGAACACTAAAATTTTCATTTTGTTATGCTTTAATATCTTTTTTGTTTACGAGAAAAATGGGAGAGTGAAAACTCATGGTTGGATCTGGAAACAAATTTGAGGATCCAAGATGGAAATGCACAAATGCTGAGAGAGATTGTTCCAAAAATTATCTGTGATTTTTAAGGATAGGCAAAAAGTGGGTAGTTTAACTCTGGTAAATATCCAACCACATGAGAATTTGATTTTTTCCACTCCTTGAAATTTTTGGATCCTTAGGTCCACTTGCATCCTCAACATATTTCTGGCATGCATATCCACCACATTTAAAGCATGTTAGGATCAGTTACAACTCCCTTTCCTACAAAATTCCACCCAGCTTATTATTAGGGGTTGTACTAGTGGAATCTCCTAAACATGGATAACAAAACCTTGGAGTTCATTTTTAGTGCGTGAAATAATTTTCAAATTTTTTTTTGCATACATGAACTCTAAAATCTTCATTTTGTTATGCCTGAATATCTTTTTTGTTTACGAGAAAAATGAGAGAGTGAAAACTCAAGTTTGGATCAGAAAACAAATTTCAGCATCCAAGATGGAAATGCACAAATGCTGAGAGAGATAGTTCCAAAAAGTATCTATGATTTTTCAGGATAGGCAAAATGAGGGTTGTTTGGCTCTGGTAAATATCCAACCACTTGAGAATTTGATTTTTTCCACTCCTTGAAATTTTTGGATCATTAGGTCCACTTGTATCCTCAACATGTTTCTGGCATGCGTATCCACCACATTTAAAGCATATTGGGATCAGTTACAAGTCCCTTTCCTATAAAATTCCTCCTAGCTTATTATTAGTGGTTGTACTTGTGCAATCTCCCAAACATGGATAACAAAACCTTGGAGTTCATTATTAGTGCGTGAAATAATTTTCAAATTTTTTTTGCATACAAGAACTCTAAAATTTTAATTTTGTTATGCCATAATATCTTTTTTATTTACGAGAAAAAATGGGAGAGTGAAAGCTCAAGTTTGGATCTGAAAACATATTTGACCAACCAAGATGGAAATGCACAAATGCTGAGAGAGATAGTTCCAAAAAGTATCTGTGATTTTTAAGGATAGGCAAAAAGTGGGTTGTTTGGCTCTGGTAAATACCCAACCACTTGAGTATTTGATTTTTTCCACTCCTTGAAATTATTGGATCATTACGTCCACTTGCATCCTCAACATGTTTCTTGCATGCATATCCACCACATTTAAAGCATGTTAGGATCAGTTTCAAGTCCCTTTCCTATAAAATTCCACCTAGCTTATTATTAGGGGTTGTACTAGTGGAATCTCCCAAACATGGATAATAAAACCTTGGATTTCATTTTTAGTGCGTGAAATAATTTTCAATTTTTTTTGCATACATGAACTCTAAAATCTTCATTTTGTTATGCCTTAATATCTTTTTTTTTTTTACGAGAAAAATGGGAGAGTGAAAACTCAAGTTTGGATCTGAAAACAAATTTCAGCATCCAAGATGGAAGTGCACAAATGCTGAGAGAGATAGTTCCAAAAAGTATCTGTGATTTTTAAGGGTAGGCAAAATGTGGGTTGTTTGGCTTCGGTAAATATCCAACAACTTGAGAATTTGATTTTTTCCACTCCTTGAAATTTTTGGATCATTAGGTCCACTTGCATCCTCAACATGTTTCTGGCAAGCATATCCACCACATTTAAAGCATGTTAAGATCAGTTACAAGTCCCTTTCCTACAAAATTCCACCAAGTTTATTATTAGGGGTTGTACTAGTGGAATCTCCCAAACAAGGATAACAAAACCTTGGAGTTCATTTTTAGAACGTGAAATAAATTTAAAATTTTTTTTTTGCATACATGAACTCTAAAATTTTCATTTTGTTATGCCTTAATATCTTTTTTGTTTACGTGAAAAAATGGGAGAGTGAAAGCTCATGTTTGCGTCTGAAAAAAAATTTTACCATCAGAGATGGAAATGCACAAATGCTGAGAGAGATAGTTCCAAAAAGTATCTGTGATTTTTCAGGATAGGCAAAAAGTGGGTTGTTTAGCTCTGGTAAATATCCAACCACTTGAGAATTTGAGTTTTTCCACTCCTTGAAATTTTTGGATCATTAGGTCCACTTGCATCCTCAACATGTTTCTGGCATGCATATCCACCACATTTAAAGCATGTTTGGATCAGTTACAAGTCCCTTTCCTATAAAATTCCACCAAGTTTATTATTAGGGGTTGTACTAGTGGAATCTCCCAAACATGGATAACAAAACCTTGGAGTTCATTTTTAGTACGTGAAATAATTTTAAAATTTTTTTTTACATACGTGAACTCTAAAATTTTCATTTTGTTATTCCGTAATATCTTTTTTGTTTACGTGAAAAAATGGAAGAGTGAAAGCTCAAGTTTGGATCTGAAAAACAAATTTGACCATCAGAGATGGAAATGCACAAATGCTGAGGGAGATAGTTCCAAAAGTATCTGTGATTTTTAAGGATAGGCAAAAAGTGGGTTGTTTAACTCTGGTAATTATGCAACCACTTGAGAATTTGAGTTTTTCCACTCCTTGAAATTTTTGGATCATTAGGTCCACTTGTATCCTCAACATGTTTCTGGCATGCATATCAACCACATTTAAAGCATGTTTGGATCAGTTGCAAGACCCTTTCCTATAAAATTCCACCTAGCTTATTATTAGGGGTTGTACTTGTGGAATCTCCCAAACATGGATAACAAAACCTTGGAATTCATTTTTAGTGGTTGAAATAATTTCCAAATTTTGTTTTGCATACATGAACACTAAAATTTTCATTTTGTTATGCTTTAATATCTTTTTTGTTTACGAGAAAAATGGGAGAGTGAAAACTCATGGTTGGATCTGGAAACAAATTTGAGGATCCAAGATGGAAATGCACAAATGCTGAGAGAGATTGTTCCAAAAATTATCTGTGATTTTTAAGGATAGGCAAAAAGTGGGTAGTTTAACTCTGGTAAATATCCAACCACATGAGAATTTGATTTTTTCCACTCCTTGAAATTTTTGGATCCTTAGGTCCACTTGCATCCTCAACATATTTCTGGCATGCATATCCACCACATTTAAAGCATGTTAGGATCAGTTACAACTCCCTTTCCTACAAAATTCCACCCAGCTTATTATTAGGGGTTGTACTAGTGGAATCTCCTAAACATGGATAACAAAACCTTGGAGTTCATTTTTAGTGCGTGAAATAATTTTCAAATTTTTTTTTGCATACATGAACTCTAAAATCTTCATTTTGTTATGCCTGAATATCTTTTTTGTTTACGAGAAAAATGAGAGAGTGAAAACTCAAGTTTGGATCAGAAAACAAATTTCAGCATCCAAGATGGAAATGCACAAATGCTGAGAGAGATAGTTCCAAAAAGTATCTATGATTTTTCAGGATAGGCAAAATGAGGGTTGTTTGGCTCTGGTAAATATCCAACCACTTGAGAATTTGATTTTTTCCACTCCTTGAAATTTTTGGATCATTAGGTCCACTTGTATCCTCAACATGTTTCTGGCATGCGTATCCACCACATTTAAAGCATATTGGGATCAGTTACAAGTCCCTTTCCTATAAAATTCCTCCTAGCTTATTATTAGTGGTTGTACTTGTGCAATCTCCCAAACATGGATAACAAAACCTTGGAGTTCATTATTAGTGCGTGAAATAATTTTCAAATTTTTTTTGCATACAAGAACTCTAAAATTTTAATTTTGTTATGCCATAATATCTTTTTTATTTACGAGAAAAAATGGGAGAGTGAAAGCTCAAGTTTGGATCTGAAAACATATTTGACCAACCAAGATGGAAATGCACAAATGCTGAGAGAGATAGTTCCAAAAAGTATCTGTGATTTTTAAGGATAGGCAAAAAGTGGGTTGTTTGGCTCTGGTAAATACCCAACCACTTGAGTATTTGATTTTTTCCACTCCTTGAAATTATTGGATCATTACGTCCACTTGCATCCTCAACATGTTTCTTGCATGCATATCCACCACATTTAAAGCATGTTAGGATCAGTTTCAAGTCCCTTTCCTATAAAATTCCACCTAGCTTATTATTAGGGGTTGTACTAGTGGAATCTCCCAAACATGGATAATAAAACCTTGGATTTCATTTTTAGTGCGTGAAATAATTTTCAATTTTTTTTGCATACATGAACTCTAAAATCTTCATTTTGTTATGCCTTAATATCTTTTTTTTTTTTACGAGAAAAATGGGAGAGTGAAAACTCAAGTTTGGATCTGAAAACAAATTTCAGCATCCAAGATGGAAGTGCACAAATGCTGAGAGAGATAGTTCCAAAAAGTATCTGTGATTTTTAAGGGTAGGCAAAATGTGGGTTGTTTGGCTTCGGTAAATATCCAACAACTTGAGAATTTGATTTTTTCCACTCCTTGAAATTTTTGGATCATTAGGTCCACTTGCATCCTCAACATGTTTCTGGCAAGCATATCCACCACATTTAAAGCATGTTAAGATCAGTTACAAGTCCCTTTCCTACAAAATTCCACCAAGTTTATTATTAGGGGTTGTACTAGTGGAATCTCCCAAACAAGGATAACAAAACCTTGGAGTTCATTTTTAGAACGTGAAATAAATTTAAAATTTTTTTTTTGCATACATGAACTCTAAAATTTTCATTTTGTTATGCCTTAATATCTTTTTTGTTTACGTGAAAAAATGGGAGAGTGAAAGCTCATGTTTGCGTCTGAAAAAAAATTTTACCATCAGAGATGGAAATGCACAAATGCTGAGAGAGATAGTTCCAAAAAGTATCTGTGATTTTTCAGGATAGGCAAAAAGTGGGTTGTTTAGCTCTGGTAAATATCCAACCACTTGAGAATTTGAGTTTTTCCACTCCTTGAAATTTTTGGATCATTAGGTCCACTTGCATCCTCAACATGTTTCTGGCATGCATATCCACCACATTTAAAGCATGTTTGGATCAGTTACAAGTCCCTTTCCTATAAAATTCCACCAAGTTTATTATTAGGGGTTGTACTAGTGGAATCTCCCAAACATGGATAACAAAACCTTGGAGTTCATTTTTAGTACGTGAAATAATTTTAAAATTTTTTTTTACATACGTGAACTCTAAAATTTTCATTTTGTTATTCCGTAATATCTTTTTTGTTTACGTGAAAAAATGGAAGAGTGAAAGCTCAAGTTTGGATCTGAAAAACAAATTTGACCATCAGAGATGGAAATGCACAAATGCTGAGGGAGATAGTTCCAAAAGTATCTGTGATTTTTAAGGATAGGCAAAAAGTGGGTTGTTTAACTCTGGTAATTATGCAACCACTTGAGAATTTGAGTTTTTCCACTCCTTGAAATTTTTGGATCATTAGGTCCACTTGTATCCTCAACATGTTTCTGGCATGCATATCAACCACATTTAAAGCATGTTTGGATCAGTTGCAAGACCCTTTCCTATAAAATTCCACCTAGCTTATTATTAGGGGTTGTACTTGTGGAATCTCCCAAACATGGATAACAAAACCTTGGAATTCATTTTTAGTGGTTGAAATAATTTCCAAATTTTGTTTTGCATACATGAACACTAAAATTTTCATTTTGTTATGCTTTAATATCTTTTTTGTTTACGAGAAAAATGGGAGAGTGAAAACTCATGGTTGGATCTGGAAACAAATTTGAGGATCCAAGATGGAAATGCACAAATGCTGAGAGAGATTGTTCCAAAAATTATCTGTGATTTTTAAGGATAGGCAAAAAGTGGGTAGTTTAACTCTGGTAAATATCCAACCACATGAGAATTTGATTTTTTCCACTCCTTGAAATTTTTGGATCCTTAGGTCCACTTGCATCCTCAACATATTTCTGGCATGCATATCCACCACATTTAAAGCATGTTAGGATCAGTTACAACTCCCTTTCCTACAAAATTCCACCCAGCTTATTATTAGGGGTTGTACTAGTGGAATCTCCTAAACATGGATAACAAAACCTTGGAGTTCATTTTTAGTGCGTGAAATAATTTTCAAATTTTTTTTTGCATACATGAACTCTAAAATCTTCATTTTGTTATGCCTGAATATCTTTTTTGTTTACGAGAAAAATGAGAGAGTGAAAACTCAAGTTTGGATCAGAAAACAAATTTCAGCATCCAAGATGGAAATGCACAAATGCTGAGAGAGATAGTTCCAAAAAGTATCTATGATTTTTCAGGATAGGCAAAATGAGGGTTGTTTGGCTCTGGTAAATATCCAACCACTTGAGAATTTGATTTTTTCCACTCCTTGAAATTTTTGGATCATTAGGTCCACTTGTATCCTCAACATGTTTCTGGCATGCGTATCCACCACATTTAAAGCATATTGGGATCAGTTACAAGTCCCTTTCCTATAAAATTCCTCCTAGCTTATTATTAGTGGTTGTACTTGTGCAATCTCCCAAACATGGATAACAAAACCTTGGAGTTCATTATTAGTGCGTGAAATAATTTTCAAATTTTTTTTGCATACAAGAACTCTAAAATTTTAATTTTGTTATGCCATAATATCTTTTTTATTTACGAGAAAAAATGGGAGAGTGAAAGCTCAAGTTTGGATCTGAAAACATATTTGACCAACCAAGATGGAAATGCACAAATGCTGAGAGAGATAGTTCCAAAAAGTATCTGTGATTTTTAAGGATAGGCAAAAAGTGGGTTGTTTGGCTCTGGTAAATACCCAACCACTTGAGTATTTGATTTTTTCCACTCCTTGAAATTATTGGATCATTACGTCCACTTGCATCCTCAACATGTTTCTTGCATGCATATCCACCACATTTAAAGCATGTTAGGATCAGTTTCAAGTCCCTTTCCTATAAAATTCCACCTAGCTTATTATTAGGGGTTGTACTAGTGGAATCTCCCAAACATGGATAATAAAACCTTGGATTTCATTTTTAGTGCGTGAAATAATTTTCAATTTTTTTTGCATACATGAACTCTAAAATCTTCATTTTGTTATGCCTTAATATCTTTTTTTTTTTTACGAGAAAAATGGGAGAGTGAAAACTCAAGTTTGGATCTGAAAACAAATTTCAGCATCCAAGATGGAAGTGCACAAATGCTGAGAGAGATAGTTCCAAAAAGTATCTGTGATTTTTAAGGGTAGGCAAAATGTGGGTTGTTTGGCTTCGGTAAATATCCAACAACTTGAGAATTTGATTTTTTCCACTCCTTGAAATTTTTGGATCATTAGGTCCACTTGCATCCTCAACATGTTTCTGGCAAGCATATCCACCACATTTAAAGCATGTTAAGATCAGTTACAAGTCCCTTTCCTACAAAATTCCACCAAGTTTATTATTAGGGGTTGTACTAGTGGAATCTCCCAAACAAGGATAACAAAACCTTGGAGTTCATTTTTAGAACGTGAAATAAATTTAAAATTTTTTTTTTGCATACATGAACTCTAAAATTTTCATTTTGTTATGCCTTAATATCTTTTTTGTTTACGTGAAAAAATGGGAGAGTGAAAGCTCATGTTTGCGTCTGAAAAAAAATTTTACCATCAGAGATGGAAATGCACAAATGCTGAGAGAGATAGTTCCAAAAAGTATCTGTGATTTTTCAGGATAGGCAAAAAGTGGGTTGTTTAGCTCTGGTAAATATCCAACCACTTGAGAATTTGAGTTTTTCCACTCCTTGAAATTTTTGGATCATTAGGTCCACTTGCATCCTCAACATGTTTCTGGCATGCATATCCACCACATTTAAAGCATGTTTGGATCAGTTACAAGTCCCTTTCCTATAAAATTCCACCAAGTTTATTATTAGGGGTTGTACTAGTGGAATCTCCCAAACATGGATAACAAAACCTTGGAGTTCATTTTTAGTACGTGAAATAATTTTAAAATTTTTTTTTACATACGTGAACTCTAAAATTTTCATTTTGTTATTCCGTAATATCTTTTTTGTTTACGTGAAAAAATGGAAGAGTGAAAGCTCAAGTTTGGATCTGAAAAACAAATTTGACCATCAGAGATGGAAATGCACAAATGCTGAGGGAGATAGTTCCAAAAGTATCTGTGATTTTTAAGGATAGGCAAAAAGTGGGTTGTTTAACTCTGGTAATTATGCAACCACTTGAGAATTTGAGTTTTTCCACTCCTTGAAATTTTTGGATCATTAGGTCCACTTGTATCCTCAACATGTTTCTGGCATGCATATCAACCACATTTAAAGCATGTTTGGATCAGTTGCAAGACCCTTTCCTATAAAATTCCACCTAGCTTATTATTAGGGGTTGTACTTGTGGAATCTCCCAAACATGGATAACAAAACCTTGGAATTCATTTTTAGTGGTTGAAATAATTTCCAAATTTTGTTTTGCATACATGAACACTAAAATTTTCATTTTGTTATGCTTTAATATCTTTTTTGTTTACGAGAAAAATGGGAGAGTGAAAACTCATGGTTGGATCTGGAAACAAATTTGAGGATCCAAGATGGAAATGCACAAATGCTGAGAGAGATTGTTCCAAAAATTATCTGTGATTTTTAAGGATAGGCAAAAAGTGGGTAGTTTAACTCTGGTAAATATCCAACCACATGAGAATTTGATTTTTTCCACTCCTTGAAATTTTTGGATCCTTAGGTCCACTTGCATCCTCAACATATTTCTGGCATGCATATCCACCACATTTAAAGCATGTTAGGATCAGTTACAACTCCCTTTCCTACAAAATTCCACCCAGCTTATTATTAGGGGTTGTACTAGTGGAATCTCCTAAACATGGATAACAAAACCTTGGAGTTCATTTTTAGTGCGTGAAATAATTTTCAATTTTTTTTTGCATACATGAACTCTAAAATCTTCATTTTGTTATGCCTGAATATCTTTTTTGTTTACGAGAAAAATGAGAGAGTGAAAACTCAAGTTTGGATCAGAAAACAAATTTCAGCATCCAAGATGGAAATGCACAAATGCTGAGAGAGATAGTTCCAAAAAGTATCTATGATTTTTCAGGATAGGCAAAATGAGGGTTGTTTGGCTCTGGTAAATATCCAACCACTTGAGAATTTGATTTTTTCCACTCCTTGAAATTTTTGGATCATTAGGTCCACTTGTATCCTCAACATGTTTCTGGCATGCGTATCCACCACATTTAAAGCATATTGGGATCAGTTACAAGTCCCTTTCCTATAAAATTCCTCCTAGCTTATTATTAGTGGTTGTACTTGTGCAATCTCCCAAACATGGATAACAAAACCTTGGAGTTCATTATTAGTGCGTGAAATAATTTTCAAATTTTTTTTGCATACAAGAACTCTAAAATTTTAATTTTGTTATGCCATAATATCTTTTTTATTTACGAGAAAAAATGGGAGAGTGAAAGCTCAAGTTTGGATCTGAAAACATATTTGACCAACCAAGATGGAAATGCACAAATGCTGAGAGAGATAGTTCCAAAAAGTATCTGTGATTTTTAAGGATAGGCAAAAAGTGGGTTGTTTGGCTCTGGTAAATACCCAACCACTTGAGTATTTGATTTTTTCCACTCCTTGAAATTATTGGATCATTACGTCCACTTGCATCCTCAACATGTTTCTTGCATGCATATCCACCACATTTAAAGCATGTTAGGATCAGTTTCAAGTCCCTTTCCTATAAAATTCCACCTAGCTTATTATTAGGGGTTGTACTAGTGGAATCTCCCAAACATGGATAATAAAACCTTGGATTTCATTTTTAGTGCGTGAAATAATTTTCAATTTTTTTTGCATACATGAACTCTAAAATCTTCATTTTGTTATGCCTTAATATCTTTTTTTTTTTTACGAGAAAAATGGGAGAGTGAAAACTCAAGTTTGGATCTGAAAACAAATTTCAGCATCCAAGATGGAAGTGCACAAATGCTGAGAGAGATAGTTCCAAAAAGTATCTGTGATTTTTAAGGGTAGGCAAAATGTGGGTTGTTTGGCTTCGGTAAATATCCAACAACTTGAGAATTTGATTTTTTCCACTCCTTGAAATTTTTGGATCATTAGGTCCACTTGCATCCTCAACATGTTTCTGGCAAGCATATCCACCACATTTAAAGCATGTTAAGATCAGTTACAAGTCCCTTTCCTACAAAATTCCACCAAGTTTATTATTAGGGGTTGTACTAGTGGAATCTCCCAAACAAGGATAACAAAACCTTGGAGTTCATTTTTAGAACGTGAAATAAATTTAAAATTTTTTTTTTGCATACATGAACTCTAAAATTTTCATTTTGTTATGCCTTAATATCTTTTTTGTTTACGTGAAAAAATGGGAGAGTGAAAGCTCATGTTTGCGTCTGAAAAAAAATTTTACCATCAGAGATGGAAATGCACAAATGCTGAGAGAGATAGTTCCAAAAAGTATCTGTGATTTTTCAGGATAGGCAAAAAGTGGGTTGTTTAGCTCTGGTAAATATCCAACCACTTGAGAATTTGAGTTTTTCCACTCCTTGAAATTTTTGGATCATTAGGTCCACTTGCATCCTCAACATGTTTCTGGCATGCATATCCACCACATTTAAAGCATGTTTGGATCAGTTACAAGTCCCTTTCCTATAAAATTCCACCAAGTTTATTATTAGGGGTTGTACTAGTGGAATCTCCCAAACATGGATAACAAAACCTTGGAGTTCATTTTTAGTACGTGAAATAATTTTAAAATTTTTTTTTACATACGTGAACTCTAAAATTTTCATTTTGTTATTCCGTAATATCTTTTTTGTTTACGTGAAAAAATGGAAGAGTGAAAGCTCAAGTTTGGATCTGAAAAACAAATTTGACCATCAGAGATGGAAATGCACAAATGCTGAGGGAGATAGTTCCAAAAGTATCTGTGATTTTTAAGGATAGGCAAAAAGTGGGTTGTTTAACTCTGGTAATTATGCAACCACTTGAGAATTTGAGTTTTTCCACTCCTTGAAATTTTTGGATCATTAGGTCCACTTGTATCCTCAACATGTTTCTGGCATGCATATCAACCACATTTAAAGCATGTTTGGATCAGTTGCAAGACCCTTTCCTATAAAATTCCACCTAGCTTATTATTAGGGGTTGTACTTGTGGAATCTCCCAAACATGGATAACAAAACCTTGGAATTCATTTTTAGTGGTTGAAATAATTTCCAAATTTTGTTTTGCATACATGAACACTAAAATTTTCATTTTGTTATGCTTTAATATCTTTTTTGTTTACGAGAAAAATGGGAGAGTGAAAACTCATGGTTGGATCTGGAAACAAATTTGAGGATCCAAGATGGAAATGCACAAATGCTGAGAGAGATTGTTCCAAAAATTATCTGTGATTTTTAAGGATAGGCAAAAAGTGGGTAGTTTAACTCTGGTAAATATCCAACCACATGAGAATTTGATTTTTTCCACTCCTTGAAATTTTTGGATCCTTAGGTCCACTTGCATCCTCAACATATTTCTGGCATGCATATCCACCACATTTAAAGCATGTTAGGATCAGTTACAACTCCCTTTCCTACAAAATTCCACCCAGCTTATTATTAGGGGTTGTACTAGTGGAATCTCCTAAACATGGATAACAAAACCTTGGAGTTCATTTTTAGTGCGTGAAATAATTTTCAAATTTTTTTTTGCATACATGAACTCTAAAATCTTCATTTTGTTATGCCTGAATATCTTTTTTGTTTACGAGAAAAATGAGAGAGTGAAAACTCAAGTTTGGATCAGAAAACAAATTTCAG